>NC_053041.3:638253768-639453768 GCF_002575655.3 Aegilops tauschii subsp. strangulata | reverse complement strand
ACAATAATTTCTGAAGTTGAAAAAAATTATGTAACTTTATTTAGAAAATATCGAACAATTTTGAAAAATAAAAGCATTGTTTTGGAAAAATGGGAACATTTTTTGAATTTTGTATTTTGTTTAGTACGGGAACATAAAATAAAAGGTCCAAAAAAATAAAAATGGGAACAAATTTTTTGAATTCTAAATATTTACAAAAATATAGAAAAAATTAAATTCTAAATGCCTTCTGTAATTTTTGAATTTATGAAAAAAGGGAAAAACGTAAAAATAAACAGGAAAGAAAAAGAGAAAGAAAAATGGAAACAGAATCCAGAAAAAACAAAAATGGGCCGGCCCAGTCTTCGGCACCTTGTGCGAAGCTCTGACATTTGCCGCAGCGTCCGAGAAATAGGGTTTTCCGAGCTGCGTGGGCAGCAAAAAACACTGGACTGGCTTCGGTGGGCCAAAGCGCACAAGGCCTACGTATGAAATTGTGAACGAAAAATTTGTACAACCTTGGATAGAAAAAAATGTTCACAATGGTGAACAGATGGAAAAATATAAATTGCCAAATATACTCCAATGTTTGATTGGAAACGATATTTTTTTGTTTTTTAATTTTTAAAAATATAAATTGCGGAATATTCTTGGAAACATGAATAATTTTGAGAATCCCAAACAAGCTTTTGATAATTCTAAATTTTAATATATATTGAAAAAATTGAAACTTTCAAAATTAACAATTTTATTTAAAATCATGATCCTTTTTTAGAAATATGAACATTGTTTTAATTTGTGAAGAATTTTTTCAAAACGAAAAAAAAATTGAACATTCAGAACAGTTTTAGAAAATGTCTTTCTTTAAATTTGGCAATTATTTTGAATTTTCAAACATTTCACTAAAACAAAAATATTTTGGTATTTGAAAAAATAATTCAAAGGGAATTTTTTTTTGAAAATCTTGAACACCTTTGGAAAACACAAAGAAAAAATGGAATAATGTTTCAATAATTTGTACCAATTTTGGAATGAGAACATTCATTTAAAGTTCTGACCATTTTTCAAAATGGGATATGTCTTGGAATTTCGAAATTTTTCTAGAATTCGATATAATTTGAAATTATGAACTTTTTTAAAAATTATGAATATATGAAAAAAGGGAAAAAGAAATAAACTTGAAAGTAAAAAAGACAAAACTAACACTAAAGAAAAAGGGAATAAAACAGAAAAATAAAAATAAAAACAGCACACAGAAAAAAGAATGAAAGTGGTTCAGCCCAGGTTGGCCGCCCTGTGCGAAGCTGCGACTATTTGACGCCCTATGCGAGAAATAGGATTTTCCAACTGCGTGGGCACGAAAAAGTTTGCTGGCTTTGCTGGCCCACACTGCAGGCGGCCCATGTACGAAATTCTCGCGTTTTTCCTTTTCTAATAGACGAACGGACAAATATTTAGTACCACCTCGAATAGGAAAAATCTTTTCGATGGTGAACGGATGAAAAAATCGAAAAAACGCACCTTGCTTTATTAGTACTAGCACATATGCCCGTGCGTTGCAACGGGAGGGATATGTTTTTGCAAGAAGCAACAGGGAAAATAATTGATGTGTCATCCAAAAAAGGGTCTCCACAATGGTAGGCGACAGAGCAAGAAGTTATGGTCTTCTCGCTGGACATGTTTGACACGCAAAATCTTGATAGTGATAGGGTTGATCGGTGTGGTGGCGAGCACCCAACTCATGCCTTTTTCCCTCCGGGTTCGCCTTCATCTCGGGCTTGTGCCTGCCTACTCATTTGTTGGCTGCGCGGCGATCTTCGGGACATGGTTGCTTCGACCACTCTATGCTACGATGGCGTAACCGGGTGGATTATTAATTGCAGCGCATAAATCCCATTTCATGAGCATAATCAGGCATGAATGTCCCTTCCTTTTTAGGGTTTATTCTCTTCGATTATTTTAGAGATCAAGTACCCATAATTTTCCTCAAACTAAAGCCAAATAACATAATTTATTGACACGTGTCCACAATTTCTTTCATTTATAGTCAACCAACAAAGAACGAATGCGCACCGCTAACTAATGGCCAGCGCAAATATTTCAAAAAATACTATAGTGTCTCATCAGAAATATTTTTTATTTTTTTGAACATTAAAAAATACGAATTGGTGAATATTCTTGGAAACATTAACAATTTTTAAATCCTGGACAATTTTAGAAAAAAGCAAACATTGTTTTTGCAAATTCCAATATCTTAAGAAAATCACGAACAAAATTAGAAACATGAATAGTTTTTTAAATTCACAAACAATATTTTTCGAAAACATTTACATTTTACAAAAACAATTTTTTTTGAATTTTTGATTTTTTTTTAAGGGAACATTCATAAAAATACGAAATGTTTTAGACGTAATTTCTTTTTGAGGTTTGAACATTTCACTGAAACAAGAATTGTTTAAAATATGGAACATCTTATAAAATGTAATTTTTATAAAAGAATCTTGAAGAATTTTTGGAAAATACAAAATAATTTTTAAAAAGGAGAGCATTTTTTGAATATTGGGAAAATTTTGAAACGGGAAATTTTCAAAGTTTCAAACATTTTTCAATACAGAAGTAAATTTTGGAATTCTGACCATTATTTGAATATTTTTTGAATAAAAATTGAAATTCTGAATATTTTTGTAAATTTTTACTTCATAAAGAATAATAAAAATAAGGAAAAAAGAAAAAACTTAAAAGAGAAATAAAAAGGAACAGAAAAATAAAAATAGAAATAGAACAACGAAAAAGTGGAAACGGGCCGGCCCAGTCATAGGCGCCCTGTGCGAATCTACAACTATTCTTCGCTCGGTGCGACAAATAAGGCCTTCCTAACTCTGTGAGCATTAATAAATTGGCTGGCCTCGTTGGGCCGCAGCGCGAGTGGCCCAATGACGGAATTCTGTACTAATTTTTTTTTCTTTTCTAGCGGATAGACGCATAAAAGTTTAGTACCACCTCGGATAGAAAGAAAAACTTTTCGACGGTGAACGGATGAAAAATTTGGAGAAACGCATCTTGCTTTATTAGTAGGTATAGATATAGATATAGAGGTATAGATACTTGATGAATTTTCGCACTATGTGTGGACCTTCCTGTTGCGGCGAAAGTCGGATTCTGTTGCCACTCTCACCGCGTTCTACTCCTATGTCTCCACGCAGTTTGCAAACAGACAACGGGAAGGAGTTTGATAATCTTGAGATCCGCAACCTTCTCGCCACACACGACATGATTTTTCGTCTCACTTGCCCGTACACTTCGCAACAAAATGGCCGCGCTGAGCGCGTGCTTCGCACTCTTAATGACTGCATCCGCACCCTCCTCTTTCACGCCAACGTGTCACCATGTTTTTGGCCCGACGCGCTTGCCACCGCATCACTACTCCTCAACATCCGTCCCTGTCGCACTCGCGGGAATTTTGCACCTCATCACCTTTGTTCGGCACGCCACCCTCCTACGCTGAGCTCCGCATCTTCGGTTGCCTGTGCTATCCTAGCATCGCTTCCACTACTCCTCATAAGCTCGCACCAAGGTCTGTGGCATGCATTTTTCTCAGCTATCCCCCCAACACCAAAGGCTACCGCTGCTATGATCCTATCTCACATTGGGTAATCACTTCCCGACACGTTTACTTTGATGAGATGGTTTTTCTGTTTCAGCAGGTACCTTCGGATGTTGCGGCTTTGCCCGCTCCCGGTGACGGCCGCTCGCGAGCTTCTCTTGGGCCGCCTCCCGGCTTTGAGGGTGCCCCCCGCGTCACGGGTCGAGTTTCTCCTTGGCTGGCTGCCTTAGGGGCTGCGCCCCTCCCGGCGCCCGCGACGCCCTTGGCGTCCCCGGCCCTGACCGTGCCATCGGCCTCCCCGACGGCTGCGACGCCGTCGGCCTCCCCGGCGCCCGCGACGCCCTCCTCGGCGTCCCCCGCGCCCTCGCCTGCCACCTCGCCCGCGACATCGGAGGTGGCGGGCTCTTCTTCGTCTTCGCCCGCCGCCAACCCGGACTCGCTGCCCCGCCCGATGACTCTCTCTCAGGCTGGCACTTTCCGCCCGAGTACGCTGTACACCAGCGATGAGTACCTTCTCGCTGCTTCCGTCCCCGAGCCGTCCCCTCTCCCATCGTCAGCTCGAGCCGCCCTTCGGGATCCTCATTGGCTCGCTGCGATGCAGGAAGAGTTCGACGCGCTCCAACGGAACCACACCTGGCAGCTTGTCCCTCGGCTGCCTCGTGCCAACATCATCACGGGCAAGTGGGTCTTTCGGCACAAGACTCGTCCGGATGGCACTCTCGAGCGCTACAAAGCTTGCTGGGTGGTTCGGGGCTTTCGGCAACGTGCGGGCGTGGACTTCACCGACACTTTTGCCCCGGTTGTTAAACCGGACACGATCCGCACCGTGCTTCAGCTAGCGGTCTCCCGAGCTTGGCCTGTGCATCAGTTGGATGTCTCCAACGCCTTCTTGCACGACCACCTCGCTGAGCAGGTGTTCTGTGAGCAGCCCACCGGCTTCGTCGACGCCACGCATCCAGACCATGTGTGCTTGCTCTCCCGTTCCCTTTACGGGTTGAAGCAGGCGGCTCGGGCCTGGTACCAGCGCATTGCTGCATTCCTGCAGACGCTCGGATTTACATCGACTCGCTCCGACGCGTCCCTCTTCGTGTACCATCACGGGGTTGACACGGCCTACTTGTTGCTCTATGTCGACAACATCATCCTGACGGCATCCACTGTCGCGCTCCTCCAGCGGCTCACTGCTCGTCTTCACGATGAGTTTGCCCTGAAGGACTTGGGGCCCCTGCACTACTTCCTTGGCATTGAGGTAGTTCGACGGCCAAATGGGTTCTTCCTGCACCAGCAGCGCTACGCCCATGAGCTTCTCGATCGAGCCGGCATGCTTAACTGCAAGCCCGCTCCCACGCACGTCGACACCAAGGCCAAGGTTTCCGCTCTGGAGGGTTCTCCCACATCCGATGCGGCCTTCTATCGCTCCATTGTGGGTGCTTTGCAGTACCTGACCCTGACGCGCCCCGACTTGCAGTATGCTGTTCAGCAGGTCTGTCTTCACATGCATGCTCCGCGTGACTCTCACTGGACCTTGGTGAAGCGTATCCTCCGTTACATATATGGCACCCCGTCCATGGGACTTACACTGACGGCCTCCGCCTCCACCGACCTCGTCGCCTACTTTGATGCGGACTGGGCTGGCTGCCCGGATACACGGCGCTCCACTTCGGGGTACTGTGTCTACCTTGGGCCGTCTCTGATCTCTTGGTCCTCCAAGCGACAGCCCACCGTCTCCCGCTCGAGTGCCGAGGCAGAGTATCGGGCAGTGGCTAACGCCGTTGCCGAATGCTCTTGGCTCCGTCAGCTGCTCCTGGAGTTGCTTTGTGATGTCCACAAGGCCACGCTCGTCTACTGCGACAACGTCTCCGCCGTGTACCTCTCCGCCAACCTGGTCCACCATCGACGAACGAAGCATATTGAGCTCGACATACACTTTGTTCGTGAGCAGGTGGCTCTTGGGCGCATCCGGGTCCTCCACGTCCCGACGGCGCAACAATTCGCCGATGTCATGACAAAAGGACTGCCTACTTCTGTTTTCGAGGAGTTTAGGTCCAGTCTTTGCGTCTCCGGCGACGCTTCGACTGCGGGGGGTGTTGAATATATGGTTTGTGCATGTATATTGTATAGCCCGGCCCACCTCCTAGTCATTGTATAGTTGAGGTTGTGGCCCACCTTGTACTCCGTATACGTGCGCTATGCACCGATCAATACATCGTTAAGCATTGCCAAAACACTCGTTTTCAACATAGAGCATGGGTGGATCTAGGGCAATGCTGACGGTGTATGTGCCAAGAATCAAGACAGAGGACGAGGGGCGGTCCTGAGAGGCCATCCAAGGGAGTTCGTTGTAGGCTCATGCCGTTTTTACCCTCTCTAACTAAACCTACAGTAGCGGAGTTACTAGCATGTCGCCATGTCCTTGCACTAGAGAAGGAAGTTGGAGTCTAGACGATCGTCTTGGAGATGGACTGCAAGATGGTGGTGACCAAGCTCAACTCTGAAGGGAAGGACGGCTCACCCCATGGTCCAGCGGTTGAACATGTGAACGGCATGCTCTAAACTTTTATTGAGTCAAAGATCACTTTGGTTCGTAGAGAGGTGAATTGCATGGCCTGCATGTTAGCTAAGGAAGGTTGTCGGCATGAATTGTGAAAAACAAGGCTTAATGTGCCTTCGGATTATACTAGCGCCGTTTTGAACTCTCGCACCGCCGAGAGCTCTGAATACAGTGGCAACCTTCTATCTAAGAAATGATTATTTACATGTATCTTTTTCCTTATCAATAAATCGAGTTTAAATTAGGAGCAAGGTGATTATCAGCGTATTTATTTTATTCAGTATATATATCTTAATGCATGGCTACAATAAGATGATATATTTTTTTTCAAAAAATTGCTAATATTGTATTAATTGTTATATATTAATTGACTAGGGAACTAAATCATGATTACTAATAGTACTCCCTCCGGAACAAATAATGCACAACCAAATACTAGTAGTAAGTATATATTTGTTTCTAAATATAAGAATATTACTATTAAATACTAGTATACCAAAGATATATTTAATAGTGTACCAAAGATATATCTAATATATAAGAATATTTAATACTAGTATACCGAAGATATTCTACAATTAAATACTATTACCTCCGTTCCAAAATATCAGAATATTACTATAAAATACTATTACTTCTGTTATAATATTTAGCAACAGAGATAATATTATTTAGTAGTGATATGTCTTTCTTCCTAATTAAATATAAGAATATTACTATTAAATATCCCAAAGATATATTTAATAGTATACCGAAGATATACAATAATAAAATACTATTACCTTGTTCCAAAATATAATAATAGTACTATTTAATACTATCACCTCTATTCTTATATTTGGTAACAGAGTTAATACTCGTATTTAATAGTAGTATATCTTTGTTCCTAAATATAAGAATATTACTATTAGATACTAGTATAGAAAATATATATTTAATATTATAGCAAAGATATCCCAAAAAACATAAGAATATTTAATATAAATTTACCAATGATATACTACTATTAAATACTAGTATTAAATAAATAAATTTGTACATGCACACACGGTCCCCACCTTGCCCCATGCCTTTCTATTTCAGTTCATAAAAGGCAACACACACTTCTGCTCCTCATGTCCTGCTCGTTCACATTCTTCTCATCCCGCTCTCCTCGACCAACTCCGCATGTCTGCTCGACCGATCCACTGCGATGTCTAGCTCCGGCGTCAACGCCAACCACGAGGAGCAGAGCCTCGCGGCCCCCGCCCCGCCCCCTGCGGTCGCCGTCGCCCAGGGAAAGGGAAGGTGCTTGCGCAATAGACATCTGCGCCGGTGGTTCGCAAGCGCAAGTCCAGAACACGCCGGCAGAAATCCCGGCCCCTAGCGGCCACCAGAGAGGAGCTGGAGTTCCAGGAGTCCCGGGAAGGACCCTTGAAGGTACTTGCGCTCCCAGGGGCCCCGCGTACTCACGCTGTCTCTGACGGTAAGATGGTCAGCCGTGCTCGCGCCCCCACCCCGCGTGCAAAGGCTGTCCCCGGCGACAAGATGGTGAGCCGCGCTCCTCCCCCCCTCTCCTAGTAGTGATTTGAAGTTAAACAGTGCCTAATGATTTGGAGTTATTGACAATCTTTAATCTTGTTCTGTGAATTAGTACTAGTGCTTACTGAATTACCTGATGTGTATGTGCAAGAATTACATGCTGTGTATATATCCTTGGACTTTCTAATAGATGCGGCCTCATGTGGCAGATGGATGGGAACGAGATGAAGCCGGTCCAGGGGGTGCCGCCCATGCGGCGGAGCGTGGCCGCTTCAAGCTCGGTTGGTAAGTACTCCATACTGGTTTTTCTGTCAGTATAACGGCTGGTTTTTTTGTCATCATTAGATAATGATATTGGACTGAAGCTGGTTAGCTCTTTCCATGCTGGATTTTTGGCATCATTAGTATACTGATATTTGACTGAAGCTGGTTGGCTCTATCCATGCTGGATTTTTGGCATCATTAGTATACTGATATTGGTCTCAAGCTTGTTAGCTCTGTCCATGCTATGATTTTTGTCATCATTAGTATATTGATATATTGGACTGAAGTTGCACATGTTTTCTTTCCGTTAACGTTGGTCACACGATGCTACACGTCAGTCGGCCGATCTTGGCCACCTTACCCGCCTGATTTTAATCAAGTTCCACCTAGTTTGTTTTGTCAAAAACCACGTATACAAACGCGAGCTCCGGCACTATGTGTTGCAGCGTGGAAGACATATGAAGTGTTCTAAGAAACATGCAATGGCTAGAAATATCTCCGTACATTTTTTGGCACGTTTTAGGTCTCAACAAAATTAGTCGGTTCGCCAACCGTCTATCTGACACGTGCAGCATTTGATCACACCACACGGGCACCAGAGAGAGTGGAACCCGTCTTCCTCCATAGCCTTCACAAAACCTGTGTATCCCCCACCACTCCCCCATCTTCACAACAGACTATTTCGTCAACCACTCACAACACCTGACATTGGTGCCCTAGAGCATCCTTAAAGTCGCCTGTGTATCCCGCAAGTGTTATTACATTGCACCAGCGAGGCTTCATCCTTGCAACATTGTCTTACAGCCAAGGTAGTTGATGGCACCACAACCCTCACCCCTTGCCACCTAGGTCGTGGTTTGTGGCACTGGTCGTCGGATAGAACACACCCCGCGAGAACATGTGGTTGCACCACTAAGATCTATGCAACTTAGGAATTGTTGCGACAACCACTGCAAAACTGGCAATGATGCGACAATCGCCCTGCAACACCAGCCGTAGTTGTAGCACAGATGAGAAGATGATTATAGCACCTGACGAGAGTATGTGTTTGCAGCACCATGAGCAAGCACTGTTGCAATGTTGTGTTTAGTGTTGTAAGACCGACCACCATTGTGCTTTTCACTAGCCTACCATGGCCACCATTGTGTCCTCCAAGTGGGTCTATTGCTGAGAAACATGGGTGTATGTTGCGAAGGGTGGGGAGAGGAGACGAGATGAAGAACCAAGTTGGTGGTTGATTCGGCAATGATCTGTGACAGAATTGACCGGTTCGCGGGTGGGCCTAACCTAGGAAGAGTTGGAAGATGCATGGCAATGATCCATCGGTTCAGGCGTATATACATTGTGGTTTTTCTCCGATTTGTTGTAGTTAATGAGTATGTGTTCTATATCTACCAGTTTTTGTATAGGCATGCTCGCATGTTGCGACAGTGTTATGAGGTTTCTAAAAAGAAAATGGAATTATATCCAACAGACTGGTTTCAGGAGGAAATGAGTCAGCTCGCTCTAGCGCCAGATGCCCCTCGCTTGTATTTGTCTCTCTTCACCATATCCATTCGCTCTATTTCCACCCACGGGGTTGTCGCAACATTTCCTAAGTTGCATAGCTCACAGTGGTGCAACCGCAGGTTCTCGCGGGGGGTGTTTTAGTCGATGACCAGTGCCACAAGCCACGAACCATGCGACAAAGGAGGATTGTGGTCGCATCAACTACCTCGGTTGTAAGACAATGTTCCTCGCCGACGCGCTGTAATAGTGCTTGCAGGATACCAGGCGACATCAGGGATGCGCCAGAGCATGGACGTGAGGTGCTGCAAGGGGCTGACATAATAGTCTGTTGCAGCGATGGGGGAGGGGTGGGGGATACATAGGTTTTGTGGAGGCTATGGAGGAAGACGGGTTCCACTCTCTCTGCTGCTGTGTGGTGTGATCCAATGCTCCACGTGTCAGATCCGATGGCTGGCAAGCTGACTAATTTTGTTGACACCTATAACGTGCCAAAAAAATTGTACGGAGATGTTTCTAGCCATTGCATGTTTCTTATCACAGTTCATATGTCTTCCATGCTGCAACACAGTGACCGTGCTCGCGTTTGTATACGCAGCTAGTGACAAAACCAACTGGGAGGAACTTGATTAAAATCAGGCATGTATGGCGGTCACGATAGGTCGACTGGCCCGTAGCACTGCTAGACCAACGTTAATGGAAACAAAACATGTGCAGCTTCAGTCCAATATATCACTATACTAATGATGACAAAAAAACCGAGCATGGACAGAGCTAACAAGCTTCAGTCCAATATCAATATACTAATGATGCCAAAAATCTAGCATGGAAAGAGCTAACCAGCTTCAGTCCAATATCAGTATACTAATGATGCCAAAAATCCAGCATGAAAGAGCTAACCAACTTTAGTCCAATATCATTATTATTAATTTTTGCGAAAGAGTCCAATATCATTATACTAATGATGACAAAAAAACAACCGTGATACTGAGAGAAAAACCAGTATGGAGTACTTACCAACCGAGCTTGAAGCCGCGATGCTCCCCCGCATGGGCGGCACCCCCTGGACCGGCGCCATCTCATTCCCGTCCATCTGCCACAAGACACCGCAGCGATTAGGAAGTCCAAGGACATATAGACACCATGTAATTTCTTGCACATACACATCAGGTAATTCAGTAAGCGCTAGTACTAATTCACATGACTAGATTAAAGATTTTCAGTAACTTCAAATCATTAGGCACCGGTTAACTTCAAATCACTAGTAGGAGAGGGGGAAGCAAGTGCGGCTCACCATCTTGTCATCGGAGACAGGGTTTGCATGTAGTGTGGGGGCGCGAGCACGGCTCACCATCTTGTCGTCGGAGACAGCGTTTGCATGCAGTGTGGGGGCACGAGCGCGTCTCATCATCTTGTCGCCGGAGACAGAGTGAGTACGCGGGGCCCCTGATGCCGGGAGGGCAAGCACCTTCAAAGGGCCTTCCCGGGACTCCCGGTATTCCAGCTCCTCTTTGGTGGCCGCTGGGGGCGGGCTTTTCTGCCGGTCTCTCCCGGACTTGCGCTCGCGAACCACCGGCGCAGGCGCCTGTTGCGCAAACACCTTCCCTTTCCCTAGGGCGACGGAGGCCAAAGGGGGCAGGGCGGGCGCGCCAGGCTCTGCTCCTCGTGGTTGGCTGGGGGTATGGCGGTGACGCTGGAGCTAGACATCGCGGTGGATCGGTCGAGCAGACGCGCGGAGTGGGTCGAGGAGAGCCGGATGAGAAGAACGTGAGCGAGGAGCAGAAGCATGTGTTGCCCTTCATGAACTAAAACCGAAGGCATGGGCCAAGGTGGGGACCGCGTGTTGAACTACAGATTTATTTATTTAAAACCAGCATTTAATAGTAGCATATCTTTGGTATATTTCTATTAAATATTCTTACATTTTGGTATATCTTTGGTATACAATTAGATATATATCTGGTATACTAGTATTTAATAGAAATATACTTATATTTAGGAACAATGATATACTACTATTAAATACTATTATCTCTGTTACTAAATATAAGAATAGCTGTGACAGTATTTAATACTAACATTCTTATATTTTGGAACAGAGGTAATATTATTTAATTATTGTATATCTTTAGTATACTATTAGATATATCTTTGGGATTCTAGTATTTAATAGTAATATTCTTATATTTAATGACGAATAAAGATATATCACTACTAAATAATATTATCTCTATTACTAAATATTAGAACATAGCTAATAGTACTTTATAGTAATATTCTTATATTTTGGAACAGAGTTAATAGTATTTAACTGTAGAATATCTTCCGTATACTACTATTAAATATTCTTATATTTAGGTATATCTTTGGTATACTAGTATTTAATATTCTTATATCTTTGGTATAGTAGTATTTAATAGTAATATTCTTATATTTAGAAACAAATATATACTTACTATTTGGTAGTGCATTTATTTGTTCCGGAGGGAATACTATTACTACCTCCGTCCGGGTTTATTTGTCCCTTTCGTATTTTGTGTCCAACTTTGATAGTATATTTGACTAACAAATTATAAGTTGTATGTCACAAAACTTATATTGTTTGGTTCATATTTGAAAGAGGATTTCGATGATACTATTCTTAGAGTATATAACTTATTTTTTAATAGTTAAAACAACTGTCAAAGTTTGACCCAAACTACAAGGAGCCCTAATAAATCAGGAAAAAGGTAGTAGTAGTTATGATTTAGTTCCCTAGTCAATTAAAATTAATACTAGCAACTTTTTGACAAAAAATATATCATCTTATTATAGCCATGCATCAAGATATAGATAAGGAATAAAATAAGTATGTTGGTAATCACCTTGCTTCAAATTTAAACTGAATTTTTTATACTCGATTTATTGATAAGGCAAAAGATACCTGTAAGGAATCATTTTTTAGATAGAATGGTTGCCGTTGTATACAGAGTTCTCGGCAATGCCAGAGTTCAAACGGCGCTAGTACAATTTGGAGGCACACCAAGCCATGTTTTTCACAACTCATTCCGACAATGTTCATTATCTAAGATGAAGGCAATACAATTCATCTCTCTATGAACCCAAGTGATCTTGGACTCAATAAAAGTTTGGAGCATTCCCTTCACATCTTCAACCGCCGGACCATGGGGTGATCCGTCCTTCCCTTCAGAGTTGAGCTTGCTCGCAACCATCTTGCAGTCCGTCTCCAAGACGATCGTCTAGACTCCAACTTCCTTCTCTAGTGCAAGGACATGGCGACATGCTAGTAACTTCGCCACTTTAGGTCTAGTTAGACAGGATAAAAATGGCATGAGCCTACAACGGACTCCCTTGGATGGCCTCTCAGGACTGTAAAATATTATGTTTGTGGGAAACTGCACAACACCAAATATGGGTGTGGCTATCTCGTATATATAAGGGTATACGAAGTGTACAAATACAATATATAGAGTCTACACAGAAGCTACGTATAAACATTATCTAACAGCCTCCATTAATCTTCACTAGTGGAAAAAGGGGGCTAGCCACAACTTTCGTTGGTAGCACGCCATTTACAACCAACGCCACCACTATTTTTTTCACATAGTGATGACGTTGGCTTATGTGGTACGACATTAGTAGGGGCATAGTGGTGGCGTTGGAAACAGGGTAACGTCAAAAATATATGGGATCAACAATTTGATTCAGGCGTAATATATTGCTGTCGTGGAATAGCATGGAACGCCAACACTATTATATTTAGTTGTGACGTGCTGTTGTAACCGACGCCAGTACTGTTGTTTTGTCAGTACCAACATTCTTATATTACTTTTTTTTGGTATATTCCTTTTTATAGTATATTATAGTTTACTTTTATTAATTTTCTATTATTTTAAATACAAAATAATGACATTTTTTAAAATATGTACTTTGAGACTTTTTTTCCTTTTTAGTTTCAGACTTGAAACATATAGTTTTTGAGCCGCCAAATATGTAGTTTCACACTTCCAATTTTTTTTATTTTTAGTTTTTTATGTGGTGGTCTTTTTTTACTATATTATAGTTTACTTTTATTAAATTACTATTATTTTAAATGGAAATAATGACATTTTTAAAAATATGTAGTTTGGGACTTTAAATTTACTTTTTTTTCCTTTTTAGTTTAGGACTTGAAATATATAGTTTTGAGCCTTCAAACATGTAGTTTGGCACTTCCAATTTTTTTTTCTTTTTAGTTTTTTATGTGGTGATCTTTTTAATAGTATATTATAGTTTACTTTTGTTTAATTTTTTTTCCTTTTTAGTTTTAGACTTGAAATATATAGTTTTGAGATGACATTTTTTAGGTGATGATCTTTTTTCTTATTGGGCAAGCCCAAATAGTATATGTGCCTAGATCTTTCCTTACCACATGATGCTCACCCATATCCAACTGGATATATGTGCCTAGATCTTTCCTCACCACATGATGCTTGGAAAAGAGAAAAATAAAAGGAATAGAGAAGAATAATTTGGCTCTTGAATAAAAGTAAATACATGAAAGTAAAAGATAGGCCCTTTGCAGAGGGAAGCAGATGTTTTCATGCGCCTTTTGGTTTGTATGATCAATCTCCTAGTGAAAAAGAACGACACGTTGTATTGCCCCTTATGAAACAAAAAGGTAAAGAAAACAAAACTCGAACTAAACTTTATTATATATCTCGCACACGATTACAAAGATAGATAGATCACTTAGCAAAAACACTCGAAAAGGATCGAACTAAACTTTTATTCAACTAATTCAAAAGATAACTAAAGATCGAACTAAGATAAATAAGAGCAAAAAGGGTGGTGTGATACGATACTGGGGCACTTCCGACAAGCTTGGCACAAGCCAAGGGGAGTGCCCATACCCAATACTCAAGTCTCCTTTGGTGATGAAGAAGGTGATGGTGGTGGTGACGAGGTAGTAGCGAGCTTATCCTTGGGCTCAAAAGATACTCCAATCTCCGGACGACGCTCCAGACGGCGATGATGTGCTCTTGCAATAGAATATTTTCACAAGTCAGATATTTGTTTTCAACACAAACTATTTCAATTGTCCTAAAAGCTTAAATTTCAGTGAGGGTAAGATATTCATAGTATGGTTGAAGGATACCTTCTTCTTCTTCTTCTTCTTCTTCCGTAGGCAAGGCCTGCTCTACTGCTGGAGCTTGATCTTCATCAGCTACCTTGCTCTTGTCCCCCTTGAAGGCTTCTTTTTGTTCTTCTCTCTTCAATTCCATCTTCATCAACCAAGCATCCTCTTCTACGTTGTTGGAGGAGGGACAAGACATGATGCCTGGTTTGACAGATCTAACAGAAAACAGCAAGAAAAGAGAACAGAAGATTTCTCCGCGATACTGTGGTCAATAGGTTCGGAGGGTATATAAAGAATTATTATATTGAGAAACAAGCAAATGGGAGAAAAACGGAGTCCGGAAGGTACCCGAGGTGGGCACAACCCACCTGGGCGCGCCATGGTGCCTTGTGCCCTCCTCGCCTGCCTTCTGGGTTGTTTATTATTTTCCTAACTTTTGTAATATTCCAAAACAGACAAATTTTTTGTGTGTATTTTTCGTAGTCCGTTTACTTACCGTAGCACATACCTCCTTTTATTCACGATTCTGCAGTGTTCCAGAAGGTTTGTTTTATGTGTTCCTCCGGTGTCATAGTTTGGATAATATTGCTTTCAACATTAATAGGCGTACCTGAGATATAGTGTTTGATTCTTTTCCCATTGACAACCTTTGGGTTAGTACCTTCGGCATTATTTATTTTGATAGCTCCAGAGCGGTAGACTTCTTCGATAATAGATAGTCCTTCCCATTTTGACTAGATGTCGTTCCTGACGCGACTGGATACCGTTCGTACGAGCGCTATTTCCCTAGAGGCGGCAGGGGGACCGTGTACACCTTTTGACTGGCTGGCGAGGGGTTTGACTTTTCATCAGCCCCGCCTTCATTGGGGCAGATGTCTCAGCTATGGTATTGGTAAATAAGATCTTAGATATAAAATATCCAAATGATAAGTCTTACACGTCAGGTGCTTGGCACTTTGGGCCTGACGTTTTTCGATGGCAATTCTTGTCACGCAAGGATGCCAAATTCCAGCGACGCACGATAAGTTTCTATCAAAATAGAATGAAGCGTCAATTAATTTGCCATCCTCGTGTAACTAAACTTGCCATAAAAGATGTTCAGAGTTGTCATGTGGTCGTCCCTGACATGTGGCACTTATCAGGGTCCATAAAAAAACTATGTCACGTCTAAGTCTTTCATCACATGATTAATTTGCAGTAAATTTTGTGCCAACTGTAGCTATTTTCTTTTGAGGAGTATCATCACTTTATTTAATTAATGAGGACCGAAGCTGAGATAGAAGCAATATCTAGGGATTGTAAAAGCCACAGGTGGCGCCCCACTACAAGAGATAAACTAGCTTTGACTAAACAATGAGGGGACCTCCTATCCCACGCGTGACATGCAAGTGAACGAGGCAGCATGCAAGTCCTCCCGCACGCGCCTATTCGTCCGAAAGTTGAGCAGGTCGGGAAGCCCCTATTGATTTTTCATTTAGTTTTTAATGCTTTTTTTACCTTTTGTTTTTTATGTTTTTATCTTTCATCATTAAAATAATTCAGGATTTCAAAAAACTTCTAATTTTTTTTAAAACCTGAACATTGGAAAATGTTCCTGAAATCATAAAAAAATCATGTATTAAAAATGTTTATGATTTTGAAAAATGGTCGCATATTGCAAAAATGTTCGTGAATTTTAACCAAATTATCTGAATTCAAAAAAAATTTCACGAAGTTTTCTAAATGTCCACAAAAAAATTTATTGTGAATTTTAAAAAAATTTCATTGATGTAAAAAATATTCATTGAATCAAAAAATGGTCATCGATTCAAAAAATGTTCGCCAATTCAAAAAAAATCATGTCAATTCATTGAAATTTTCATTGATTAAAAAATGTCTGTCGATTAACAAGAATGTTCAGAATTTTGAAAAAATGTCCTCAAAAGTTAATTTTTTTGTGATTTTGTGAATTCAAAATATATTGACAAATTAAAAAATGTTCATTATTTCAGAAATATGCATGTCAATTCAAAAAAATGTTCCTGATTTCAATAAATGTTTAAGAATTTGAAATGTGTTTGCAACACTAAAAAGGAAAAGAAAAAAGAAAGTAAAATATAAAATATAAAAGAAAGAAAAAACTAGAAGAAAAACAATGAAAATAGAAAAAAAGGTTTAGAACCTTCCCAAAAACCGTTATGGGGAAGAACCTGGAATGGACCGACCCGAAGAGGACCACAAACCCGAGGGGGCACGCGCTAGGTTGCTACGTAGCGACCTATGCACGGAATATGATTCCCCAACTGTTAGCTAGTCGACATACGCCTCGCCCGCCTCTGTTTACATGTGTGAGTGGGCCGGCCCATGTAGGACTCTTTCTATTGGTTTTATGAAGCTTCTAGAAACTTCAAACAGGTTTTTCCTTTCTTTGTTTTTTCCTTTTTAGGGGTTTTCCTATTGTTTGTTTGCTCTATTTCTGTTTTTATCTTCATCTTTTATTTTTTATTTTACTTAAAATTCATTAAAAATTAAAATTCAGAGTTTTATTATTATGGAGCTATTTGCATGTCTAACTCCAAACACGCAACTACAGGTGGTGTCGTTTCGCTAATGCATGTCTCCAACGCGACTGTAACTTAGGGAACAAAAGTGTTTTGTCATTAGGGCAGTTAAATGTCTCCTACTTGATATGCAACTGCAACGTCACTTCCGATTATAAATGAATGTCTTCAACGCGACTATAACTTCATGGTAGGACGAAACTGTTTGTTGGCAGGATAGTTGCATATGTTCTACTAGATACGCAATTGCACACTATCGCATGAATGCTTAGCAGTGGCGGGCGTCAAAAGCCCAGCAATGACGGGTGTGGCTCTCAGAGGCGCCCGCCACTGGCAACATGGCATCAGCGGCGGGCGCTCCACCTGCGATAGATGACTATAACGGTGGCGGGCGTTACAAACAGCCCGCCATCGACGTCGATCTCGTTGCAGTGGCGGACATTACTATAAATGGCAGGCAAAAATATGTGCCCAGTACTGGCAATTGTTTTGTAGTGGCGGGTCTAAATTTATTCTTCACCACAATACGCAACTCAGTATGCAATCATCATAACACAAAGAAAATACACTAAAATGACATCAACCACTACAGAGACGCCTAGACTTGCAGTGGCGGTGGCGTCGATCTGGTGGTGGTCATGGACGACTGCGTCGGCAACTGCACGACCACCGGCGACAGAGGGGCCTAGCCTCTTCAGTGATTAACTCGTGCCGCGCTCACCTCAGGTCGACGGTTGTAGTCTAAATTTGCGCCAGTGGTTGTCCCTGTTGATCCGGCCCTGTCCTTGTCCGATGGCTGTTTGAGCCTGTCGAAGTGGAGGGTCGGTCTCCGGTGAGGTAGAGTAGGACATGGGACACGACCCAGCTAAAGAAACTTGAGTTGGCTCCGTCTCCTATGGCCTACTCTTTCTCGTCGGAGCCCGTGCCATGCCTGTCATCGGTGGATGTGAGGTCGATGATTGATCCATCATGGTGGAGCCGGCCACGTCCAACACGACAAGATTTTGGCGCCGAGGGCTGCCGGGCATGATACGACGCGCCGAAGAGTGGAGTCCGCCCCACCGGCGTGTGGCACGAGCGCTGCCGCGGGCTCCCGTGCCTGTTGCCTAACACGCTGGACGCGCTGCACCGTATTTGTATCAGACGTTAAGCGGTTGTGCACCTCTGTCTCGGTGCGCCAACAAAGTGGTTGCGGATCCTCCATGACGTTCGGACGCCAGACAGACTGCGGCTAGGGTTTCGCTTGGAGTGCGGATAGGGTCCAATTTATGTGGGGCCGGGTGGGCCGCAGTCGGCCGTATCCTACCTGGCGCCTCTAGGCTTCCACATATCCATTCGAGATATGGGCCTGATATGGGGAGTGCATGTCAGTCTAGACGTTTGGGCCGGATTTGGCAGGTCTAGTTGGGTGGCAATTTTGCGTCCTAGTACCGACCGGACAGCTCGCCCTGGTGTTTGGGGCGGATATGAGGCATCTCGGTTGTAGATTCTCTTAATAAACCTGGACATGTGCCTACAACGTCTTGCATCTTGCATTTGCATGCGTGCTATCTGAATCGCATCCAATATCCAATGCTCTTAGAAAGCATTGTTTATTATCTTCCCTGCATCCCAAATTTGCATTGCAACTTCGCAAAATCCAACTCACAAGTTTCAAGCAGATGCAAACCGCAAAACTACAGGAGCAGCGACACGCAACATTTACCCGAACGAAATAACATTTTCATGTGCGAGGCTGTGAATAATGGAGCCACCACGAGAAGTTTAATGGGAAGAACAATGAAAATAAAATGTTAGCATCATATTTTGTACTGCTATTGCAAGCATGCATCCATTTGTAAATATCTCTCGAAATCTCTTATTCTCTCCCCAAGGCAATGTTTCATACATATTATTAATAACAGTTTCGCAAAGTCCCCTTTATTCTCTATCCAAGACTGACCCCAAACCTTGACAACATAAGTTCACACCCATCCAGGTTCAAGCTCCCAAGGTTCGCGGCGCGGTGGCACCGATGCACGGAGTGTTTGCCCTGCATGCATAGTTCGATGTCAAATGAAGGTTTTTCCCTTGAAAGCGTAGTTCAATGTTTAATGAGATAAAACACTCTAGGTTTCACAACACTGTACGCTAAAAATTAATAAACCTGTTATAGATATGAACAAACTTTTTGAAAAAAAAACCATGACTACTTTCTCCATCTGTATCCCCAGCTTCTACAGAGTGGCATCTAGTCCCAGTGAACACTAATGCTACCAATGTATGAAAATCCAAGTTGCATGAACCTTGGGAGACTACATAAGATAATTCTACGATGAACAGGCAGAAACAAGCTGCAAAAGATAGTAGTAACTGATACCATTTGTTATCTGGGAGCCAAGTATAACATAACACTAAGATGAACATGTGTACTGCATGATGTGCATTTCACGTAGTCTGGGCTTCTGTAACTTGAGTTTGGTCAGTACTTAGCTTACTAATTTGTATAACATGATAGAAACATCGGCCTTTGATTGGACTTAGCTAACATCAGTATACTTCAGTGCTGAGATAAATACAGCAACAAACCAACATAATCTATGGAAGAAACAAATTTAAATGGACAACAAATCACAAATGCAGATTTAGAACCCTGTATATCACCCCTATAAGAAAACAATACTTTGCGTGATCTGAAAAGTGAAAAGTTCTAGCTTTCCCACAAAGAATATCAACAATTATTGTCCCATGATTTTCCATTTTTGCCATAAATCAAACTGCGTGAACACCAAGCAAAGGCAAATAATGCTTTTACATACAAAGATCACAAACTCTTGCGTAGTTTTCTCTTAAAAATACTATTTTGTCATAGTAGGCAAAGTAGCACATTTAATTACTTTAACGGTGTATACTGTATGTTCTAATATACCCCGCTATCACTCATTGCACCATATGGACATTCACGGTGGAACATCCATGGTCTGGTAGCTCTAGTTAGTGCATAAAGATAACTCGTTCTCTGTGTAATGCCCAATGTCGAACCATGGAGGATCAACATGGGAGCTAAAAGACAACTTGACTTGTGTGTGCCAACAAGTAGCATTTGAGCCCTCCTTTTCATTTACCATATACCCTTGCCATACGAGATTGCTACTAAATTAATTTGAATTTTCCATTGGAATTTAGTCTTTAGAAAGAATGTATCCATCACGATGCATTATATGCCCCTAAAAAATGCATGTGAGGTGAGTGTTGGAATATACTAGCCAACATTGTTCACCCACTTAAGTAAATTGATAATGTACTTGCCATTCAATATGGTATCAAGCAAGGAGGACTTGAGTTAAGAACCGAGTCAATGTACTAATAGCCTGCATTGATCCCATAACTAATCTTACCTAGGCTTCAGACAATCCTAGACATGACAGGTGTCTGGAAATATGTTGCCCAAACTTGTTTCTCAACTTAAACTTCTGGGAACTGGTTAACATCATGAATTTAGTAGGGGTCATAACCATTGTATGATTGTACACGTATCTCTTAAGCCAGGAGTTTTGTCCTATTTTGATGCACATAATAAGATTTCCCATAATTTCACATTATTGACATGGGTGTCTCCAAGACTCCTATTCTGAATTGATTCCTTTATTTTGAATCATATATGTGGAAATAAACAATACACAAATCCAACATGCTTGCTTGAATCCATAAAAAAATTAGGTTGCCAAAGTCAGAGTGATTTTGCTTCCCGTTAGGGAGGCTGACATGTGAGTCACTATCTTCACCATAATTGGAACAGAAAAGCTTGGTGAAATGCATTTAATTTATCAAGTCACCATATGGTGGCATATGTTGGCATGTAATACATAGGACATGGTGATATCCTAGTGGTGGAATTGCAATGACACATCTACACCGACTACACATGAAGTCGAACATTGTTTTTAGGGAGTTGGTCAGAAGGAAAATAGGTTCCTAGCTAAAGTTGTCTCGCCCCACTTCAAAACTACAAGGCGTGCGCTATGGCTTTGACCCAATGGCCTCCGTTTGCTGGAATCGGAATAGTTGATAACAAAGTTGCGAGACAATAACTCCCTCGGAAACACAGGTTACAACTTTCATCATACCGTGCTCTCCAAGGAGCAAATCTTCTTACTATGTGAAAACACAAGGTGCTAAGTTGTAATCCAATTCTAAGGATTTTCGTGGTTTCGGGGAATCCAGATATAGGAGAACCAGGAAGGGGTCTACTTGATGGAGGCGATTAGCTTCCTAGGGTCAATTAGTATGGAATATCATGTCTCCATGGCAAAAAATGTGACCTCGCTCCTCCCCATTAGTATACGTGATTATCAAGTCACCATATTTGGCACACTTGATTATATTAAGGACTCCAAGATAGCCATGACGTGGATTGTAATGGCACATCTTTACGGATGTGGGTTCAAGTGAACGGAAGAATTTAATTTCACAATGGCGATTATTTGGGCTTATCACCGCCAAAAGTCACGACATCGGGAACATTCGATTATGAAATACCGATGACTTAGTGTGGTAAAATTACAATGGCACATATTCATTGTCTTGGGTTAGACTTTTGATGTAGGTTGTTAATTTTTCATTGTCAATTATTACGCATGCCGTCTCCCCTTGACACAAAAGAGTGACTCATTCCTCCCTGCAGGCACATGCCATTATGTAATACTCATTGAGTTTAGAATAGGCAATACACCATATGTGACCATAGATGATGCACCAGACAGTTCCAGCTTGGCCTACTATTTGACAAAGGTGAGTAATATTCAGGGTTAATGATTACCTCACCGCCAACTATATTAACAGAGATACGGGAGGATATAAGTTAACTTTATAGTCTCTTGGCGAACAAGTGGACACAACAATAGTAGTTAACATAAGTAATGAACTCATGACCACCGACAGCTAAACCCAAACCATCAGAAGAAGGTTACACATTAGAGCATAGAACCGATACCAAATACTAAATAATGAATTAAAAAAACCATGACGGGAAACAAATTTCTTGACAAATAACTTCAATTACCAAACATCCACAACTATTTGCTCCTTGTTCTCCGGCCTTGCGACGTAGACCACATGGACCATACGGCTTGTCCATAAAGTGGTAGTCCAACTAAAGCCCAATGCCGATGTAGGATGAGGATTTGATTTACATGTAGGATAGTTGATGTATGTTGAATTCTCGATTCAAATCTCAACAAATCATTAGGTTATGTCTACTTTTTTATTCCTATCCGGAATGTGGCTATTTTAGATAAGACACCTCCATTTCCTCCCCTTGAATAAGTCTACCTAACTCAGATGAGAAGCATATCGAATTAATAGTGTCGATTAGGGTACTATGGGGTTGGTGAAGGAAAATACAACAAAGAAAGGGAGGAAATGGTATGTTATGCACACTCATACTTGGTTAGCATTTTCATACAAGATTCGGTCCATTTTCAACTTGTATGAGAGATCTTGTCCATGTGTTATGATTAACCTTTCTCTAGTCTCAGTCTCTTGGTACCAATAGGAAGGAAGTAGAGCAACATGTTGGGTGTTCTCGTGTTGCCCTATGAGCCTCCTCCGTTTCCATATTATCTCACTATACAACTAGATACAAGTACAACACAATGTTGGATGTTTCCATGTTCGCCTATTATCCTCTCCATTTACACCTTTCCTCACTAGACCATTATAGATTCTACTGTGCAAAAATATCCCCATATGGTTATGACTACCCTTCCACTAGAATATGCATCGAAGAGAAGTAAATAGTATTTTTTGGGGTGTTTTGTGTTTGGTAAGATGCCAAGTTATTGCATACATATACCATAATTTAGTCACAATACAGCTTGCACATGAAGTCAACCTCGATATGTAAGGACGCGGTTCCACTGACATCTTGTGTGGTCGCATAGCCATAGTTAACTTCCATCCAAAAAGTAGCTTCCATATCATTTGCGCCTCCTATTAGCCATGTTTTCTCCCTTTTTTCAGTCATGAAGGTCCAATTAGACAACTCATTTCAAACCCAAAGATTCATGCCAACCTTCTCTCGTACGACCCATTGTGTCAACACACATGATGAACAACTTCAAAAATATATTATCTCATGAGCTAACACACTTCTTGACCTACTGTCTTTTCACATGACCCGAGACCTAGCTCCATCGCTAATGTTTCACAAAGCTTTACCGAATGAATATATTCTTGTTGAAACAATCGAGATATCAAAACCATCATGGGAAATGAATAGAAAATCCATTTCAAGTGGATAGGGTGATCATGAGGCAGTATACCAAATCCCCCCCTCATGTTTAGCAATAATGATAGTCAATCGCAAAAAGTAGGAAGAGGGAAATTCAAAAGTTCCATACAAGCCTTCCCATTATCCTCGGGATAGAGATATTTTTGATAATTTCCAATAGGGCTATGCTTCTGGCGAAGAGTTATTTTACTCATAGATGTGGATTTGAGCAGGCTCCAGCCATTTGTGAATATTAAAGCTCATGTTGTGCCACAGGCGGCTAATCCTGCTCTTTGGGCGGCTGCTCCTGCTGGAGCTGCTCATGTTCAATCGGTAGCTCATTCAAATCAAAGTTGTGGTTGTTCATCATGGAGACATGAGCCCCTCTAGGTGCCATTTTCCCTGCTGCCAAGCTCCCCGCATTTTCACTCACAACCCCACCTAAATAGAACACTTGTTAGGGTCAATTGATATGTCTCCATGAACAAGAAAACACTAACAAAATCTCAAAGAAACGGATGTGCACTATGCTTGAGTTATCCTCTAGTTATTGATCAATAGTGGTGGGTCACACAACCCATCAGTAGTGCTACTTAGAAGTAATGGACGGCGGGTTTGCCATGAATCTGACGATAACTAAAAATCTATTTTTGTTGAAAAAAGTTAGTAGTGACGGGCCCAATATGTGGTCCATCAATGATACATTGTTACCAGTGACAGAGAACAATATTGAGGCTAAACATGCTACTTGTTACTCATATACAACCCACCACTTACAAGCCCAAGTCACAACACGATAGTGACTAAATACTTACCCTGTCATTTAGATCACAACTTAAAACTAGTAGCCCCACACATTAAGCTCATTATTCGTTCCTGCTATCATTAGTCCCTTCTCTAGCTACTAGCACACTTGTCTTCATGATTTGTCCTCCACAGAAACACACACTTCCCTTGTTAATCACTCATCATGTCATACCCTTCCCCTTCTTCCCCGAAAATAAACCCTATGAGGAACAAACCTAGCGCTGGCCCTCCACCTCCTCTAAATGTTGTCATCTCTGCAGAATCTAGCATGGGTGCTGCCTCCAAGAATTCATTGAGTTTGTCCGAGAGGAGGAACACCCAGGTCCAACTCCCTCTGCCACCCAGGCGATGATGGTGTTCATTTCTGCCTCGGTCCTTGCACCATATATACAGGTCAGTGCTCATGGGCTGATGGTGCAGCATGGTCGAGGCCTTCTCCGTCCGGCTTCTCGTTACCTATTCTTCAAGACACTCCCCACCATTGTTTCCTCTATTCGGATCCCCAACTCTATGGCTTCTCCAAACATCAGACGGTGCAATATATTGAGGAGAAGAAGGTTCGAGTAGTGGAGACTACACATTATTAGCAGGTGTTAGCTTTGGACTGGCCATGGCCCGATTTTCTTTTTCGATTTGACCATCACTGGCGGACATGTTCATCTAAGTGGTTTGTTACTTTTCCACTAAGTACAAACTACTGAGCATGTTGAACCCATCACTGCTAGGTGTTTCTGGACCTTCACCAGTTAGGCATTATGGAGTAGTGTCAGCAGTTCTGGAATATACAATGGAGAGAGAGAGAGAGAGAGAGAGAGAGAGGAAGAGCATGCGAAGAGGGCTATATGCAGGGAGAATAACCATGTAGTATGTCCCTGTTTGAGGTGGAACAACACACCATGACATGCCTTGAAGGCGCATGAACTTCTTCTAATTTTAACATACCAAAAACTGATATGATTCATTAAAACCTACTGAACAAAATACATTCCATATCTATAAAGATTAACAGTTATTATATTAGTAAAAAGATTCCTGTTAATAATCAAAGAGCAAAGCAATGTTTAAAAATATAAGGGTTTTCCATAATGAAGATAATGTCGTCTCTCTTTTTGCGACTTTGTTTCTTTGGAAATTATTCGTTTATGGTCCATGATTTCTTTGTGTGCTCGGTCCACCTGGAGCTATTCATATCTGCTGAAATTTGCATCATCCGCTAAGTATGCACCTATATGTATCGCACTCTTAGTGACTGACGGTGTCCTGGACTAGGGGGTACTCACCACGTCGTCTCCCGATCAGTTGGATTGGGCCGACCATATACTCATGGGCCAGTTCGGACAACCCCTGCCGCATATAAGGAAGACTCCACAAGACTTGGCGCCCAAGGCGAGGACTCTCCTAAAACGCTAGGCCTCCGGTGTGTTATATAAATCGAGGCCAGGCTAGTCAATAGACAATCTCATATTCATTAACACAGTCTCGTGGTAGACACATGTACTCTGTACTACACCCCATATGAATACAATCAAAAGCAGCATCTAGGGTATTATCTCATCAAGAGAGCCCGAAGCTGGGTAAAACCCCGTGTCCATGTTACCATCGCTCCAAGACGCCTAGCTTAGGACCCCTACAACGAGATACGCCGGATATTGAACCGACAGTGACGTATTTACATGCGACAAGACTTCTTTCAAATGAAACTTGTACATTAGATAACGTATTTTCCTTCAAAAAAGAAGAGCTAACATCTTGGCTTCCTACATATAGAGGAGACTTATGAGCTGGATACAACCACCATTGTAGAAAGCCAAATGAAGCATAAAGGCTCCACCGCAGAAAAAGTACCAATGGAAGGACGGAGAGGAATAGTTGGTGGCGGGCCCACCATGAAAGGAAATGCTAAGGGAGACTATAGGGGACCGACAGGTAGTGCTAGGGTTAGGGTTTTATTCATCTATTGGTCGATGACGGAAGAGCAGGCATGGCATGGACATGCAACTCCAGTGAAGCGGGTGACCAACGATCGATAAGCCAAGAATCTTCAAAGTCCCTGACAGACAAAAATGCTTCCAGGAGGTAGCGAATCTCTCAAACAAACAAGGAGCCTTGAACTTGACACAAAAGGAACTAATAGGTCTCATGTTTGAGGTGGATTCTAGACCGACCGAGGCCTACTAAGTTGTCAGCTGTTGGAAAGGCGTGCTCACTTCCGCAAATCAACATCAACGTGTTTGCTAAGGCTATGCAACAGGCATGGGGACTCTACTAGGAAGCCATTGGCAATAATATCTTCGTCTTGAGATTCGACAAAACGGAGTTTAGAATCACGCTCTATATAATGGACCGTGGAAATTTGGTTTTAGTGTGATGGTTTTAAAGAATTGTGATGGTAAAACTAGGCCGTCGAAGATAATGTTTTGGATGACGGAGCCATGGGTGATAATTAAGGATCTTCCCCTATATAAACCATTGTCTACTTTTGGAATGCTCTCGGGAATTGGCTTGGTGACGTGGTAAAATTTGATATCGAGAAGGATGGATTTATGGGGGGAACCATCTCATAGTTAGAGCTAGAATTTTCATATTCGTTTCATTGGTTCGAGGCTTCTTCCTCCACTCTTCAGCGAAAGATGAGGGGACTGTCTTGATTTTCAATTTGAGAAGATACATCACTTCTGGATTGACTGCGTTAGACCAGCACATGCTGATGAAAGATTTGAACCACATGTTGATTCCTCACCCTAGTTGGGTGAATGGTTGAGGGCACCACTCGAACATAGCTCCTCACACACAGAAACATAGTAGAAGTTGGTGATAGAAAGTGGGAACTTTAATTTTGGGAGCACTAGGTCAAGAAGGTGCATCTATGTTCACAGGGGGTAAGCAGCGTTGCGCCACCTCCCATTTAGGCACAAGTGCTACAATGCTTATACACCCAGGAAGGACCAATGCAAGCAAGATTGGTGACATGAACTAAGGGATGATTTGCAACTGAAAAGGATGTGGAAGCTGAGGAAGGAGCATGAAAGGAAGGAGGACATAAAAAATTCTATGTGGGAAGAAAGAGTGCAAGGCGACTGGGCAAAGAAGACCCATCTACCTCCAGGCAGCACACACGAGGCACTTTTGTTCACAAGACGAGGAAGGGTGGTGGTGATCACCAAAGGCATCACAAGGATTATCAGCTAAAGCTACTGGATAGGAAGAGAGATTGAAGCAAATTTGTGTAGCTAAGGGAGGTTTCGAGAGACTAGATCCTGATAATAAATTTCTCTGTGACAGTGATACCTCAACAAAGTATTCTTTCAATCACAACAACCAGGAGATTACTTGAGGAGTTTCACACAAATGGAGCGCATTAGGGAGAGCGTAGCCAATAACAACTTTTCAAACCTCTGTTTTATTAGCTACCAGTACACACGGGACAACAAAAGGGATGATGATGAGAACATTTAGGTACATCTGGGAAGGGGTCCATGCAATGATGATTTCATACACTCATTCTAGGATACATCCATTGAACATGTTCTCACGGAGAACCAGGCCATGATTCACTCATTATTAGAACGCTAGACCAATTGGTCATTACCACAAGGAAGAAGAGGGCGTTAACATTTGAGGAGAGGCGGATGCCCCATGGATGCGTGGGAGTGTGCATGTGACAACAATTTCGGCCAGAGTACGTTATACAGGAAGCTTAACAATGTCACCAATGATATGCAACATTGGAGTGGCTCAGTGTTTTGTTTCGTATGTTTAGACATCACTAGGCACAAGGTCAGCTTCAATGGAAAGGAGAGAGCATTGGGATCCAGATCCTTGGTGGAGATCCACGAGATTGAAGCGTAGCTTCATCTGGCTCATGCATGGGAAGAAATAATGTATATGCAACATGCTCGACTGGAATTGCTCGAGGAAGACGAACAAAACATGAGCGCGGATGGCATGAGATGTACTACTGACAATGAGATGGGGAAGATGTCGGCCGATTTCTATGCTTGGTTGTTTTCTTGAGGGTGGACGCGGATGTGATGGATGAAGAAATTGAGAATGCACCATTCTAAATTAGACCGACAAAAGCATTGGGCCACACAGCCTCTTGACTATGTTTACCAATTTCACTAGTCGTTGCTAAAAAATGATGTATCGGCAAACTTCAGTGATATGGTTCTAGTCCTGATCCTAAAAATTAACTCACTGGATATACTTCCTCAAATTGGATCAATCAGCTTATAGAACACACTCAGTCATATTGCTTCAAAGGCCTAGTGAATGGTTTGAATGTTCTCCTGTCCATAATGATCTGCGAGGAGCAAAGTATATTTATTCCGGGTAGGCTTATCACAGACAATGTGTTGGTCACGTATGAGTGTGTGCATGCAATCAGGTCAACAAATAGAAAAATCCAATGTTAGCTATTAAACTAGACATGATGCAGGCCTGTCAAATTGAATGGAGGTTGCTCTGTCATTTTTACACTATCAAGAGGGATCTGACAAGGAGACCCACAATCCCCCCATTTGTTTATTTTTTGGCATTGCTCATGAATTCTCAAAGATAAGGAGATCAATGGTGTACATTTTGGGAGCACTGGCCCCCATGTAGCCCATTTTATGTTTGCAGATGATAGTGTAGTATTTCTTCAAGCATCAAATATCAACGTTGTGACCTTAAAATAGACCCTGTTTGACTACGAGTTGGCCACATGACAAATGGTAAATCTTCAAAAAGCCTCAACTTTCTGTGGAAAGGGAAGCAAATAGG
The DNA here is from genome assembly GCF_002575655.3 of Aegilops tauschii subsp. strangulata. Taxonomy (NCBI): domain Eukaryota; kingdom Viridiplantae; phylum Streptophyta; class Magnoliopsida; order Poales; family Poaceae; genus Aegilops; species Aegilops tauschii. The sequence continues at coordinate 639,424,863 of NC_053041.3, read as the reverse complement.
AGGACAAAGTTTTTTTAAAATATTTTTGCATTGATCCCAAGGCATTGAGCGAGCATTATTTGGGGCTCGCAGCCGTGGTGGGTAGGTCAACGGAAGCAAATTTTAAATACGTTAGAGAAAACTCAAATGGCAAAGTGATTGGATAGGAAGGACAAGGTATCTCGAAGGCGGGAAAGGCGGTGCTAGTAAAATCAGTGCTTCCAGCAACAGATACTTACACCATGAGTTGCTTTCAACTCCTAGAGAAAATGTGTCGGAACAAAACTATGCGACAATATGTAAAACTGTTAGTACCCATAATAGGATTTACAACGGAGATGAAGTATAAGGCCACCGAGAGTATAGTCTATGAGAGTATATGTGAATGATAACCCCTTGCCCTGCCTTATATAGGTGACGAGGGCTAGGGATTACAAGGAATCCACTAGATCTCATACCGTCGCCATGTTAGCTTGCACGCCCAGATGCTCTCCCGATCCTTATCCGGGCTCATGAGCTGCCCTCGTGCGCTGATCCTCCACTTGGCCTCTTGGGCCTTGAGATAGGCCTGCTACCGGGCTTCCCACTTAGAGGACACCCCTAGTGTATTGCACCTTCAGTAGCCCCCGAGTGTGTCTGGAGTTGGAGTTATGCTTAGCTTCAGGAGTGAGAGCCCAGGCGGCCTCCTTCTGTCTTGTTGGCTAGTCAGATAAGGCACTTGTGACCACGCGACAAGCCTGATTCCACACATGCAGTCCACCCTCCCTGCCATTTAATCTATTGTGATCATGTACATTTTTAACTATCGTTGTCAGCTCTTTTCCAACTATAATCGGTTGTGGTAGGGCTCAAAAAGTATGGCTCATGGGGTGGATGTGCAGTTGCTCGCTTATTCAGTAATGTTGATACTTGGGGAAACAAATTTCATCATCATCAATATTGCTAATGTTGATACGTTACTGATGTTCCAAGTTCACTCATGTGTATGTACATAAAAATGGAGATGAGGTGTGCAATGTCAACCAATACTGTTGCAAGGCCGACCATCACTGATCGCAGTGCTGCTAGCCCGGGCGTTCAGTGCTAGAAGCCGGTCACGTGATGCTGCAAAGCTAGTGGTCAGTGAACTTTTCATTGCTACAAGGTGGTTGACAATGCTGCAAGACCAAGGCATCGATGCAGCATGGCAGGTCATTGGCATTTTTTACTTTGCCGCAAAACGGTGCACCGGTGCTACAAATTTGGGGTTATCACGTGTTGCAATTAATGTCGTGTTTAGTGTTGTAAGGCCGACCACCATTGTGCTTTTCACTAGCCTACCATGGCCACCATTGTGGCCTCCAAGTGAGTCTATTGCTGAGAAACATGGGTGTATGTTGCAAAGGATGGGGAGAGGAGACGAGAGCAGGAACCAAGTTGGTGGTTGATTTGGCAATGATCTGTGACAGAATTGAACGGTTCGCGGGTGGGCGTAACCTAGGAAGAGTTGGAAGATGCATGCCAATGATCCATTGGTTCAGGCGTGTATACATTGTGGTTTTTCACTGATTTCTTGCAGTTAATGAGTATGTGTTCTATATCTACTTTTTTTTGTATAGACATGCTCGCATGTTGCAACGTTTTTATGAGGTTTCTCAAAAGAAAATGGAAATATTCAACAGACTGGTTTAGGAGGAAATGAGTCAGCTCGCTCTAGCACCAGATGCCCCTCACTTGTATTCCTCTCTCTTCACCATATCCATTCGCTCTATTTCCACCATGCATAGACCCACGGGGTTGTCGCAGTGGTGCAACTGCAGGTTCTCACGGGGGGTGTTTTAGCCGACGACCAGTGCCACAAGCCACGACCCATGCAACAAGGGGGTGAGGCTTGTGGTCGCATCAATGCAACTACCTTGGTTGTAAGACAATGTTCCTCGCCGGCACGCCGTCTGTAATAGTGCTTGCATGATACCAGGCGACATCAGGGATGCGCCAGAGCATGGACGTGAGGTGCTGCGAGGGGCTGACGTAATTGTTGGGCATAAGCCACCGCAGGACGCATCGGGTGCGAGCCAGGACGCGCCGGGTCCGTGGCCGTGCATGTGTGTGTGTCTGTGCGTGTGTGTGTGTCCTCGCGTTCGAGCGCGTGGGCCGTTGTGTGTAGGCGACAGAAACGGAGTGGCGACCACGTCGGGGCGCTGGAATCGGCCTACGGCGACTGCGTACATGCGTGTCGGGTGAGTGGGTCTGGAAGCGCGGGACGTGGGGTGTGCATGCGTGCAGAGCGTGGCGTAGCGCGTGCGTGCACGCGGGTATAAGGCCAGCTCTCTCCTCTGTTGTAGCTTGCGGATTGTACTGAGTTCGGGCTCAGGGAAAGAAAAGGACGCCGTTCGTGCGGCGGGCAGAGTTCGTGCTCCGGCAAAACCACTTGTGTCCATGCGTCCTTCTTCTTCCTCCTCCTTCTTCTTTGCTGTGTTAGAAAGGACGAGAGGGAGGTGCTGCTGAGCGAGAGGAAGAGGAAGGCCGCGGCAACAACAATTGGTATTCAGAGCCACAGGTTCGGGGGGCGGCCGTAGCGCGCGGCGGCGTTCGCGGCGCGCGCGGCGGACATGAAGGTCTCGGCAACGCGCGGCGAGTCCACGGTGGTGTGGCGTGATGCCGGGCGCGCGGCGAGCGCGTGGCGTCGGCAACGCGTGGCGAGTCCACGGCGGTGTGGCGTGATGCCGTGCGCGTGGCGAGCAGCGGCGGTCGCGGAGACGAGGAGGTCGCGGAGGACCTGCGTGGTGTCGCAGAGGCCGCGGCGGCCCGGCGCGACGACCGTGGAGGCGCTACGCTGCGGTTGACGGCGCAGCGGTGCAGGGCAATAAGCGCGGCGGCGAGCCGGGCGTGACCGGTGCGTGTTATGGGTGCGCACCGGATGCGTCGGGACCGCGGGAGTGGACCGCATCGAGGCGCTGGACCTGGTTGCGCAAACCACGTACGTGCGCGGCGGGAGCGAGGGCCGGGAGCGCGGGGACGTGGGGAGTGCACGCGAAGGGCACGGTGGCACGGTGGCAGGCGTGGCAACGACGTTAGGGCGGCGGTGGCTACAACGACGTCGACGGCACGGCGGAGGCCGCAGCGGTGCGGTGCGACGGCCATGGCGACATCGACGACGATGGACTCACCTGCTGTAGTTCGTGGCTTAGGGGAGTGAGTGTTGGGCATAAGCCACCGCAGGATGCGTCGGGTGCGAGCCAGGACGCGCCGGGTCCGTGGCCGTGCATGTGTGTGTGTGTCTGTGCGTGCGTGTGTGTCCTCGCGTTCGAGCGCGTGGGCCGTTGTGTGTAGGCAACAGAAACGGAGTGGCGACCATGTCGGGGCGCTGGAATCGGCCTACGGCGACTGCGTACGTGCGCGTCGGGTGAGTGGGTCTGGAAGCGCGGGACGTGGGGTGTGCATGCGTGCAGAGCGTGGCGTAGCGCGTGCGTGCGCGCGGGTATAAGGCCAGCTCTCTCCTCTATTGTAGCTTGCGGATTGTACTGAGTTCGGGCTCAGGGAAAGAAAAGGACGCCGTTCGTGCGGCGGGCGGAGTTCGTGCTCCGGCAAAACCACTTGTGTCCTTGCGTCCTTCTTCTTCCTCCTCCTTCTTCTTTGCTGTGTTAGAAAGGACGAGAGGGAGGTGCTGCTGAGCGAGAGGAAGAGGAAGGCCGCGGCAACAACATAATAATCTTTTGCAACGATGGGGGAGCGGTGGGGGATAAACAAGTTTTGTGGAGGCTATGGAGGAAGACGGGTTCCACTCTCTCTGCTGCCGCGTGGTGTGATCCAATGCTTCACGTGTCAGATCCGACGGCTGGCAAGCCGACTAATTTTGTTGACACCTATAACATGCCAATTTTTTTTGTACGGAGATGTTTCTAGCCATTGCATGTTTCTTATGTTTCGTATCACAGTTCATATGTCTTCCATGCTGCCACACAGTGCCGGTGCTCGCGTTTGTATACGCAGCTAGTGACAAAACCAACGTTAATATATGCAGTGACGGGTGGAACTTGATTAAAATAAGGCTTCTATGGCGGCTACGATCGGCCGACTGACGCGTAGCACTGCTAGACCAACGTTAATGGAAACAAAACATGTGCAGCTTCAGTCCAATATATCACTATACTAATGATGATAAAAAACGGAGCATGGACAGAGCTAACAAGCTTCAGTCCAATATAAGTATACTAATGATGCCAAAAGTCCAGCATGGAAAGAGCTAACCAACTTTAGTCCAATATCAGTATACTAATGATGCCAAAAATACAGCATCGAAAGAGTTGACGAGCTTCAGTCCAATATCATTATACTAATGATGACAAAAAACAGCCGTGATACTGACAGAAAAACCAGTTTGGAGTACTTACCAACCGAGCTTGAAGCCGCGATGCTTCCCCGCATGGGCGGCACCCCCTGGACCGGCGCCATCTCATTTTTCCCGTCCATCTGCCACAAGAGAACCCAGCGATTAGAAAGTCCAAGGGCATATACAGACCACGTAGTTCTTGCACATACTCATCAGGTAATTCAGTAAGCACTAGTACTAATTCACATGACTAGATCAAAGATTGTCAGTAACTTCAAATCATTAGGCACCGGTTAACTTCAAATCACTAGTAGGAGAGGGGGAAGCGAGTGCGGCTCACCATCTTGTCATCGGAGACAGGGTTTGCATGAAGGGTGGGGGCGCGAGCGCGGCTCACCATCTTGTCGTTGGAGACAGCATTTGCATGCAGGGTGCGGGCGCGAGCGCGTCTCATCATCTTGTCGCTGAAGACAGCGTGAGTACGCGGGGCCCCTGGCGCCGGGAGCGCAAGGACCTTCAAGGGTCCTTCCCGGGACTCCCGGGATTCCAGCTCCTCTCTGGTGGCCGCTAGGGGCGGGCTTTTCTGCGGGTCTCTGCCGGACTTGCGCTTGCGAACCACCGGCGTAGGTGCCTGTTGCGCAAGCACCTTCCCTTTCCCCTCAGCGACGGCGACCGTAGGGGGCGGGGCGGGCGCCGCCAGGCTCTGCTCCTCGTGGTTGGCTGCGGGTATGGCGTTGATGCCGGAGCTAGACATCGCGGTGGATCGGTCGAGCACACGCGCGGAGTGGGTCGAGGAGATTGGGATGAGAAGAATGTGAGCGAGGAGCAGAAGCATGTGTTGCCCTTTATGAACTGAAACGGAAGGCACGGGCCAAGGTGGGGACCGCGTGTTGAACTACAGATTTATTTATTTAATACCAGCATTTAATAGTAGCATATCTTTGGTATATTTCTATTAAATATTCTTATATTTTGGTATATCTTTGGTATACTATTAGATATATATTTGGTATACTGGTATTTAATAGTAATATTCTTATATTTAGGAACAATGATATACTACTATTAAATACTATTATCGATGTTACTAAATATAAGAATAGCTGTGACAGTATTTAATAGTAACATTCTTATATTTTGGAACAGAGGTAATATTATTTAATTGTTGTATATCTTTGGTATACTATTAGATATATCTTTGGGATTCTAGTATTTAATAGTAATATTCTTATATTTAATGAGGAATAAAGATATATCACTACTAAAGAATATTATCTCATTACTAAATATTAGAACATAGCTAATAGTACTTTATAGTAATATTCTTATATTTTGGAACGGAGTTAATAGTATTTAACTATAGATTATTTTCGGTATACTACTACTAAATATTATTATATTTAGGTATATCTTTGGTATACTAGTATTTACTATTCTTATATCTTTGGTATAGTAGTATTTAATAATAATATTCTTATATTTAGAAACAAATATATACTTACTATTTGGTAGTGCATTTATTTGTTCCGGAGGGAGTACTATTACTACCTCCGTCCGGGTTTATTAGTCCCTTTCGTATTTTGTGTCCAACTTTGACCGTATATTTGACTAACAAATTATAAGTTGTATGTCACAAAACTTATATTGTTTGGTTCATATTTGAAAGAGGATTTCGATGATACTATTCTTAAAGTATATAACTTATTTTTAATAGTTAACTCAAATGTCAAAGTTTGACCCAAACTACAAGGAGCCCTAATAAATCAGGACAGAGGTAGTAGTAGTCATGATTTAGTTCCCTAGTCAAATAAAAGTAATACTAGCAACTTTTTGACGAAAGATATATCATCTTATTATAGCCATGCATTAAGATATAGATAAGGAATAAAATAAGTATGTTGGTAATCACCTTGCTTCTAATTTAAACCGAATTCTTTATACTCGATTTATTGATAAGGCAAAAGATACCTGTAAAGAATCATTTTTTTAGATAGAATGGTTGCCATTGTATTCAGAGTTCTCGGCAATGCCAGAGTTCAAATGGCGCTAGTACAATTCGGAGGCACACTAAGCCATGTTTGTCACAACTCATTCCAACAATGTTGATTATCTAAGATGTAGGTAATACAATTCACCTCTCTATGAACCCAAGTGATCTTGGACTCAATAAAATTTTGGAGAATGCCCTTCACATCTTCAACCGCCGGACCATGGGGTGAGCCGTCCTTCCCTTCAGAGTTCAACTTGCTCACAACCATCTTGCAGTCCATCTCCAAGACGATCGTCTAGACTCCAACTTCCTTCTCTAGTGCAAGGACATGGCGACATGCTAGTAACTTCGCCACTTTAGGTCTAGTTAGACAGGGTAAAAATGGCATGAGCCTACAACAGACTCCCTTGGATGGCCTCTCAGGACTGTAAAACGTTATGTTTGTGTGAAACTGCACAACACCAAATACGGGTGTGGCTATCTCATATATATAAGGGTATACGAAGTGTACAAATACAATATACAGAGTCTACACAGAAGCTACGTATAAACATTATCTAACAGTCTCCATCAATCTTCACTAGTGGAAAAAGGGCTAGCCACAACTTTCCTTGGTGGCGCGCTATTTACAACCAACGACACCATTATTTTTTTCAAATAGTGATGGCATTGGCTTATTTGGAACGACATTAGTAGGGGCATAGTGGTGGCGTTGGAAACAGGGTAGCATCAAAAATATATGGGATCAACAATTTGTATCAGGCGTAATATATTGTTGTTGTGGAATAGTATGGAACGCCAGCACTATTATATTTAGTTGTGACGTGCTGTTGTAACCGACGCCAGTATTGTTATTTTGTCAATGCCAACATTCTTATATTACTATTTTTGGTATATTCTTTTTTATAGTATATTATAGTTTACTTTTATTAAATTTCTATTATTTTAAATATAAATAATGACATTTTTTAAAATATGTACTTTGAGACTTTCAATTTATTTTTTTCCTTATTAGTTTAAGACTTGAAATATATAGTTTTGGAGCCTTCAAATATGTAGTTTCACACTTCCAATTTTTTCTTTTTAGTTTTTTATGTGGTGTTCTTTTTTTAGTATATTATAGTTTACTTTTATTAAATTTCTATTATTTTAAATGGAAATATTGACATTTTTAAAAATATGTAGTTTGGGACTTTAAATTTACTTTTTTTTCCTTTTTAGTTTAAGACTTGAAATATATAGTTTTGAGCCTTCAAATATGTAGTTTGACACTTCCAATTTTTTTCTTTTTAGTTTTTTATGTGGTGATCTTTTTAATAGTGTATTATTGTTTACTTTTCTTTAATTTACTTTTTTTTTCCTTTTTAGTTTTAGACTTGAAACATATAGTTTTGAGATGACATTTTTCAGGTGATGATCTTTTTTCTTATTGGGCAAGCCCAAATAGTATTAGAATCCCGTGGGGGTCAAAACCAACGGGGGCAAAGGCCCCCACGACCCACTCCCTCTCTCTGCCCTGCTGCACTGTTCCGTTCCATTTTCTCTCCGTCTCTCGCCGCTCCTCGTGCCGCTTCGATTTCGGCCGATTCCGGCGATTGCCGTCCTTCTCCGGTCCTGAGGTACACATATGAGCCTCCCACTCTCATATGGTCCATTTGGATTTTTTTTAATTAGAGGTGTGTTTCACATCTAAGCCTCCCACTCTCATCTGCTAGGGTTTCGGCGACGGTAGCAGGCGACGGCGACGGAGTAGACTGTAGGCGACCCTCGGCTCCAACCCAGGTGAGCATACCATCCCTCCCTCTTTTGTTGTAGGCCACTGCCACTGTAATTTTTTATTTGCACCGTTGGGGTTCATCACTCCTAGGCAGTGACAATGTGTTGTACTTGTCTAGAATTAAGGTAGATATATTTTTCAATCTTTTTTGTAGAAACTAGAAGTCCAATCTGTCAATCAAATTAAGGTAGATATATTTTTTAAGTCATCATCTTTGCAAGCATTTTAAATTCTGAAACAAAGTGTTTGAGTTGCTGTTGTAATCCATAAATACCTTGGGGAAAATCTATTGTGTACTACTTTTTCACCAAAGAAAATTTCCACTTGAAAGTAATGCTCCAAGTTAGGTGTGGCAAAATAGTTGAGTGTCCAAAGAAAATTTCCACTCGAAAGTAATGCTCCAAGTTAGGTGTGGCAAATATAGTCACAGTCCAATAGTTCTATACATTACATTGCTATCTAGTTTAATTAGTTCTATACATGCTATCTAGTTTAATTAGTTCTATACATTCCAATATTTATTGAGTGAAATGAAATTGCATATTATCTTGATCGTATACGCGTTGTGTTTGTAGGTCATGGCCAATTCTGGAGGTAACAATGAGTCGGTGTGTGATGTGGACATGGCCAACAATGAATTCTTAATCACTTATAAGTACGTCATCAAGAGCGTGCAAGGGGAAAATGTTGAGCTAAAGGGGGAGATTAAATAGCTACACAAGGAGACTGTTTAGCTCATTCAGGAGACTAATCATCTTAGGGACGAGAGGGATAAGCTCGTCGAGGATCGGGATAAACTGAAGGAGGAGAGGAGACACCTCAGGGCTCAGAGGATTGACCTGAAGATGGACATAGACCATTTCAGTAGAGAAGGAGAGGGGGATAGAAAGAAGCTTCTCTAGCTGGGCATACTCCTTGATGAAAACTAGTTCATCTTATTATTTGTTGATGATCGAGTAACTAGAGTACTTGAGTGAGCAACTTTTGTGAAGTTTAATTCATATCAACTTGTTGAGTTGATGAGCCTCTTCTGTAATGACTATATATTAAGTAAGTACCTAGTGTTGATGAGTATATTGTGTTCAATATTATCTATTAACTAAGTAGCTAGTGTGGATGAGCAAAAAAAATTTATTACCAAAAAAACCATTTGCTGGCGTTGGACAAGTAGGGACAACAGAGCTATGATGAACTTAGTGCTGGTGCTGGACTGGTTACACGCCAGCACAATGTATGATACTGCTAATGTGTCAACCCGCGCCACCAGTATTTCTTGACAATGGCACCATATTGGTGGCGTTGGGTGTCTACGCCAGCAAGGCACTATTTGCCACGCCATAGCTTGGCTTTTTTTCCACTAGTGCTTAACTGTGGCCTGAAGTACAAAGCAAGTTAAGACTGCGCCTACAACCTTCAAACTGAGGTTGTGGAAGTGGCTTCGTGAAGATGCCGGCAAGGTGATCTTTGGAGGAGATGAACTTGATATGAAGAACCTTCTATGCAACACGTTCCCTCACAAAGTGATACTCAACTTCGATGTGCTTGGTACGAGCATGAAAAACTGGATTAGATGAAAGATACGTCACACCAATATTATCACACCAAAGAACCCGTGGTTGCTCTTGAGAGACTCCCAACTCTCTCAATAGAGACCATACCCAAATAAGCTCAGCCGTGGCATTGACAACTGCCTTGTACTCTGCTTCATTGCTACTCCGAGATACTGTAGCCTGCTTGCGCTCACTCCAGGGGATCAAGTTGCGACCAAAGAAGACAACGTAGCCCCCCATTGATCACCGGTCATCTAGGCTCCCAGCCCAATCTACATCAGAGAACGCCGAGACAGCACTCGAGGAGGTAGACCGAAGATGCAAGCCATAGAGATGGTATGAGAGAGATAACGCAGTATACGCTTCACAACTGACTAGTGTGAACTCCGAGGAGCATGAAGATACTGGCACACACGGTTGACCGCATAGGAGATATCCGGCCGTGTGATAGTCAAGTACTGCAAGCCACCAACAATACTGCGCTACTCTGTAGCATCATCTGAAGGAAGGAAGGCACCATCCAAGGCTGATAACCGATCAGTCGTAGACGTAGGGGTGGTAGCATGCTTGCATTGCAACATACCAACACGTCGCAACAAGTCCAAGGAATACTTATGCTGAGTGAGAGACAGGCCAGTAGGGGACCGTGAAACTTCCAGACCAAGGAATTAATGGAGAGCACCCAGATCATTGACAGCAAAATGACCACTCAGAGCAGACAGCAGACGATCAGCGACAGTCACTGAGGAGCTGGTAAAAATAATGTCATCAACATAAACCAACAGGTACATAGTAATGTTGGGGAACGTAGTAATTCAAAAAATTTCCTACGATCACGCAAGATCTATCTAGGAGAAGCATAGCAACGAGATGGGAGAGCGTGTCCACGTATGATACGTCTCCAACGTATCTATAATTTTTGATTGCTCCATGCTATTATATATTCTGTTTTCGATGTTTAATGGGCTTTATTATACACTTCTATATTATTTTTGGGACTAACCTATTAACCCAAGGCCCAGTGCAAATTGCTGTTTTTTGCCTATTTCAGTGTTTCACAGAAAAGGAATATCAAACAGAGTCCAAACGGAATGAAACCTTCGGGAGCGTGATTTTTGGAACAAACGTGATCCAGAGGACTTGGAGTCGACGTCAAGAAATCAACGAGGAGGCCACGAGGCAGGGAGGCGCGCCTGCCCCCCTGGGCGCGCCCCCACCCTTGTGGGCCCCTCGTGGCTCCACCGACCTACTTCTTCCTCCTATATATACCTACGTATCCCGAAACCATCCAGGAGCACCACGAAACCCTATTTCCACCGCCGCAGCCTTATGTACCCGTGAGATCCCACCTTGGGGCCTTTTCCAGTGCTCCGCCGGAGGGGGAATCGATCACAGAGGGCTTCTACATCAACACCATAGCCTCTCCGATGATGTGTGAGTAGTTTACCACAGACCTTCGGGTCCATAGTTATTAGCTAGATGGCTTCTTCTCTCTCTTTGGATCTCAATACGAAGTTCTCCTCGATCTTCTTGGAGATCTATTCAATGTAACTCTTTTTTGCGGTGTGTTTGTCAAGATCCGATGAATTATGGGTTTATGATCAAGATTCACTAGTAGAAAACAGGGCTTTGGTTCGGCCAGAAAAGAGCATTAATCCCGGTTGCATTACGAACCGGGACTAATGTGAGCATTAGTCCCGGTTCGAGCGGCTAGGACACCGTACAGGCATTAGTCCCGGTTCAAATGGGACCTTTAGTCCCGGTTGGTGCCACGAACCGGGACTAAAGGGTGCGATGCCCATTAGTACCGGTTCGTGGCACCAACCGGTACTAAAGGTTAGACCTTTAGTCCCGGTTTGAGCCACCAACCGGTACTAATGGGGTTTGAGGCATTAGTACCGGTTCATGGCACGAACCGGTACTAAAGGTCCCATTTTCAAACTCTACCCCCCCCCAAGTGGATCGCCTTTTCAGTTTTGTAAAAAGCATAAGAAAATGATAAAAACTTCAAAAATTAAAATCCTTCCAGATGTAGTTATGTTACTACATGTACTAGTTAGGAAAATTTAAAAACTTACATTTGGACATGTTTTGCAAAAAGTGTAGGGAAAATGTAAAACGGCTATAACTTTTGCATACGATGTCAGAAAAAAACGTATAATATATCAAAATGTTCAGCACGAAAATCCGCATCCGATTTTGACGGCCTATGGCCTGTTTGCAAATTTTTAGAATCCTCAAATTCTAAAAGGAAAAAAGTTATGCTCAAATTTCAGTTTTTTTTGAATTTTTGTTAAATCTGGTCAAACTATGGTCAAACTACTTATTCAAGAAGTATTAGTGTTACTAAATAATTATTCAAGAATATTAGTGTTACTAAATAATTATTTAAATTTTTTTGAATTTTGGTCAAATCTGGTCAAACTGTGGTCAAACAATGGTCAAACTAATTATTCAAGAAATATTAGTGTTACTAAATAATTATTTCAGTTTTTTTGAATTTTGGTCAAATCTGGTCAAACTGTGGTCAAACTATGGTCAAACTACTTATTCAAGAAAAATTAGTGTTACGAAATAATTATTGTTTTTTAGAACAATAGTTTCAAACTCAAACAGTGAAATGTGTGACTTCATGCTCAAGCTAAATTACTGAGGGTTAATAGGATTGACATCTTACTATTGTTAGGAAAACAACAAGTGCAGACTTGCAAACGAGGGAGAATAGAACCCGGAAGTTAAGCGTGCTCAGGCTGGAGTAGTGAGAGGATGGGTGACCATCCGGGAAGTTAGATGATTTGGAATGATGAGGGGTGATTAGAGATTAGAGGTTAAATTGAGCAGTGATGAGGGGTGATTAGGGATTAGAGGTTAAAATAATTCAGAAATTTGAAAATAAAAAAAAATTCAAAAAAAATCATAAAATTTTCTTTAGTACCGGTTGGTGTTACCAACCGGGACTAAAGGTGGACCTCCAGGCAGCGGGCACGTGGAGGGCCTTTAGTCCCGGTTCGTGTAAGAACCGGGACTAAAGGGGGAGGCTTTAGTAACGACCCTTTAGTCCCGGTTCCAGAACCGGGACTAAAGGCCCTTATGAACCAGGACTAAAGGCCCCATGATGAGGGGTGATTAGAGATTAGAGGTTAAATTGAGCAGTGATGAGGGGTGATTAGGGATTAGAGGTTAAAATAATTCAGAAATTTGAAAATAAAAAAAAATTCAAAAAAAATCATAAAATTTTCTTTAGTACCGGTTGGTGTTACCAACCGGGACTAAAGGTGGACCTCCAGGCAGCGGGCACGTGGAGGGCCTTTAGTCCCAGTTCGTGTAAGAACCGGGACTAAAGGGGGAGGCTTTAGTAACGACCCTTTAGTCCCGGTTCCAGAACCGGGACTAAAGGCCCTTATGAACCAGGACTAAAGGCCCCTTTTCTACTAGTGATTATCTATGAACAATATTTGAATCTTCTCTAAATTCTTTTATGTATGATTGGTTATCTTTGCAAGTCTCTTCGAATTATTAGTTTGGTTTGGCCTACTAGATTGATCTTTCTTGCAATGGGAGAAGTGCTTAGCTTTGGGTTCAATCTTGCGTTGCTCGATCCCAGTGACAGAAGGGGAAACGACACGTATTGTATTGTTGCCATCGAGGATAAAAAGATGGGGTTTATATCATATTGCTTGAGTTTATCCCTCTACATCATGTCATCTTGCCTAATGCGTTACTCTGTTCTTATGAACTTAATACTCTAGATGCATGCTGGATAGCGGTCGATGTGTGGAGTAATAGTAGTAGATGCAGGCAGGAGTTGTCTACTTGTCGCGGACATGATGCCTATATACATGATCATGCCTAGATATTCTCATAATTATGCACTTTTATCAGTTGCTCGACAGTAATTTGTTCACCCACCGTAATACTTATGCTATCTTGAGAGAAGCCACTAGTGAAACCTATGTCCCCCGGGTCTATTTTCCATCATATTAATCTCCCGTCAACTAGCTATTTCTGTCGCCGTTTATTTTGCAATATTTACTTTTAGTCTTTATCATAAAAATACCAAAAATATTATCTTATCATCTCTATCAGATCTCACTTTTGCAAGTGGCCGTGAAGGGATTGACAACCCCTTTATCGCGTTGGTTGCAAGGTTCTTATTTGTTTGTGTAGGTACGAGGGACTTGCGTGTGGCCTCCTACTGGATTGATACCTTGGTTCTAAAAAACTGAGGGAAATACTTACGCTACTTTGCTGCATCACCCTTTCCTCTTCACGGGAAAACCAACGCATGCTCAAGAGGTAGCAACGTACCCTCATAGACCGAAAGTGGAAGCATTTAGTAACGTGGTTGATGTAGTCGAACGTCTTCATGATCCAACTGACCAAAGTACCGAACGTACGGCACCCCCGTGTTCAGCACACGTTCAGCAGGATGACGTCCCTCAAGCTCTTGATCCAGTTGAGGACGAGGGAGAGTTCTGTCAGCACGACGGCGTGGCGACATTGATGATGAAGTTCCTGGCGCATGCATGGCTTCGCCTAAACACCACGACGATATGACCGAGGTGTTAAACTGTGGAGCGGGGCACTGCACACGGCTAAGAGATTGTCTGTTCTGCTATGGGGTGCCCCCTGCCCACGTATATAAAGGAGGGGGGAGGAGGAGGCCGGCCAAGGGGGAGTCCTACTAGGACACCAAACCTAGTAGGATTCGCCCCCTCTTTTCCTATTCCAAGAGGGGGAAGGAGGGAAGGAGAGGGAGAGGGGAAGGAAAGATGGGGCCGCGCCCCATCCCCCTAGTCCAATTCAGACTAACATGGGGAGGGGCGCGCGCCACCTTGTGGCCTTCCCTCTCCTACTCCCTTATGTCCCATCAAGGCCCATAACTTCCCCGGGGGGTTCCGGTAACCCCCCGATTCCCGATAAATATCCGAAACGTCCCGAAACCTTACCGGTGTCTGAATACCTTCGTCCAATATATCAATCTTTACCTCTCGACCATTTCGAGACTCCTCGTCATGTCCGTGATCTCATCCGGGACTCGGAACAAACTTCGGTCATCAAATCACATAACTCATAATACAAATTGTCATCGAACGTTAAGCGTGCGGACCCTACGGGTTCGAGAACTATGTAGACATGACCGAGACACATGTCCGGTCAATTACCAATAGCGGAACCTGGATGCTCATATTGGCTCCTACATATTCTACGAAGATCTTTATCGGTCAAACCGCATAACAACATACGTTATTCCCTTTGTCATCGGTATGTTACTTGCCCGAGATTCGATCGTCGGTATCATCATACCTAGTTCAATCTCGTTATCGGCAAGTCTCTTTACTCGTTCCGTAGTGCATCATCCCGTAACTAACTCACTAGTCACATTGCTTGCAAGGCTTATAGTGATGTGCATTACCGAGAGGGACTAGAGATACCTGTCCGATACATGGAGTGACAAATCCTAATCTCGAGCTATGCCAACTCAACAAACACCATCGGAGACACCTATAGAGCATCTTTATAATCACCCAGTTACGTTGTGACGTTTGATAGCACACAAAGTGTTCCTTCAGTATTCGGGAGTTGCATAATCTCATAGTCAGAGGAATATGTATAAGTCATGAAGAAAGCAATAGCAATAAAACTAAATGATCATTATGCGAAGCTAACGGATGGGTCTTGTCCATCACATCATTCTCTAATGATGTGATCCCGTTCATCAAATGACAACACATGTCTATGGTCAGGAAACTTAACCATCTTTGATTAACGAGATAGTCAAGTAGAGGCATACTAGGGACACTCTGTTTGTCTATGTATTCACACATGTACTAAGTTTCCGGTTAATACAATTCTAGCATGAATAATAAACATTTATCATGATATAAGGAAATATAAATAACAACTTTATTATTGCCTCTAGGGCATATTTCCTTCAAGTAACCCCTCGACGTTGGAACATAAACAGAGACGTGTCAGCACTGGACGGAGCAAATCCAAGACGTCCAAGAAACGAGCCAAGTCGGGCATGCCATGCACGAGGAGTCCACTTCCAGCCGTTCACCCCCTAGGGGCTTGAAATAGCTCCGACTGGGGGTGAACCGGCAATTATTTCGGCGTGGTGGCGATCGGGTTCCTAGCCACCACCCCCAGGTCGCCCCCTGACGCCATTTTTTGAAAAAGAAAATCGGCCAAACACGACACAAAATCATACAAACTAGGCGATTTCATTGATTTGTACAAAAACTTAAAAACACAAATTAAAGTAACTTAAGAACGACCCTCGCCCATCTGCTCGCGGACGCAGTCCGCCCTCGCCCACTTGAGGGCGGTTGACGATGTCCTGGACTAGGGGGTACTCACCACATCGTCTCCCGACCAGGTGGATCGGGCCGAGGACCCCCATGGCGGTTCACTCATGGGCCACTTCGGCCAGCCCATCCCGCATACAAGGAGTATTCCACAAGACTTTGTGATCAAGACAAGGACTCCTCCCCACCAACGTATTCGGCTAGGACTCTTGTTATCCTAGGCCTCTGGTACATTATATAAGCCAAGGCCAGGTTAGTCGATAGATTATTATGACATTAATCATCATACCCCTAGGGTTTAGACCACAACATATGATCTCAGGGTAGATCAACTCTTGTAATCTCTATATTCATCAAGATCAATCAAGCAGGAAGTAGGGTATTACCTCCATTAATAGGGCCCAAACCTGGGTAAACATCGTGTCCCATGTCTCCTGTTACCCATCGATCCATGACACACAACTCGGGATTCCCTATCCGAGATCTGCCGGTTTTGACACCGACAATGGTGCTTTCATTGAGAGTTCCGCTATGACATCAACGAAGGATCGATGGCTCGTCTGCAGATTAACTGCGACGTCGACTTCTTCGTCACCGGCTCGACTGGTCACCTTGGCTCGACCGAGGACTGCACTCCACGTCAGATCATCATGTTCGGACGATGAACTACATCAACATAAACTCCGATCTCTCTCAAGATCATGGAGGAATCATTCATGGGGCCTGGGGGCTTAACGTCAATATTGCCCTTGAGCGACCGTGCTGTTTTTCTGGACAGCGAACTTCTATCCGCCGCCACCGCCTCCTCGAGTGTCGTTTTAACGATTGCTTCGGTGGAATTGTGCTGAATTAAGTCTACAACAACCATGCAAAATTTCGTCGAGTTCCGATGGAGGAATCTCCGGCAATCTATGATATACCGGAGCCCTGTCAAATCTGGACGGGAATCTGGACGAGTTAAGGCGTGGTCTCCAGAGCCAAGATCGGAGGTCCTTTGGAAGATCCAACCGTTCATCTGCTGTGGAATTCCCATATCTACCACCCCTCAAAATTTCAGCTCGATCCGACGGTTCAAACTCCGGGATCCTTCCGATAAGTGGACCAATTTTCTGATCTGTTTTCTACGCGAATACGGATCCGACCCGAATTCATGTTTCTTTATGAACGTGACGTTGGACAACCTTTTTTAAAGGAATTTTCTTCTAGGGTATTGTGCGTTGTTCTTAACACGGGCCCATAAAATTTTAAGCCTTCTCTGAGATACTCTTCACCATCACGCTGGTGTCAAACCAGTCCGGTAACATTGCTCCACGGCTGCCGACCTGCGCTAGACACGTCGTCGCTTTATTGAGCCGAGCTCATCTTCTTCGGATCATCATCTCGATGAGCCGAAAAAGAGTTCGGCATCGTGAAGGATAAATCGTCACCAACAACGCCGCCCCACGGATTACACGGAACGAGCACACCGGCATCACCGTTCGGTCACTTCATCAATCCGGCTTTGACCGCTTCACAAGTTATGACCAGCGTCGGCATGACCGCACTGTTGCTAATTCAAGCCGATATTCATCACGCCGAACTGCTTCAACACTTCGGCTGACATGGCAGCTGCAACGTCTCCTTTTCGACCCGCTCCGTCACCTCGGCTAGACCGGGGGCTTCACCATCTCTTCGTCAACCTACTCCGGAGACTTCGGCGTCACCCGCCGACCAGCTTCATCACATTAGCTGGACCGGGGGCTTTGCCTCGGCAGGCCAACCTTTGCCAGCATCGCCATGCCACCACTTCATCGATCATCAGGCAATGTGTGCGGATCAAGTCCCAATTTTGGGAGTAACCTTTTTTCAGATTGCTACAACAGATAAACCAGGTGCTATTAATCCTAGTAATTTTTTTCTTGCTTGGGTTTATTTTTCTGAGAAATTATTACTCTGGTTTGTTCCATCATCTGTACACAGGTCTTTCAAATGATGGCCGCATTAACGATGGTTGCATGATGGTTCGGCCAGTTTCCCGTCCGCAGTTCGGCGAACGCCGCACCTAGAGCCCGGACCGCCCTGCAAATTTAGGCTTTGTCACGCCTTCACTGCGTCACGCCGACGCCCTGCACCGACATTGGCTTCGGCGCCAGGCCACATCTCTTTAAATAAATTATTTTTGCATAAAGCAATTATGCAAAGATTTTATATATATTTATATTATTATTTTTTGGACCGCACTATTTTATGTGTGTAGGTAATCAACTTCGACTGCATCACGCGCTCACTTCAACAAGCCAATGTCGTCGTCCCAATCGGTATAAATCGGCTCGCATGATCACCTTGTTGGTCGAATTGCTATACCGACATGTTCGGTTGCCTCGATGACTTCGGCATCATCGAGAGGGTTCTACCTCGTCGGGTGTTCGGCGCTTGGGTAATATTTCTTTAATTATTCACTTTGCATAAATTATTTATTATGCTATATTTTTTATTTATTATTGTTACTATTATCTCCTTCTTGCACTATTTTCTGTGCATAGGTAAATTATCCGGGTTGGACAGCGCTGTCACCTCGGCGTACTGACGTACCATGTCACTTCGGCTGGACCGGGGGCTTCGTCATCACTTCATTAACCCACGCCGGGAACTTCGGCGTCATACTGCCGGCCTGCTCCGTCACCTCGGACGGACTGGGGGTTCCACCTCGCCACATTGGCCGTGTTATGTCGCCACTTTGGAGTGCCGAGCTCTTTGCTCCGCCACCTCGGGACCGGCTTAGGGGCTGGAACCTCGTCCCGCCGTAAGCTCGGACCGCGTCATCGATGCCGAACACATTAACCAGCTAAGTTGCTTTCATGCTCAAAGTTTTAAATTTTTAAATTGTGTTCGGTTCGACCATGCTCACATATGTTGTTTGTTAAAAACACTTCCTTTCCCATGTTAACTAGGCGCTCTTAAATTTAAATGAGCTGTTTTATAATAAGTGTTCTTCTTCTTAGTCATTGCAAAGTCTTTTTCTATCACTCCTTTTTCGACACGAGTGTGTGGTCAATAGCCGGGGAGCCTAATTTCTCTCTCAAAGCCGCTAGAGTTTAGTTTGCTAAACTGACCTAACGAGAAGTACTCCGCCTTCGGGATAGGAGGTTGAAGCCGTAGGCTGACCCGCTTGAAGTCTTGAGATAGGATGTGTCATGTTAAAGCACGACAGAAGCACATTTTTTTTCTAAGACCAATTTTCGGATTGGCACCGAACACTTGATCTAGTTCGGACGTCAAGTTTTTACTGCAGTTTTTTGATTCTCCAAGCTTATGGCACTTTTGATCTATTTGTGTGTTTTTCTTTTATGAGGCGGGACATCCTCTTGACCGAGGTACCCTGCCTAATAATCCATCTTGGGAAATCTTTTTCGACCCATAGTTCGGCATTTTTCCTGCCGACCTGCACCTCGGTGTTGGGTTCGAGCATAAATCCCGCAGTACTCTGCCGGACACTTTTAAGCATCGACAATATCAACGGGAGGCTGCGACTTGAGCCGAACCCACCAAAAGCCAAGGTACTCCAAGGAGTCCTTGGCAAAATGTTCTCGGATATTGCTTTATATGCATTAGTTTCGAATTGTGTCTTCGGTCAATAGTTGGGTTGCCCGGCTCCTGTGCTTGCCTCCTACGTTCCGCTTTGTTTGGCTAGGTGTGCAAAGGGAGAACCACTGCGATTGTGCTTCCAGCTCGAATGGTTAAGCGCCTTAGTGGAGAAAGCCGAAAACTGACTGTCATAATAAGCGCAAACTGGTCAGCGATCCGACGAATGTGTTTAACTATAAGATCGATGGAGGTCACCCCGTGTTAAACGACGGGCCGTTCATAACATTGGCCAAAGTGTTAACGGCTGGACATCAGCTGACGCCGAACACTACCGGGGGCTAATAACTGTCCTCCCAAACTTTAAGCTCCTATGACTAAGTGAAAGATATAAAGCCCACAAATCTGATTGCCTTGTTTCCGCCAACACAACCGCCTTCGGGCACCGAGACGTCGGCTAAGGGTTTTCTGGTTACTGCGGAAGCACCCTACGTAGCATCTACAAAGGGGTAGAAAAGCCGACGATGGGCCACTTTCAAATGATAAACGGTCGCAACGGAGTCAAAATAAACATATATCATCAGCATTTGTATTCATTATACCAGCGCTGCCTTCCGTAAAGCCATACATATGCATCAATTTGACTTAAGATTTTGTCCAAGCTGGGTTGCCTGGCTCCTGTGCTTACCCCTACGTTCCCGATTGTTCGGCTAGGCGGTAAAGGGAGCACCTCTATGATTGTTACTACTGGGTCATCCGGGTTAGGATATAATTGGCCGGCAATGACGGAAGTGAAAATTTGGGTCCTATCCGGCATCAAGCTAAGATATTACGGTGACTTCTCAAAACCCTCTCTCAAGGGCCCGTCCGCCGATCACTATCTCCTCTAGTGTGCATCTCGGATTTTAGGCCGACACACACCTTGAGGGCTACTGGCTATATATCTCGTTAGTAAATAAATTGCATCAATCGGAAATGAAATGATCAAACAATCAGCCCGAGCCTGAGGTGGTGCATCACCTCGGAGGCAGTCCGGCATAAAGTTTGGCTGCGAGCGGCTGGCTCCATAGAGAACTTTTCAGCGTTAAGCTCGGATAACATCCTTTAAGCTTTTTCAAGCCAAGGTGATCTATGACACCTCGGATATAGTCGGGCGTTGGAGCTCAGATACAGTCCGGCGTTGGAGCTCGGATACAGTCCGGCGTTGGTGCTCGGCTGCAAAAGATACCTCGAATGCAGTCCGGCATTGGGGCTCGGATGCAAGAGGACACCGCTGCACGAGAGCAACTTCAAACCCGAGGTCGGCGTAAAAATAACAAGGCATTGATAAAGGCCGATAACTTAAAAGGGGCTCCTCGGATACCCGACGTGTAAACTCTTCAGATTTGCTTCGGCGATCCGCAAGATCGAAGATGAGAAGATTTGTTGAACCAGTTTTCAAGACCAACGACCGAAGATGAAGAACAGTTTGGAAGGATCGAGGAGCGTCCCCAACTTGAAGACCGGTTCAGGGGGCTACTGACGGTGTCCTGGACTAGGGGGTACTCACCACATCGTCTCCCGACCAGGTGGATCGAGCCAAGGACCCCCATGGCGGTTCACTAATGGGCCACTTCGGGCAACCCATGCCGCATACAAGGAGTATTCCACAAGACTTTGTGATCAAGACAAGGACTCCTCTCCACCAAAGTATTCGTCTAGGACTCTTGTTATCCTAGGCCTCTGGTGCATTATATAAGCCAAGGCCAGGCTAGTCGATAGATTATTATGACATTAATCATCATACCCCTAGGGTTTAGACCACAACATATATATGATCTCAGGGTAGATCAACTCTTGTAATCTCTATAGTTATCAAGATCAATCAAGCAGGAAGTAGGGTATTACCTCCATTAAGCGGGCCTAAACCTGGGTAAACATCATGTCCCCTGTCTCCTGTTACCCATCGATCCATGACACACAGCTCGGGACCCCCTACCCGAGATCTTCCGGTTTTGACACCGATAGCGGTCTCGTCGTTGGTGGCCATGGTCTCGTGCTCCTTCTTCACGGGGAGCAACCCCAGCTTGATCTTCTCCCTGACGAGGCGGGAAGAAGAAGGAGAGGGGCGGCCGCCCTCGTTGATGACGAGGGCGCCTGAGCGGCGTCTCGAGCGGCTCCAGCTTGACGGGGCGGAGCGTCGGCGAACCGAAGGAAAGGGATCCAGATCACGACGACGAGGAGGTCACCGTGCCGCGCCGTCCAGGAGCTACCATGGCGGCGGGAGAAAGAGGGGGCGCTCCACGCACGACGTGTTGTCGTCCTCGATGTGCTCGAGGTCAGCTTCGAGGGTGCGGCCGGGGATGCCCCACCATTGGCAGCGCCCCTCAGGGTTGAGGCGGCCGCGATGATCGACGTCGGTGGTGGAGGCGATATGCTCCTCGTGGCGCCGCTCGAAGTACGCGGTCCATAGCGCGTTGCTGTCGGGGGCGTACCTCGGCTGGTTCCGTGCCGGCTCCGGTAGCGAGGACAGGATGTGCGCGAATTCAGCGATTCCGGCGCGCCGAGCGGCTCCGGTGGGCGCGGGCGGCACCGGGACGCCTCCAGGCGGCCGAAACCCGCATGTCCGGGGGCGCCGGGTAGTCGGCCTCGTAGAGGAAGCGCACCTCGTCCTCGTGCAGATGGCGGCGGCCAAAGCCGTTCGCCGCCGCATCGTCGCCTGGGAAGCGCTCGACCATTGCCGTCGGCGGGGGAGAGAGTAGGAGAGAGGGGCATCGACGGCGAGAGAGGGAGAGAGGGGCGTCGGAGGTGAGGGCGTGTGTGTTCATCGGCGAGGGAGGGCGGCATTTATAGCCACATATGGGCGGTGGGAGGGCTGCCGCCGTGTGCCGCATGGCGGGAGTGGGCGGGACGCGCGTCGCCGCGCCTTCACTGCGCTGCCCGTGAGGCATCAATGGAAGACTGACCGGCGCGGCAGCGTGGCAGCCTTGGCATTGATTCCTGCAGGATCGAGGTGATGAGGGCGACGAAGGCGGCGAGTCACTGACTCGGTGTGCCCATTTCTTTTCGCGCCAAAAACGTTTCCTCCGGCGCCCCGGGCGCCCCCAGCGTGCCGGGTTCGGCCTGGGTCCGCCGACGCCAAATTCGGCCCTAACCGATGAAAATTGGGCTTCTAGGGGCATGACTGACTGGGCCGAATTTTAGGCGCCGGCAACGAAAAAGGGCCTTGGAGGGGTTTGTTGGGGGCACGGCTGGAGATGCTCTAATTCCATGAAGTGCCTTAACAGGATGACACAAATCATGTGGATGAGCAGGATCAACAAAACCTGAAGGTTGCCGTATGTAAACCTCTTCCTCGAAGACCCCATGGAGAAAAGCATTCTGAAGCTACGTATAAATATTATCTAACAAGGACCGCCCCTCCTCCTCTGTCTTGATTCTTGGCCCATACACCGTCAGCATTGCCTTAGATCCACCCATGCTCTGGCAGATGCCATCGTTCCTGCTGCTGAGCCACGACTTGTATGTCTTCCTGTTGTATGTCTTCCTGTTGGTGTGCCTTCCACATGAAAGATAGAGTTTACTAGTGTAACTCACATGGTTCCTCACCAGCCAGAACTGATAGAAGCCTTGCACAATCCACTACTAAAGATCAGAATCACTGACCCTCAATTGCTGAGCAACAAGAATGCCCACGCATTAGTGATGAGGACGATCACTGACGAGTCTTCCATGGTGCATCAGTGATGAGGTATTTTGAGCTCTACTTCATGCTTATTAGAGACGGGTTTGAAATTGATCAGTCAATGATCATGTGTTCCGGTGTCCAAAGTGAACGGATATTTGGCACTTACAGCTGTCACATTTGACCCGTCTAAGTTATTGTTGCAAAATAGTCGCGTTTGTTTTCTTGCCGGTCAAAAATGTGTTGTATACATTTTATATCTTGTCCGTGCCAATTCCCTAACTCTCACCGTCGTTGGTGAGCCCCTCTCCTGTGGGATTGCACTATGTCCGTGTTGGCCCAGTCCTGACGACGATACGACCGACGACGAACAACGATGAGAAACGGAACTCGCTGACAAACTCGACGAAGTTCTATTACGTCGAGATGTACACGCTGTAACCTAGATCAATCCACTCAGCACGAAGCTAGATCCCTCCAGCAAAGCGCCTGATCGATCCTCTGGTAAAATAGCTGCAAGCAACACCAAAACACAAGTACGTACACAATGGCCCGTCGGCCGGAAGTACCACACACACGCTGGGTACTAGATCAATCCACTCAACACCTAATCCGTGCTGAGTGGATTGATCTAGGTTACAGCGTGTACATCTCGACGTAATAGAACTTCGTCGAGTTTGTCAGCGAGTTCCGTTTCTCATCGTTGTTCGTCGTCGGTCGTATCGTCGTCGGGACTGGGCCAACACGGACATAGTGCAATCCCACAGGAGAGGGGCTCACCAACGACGGTGAGAGTTAGGGAATTGGCACGGACAAGATATAAAATGTATACAACACAACTCTGACCGGCGAGAAAACGAACGCGACTATTTTGCAGCAATAACTTAGACGGGTCAAATGTGGCAGCTGTAACCTGTAAGTGCCGAATATCCGTTCACTTTGGACATCGGAACACATGATCACTGACCGATGAATTTCAAACCCGTCTCTAATAAGCATGAAGTAGAGCTCAAAATACCTCATCACTGATGCACCATGGAAGACTCGTCCTCATCACCGATGTGTGGGCATTCGTTGGTCAGCAATTGAGGGTTACTGATATTCTGATCTGTAGAAGTGGATTGTGCAAGAGGCTTCTATCAGTTCTGACTGGTGAAGAACCATGTGAGTTACACTAGTAAAATCTATCTTTCATGTGGAGCAGTGGCAACAGGCAAACCAACAGGAGGACATACAAGTCGTGGCTCAGCTACAGGAATGATGGCATCTGCCAAGTGTTGAATATATGGTTTGTACATGTATATTGTATATCCCGGCTCAGCTACAGGAATGATGGCATCTGCCAGAGTGTTGAATATATGGTTTGTACATGTATATTGTATATCCCGGCCCACCTCCTAGTCATTTTATAGTTGAGGTTGTGGCCCACCTTGTACTCCATATATACGTGCGCTATGCACCGATCAATACATCGTGAAGCATTGCCAAAACACTCGTTTTCAACATGGTATCATACCTGCGATCCTAACCTAACCCTTGCCGCCGCCGCCGCCGCGATCTCATCGCCGCCGCAACGCGCCGCCGCCGCCCCCGTGTGCCGCCGCCGCCCACGCTTCCGCCGGCAAACCGCCGCGCCGCCCCAAGCCGCGCCGCCACCCCCTTGCCGCGTCGTCTCCCCACGTGCCGCCGTACCCCCCTCTCGGACTAATGGCCTCCCCCGGTTCCTCCGGTACCACCCGCAGCCGCCGCACCAACCCGTTCGAAGGCCCCGACCCCGTCATCATCCGCGATCTCAACATCCTCGATTGGGTTCCCGTGGTCATCCGCGATCTCAACATCCTCGCTCGGGTTCCCGTCGTACTCGATCACCTCACCTCCACCTACTATGCCTGGAAGACATACTTCTCCCTTGTGTTCCGTGAGTACAATCTCCGGGATCACATCGATGGCTCCGTGGACTCCCGCTTCATGGAGGACGATGAGGAGTGGACGTCCATCGACGTCACTCTCATCCGTTGGTTCTACACCACCATCTCGAAGGACCTCTTCCACACGGTGGTCTCCACCGACAATGACGCTCACGCCGTTTGGACTAAGCTCAACGGCCTCTTCATCGACAACGAGCTCCAACGCAAGGTTTTCTTGCACGGCGAGTTTTTTGGCTGCCAGCAGCTCGACTCGTCTGTTGATGATTATTGCATGCGCCTTAAGAAGCTTGTTGACGAGCTCCGTGACCTCGCTGAGAAGGTCTCCGACAAGCTTCTTCTCAGCACCCTCATCGCTGGCCTGAACGAAGACTTCGGGAACGCCGCCTCCAACATCCCTCTCATCACCAACCCAACCTTCCCCAAGATCGTCGCGTACCTGAAGCTGGAGGAGAGGAGGATGCGGATGTCGCGCACCCGGGCCACCCACACGGCCCTCACCGCCGGTACCCGCGGCGGTGCGCCGCCCACCGCCCCGGCTCCCCTGCTGCGGCCCGCCCCGGGCCCCTTCCAGGCGCCGCCACCGCCCGGGTTCCCCTACCCGGTGCCGCAGCATGCCCCCCCCCCCCCCGCCGCCCCCCATCGAGCAGCAGCAGCGCCGGGGCGGGCGCCGCGGCCGAGGTGGCCGCAAACAGGAGCAGCCACAGCCGGCTACCCAGGGCGGGGCGTCGCGCCAGCCGCAGCAGCAGCTCCCGCCGGCGCCCTGGCAGGCCGGCCAGAACCCCTGGACGGGGTCGTTCACGCGTACTCCATGCCTGTACCGCGCGCCCCCATCCCCGGCTTCTTTTGCACCCGCCCGGCATCTCATCAGACGCTTTACGCGGCCCCTCAGCCGTACCCGCCCGCGCCGCTCTACGGCCCCTCTACGGCCTATGGCCTGCCTTCGGCCTGTGGGTTCGCGGCGCTGCCGCCACAGCCGCTGCCGTAGGCCCCGGCCCTCCCGCCGGCGCCTTGGGACCCCGCGCTTCTAGCGGCCCTCCACACCGCCCCCACGCCACAGCAGTACACATGCAGTGACGACTGGTATATGCATGGACACCGGAGCCACGGCTCACATGGCCGCCAACCCCGGTAACCTTCTTACCGCTCACCCCGTTCACACTGCTGCTCGCATTACCGTGGGCGACGGTTCCTCCATGCCTATTACTCATGTCGGCCATGCTGCTTTTCCTTCTAACTCCATGCCATTATACCTTTCTAACGTAGTTGTCTCCCCTGACATCATTAAAAACCTTGTTTCCGTTCGTTCTCTTACACGCGAAAATCATGTCACCGTTGAATTTGACATGTTTGGGTTTTCTGTTAAGGATGCCCGTACCCGGATGGTGCTCCACCGATGTGACAGCCCCGACGGGCTCTACCTGGTCCACTCATCCACCTCCTCCGTCGCTGCACCCATGGCGCTTTCCGCCGGAGTGGGCCTTTGGCATGCTCGTCTCGGTCATCCCAACACCGCCACCCTTCGTCATATTCTTCGGAGTTTTTCATTCACGTGTAATAAGATCAACGATCACACTTGTCATGCTTGTCGTCTCGGCAAACATGTTTGTCTTCCTTTTAGCACTTCCTCGCACGTTGCATCATACCCATTTGAGTTAATTCATAGTGATGTTTGGACCTCTCCTGTTGCAAGTAACACGGGCTATCTTTATTATCTTGTTACTAGCACATATGCCCATGCGTTGCAAAGGGGGATATAATTTTTGGCGAGAAGCAACGGAAGAGTCCACTAAAAACGGTCTCAGCGGCGATGAGGCGACAGAGCTTGGAGATGTGGTCTTCTCGCGGGTTAGGTTCGACCTGCGAGATCTTGATAGTGGTCGAGGCGGCATGGCGGCGACCACCCAACTCATGATTTTTCCTTCCTCCGGGTCCGCCTCCGTGTCGGGGTTGTGGTTGCCTCCATATTTGGTGGTTTCACGGCGACCTTCGGGGCATGATTGACTCTCTCCTATGACGGCATAACCGGATGGATTACTAATTGCAGCGCCAAACCAGCATATTCTCTTTTATTGATACGTGTACAGAATTTATTTCAATTATAGCCGACCAACTTATTCTCTTTTATCGTCAAATAGCGCATGAGACGTACCACAGTTCGCGTCTCAGCTAGCAAATTGTCAGGCACCGAAAAGACCCGTGTTTGTAAGGCACGTGTAAAAATCCAAATAAAAAATGACGAGATGAAGCATGGAACTGAAGACCTAAAAAACACTACCACATGTTGCTGGCCACTCGAACAAATGGGCCTTCCTAACCAACGGCCAGCCCGAATATTTAAGAACATACTACGGCGTTAGATTTGAGATTACTTTTTTATATTTTTTTTTGAAATATTCAAAAATGATATAATTAATTCAGAATTACCTAATATACTTGGAAATGTGAACACATTTTGAAATCCCAAACAATTTTCAAATATATGAAGAGTTTGTAGAAAGTTTCATTCAATTTTGCAAAAAGCCAAAAAAAATTGAGACGGAAAGTGTGTTTTTGAAATTCACAGAAAAATGAAAACATGAACCTTCTAAAAACACGAACATTTTTTGCACCTTTGAACAATCATTTAAAAAGGAACATGTTTTTGAACATTGAGAACAATTTTAGAAAAATGTCCTTTTTTAACACTACCATTATTTTGAATTTTGAGCATTAAATTACCAAAACAATAATTTCTGAAGTTGAAAAAAAATTATGTAACTTTATTTAGAAAATATCGAACAATTTTGAAAAATAAAAACATTGTTTTGCAAAAATGGGAACATTTTTTGAATTTTGAATTTTGTTTAGTACGGGAACATAAAATAAAAGGTCCAAAAAATAACAATGGGAACAAATTTTTTGAATTCTAAATATTTACAAAAAAATAGAAAAACAATTAAATTCTAAATGCCTTCTGTAATTTTTGAATTGATGAAAAAAGGGAAAAACGTAAAAATAAACAGGAAAGAAACAGAGAAAGAAAAATGGAAACAGAATCCAGAAAAAACAAAAATGGGCCGGCCCAGTCTTCGGCACCCTGTGCGAAGCTCTGACATTTGCCGCAGCGTCCGAGAAATAGGGTTTTCCGAGCTGCGTGGGCAGCAAAAAACACTGGACTGGCTTCGGTGGGCCAAAGCGCACAAGGCCTACGTATGAAATGTACCACCTTGGATAGAAAAAAATGTTCACAATGGTGAACAGATGGAAAAATATAAATTGCCGAATATACTCCAATGTTTGATTGGAAACGATATTTTTTTGTTTTTTAATTTTTAAAAATATAAATTGCGGAATATTCTTGGAAACATGAATAATTTTGAAAATCCCAAACAAGCTTTTCATAATTCTAAATTTTAGTATATAGAGAAAAAATTGAAACTTTCAAAATTCACAATTTTATTTAAAATCATGATCTTTTTTTAGAAATATGAACATTGTTTTAATTTGTGAAGAATTTTTTCAAAACGAAAAAAATTTTGAACATTCAGAACAGTTTTAGAAAATGTATTTCTTTAAAGTTGGCAATTATTTTGAATTTTCAAACATTTCACTAAAACAAAAATATTTTGGTATTTGAAAAAATAATTCAAAGGGAATTTTTTTTTGAAAATCTTGAACAACTTTGGAAAACACAACGAAAAAATGGAATAATGTTTCAATAATTTGTACCAATTTTGGAATGAGAACATTGATTTAAAGTTCTGACCATTTTTCAAAATGGGATATGTCTTGGAATTTCGAAATTTTTCTAGAATTCGATATATTTTGAAATTATGAACTTTTTTAAAAATTCTGAATATATGCAAAAAGGGAAAAAGAAAATAAACTTGAAAGTAAAAAAGACAAAGCTAATACTAAAGAAAAAGGGAATAAAACAGAAAAATAAAAATAAAAACAGCACACAGAAAAAAGAATGAAAGTGGTTCAGCCCAGGTTGGCCGCCCTGTGCGAAGCTGGGACTATTTGACGCCCTATGCGAGAAATAGGATTTTCCACCTGCGTGGGCACGAAAAAGTTTGCTGGCTTTGCTGGCCGACACTGCAGGCGGCCCATGTACGAAATTCTCGCGTTTTTCCTTTTCTAATAGACGAACGGACAAATATTTAGTACCACCTCGAATAGGAAAAATATTTTCGATGGTGAACGGATGAAAAAATCGAAGAAACGCACCTTGCTTTATTAGTACTAGCACATATGCCCGTGCGTTGCAACGGGAGGGATATGTTTTTGCAAGAAGCAACGGGGAAAATAATTGATGTGTCATCCAAAAAAGGGTCTCCACAATGGTAGGCGACAGAGCAAGAAGTTATGGTCTTCTCGCTGGACATGTTTGACACGCAAAATCTTGATAGTGATAGGGTTGGTCGGTGTGGTGGCGAGCACCCAACTCATGCCTTTTTTCCTTCGGGTTCGCCTTCATCTCGGGCTTGTGCCTGCCTACTCATTTGTTGGCTGCGCGGCGATCTTCGGGACATGGTTGCTTCGACCACTCTATGCTACGATGGCGTAACCGGGTGGATTATTAATTGCAGCGCATAAATCCCATTTCATGAGCATAATCAGGCATGAATGTCCCTTCCTTTTTAGGGTTTATTCTCTTCGATTATTTTAGAGATCAAGTACCCATAATTTTTCTTAAACTAAAACCAAATAACATAATTTATTGACACGTGTCCACAATTTCTTTCATTTATAGTCAACCAGCAAAGAACGAATGCGCACCGCTAACTAATGGCCAGCGCAAATATTTCAAAAAATACTATAGTGTCTCATCAGAAATATTTTTGATTTTTTTGAACATTATAAAATACGAATTGGTGAATATTCTTGGAAACATTAAAAAAATTTAAATCCTGGACAATTTTAGAAAAAAGCGAACATTGTTTTTGCAAATTCCGATATCTTAAGAAAATCACGAACAAAATTAGAAACATGAATAGTTTTTTAAATTCACAAACAATATTTCGAAAACATTTACATTTTACAAAAACAATTTTTTTTGAATTTTTGAATTTTTTAAGGGAACATTCATAAAAATACGAAATGTTTTAGATGTAATTTCTTTTTGAGTTTTGAACATTTCACTAAAACAAGAATTGTTTAAAATATGGAACATCTTATAAAATGTAATTTTTATAAAAGAATCTTGAAGAATTTTTGGAAAAGACAAAATAATTTTTAAAAAGGAGGGCATTTTTTGAATATTGGGAAAATTTTGAAACGGGAAATTTTCAAAGTTTCAAACATTTTTCAATACAGAAGCAAATTTTGGAATTCTGACCATTATTTGAATATTTTTTGAATAAAAATTGAAATTCTGAATATTTTTGTAAATTTTTACTTCATATAGAATAATAAAAATAAGGAAAAAGAAAAAACTTAAAAGAGAAATAAAAAGGAACAGAAAAATAAAAATAGAAGTAGAACAACGAAAAAGGGGAAACGGGCCGGCCCAGTCATAGGCGCCCTGTGCGAATCTACAACTATTCTTCGCTCGATGCGACAAATAAGGCCTTCCTAACTCTGTGAGCATTAATAAATTGGCTGGCCTCGTTGGGCCGCAGCGCGAGTGGCCCTATGACGGAATTCTGTACTAATCTTTTTTCTTTTCTAGCGGATAGGCGCATAAAAGTTTAGTACCACCTCGGATAGAAAGAAAAACTTTTCGACGGTGAACGGATGAAAAAATTGGAGAAACGCATCTTGCTTTATTAGTAGGTACAGATATAGATATAGAGGTATAGATACTTGATGAATTTTCGCACTATGTGTGGACCTTCCTGTTGCGGCGAAAGTCGGATTCTGTTGCCACTCTCACCGCGTTCTACTCCTATGTCTCCACGCAGTTTGCAAACAGACAACGGGAAGGAGTTTGATAATCTTGCGATCCGCAACCTTCTCGCCACACACGGCATGATTTTTCGTCTCACTTGCCCGTACACTTCGCAACAAAATGGCCGCGCTGAGCGCGTGCTTCGCACTCTTAATACTGCGTCCGCACCCTCCTCTTTCACGCCAACGTGTCACCATGTTTTTGGCCCGACGCGCTTGCCACCACATCACTACTCCTCAACATCCGTCCCTGTCGCACTCGCGGGAATTTTGCACCTCATCACCTTTGTTCGGCACGCCACCCTCCTACGCTGAGCTCCGCATCTTCGATTGCCTGTGCTATCCTAGCATCGCTTCCACTACTCCTCATAAGCTCGCACCAAGGTCTGTGGCATGCATTTTTCTCAGCTATCCCCCCAACACCAAAGGCTACCGCTGCTATGATCCTATCTCACATTGGGTAATCACTTCCCGACACGTTTACTTTGATGAGATGGTTTTTCTGTTTCAGCAGGTACCTTCGGATGTTGCGGCTTTGCCCGCTCCCGGTGACGGCCGCTCGCGAGCTTCTCTTGGGCCGCCTCCCGGCTTTGAGGGTGCCCCCCGCGTCACGGGTCGAGTTTCTCCTTGGCTGGCTGCCTTAGGGGCTGCGCCCCTCCCGGCGCCCGCGACGCCCTTGGCGTCCCCGGCCCCGACCGTGCCATCGGCCTCCCCGGCGGCCGCGACGCCCTCCTCGGCGTCCCCCGCGCCCTCGCCTGCCACCTCGCCCGCGGCGGTCTCGCCCACGACATCGGAGGTGGCGGGCTCTTCTTCGTCTTCGCCCGCCGCCAACCCGGACTCGCTGCCCCGCCCGATGACTCGCTCTCAGGCTGGCACTTTCCGCCCGAGTACGCGGTACACCAGCGATGAGTACCTTCTCGCTGCTTCCGTCTCCGAGCCGTCCCCTCTCCCATCGTCAGCTCGAGCCGCCCTTCGGGATCCTCATTGGCTCGCTGCGATGCAGGAAGAGTTCGACGCGCTCCAACGGAACCACACATGGCAGCTTGTCCCTCAGCTGCCTCGTGCCAACATCATCACGGGCAAGTGGGTCTTTCGGCACAAGACTGGTCCGGATGGCACTCTCGAGCGCTACAAAGCTTGCTGGGTGGTTCGGGGCTTTCGGCAACGTGCGGGCGTGGACTTCACCGACACTTTTGCCCCGGTTGTTAAACCGGACACGATCCGCACCGTGCTTCAGCTAGCCGTCTCCCGAGCTTGGCCTGTGCATCAGTTGGATGTCTCCAACGCCTTCTTGCACGACCACCTCGCTGAGCAGGTGTTCTATGAGCAGCCCACCGGCTTCGTCGACGCCACGCATCCAGACCATGTGTGCTTGCTCTCCCGTTCCCTTTACGGGTTGAAGCAGGCGGCTCGGGCCTGGTACCAGCGCATTGCTGCATTCCTGCAGACGCTCAGATTTACATCGACTCGCTCCGACGCGTCCCTCTCCGTGTACCATCACGGGGTTGACACGGCCTACTTGTTGCTCTATGTCGACGACATCATCCTGGCGGCATCCACTGTCGCGCTCCTCCAGCGGCTCACTGCTCGTCTTCGCGATGAGTTTGCCCTGAAGGACTTGGGGCCCCTGCACTACTTCCTTGGCATTGAGGTAGTTCGACGGCCAAATGGGTTCTTCCTGCACCAGCAGCGCTACGCCCATGAGCTTCTCGATCGAGCCGGCATGCTTAACTGCAAGCCCGCTCCCACGCCTGTCGACACCAAGGCCAAGGTTTCCGCTCTGGAGGGTTCTCCCACATCCGATGCGGCCTTCTATCGCTCCATTGTGGGTGCTTTGCAGTACCTGACCCTGACGCGCCCCGACTTGCAGTATGCCGTTCAGCAGGTCTGTCTTCACATGCATGCTCCGCGTGACTCTCACTGGACCTTGGTGAAGCGTATCCTCCGTTACATATGTGGTACCCCGTCCATGGGACTTACACTGATGGCCTCCGCCTCCACCGACCTCGTCGCCTACTTTGATGCGGACTGGGCTGGCTGCCCGGATACACGGCGCTCCACTTCGGGGTACTGTGTCTACCTTGGGCCGTCTCTGATCTCTTGGTCCTCCAAGCGACAGCCCACCGTCTCCCGCTCGAGTGCCGAGGCAGAGTATCGGACAGTGGCTAACGCCGTTGCCGAATGCTCTTGGCTCCGTCAGCTGCTCCTGGAGTTGCTTTGTGATGTCCACAAGGCCACGCTCGTCTACTGCGACAACGTCTCCGCCGTGTACCTCTCCGCCAACCTGGTCCACCATCGACGAACGAAGCATATTGAGCTCGACATACACTTTGTTTGTGAGCAGGTGGCTCTTGGGCGCATCCGGGTCCTCCACGTCCCGACGGCGCAACAGTTCGCCGATGTCATGACAAAAGGACTGCCTACTTCTGTTTTCGAGGAGTTTAGGTCCAGTCTTTGCGTCTCTGGCGACGCTTCGACTACGGGGGGGGGGGGGTGTTGAATATATGGTTTATGCATGTATATTGTATAGCCCGGCCCACCTCCTAGTCATTGTATAGTTGAGGTTGTGGCCCACCTTGTACTCCGTATACATGCGCTATGCACCGATCAATACATCGTTAAGCATTGCCAAAACACTCGTTTTCAACATAGAGCATGGGTGGATCTAGGGCAATGCTGACGGTGTATGTGCCAAGAATCAAGACAGAGGACGAGGGGCGGTCCTGAGAGGCCATCCAAGGGAGTTCGTTGTAGGCTCATGCCGTTTTTACCCTCTCTAACTAAACCTACAGTAGCGGAGTTACTAGCATGTCGCCATGTCCTTGCACTAGAGAAGGAAGTTGGAGTCTAGACGATCGTCTTGGAGATGGACTGCAAGATGGTGGTGACCAAGCTCAACTCTGAAGGGAAGGACGGCTCACCCCATGGTCCAGCGGTTGAACATGTGAACGGCATGCTCTAAACTTTTATTGAGTCAAAGATCACTTTGGTTCGTAGAGAGGTGAATTGCATGGCCTGCATGTTAGCTAAGGAAGGTTGTCGGCATGAATTGTGAAAAACAAGGCTTAATGTGCCTTCGGATTATACTAGCGCCGTTTTGAACTCTCGCACCGCCGAGAGCTCTGAATACAGTGGCAACCTTCTATCTAAAAAATGATTATTTACATGTATCTTTTTCCTTATCAATAAATCGAGTTTAAATTAGGAGCAAGGTGATTATCAGCGTATTTATTTTATTCAGTATATATATCTTAATGCATGGCTACAATAAGATGATATATTTTTTTTCAAAAAATTGCTAATATTGTATTAATTGTTATATATTAATTGACTAGGGAACTAAATCATGATTACTAATAGTACTCCCTCCGGAACAAATAATGCACAACCAAATACTAGTAGTAAGTATATATTTGTTTCTAAATATAAGAATATTACTATTAAATACTAGTATACCAAAGATATATTTAATAGTGTACCAAAGATATATCTAATATATAAGAATATTTAATACTAGTATACCGAAGATATTCTACAATTAAATACTATTACCTCCGTTCCAAAATATCAGAATATTACTATAAAATACTATTACTTCTGTTATAATATTTAGCAACAGAGATAATATTATTTAGTAGTGATATGTCTTTCTTCCTAATTAAATATAAGAATATTACTATTAAATAATAGTATCCCAAAGATATATTTAATAGTATACCGAAGATATACAATAATAAAATACTATTACCTTGTTCCAAAATATAATAATAGTACTATTTAATACTATCACCTCTATTCTTATATTTGGTAACAGAGTTAATACTCGTATTTAATAGTAGTATATCTTTGTTCCTAAATATAAGAATATTACTATTAGATACTAGTATAGAAAATATATATTTATTATTATAGCAAAGATATCCCAAAAAACATAAGAATATTTAATTGAAATATACCAATGATATACTACTATTAAATACTAGTATTAAATAAATAAATTTGTACATGCACACACGGTCCCCACCTTGCCCCATGCCTTTCTATTTCAGTTCATAAAAGGCAACACAAACTTCTGCTCCTCGTGTCCTGCTCGTTCACATTCTTCTCATCCCGCTCTCCTCGACCAACTCCGCACGTCTGCTCGACCGATCCACTGCGATGTCTAGCTCCGGCGTCAACGCCAACCACGAGGAGCAGAGCCTCGCGGCCCCCGCCCCGCCCCCTGCGGTCGCCGTCGCCCAGGGAAAGGGAAGGTGCTTGCGCAATAGACATCTGCGCCGGTGGTTCGCAAGCGCAAGTCCAGAACACGCCGGCAGAAATCCCGGCCCCTAGCGGCCACCAGAGAGGAGCTGGAATTCCAGGAGTCCCGGGAAGGACCCTTGAAGGTACTTGCGCTCCCAGGGGCCCCGCGTACTCACGCTGTCTCTGACGGTAAGATGGTCAGCCGTGCTCGCGCCCCCACCCCGCGTGCAAAGGCTGTCCCCGGCGACAAGATGGTGAGCCGCGCTCCTCCCCCCTCTCCTAGTAGTGATTTGAAGTTAAACAGTGCCTAATGATTTGGAGTTACTGACAATCTTTAATCTTGTTCTGTGAATTAGTACTAGTGCTTACTGAATTACCTGACGTGTATGTGCAAGAATTACGTGTTGTGTATATATCCTTGGACTTTCTAATAGATGCGGTCTCATGTGGCAGATGGATGGGAACGAGATGAAGCCGGTCCAGGGGGTGCCGCCCATGCGGCGGAGCGTGGCCGCTTCAAGCTCGGTTGGTAAGTACTCCATACTGGTTTTTCTGTCAGTATAACGGCTGGTTTTTTTGTCATCATTAGATAATGATATTGGACTGAAGCTGGTTAGCTCTTTCCATGCTGGATTTTTGGCATCATTAGTATACTGATATTTGACTGAAGCTGGTTGGCTCTATCCATGCTGGATTTTTGGCATCATTAGTATACTGATATTGGTCTCAAGCTTGTTAGCTCTGTCCATGCTATGATTTTTTTCATCATTAGTATATTGATATATTGGACTGAAGTTGCACATGTTTTCTTTCCGTTAACGTTGGTCACACGATGCTACACGTCAGTCGGCCGACCTTGGCCACCTTACCCGCCTGATTTTAATCAAGTTCCACCTAGTTTGTTTTGTCAAAAACCACGTATACAAACGCGAGCTCCGGCACTATGTGTTGCAGCGTGGAAGACATATGAAGTGTTCTAAGAAACATGCAATGGCTAGAAATATCTCCATACATTTTTTGGCACGTTTTAGGTCTCAACAAAATTAGTCGGTTCGCCAACCGTCTATCTGACACGTGGAGCATTTGATCACACCACACGGGCACCAGAGAGAGTGGAACCCGTCTTCCTCCATAGCCTTCACAAAACCTGTGTATCCCCCACCACTCCCCCATCTTCACAACAGACTATTTCGTCAACCACTCATAACACCTGACATTGGTGCCCTAGAGCAACCTTAAAGTCGCCTGTGTATCCCGCAAGTGTTATTACATTGCACCAGCGAGGCTTCATCCTTGCAACATTGTCTTACAGCCAAGGTAGTTGATGGCACCACAACCCTCACCCCTTGCCACCTAGGTCGTGGTTTGTGGCACTGGTCGTCGGATAGAACAGACCCCGCGAGAACATGTGGTTCACCACTAAGATCTATGCAACTTAGGAATTGTTGCGACAGCCACTGCAAAACTGGCAATGATGCGACAATCGCCCTGCAACACCGGCCGTAGTTGTAGCACAGATGAGAAGATGATTATAGCACCTGACGAGAGTATGTGTTTGCAGCACCATGAGCAAGCACTGTTGCAATGTTGTGTTTAGTGTTGTAAGACCGACCACCATTGTGCTTTTCACTATCCTACCATGGCCACCATTGTGGCCTCCAAGTGGGTCTATTGCTGAGAAACATGGGTGTATGTTGCGAAGGGTGGGGAGAGGAGACGAGATGAAGAACCAAGTTGGTGGTTGATTCGGCAATGATCTGTGACAGAATTGACCGGTTCGCGGGTGGGCCTAACCTAGGAAGAGTTGGAAGATGCATGGCAATGATCCATCGGTTCAGGCGTATATACATTGTGGTTTTTCTCCGATTTGTTGCAGTTAATGAGTATGTGTTCTATATCTACCAGTTTTTGTATAGGCATGCTCGCATGTTGCGACAGTGTTATGAGGTTTCTAAAAAGAAAATGGAATTATATCCAACAGACTGGTTTCAGGGGAAATGACTCAGCTCGCTCTAGCGCCAGATGCCCCTCGCTTGTATTTGTCTCTCTTCACCATATCCATTCGCTCTATTTCCACCCACGGGGTTGTCGCAACATTTCCTAAGTTGCATAGCTCACAGTGGTGCAACCGCAGGTTCTCACGGGGGGTGTTTTAGTCGATGACCAGTGCCACAAGCCACGAACCATGCGACAAAGGAGGATTGTGGTCGCATCAACTACCTCGGTTGTAAGACAATGTTCCTCGCCAACGCGCTGTAATAGTGCTTGCAGGATACCAGGCGACATCAGGGATGCGCCAGAGCATGGACGTGAGGTGCTGCAAGGGGCTGACATAATAGTCTGTTGCAGCGATGGGGGAGGGGTGGGGGATACATAGGTTTTGTGGAGGCTATGGAGGAAGACGGGTTCCACTCTCTCTGCTGCTGTGTGGTGTGATCCAATGCTCCACGTGTCAGATCCGACGGCTGTCAAGCTGACTAATTTCGTTGACACCTATAACGTGCCAAAAAAATTGTACGGAGATGTTTCTAGCCATTGCATGTTTCTTATCACAGTTCATATGTCTTCCATGCTGCAACACAGTGACCGTGCTCGCGTTTGTATATGCAGCTAGTGACAAAACCAACTGGGAGGAACTTGATTAAAATCAGGCATGTATGGCGGTCACGATAGGTCGACTGGCCCGTAGCACTGCTAGACCAACGTTAATGGAAACAAAACATGTGCAGCTTCAGTCCAATATATCACTATACTAATGATGACAAAAAAATCGATCATGGACAGAGCTAACGAGCTTCAGTCCAATATCAATATACTAATGATGCCAAAAATCTAGCATGGAAAGAGCTAACCAGCTTCAGTCCAATATCAGTATACTAATGATGCCAAAAATCCAGCATGAAAAGAGCTAACCAACTTTAGTCCAATATCATTATTTTTTTTTGCGAAAGAGTCCAATATCATTATACTAATGATGACAAAAAAACAACCGTGATACTGAGAGAAAAACCAGTATGGAGTACTTACCAACCGAGCTTGAAGCCGCGATGCTCCCCCGCATGGGCGGCACCCCCTGGACCGGCGCCATCTCATTCCCGTCCATCTGCCACAAGACACCGCAGCGATTAGAAAGTCCAAGGACATATAGACACCATGTAATTTCTCTCACATACACATCAGGTAATTCAGTAAGCGCTAGTACTAATTCACATTACTAGATTAAAGATTGTCAGTAACTTCAAATCATTAGGCACCGGTTAACTTCAAATCACTAGTAGGAGAGGGGGAAGCAAGTGCGGCTCACCATCTTGTCATCGGAGACAGGGTTTGCATGTAGTGTGGGGGCGCGAGCGCGGCTCACCATCTTGTCGTCGGAGACAGCGTTTGCATGCAGTGTGGGGGCACGAGCGCGTCTCATCATCTTGTCGCCGGAGACAGAGTGAGTACGCGGGGCCCTTGATGCCGGGAGGGCAAGCACCTTCAAAGGGCCTTCCCGGGACTCCCGGTATTCCAGCTCCTCTCTGGTGGCCGCTGGGGGCGGGCTTTTCTGCCGATCTCTCCCGGACTTGCGCTCGCGAACCACCGGCGCAGGCGCCTGTTGCGCAAACACCTTCCCTTTCCCTAGGGCGACGGAGGCCGAAGGGGGCAGGGCGGGCGCCGCCAGGCTCTGCTCCTCGTGGTTGGCTGGGGGTATGGCGGTGACGCTGGAGCTAGACATCGCGGTGGATCGGTCGAGCAGACGCGCGTAGTGGGTCGAGGAGAGCCGGATGAGAAGAACGTGAGCGAGGAGCAGAAGCATGTGTTGCCCTTCATGAACTAAAACCGAAGGCATGGGCCAAGGTGGGGACCGCGTGTTGAACTACAGATTTATTTATTTAAAACCAGCATTTAATAGTAGCATATCTTTGGTATATTTCTATTAAATATTCTTACATTTTGGTATATCTTTGGTATACAATTACATATATATCTGGTATACTAGTATTTAATAGAAATATACTTATATTTAGGAACAATGATATACTACTATTAAAGACTATTATCTCTGTTACTAAATATAAGAATAGCTGTGACAGTATTTAATACTAACATTCTTATATTTTGGAACAGAGGTAATATTATTTAATTGTTGTATATCTTTAGTATACTATTAGATATATCTTTGGGATTCTAGTATTTAATAGTAATATTCTTATATTTAATGACGAATAAAGATATATCACTACTAAAGAATATTATCTCTATTACTAAATATTAGAACATAGCTAATAGTACTTTATAGTAATATTCTTATATTTTGGAATAGAGTTAATAGTATTTAACTGTAGAATATCTTCCGTATACTACTATTAAATATTCTTATATTTAGGTATATCTTTGCTATACTAATATTTAATATTCTTATATCTTTGGTATAGTAGTATTTAATAGTAATATTCTTATATTTAGAAACAAATATATACTTACTATTTGGTAGTGCATTTATTTGTTCCAGAGGGAATACTATTACTACCTCCGTCCGGGTTTATTTGTCCCTTTCGTATTTTGTGTCCAACTTTGACAGTATATTTGACTAACAAATTATAAGTTGTATGTCACAAAACTTATATTGTTTGGTTCATATTTGAAAGAGGATTTCGATGATACTATTCTTAGAGTATATAACTTATTTTTTAATAGTTAAAACAACTGTCAAAGTTTGACCCAAACTACAAGGAGCCCTAATAAATCAGGAAAAAGGTAGTAGTAGTTATGATTTAGTTCCCTAGTCAATTAAAATTAATACTAGCAACTTTTTGACAAAAAATATATCATCTTATTATAGCCATGCATCAAGATATAGATAAGGAATAAAATAAGTATGTTGGTAATCACCTTGCTTCAAATTTAAACTGAATTTTTTATACTCGATTTATTGATAAGGCAAAAGATACCTGTAAGGAATCATTTTTTAGATAGATAAGGCAAAAGATACAGAGTTCTCGGCAATGCCAGAGTTCAAACGTCGCTAGTACAATTTGGAGGCACACCAAGCCATGTTTTTCACAACTCATTCCGACAATGTTCATTATCTAAGATGAAGGCAATACAATTCATCTCTCTATGAACCCAAGTGATCTTGGACTCTAAAAGTTTGGAGCATTCCCTTCACATCTTCAACCGCCGGACCATGGGGTGATCCGTCCTTCCCTTCAGAGTTGAGCTTGCTCGCAACCATCTTGCAGTCCATCTCCAAGACGATCGTCTAGACTCCAACTTCCTTCTCTAGTGCAAGGACATGGCGACATGCTAGTAACTTCGCCACTTTAGGTCTAGTTAGACAGGGTAAAAATGGCATGAGCCTACAACGGACTCCCTTGGATGGCCTCTCAGGACTGTAAAATATTATGTTTGTGGGAAACTGCACAACGCCAAATATGGGTGTGGCTATCTCGTATATATAAGGGTATACGAAGTGTACAAATACAATATATAGAGTCTACACAGAAGCTGCGTATAAACATTATCTAACAGCCTCCATCAATCTTCACTAGTGGAAAAAGGGCTAGCCACAACTTTCGTTGGTAGCGCGCCATTTACAACCAACGCCACCACTATTTTTTTTCACATAGTGATGACGTTGGCTTATGTGGTAAGACATTAGTAGGGGCATAGTGGTGGCGTTGGAAACAGGGTAACGTCAAAAATATATGGGATCAACAATTTGATTCAGGCGTAATATATTGTTGTCGTGGAATAGCATGGAACGCCAACACTATTATATTTAGTTGTGACGTGCTGTTGTAACCGACGCCAGTACTGTTGTTTTGTCAGTACCAACATTCTTATATTACTTTTTTTGGTATATTCCTTTTTATAGTATATTATAGTTTACTTTTATTAATTTTCTATTATTTTAAATAGAAATAATGACATTTTTTAAAATATGTACTTTGAGACTTTTTTTCCTTTTTAGTTTCAGACTTGAAACATATAGTTTTTGAGCCTCCAAATATGTAGTTTCACACTTCCAATTTTTTTTTTTTAGTTTTTTATGTGGTGGTCTTTTTAGTATATTATAGTTTACTTTTATTAAATTACTATTATTTTAAATGGAAATAATGACATTTTTAAAAATATGTAGTTTGGGACTTTAAATTTACTTTTTTTCCTTTTTAGTTTAGGACTTGAAATATATAGTTTTGAGCCTTCAAACATGTAGTTTGGCACTTCCAATTTTTTTTCTTTTTAGTTTTTTATGTGGTGATCTTTTTAATAGTATATTATAGTTTACTTTTGTTTAATTTTTTTTCCTTTTTAGTTTTAGACTTGAAATATATATTTTTGAGATGACATTTTTTAGGTGATGATCTTTTTTCTTATTGGGCAAGCCCAAATAGTATATGTGCCTAGATCTTTCCTTACCACATGATGCTCACCCATATCCAACTGGATATATGTGCCTAGATCTTTCCTCACTACATGATGCTTAGAAAAGAGAAAAATAAAAGGAATAGAGAAGAATAATTTGGCTCTTGAATAAAAGTAAATACATGAAAGTAAAAGATAGGCCCTTTGCAGAGGAAGCAGATGTTTTCATGCGCCTTTTGGTTTGTATGATCAATCTCCTAGTGAAAAAGAACGGCACGTTGTATTGCCCCTTATGAAACAAAAAGGTAAAGAAAACAAAACTCGAACTAAACTTTATTATATATCTCGCACACGATTACAAAGATAGATAGATCACTTAGCAAAAACACTCGAAAAGGATCGAACTAAACTTTTATTCAACTAATTCAAAAGATAACTAAAGATCGAACTAAGATAAATAAGAGCAAAAAGGGTGGTGTGATACGATACTGGGGCACTTCCGACAAGCTTGGCACAAGCCAAGGGGAGTGCCCATACCCGATACTCAAGTCTCCTTTGGTGATGAAGAAGGTGATGGTGGTGGTGACGAGGTAGT
This sequence comes from Aegilops tauschii subsp. strangulata, assembly GCF_002575655.3. Classification (NCBI taxonomy): domain Eukaryota; kingdom Viridiplantae; phylum Streptophyta; class Magnoliopsida; order Poales; family Poaceae; genus Aegilops; species Aegilops tauschii. The sequence continues at coordinate 639,382,732 of NC_053041.3, read as the reverse complement.
AGCGAGCTTATCCTTGGGCTCAAAAGATACTCCAATCTCCGGACGACGCTCCAGACGGCGATGATGTGCTCTTGCAATAGAATATTTTCACAAGTCAGATATTTGTTTTCAACACAAACTATTTCAATTGTCCTAAAAGCTTAAATTTCAGTGAGGGTAAGATATTCATAGTATGGTTGAAGGATACCTTCTTCTTCTTCTTCTTCTTCCGTAGGCAAGGCCTGCTCTACTGCTGGAGCTTGATCTTCATCAGCTACCTTGCTCTTGTCCCCCTTGAAGGCTTCTTTTTGTTCTTCTCTCTTCAATTCCATCTTCATCAACCAAGCATCCTCTTCTACGTTGTTGCAGGAGGGACAAGACATGATGCCTGGTTTGACAGATCTAACAGAAAACAGCAAGAAAAGAGAACAGAAGATTTCTCCGCGATACTGTGGTCAATAGGTTCGGAGGGTATATAAAGAATTATTATATTGAGAAACAAGCAAATGGGAGAAAAACGGAGTCCGGAAGGTACCCGAGGTGGGCACAACCCACCTGGGCGCGCCATGGTGCCTTGTGCCCTCCTTGCCTGCCTTCTGGGTTGTTTATTATTTTCCTAACTTTTGTAATATTCCAAAACAGACAAATTTTGTGTGTGTATTTTTCGTAGTCCGTTTACTTACCGTAGCACGTACCTCCTTTTATTCACGATTCTGGAGTGTTCCAGAAGGTTTGTTTTATGTGTTCCTCCGGTGTCATAGTTTGGATAATATTGCTTTCAACATTAATAGGCGTACCTGAGATATAGTGTTTGATTCTTTTTCCATTGACAACCTTTGGGTTAGTACCTTCGGCATTATTTATTTTGATAGCTCCAGAGCGGTAGACTTCTTCGATAATAGATAGTCCTTCCCATTTTGACTAGATGCCGTTCCTGACGCGACTGGATACCGTTCGTACGAGCGCTATTTCCCTAGAGGCGGCAGGGGGACCGTGTACACCTTTTGACTAGGCTGGCGAGGGGTTTGACTTTTCATCAGCCCCGCCTTCATTGGGGCAGATGTCTCAGCTATGGTATTGGTAAATAATATCTTAGATATAAAATATCCAAATGATAAGTCTTACACGTCAGGTGCTTGGCACTTTGGGCCTGACGTTTTTCGATGGCAATTCTTGTCACGCAAGGATGCCAAATTCCAGCGACGCACGATAAGTTTCTATCAAAATAGAATGAAGCGTCAATTAATTTGCCATCCTCGTGTAACTAAACTTGCCATAAAAGATGTGCAGAGTTGTCATGTGGTCGTCCCTGACATGTGGCACTTATCAGGGTCCATAAAAAAACTATGTCACGTCTAAGTCTTTCATCACATGATTAATTTGCAGTAAATTTTGTGCCAACTGTAGCTATTTTCTTTTGAGGAGTATCATCACTTTATTTAATTAATGAGGACCGAAGCTGAGATAGAAGCAATATCTAGGGATTGTAGAAGCCACAGGTGGCGCCCCACTACAAGAGATAAACTAGCTTTGACTAAACAATGAGGGGACCTCCTATCCCACGCGTCACATGCAAGTGAACGAGGCAGCATGCAAGTCCTCCCGCACGCGCCTATTCATCCGAAAGTTGAGCAGGTCGGGAAGCCCCTATTGATTTTTCATTTAGTTTTTAATGCTTTTTTTACCTTTTGTTTTTTATGTTTTTATTTTTCATCATTAAAATAATTCAGGATTTCAAAAAACTTCTAATTTTTTTAAAAAACCTGAACATTGGAAAATGTTCCTGAAATCATAAAAAAATCGTGTATTAAAAATGTTTATGATTTTGAAAAATGGTCGCATATTGCAAAAATGTTCGTGAATTTTAAACAAATTATCTGAATTCAAAAAAATATTCACCAAGTTTTCTAAATGTCCACAAAAAAATTTATTGTGAATTTTAAAAAATGTTCATTGATGTAAAAAATATTCATTGAATCAAAAAATGGTCATCGATTCAGAAAATGTTCGCCAATTCAAAAAAAATCATGTCAATTCATTGAAATTTTCATTGATTAAAAAATGTCTGTCGATTAACAAGAATGTTCAGAATTTTGAAAAAATGTCCTCAAAAGTTAATTTTTTTGTGATTTTGTGAATTCAAAATATATTGACAAATTAAAAAATGTTCATTATTTCAGAAATATGCATGTCAATTCAAAAAAATGTTCCTGATTTCAATAAATGTTTAAGAATTTGAAATGTGTTTGCAACACTAAAAAGGAAAAGAAAAAATAAAGTAAAATATAAAATATAAAAGAAAGAAAAAACTAGAAGAAAAACAATGAAAATAGAAAAAAAGGTTTAGAACCTTCCCAAAAACCGTTATGGGGAAGAACCTGGAATGGACCGACCCGAAGAGGACCACAAACCCGAGGGGGCACGCGCTAGGTTGCTACGTAGCGACCTATGCACGGAATATGATTCCCCAACTGTTAGCTAGTCGACATACGCCTCGCCCACCTCTGTTTACATGTGTGAGTGGGCCGGCCCATGTAGGACTCTTTCTATTGGTTTTATGAAGCTTCTAGAAACTTCAAACAGGTTTTCCTTTCTTTGTTTTTTCCTTTTTAGGGGTTTCCCTATTGTTTGTTTGCTCTATTTCTGTTTTTATCTTCATCTTTTATTTTTTATTTTACTTAAAATTCATTAAAAATTAAAATTCAGAGTTTTATTATTATGGAGCTGTTTGCATGTCTAACTCCAAACACGCAACTACAGGTGGTGTCGTTTCGCTAATGCATGTCTCCAACGCGACCGTAACTTAGGGAACAAAAGTGTTTTGTCATTAGGGCAGTTAAATGTCTCCTACTTGATATGCAACTGCAAGGTCACTTCCGATTATAAATGAATGTCTTCAACGCGACTATAACTTCATGGTAGGACGAAACTGTTTGTTGGCAGGATAGTTGCATATGTTCTACTAGATACGCAATTGCACACTATCGCATGAATGCTTAGCAGTGGCGGGCGTCAAAAGCCCAGCAATGACGGGTGTGGCTCTCAGAGGCGCCCGCCACTGGCAACATGGCATCAGCGGCGGGCGCTCCACCTGCGACAGATGACTATAACGGTGGCGGGCGTTACAAACAGCCCGCCATCGACGTCGATCTCGTTGCAGTGGCGGACATTACTATAAATGGCAGGCAAAAATATGTGCCCAATACTGGCAATTGTTTTGTAGTGGCGGGTCTAAATTTATTCTTCACACCACTTTTAGCTATTTATAGTTTTGTTTTTAAAAATAGACCACAAAAAAATGCCACAATACATTGTACAGTATACAATCGTCACAATACAAAGAAAATACACCACAATACGCAACTCAGTATGCAATCATCATAACACAAAGAAAATACACTAAAATGACATCAACCACTACAGAGACGCCTTGACTTGCAGTGGCGGTGGCGTCGATCTGGTGGTGGTCATGGACGACTGCGTCGGCAACTGCACGACCACCGGCGACAGAGGGGCCTAGCCTCTTCAGTGATTAACTCGTGCCGCGCTCACCTCGGGTCCACGGCTGTAGTCTAAATTTGCGCCAGCGGTTGTCCCTGTTGTTCCGGCCCTGTCCTTGTCCGATGGCTGTTTGAGCCTGTCGAAGTGGAGGGTCGGTCTCCGATGAGGTAGAGTAGGACATGGGACACGACCCAGCTAAAGAAACTTGAGTTGGCTCCGTCTCCTATGGCCTACTCTTTCTCGTCGGAGCCCGTGCCATGCCTGTCATCGGTGGATGTGAGGTCGATGATTGATCCATCATGGTGGAGCCGGCCACGTCCAACACGACAAGATTTCGGCGCCAAGGGCTGCCGGGCATGATACGACGCGCCGAAGAGTGGAGTCCGCCCCACCGGCGTGTGGCACGAGCGCTGCCGCGGGCTCCCGTGCCTGTTGCCTAACACGCTGGACGCGCCGCACCGTATTTGTATCAGACGTTAAGCGGTTGTGCACCTCTGTCTCGGTGCGCCAACAAAGTGGTTGCGGATCCTCCATGACGTTCGGACGCCAGACAGACTGCGGCTAGGGTTTCGCTCGGAGTGCGGATAGGGTCCAATTTATGTGGGGCCGGGTGGGCCGCAGTCGGCCGTATCCTACCTGGCGCCTCTAGGCTTCCACATATCCATTCGAGATATGGGCCTGATATGGGGAGTGCATGTCAGTCTAGACGTTTGGGCCGGATTTGGCAGGTCTAGTTGGGTGGCAATTTTGCGTCCTAGTACCGACCGGACAGCTCGCCCTGGTGTTTGGGGCGGATATGAGGCATCTCGGTTGTAGATTCTCTTAATAAACCTGGACATGTGCCTACAACGTCTTGCATCTTGCATTTGCATGCGTGCTATCTGAATCGCATCCAATATCCAATGCTCTTAGAAAGCATTGTTTATTATCTTCCCTGCATCCCAAATTTGCATTGCAACTTCGCAAAATCCAACTCACAAGTTTCAAGCAGATGCAAACCGCAAAACTACAGGAGCAGCGACACGCAACATTTACCCGAACGAAATAACATTTTCATGTGCGAGGCTGTGAATAATGGAGCCACCACGAGAAGTTTAATGGGAAGAACAATGAAAATAAAATGTTAGCATCATATTTTGTACTGCTATTGCAAGCATGCATCCATTTATAAATATCTCTCGAAATCTCTTATTCTCTCCCCAAGGCAATGTTTCATACATATTATTAATAACAGTTTCGCAAAGTCCCCTTTATTCTCTATCCAAGACTGACCCCAAACCTTGACAACATAAGTTCACACCCATCCAGGTTCAAGCTCCCAAGGTTCGCGGCGCGGTGGCACCGATGCACGGAGTGTTTGCCCTGCATGCATAGTTCGATGTCAAATGAAGGTTTTTCCCTTGCAAGCGTAGTTCAATGTTTAATGAGATAAAACACTCTAGGTTTCACAACACTGTACGCTAAAAATTAATAAACCTGTTATAGATATGAACAAACTTTTTGAAAAAAAAAACCATGACTACTTTCTCCATCTGTATCCCTAGCTTCTACAGAGTGGCATCTAGTCCTAGTGAACACTAATGCTACCAAAGTATGAAAATCCAAGTTGCATGAACCTTGGGAGACTACATAAGATAATTCTACGATGAACAGGCAGAAACAAGCTGCAAACGATAGTAGTAACTGATACCATTTGTTATCTGGGAGCCAAGTATAACATAACACTAAGATGAACATGTGTACTGCATGATGTGCATTTCACGTAGTCTGGGCTTCTGTAACTTGAGTTTGGTCAGTACTTAGCTTACTAATTTGTATAACATGATAGAAACATCGGCCTTTGATTGGACTTAGCTAACATCAGTATACTTCAGTGCTGAGATAAATACAGCAACAAACCAACATAATCTATGGAAGAAACAAAATTTAAATGGACAACAAATCACAAATGCAGATTTAGAACCCTGTATATCACCCCTATAAGAAAACAATACTTTGCGTGATCTGAAAAGTGAAAACTTCTAGCTTTCCCACAAAGAATATCAACAATTATTGTCCCATGATTTTCCATTTTTGCCATAAATCAAACTGCGTGAACACCAAGCAAAGGCAAATAATGCTTTTACATACAAAGATCACAAACTCTTGCGTAGTTTTCTCTTAAAAATACTATTTTGTCATAGTAGGCAAAATAGCACATTTAATTACTTTAACGGTGTATACTGTATGTTCTAATATACCCCGCTATCACTCATTGCACCATATGGACATTCACGGTGGAACATCCATGGTCTGGTAGCTCTAGTTAGTGGGTAAAGATAACTCGCTCTCTGTGTAATGCCCAATGTCGAACCATGGAGGATCAACATGGGAGCTAAAAGACAACTTGACTTGTGTGTGCCAACAAGTAGCATTTGAGCCCTCCTTTTCATTTACCATATACCCTTGCCATACGAGATTGCTACTAAATTAATTTGAATTTTCCATTGGAATTTAGTCTTTAGAAAGAATGTATCCATCACGATGCATTATATGCCCCTAAAAAATGCATGTGACGTGAGTGTTGGAATATACTAGCCAACATTGTTCACCCACTTAAGTAAATTGATGATGTACTTGCCATTCAATATGGTATCAAGCAAGGAAGACTTGAGTTAAGAACCGAGTCAATGTACTAATAGCCTGCATTGATCCCATAACTAATCTTACCTAGGCTTCAGACAATCCTAGACATGACAGGTGTCTGGAAATATGTTGCCCAAACTTGTTTCTCAACTTAAACTTCTGGGAACTGGTTAACATCATGAATTTAGTAGGGGTCATAACCATTGTATGATTGTACACGTATCTCTTAAGCCACGAGTTTTGGCCTATTTTGATGCACATAATAAGAATTCCCATAATTTCACATTATTGACATGGGTGTCTCCAAGACTCCTATTCTGAATTGATTCCTTTATTTTGAATCATATATGTGGAAATAAACAATACACAAATCCAACATGCTTGCTTGAATCCATAAAAAAATTAGGTTGCCAAAGTCAGAGTGATTTTGCTTCCCGTTAGGGAGGCTGACATGTGAGTCACTATCTTCACCATAATTGGAACAGAAAAGCTTGGTGAAATGCATTTAATTTATCAAGTCACCATATGGTGGCATATGTTGGCATGTAATACATAGGACATGGTGATATCCTAGTGGTGGAATTGCAATGACACATCTACACCGACTACACATGAAGTCGAACATTGTTTTTAGGGAGTTGGTCAGAAGGAAAATAGGTTCCTAGCTAAAGTTGTCTCGCCCCACTTCAAAACTACAAGGCGTGCGCTATGTCTTTGACCCAATGGCCTCCGTTTGCTGGAATCGGAATAGTTGATAACAAAGTTGCGAGACAATAACTCCCTCGGAAACACAGGTTACAACTTTCATCATACCGTGCTCTCCAAGGAGCAACTCTTCTTACTATGTGAAAACACAAGGTGCTAAGTTGTAATCCAATTCTAAGGATTTTCGTGGTTTCGGGGAATCCAGTTATAGGAGAACCAGGAAGGGGTCTACTTGATGGAGGCGATTAGCTTCCTAGGGTCAATTAGTACGGAATATCATGTCTCCATGGCAAAAAATGTGACCTCGCTCCTCCCCATTAGTATACGTGATTATCAAGTCACCATATTTGGCACACTTGATTATATTAAGGACTCCAAGATAGCCATGACGTGGATTGTAATGGCACATCTTTACGGATGTGGGTTCAAGTGAACGGAAGAATTTAATTTCACAATGGCGATTATTTGGGCTTATCACCGCCAAAAGTCACAACATCGGAAACATTCGATTATGAAATACCGATGACTTAGTGTGGTAAAATTACAATGGCACATATTCATTGTCTTGGGTTAGACTTTTGATGTAGGTTGTTAATTTTTCATTGTCAATTATTACGCATGCCGTCTCCCCTTGACACAAAAGAGTGACTCATTCCTCCCTGCAGGCACATGCCATTATGTAATACTCATTGAGTTTAGAAGAGGCAATACACCATATGTGACCATAGATGATGCACCGGACAGTTCCAGCTTGGCCTACTATTTGACAAAGGTGAGTAATATTCAGGGTTAATGATTACCTCACCGCCAACTATATTAATAGAGATACGGGAGGATATAAGTTAACTTTATAGTCTCTTGGCGAACAAGTGGACACAACAATAGTAGTTAACATAAGTAATGAACTCATGACCACCGACAGCTAAACCCAAACCATCAGAAGAAGGTTACACATTAGAGCATAGAACCGATACCAAATACTAAATAATGAATTAAAAAAACCATGACGGGAAACAAATTTCTTGACAAATAACTTCAATTACCAAACATCCACAACTATTTGCTCCTTGTTCTCCGGCCTTTGCGACGTAGACCACATGGACCATACGGCTTGTCCATAAAGTGGTAGTCCAACTAAAGCCCAATGCCGATGTAGGATGAGGATTTGATTTACATGTAGGATAGTTGATGTATGTTGAATTCTCGATTCAAATCTCAACAAATCATTAGGTTATGTCTACTTTTTTATTCCTATCCGGAATGTGGCTATTTTAGATAAGACACCTCCATTTCCTCCCCTTGAATAAGTCTACCTAACTCAGATGAGAAGCATATCGAATTAATAGTGTCGATTAGGGTACTATGGGGTTGGTGAAGGAAAGTACAACAAAGAAAGGGAGGAAATGGTATGTTATGCACACTCATACTTGGTTAGCATTTTCATACAAGATTCGGTCCATTTTCAACTTGTATGAGAGATCTTGTCCATGTTTTATGATTAACCTTTCTCTAGTCTCAGTCTCTTGGTACCAATAGGAAGGAAGTAGAGCAACATGTTGGGTGTTCTCGTGTTGCCCTATGAGCCTCCTCCGTTTCCATATTATCTCACTATACAACTAGATACAAGTACAACACAATGTTGGATGTTTCCATGTTCGCCTATTATCCTCTCCATTTACACCTTTCCTCACTAGACCATTATAGATTCTACTGTGGAAAAATATCCCCATATGGTTATGACTACCCTTCCACTAGAATATGCATCGAAGAGAAGTAAATAGTATTTTTTGGGGTGTTTTGTGTTTGGTAAGATGCCAAGTTATTACATACATATACCATAATTTAGTCACAATACAGCTTGCACATGAAGTCAACCTCGATATGTAAGGACGCGATTCCACTGACATCTTGTGTGGTCGCATAGCCATAGTTAACTTCCATCCAAAAAGTAGCTTCCATATCATTTGCGCCTCCTATTAGCCATGTTTTCTCCCTTTTTTCAGTCATGAAGGTCCAATTAGACAGCTCATTTCAAACCCAAAGATTCATGCCAACCTTCTCTCGTACGACCCATTGTGTCAACACACATGATGAACAACTTCAAAAATATATTATCTCATGAGCTAACACACTTCTTGACCTACTGTCTTTTCACATGACCCGAGACCTAGCTCCATCGCTAATGTTTCACAAAGCTTTACCGAATGAATATATTCTTGTTGAAACAATCGAGATATCAAAACCATCATGGGAAATGAATAGAAAATCCATTTCAAGTGGATAGGGTGATCATGAGGCAGTATACCAAATCCCCCCTCATGTTTAGCAGTAATGATAGTCAATCGCAAAAAGTAGGAAGAGAGAAATTCAAAAGTTCCATACAAGCCTTCCCATTATCCTCGGGATAGAGATATTTTTGATAATTTCCAACAGGGCTATGCTTCTGGCGAAGAGTTATTTTGCTCATAGATGCGGATTTGAGCAGGCTCCAGCCATTTGTGAATATTAAAGCTCATGTTGTGCCACAGGCGGCTAATCCTGCTCTTTGGGCGGCTGCTCCTGCCGGAGCTGCTCATGTTCAGTCGGTAGCTCATTCAAATCAAAGTTGTGGTTGTTCATCATGGAGACATGAGCCCCTCTAGGTGCCATTTTCCCTGCTGCCAAGCTCCCCGCATTTTCACTCACAACCCCACCTAAATAGAACACTTGTTAGGGTCAATTGATATGTCTCCATGAACAAGAAAACACTAACAAAATCTCAAAGAAACGGATGTGCACTATGCTTGAGTTATCCTCTAGTTATTGATCAATAGTGGTGGGTCACACAACCCATCAGTAGTGCTACTTAGAAGTAATGGACGGCGGGTTTGCCATGAATTTGACGATAACTAAAAATCTATTTTTGTTGAAAAAAGTTAGTAGTGACGGGCCCAATATGTGGTCCATCAATGATACATTGTTACCAGTGACAGAGAACAAGATTGAGGCTAAACATGCTACTTGTTACTCATATACAACCCACCACTTACAAGACCAAGTCACAACACGATAGTGACTAAATACTTACCCTGTCATTTAGATCACAACTTAAAACTAGTAGCCCCACACATTAAGCTCATTATTCGTTCCTGCTATCATTAGTCCCTTCTCTAGCTACTAGCACACTTGTCTTCATGATTTGTCCTCCACAGAAACACACACTTCCCTTGTTAATCACTCATCATGTCATACCCTTCCCCTTCTTCCCCGAAAATAAACCCTATGAGGAACAAACCTAGCGCTGGCCCTCCACCTCCTCTAAATGTTGTCATCTCTGCAGAATCTAGCATGGGTGCTGCCTCCAAGAATTCATTGAGTTTGTCCGAGAGGAGGAACACCCAGGTCCAACTCCCTCTGCCACCCAGGCGATGATGGTGTTCATTTCTGCCTCGGTCCTTGCACCATATATACAGGTCAGTGCTCATGGGCTGATGGTGCAGCATGGTCGAGGCCTTCTCCGTCCGGCTTCTCGTTACCTATTCTTCAAGACACTCCCCACCATTGTTTCCTCTATTCGGATCCCCAACTCTATGGCTTCTCCAAACATCAGACGGTGCAATATATTGAGGAGAAGAAGGTTCGAGTAGTGGAGACTACACATTATTGGCAGGTGTTAGCTTTGGACTGGCCATGGCCCGATTTTCTTTTTCGATTTGACCATCACTGGCGGACACGTTCATCTAAGTGGTTTGTTACTTCTCCACTAAGTACAGACTACTGAGCATGTTGAACCCATCACTGCTAGGTGTTTCTGGACCTTCACCAGTTAGGCATTATGGAGTAGTGTCAGCAGTTCTGGAATATACAATGGAGAGAGAGAGAGAGAGAGGAAGAGCATGCGAAGAGGGCTATATGCAGGGAGAATAACCATGTAGTATGTCCCTGTTTGAGGTGGAACAACACACCGTGACATGCCTTGAAGGCGCATGAACTTCTTCTAATTGTAACATACCAAAAACTGATATGATTCATTAAAACCTACTGAACAAAATACATTCCATATCTATAAAGATTAACACTTATTATATTAGTAAAAAGATTCCTGTTAATAATCAAAGAGAAAAGCAATGTTTAAAAATATAAGGGTTTTCCATAATGAAGATAATGTCGTCTCTCTTTTTGCGACTTTGTTTCTTTGGAAATTGTTCGTTTATGGTGCATGATTTCTTTGTGTGCTCGGTCCACCTGGAGCTATTCATATCTGCTGAAATTTGCATCATCCGCTAAGTATGCACCTATATGTATCACACTCTTAGTGACTGACGGTGTCCTGGACTAGGGGGTACTCACCACGTCGTCTCCCGATCAGTTGGATTGGGCCGACCTTATACTCATGGGCCAGTTCGGACAACCCCTGCCGCATATAAGGAAGACTCCACAAGACTTGGCGCCCAAGGCGAGGACTCTCCTAAAACGCTAGGCCTCCGGTGTGTTATATAAACCGAGGCCAGGCTAGTCAATAGACAATCTCATATTCATTACCACAGTCTCGTGGTAGACACATGTACTCTGTACTACACCCCATATGAATACAATCAAAAGCAGCATCTAGGGTATTATCTCATCAAGAGAGCCCGAAGCTGGGTAAAACCCCGTGTCCATGTTACCATCGCTCCAAGACGCCTAGCTTAGGACCCCTACAACGAGATACGCCGGATATTGAACCGACAGTGACGTATTTACATGCGACAAGACTTCTTTCAAATGAAACTTGTACATTAGCTAACGTATTTTCCTTAAAAAAGAAGAGCTAACATCTTGGCTTCCTACATATAGAGGAGACTTATGAGCTGGATACAACCACCATTGTAGAAAGCCAAATGAAGCATAAAGGCTCCACCGCAGAAAAAGTACCAATGGAAGGACGGAGAGGAATAGTTGGTGGCGGGCCCACCATGAAAGGAAATGCTAAGGGAGACTATAGGGGACCGACAGGTAGTGCTAGGGTTAGGGTTTTATTCATCTATTGGTCGATGACGGAAGAGCAGGCATGGCATGGACAGGCAACTCCAGTGAAGCGGGTGACCAACGATCGATAAGCCAAGAATCTTCAAAGTCCCTGACAGACAAAAATGCTTCCAGGAGGTAGCGAATCTCTCAAAAAACAAGGAGCCTTGAACTTGACACAAAAGGAACTAATAGGTCTCATGTTTGAGGTGGATTCTAGACCGACCGAGGCCTACTAAGTTGTCAGCTGTTGGAAAGGCGTGCTCACTGCCGCAAATCAACATCAACGTGTTTGCTAAGGCTATGCAACACGCATGGGGACTCTACTAGGAAGCCATTGGCAATAATATCTTCGTCTTGAGATTCGACAAAACGGAGTTTAGAATCACACTCTATATAATGGACCGTGGAAATTTGGTTTTAGTGTGATGGTTTTGAAGAATTGTGATGGTAAAACTAGGCCGTCGAAGATAATGTTTTGGATGACGGAGCCATGGGTGATAATTAAGGATCTTCCCCTATATAAACCATTGTCTACTTTTGGGAATGCTCTCGGGAATTGGCTTGGTGACGTGGTAAAATTTGATATCGAGAAGGATGGATTTATGGGGGGAACCATCTCATAGTTAGAGCTAGAATTTTCATATTCGTTTCATTGGTTCGAGGCTTCTTCCTCCACTCTTCAGCGAAATATGAGGGGACTGTCTTGATTTTCAATTTGAGAAGATACATCACTTTTGGATTGACTGCGTTAGACCGGCACATGCTGATGAAAGATTTGAACCACATGTTGATTCCTCACCCTAGTTGGGTGAATGGTTGAGGGCACCACTCGAACATAGCTCCTCACACACAGAAACATAGTAGAAGTTGGTGATAGAAAGTGGGAACTTTAATTTTGGGAGCACTAGGTCAAGAAGGTGCATCTATGTTCACAGGGGGTAAGCAGCGTTGCGCCACCTCCCATTTAGGCACAAGTGCTACAATGCTTATACACCCAGGAAGGACTAATGCAAGCAAGATCGGTGACATGAACTAAGGGATGATTTGCAACTGAAAAGGATGTGGAAGCTGAGGAAGGATCATGAAAGGAAGGAGGACATAAAAAATTCTATGTGGGAAGAAAGGGTGCAAGGCGACTGGGCAAAGAAGACCCATCTACCTCCAGGCAGCACACACGAGGCACTTTTGTTCACAAGACGAGGAAGGGTGGTGGTGATCACCAAAGGCATCACAAGGATTATCAGCTAAAGCTACTGGATAGGAAGAGAGATTGAAGCAAATTTGTGTAGCTAAGGGAGGTTTCAAGAGACTAGATCCTGATAATAAATTGAGAATGCACCATTCTAAATTAGACCGACAAAAGCGTTGGGCCACACAACCTCTCGACTATGTTTACCAATTTCACTAGTCGTTGCTAAAAAATGATGTATCGGCAAACTTCAGTGATATGGTTCTAGTCCTGATCCTAAAAATTAACTCACTGGATATACTTCCTCAAATTGGATCAATCAGCTTATAGAACACACTCAGTCATATTGCTTCAAAGGCCTAGTGAATGGTTTGAATGTTCTCCTGTCCATAATGATCTGGGAGGAGCAAAGTATATTTATTCCGGGTAGGCTTATCACAGACAATGTGTTGATCACGTATGACTGTGTGCATGCAATCAGGTCAACAAATAGAAAAATCCAATGTTAGCTATTAAACTAGACATGATGCAGGCCTACAAGAGGGTGGTTTGGATTTTCCACAATCTCATGATGAGGGCACTTGGTTTCTCAAATAGGTGGATCTTGATGACTATGACATCTGTTACCTCGACCAGGATTCCTGTCAAATTGAATGGAGGTTGCTCTGTCATTTTTACACTATCAAGAGGGATCTGACAAGGAGACCCACAATCCCCCCATTTGTTTATTTTTTGGCATTGCTCATGAATTCTCAAAGATAAGGAGATCAATGGTGTACATTTTGGGAGCACTGGCCCCCATGTAGCCCATTTTATGTTTGCAGATGATAGTGTAGTATTTCTTCAAGCATCAAATATCAACGTTGTGACCTTAAAATAGACCCTGTTTGACTACGAGTTGGCCACATGACAAATGGTAAATCTTCAAAAAGCCTCAACTTTTTGTGGAAAGGGAAGCAAATAGGAGGACAAAGTTTTTTTAAAATATTTTTGCATTGATCCCAAGGCATTGAGCGAGCATTATTTGGGGCTCGCAGCCGTGGTGGGTAGGTCAACGGAAGCAAATTTTAAATACGTTAGAGAAAACTCAAATGGCAAAGTGATTGGATAGGAAGGACAAGGTATCTCGAAGGCGGGAAAGGCGGTGCTAGTAAAATCAGTGCTTCCAGCAACACATACTTACACCATGAGTTGCTTTCAACTCCTAGAGAAAATGTGTCGGAACAAAACTATGCGACAGTATGTAAAACTGTTAGTACCCATAATAGGATTTACAACGGAGATGAAGTATAAGGCCACCAAGAGTATAGTCTATGAGAGTATATGTGAATGATAACCCCTTGCCCTGCCTTATATAGGTGACGAGGGCTAGGGATTACAAGGAATCCACTAGATCTCATACCGTCGCCATGTTAGCTTGCACGCCCAGATGCTCTCCCGATCCTTATCCGGGCTCATGAGCTGCCCTCGTGCGCTGATCCTCCACTTGGCCTCTTGGGCCTTGAGATAGGCCTGCTACCGGGCTTCCCACTTAGAGGACACCCCTAGTGTATTGCACCTTAAGTAGCCCCCGAGTGTGTCTGCAGTTGGAGTTATGCTTAGCTTCAGGAGTGAGAGTCCAGGCGGCCTCCTTCTGTCTTGTTGGCTAGTCAGATAAGGCACTTGTGACCACGCGACAAGCCTGATTCCACACATGCAGTCCACCCTCCCTGCCATTTAATCTATTGTGATCATGTACATTTTTAACTATCGTTGTCAGCTCTTTTCCAACTATAATCGGTTGTGGTAGGGCTCAAAAAGTATGGCTCATGGGGTGGATGTGCAGTTGCTCACTTATTCAGTAATGTTGATACTTGGGGAAACAAATTTCATCATCATCAATATTGCTAATGTTGATACGTTACTGATGTTCCAAGTTCACTCATGTGTATGTACATAAAAATGGAGATGAGGTGTGCAATGTCAACCAATACTGTTGCAAGGCCGACCATCACTGATCGCAGTGCTGCTAGCCCGGGCGTTCAGTGCTAGAAGCCGGTCACGTGATGCTGCAAAGCTAGTGGTCAGTGAACTTTTCATTGCTACAAGGTGGTTGACAATGCTGCAAGACCAAGGCATCGATGCAGCATGGCAGGTCATTGGCATTTTTTACTTTGCCGCAAAACGGTGCACCGGTGCTACAAATTTGGGGTTATCACGTGTTGCAATTAATGTCGTGTTTAGTGTTGTAAGGCCGACCACCATTGTGCTTTTCACTAGCCTACCATGGCCACCATTGTGGCCTCCAAGTGAGTCTATTGCTGAGAAACATGGGTGTATGTTGCAAAGGATGGGGAGAGGAGACGAGAGCAGGAACCAAGTTGGTGGTTGATTTGGCAATGATTTGTGACAGAATTGAACGGTTCGCGGGTGGGCGTAACCTAGGAAGAGTTGGAAGATGCATGCCAATGATCCATTGGTTCAGGCGTGTATACATTGTGGTTTTTCACTGATTTCTTGCAGTTAATGAGCATGTGTTCTATATCTAGTTTTTTTTGTATAGACATGCTCGCATGTTGCAACGTTTTTATGAGGTTTCTCAAAAGAAAATGGAAATATTCAACAGACTGGTTTAGGAGGAAATGAGTCAGCTCGCTCTAGCTCGCTCACTTGTATTCCTCTCTCTTCACCATATCCATTCGCTCTATTTCCACCATGCATAGACCCACGAGGTTGTCGCAGTGGTGCAACTGCAGGTTCTCACGGGGGGTGTTTTAGCCGACGACCAGTGCCACAAGCCACGACCCATGCAACAAGGGGGTGAGGCTTGTGGTCGCATCAATGCAACTACCTTGGTTGTAAGACAATGTTCCTCGCCAGCACGCCGTCTGTAATAGTGCTTGCATGATACCAGGCGACATCAGGGATGCGCCAGAGCATGGACGTGAGGTGCTACGAGGGGCTGACGTAATTGTTGGGCATAAGCCACCGCAGGACGCATCGGGTGCGAGCCAGGACGCGCCGGGTCCGTGGCCGTGCATGTGTGTGTGTCTGTGCGTGTGTGTCTGTCCTCGCGTTCGAGCGCGTGGGCCGTTGTGTGTAGGCGACAGAAACGGAGTGGCGACCACGTCGGGGCGCTGGAATCGGCCTACGGCGACTGCGTACATGCGCGTCGGGTGAGTGGGTCTGGAAGCGCGGGACGTGGGGTGTGCATGCGTGCAGAGCGTGGCGTAGCGCGTGCGTGCGCGCGGGTATAAGGCCAGCTCTCTCCTCTGTTGTAGCTTGCGGATTGTACTGAGTTCGGGCTCAGGGAAAGAAAACGACGCCGTTCGTGCGGCGGGCGGAGTTCGTGCTCCGGCAAAACCACTTGTGTCCTTGCGTCCTTCTTCTTCCTCCTTCTTCTTCTTTCCTGTGTTAGAAAGGACGAGAGGGAGGTGATGCTGAGCGAGAGGAAGAGGAAGGCCGCGGCAACAACAATTAGTATTCAGAGCCACAGGTTCGGGGGGCGGCCGTGGCGCGCGGCGGCGTTCGCGGCGCGTGCGGTGCGCGGCGGACATGAAGGTCTCGGCAACGCGCGGCGAGTCCACGGCGGTGTGGCGTGATGCCGGGCGCGCGACGAGCGCGTGGCGTCGGCAACGCGTGGCGAGTCCACGGCGGTGTGGCGTGATGCCGTGCGCGTGGCGAGCAGCGGCGGTCGCGGAGACGAGGAGGTCGCGGAGGACCTGCGTGGTGTCGCAGAGGCCGCGGCGGCTCGGCGCGACGACCGTGGAGGCGCTGCGCTGTGGTTGACGGCGCAGCGGTGCAGGGCAATAAGCGCGGCGGCGAGCCGGGCGTGACCGGTGCGTGTTATGGGTGCGCACCGGACGCGTCGGGCGCGTCGGGACCGCGGGAGTGGACCGCGTCGAGGCGCTGGACCTGGTTGCGCAGACCGCGTACGTGCGCGGCGGGAGCGCGGGGACGTGGGGAGTGCACGCGAAGGGCACAGCGGCACGGTGGCAGGCGTGGCAGCGACGTTAGGGCGGCAACGGCTACAACGACGTCGACGGCACGGCGGAGGCCGCAGCGGTGTGGTGCGACGGCCATGGCGACATCGACGACGATGGACTCACCTGCTGTAGTTCGTGGCTTAGGGGAGTGAGTGTGGGCATAAGCCACCGCAGGACGCGTCGGGTGCGAGCCAGGACGCGCCGGGTCCGTGGCCGTGCGTGTGTGTGTGTGTGTCTGTGCGTGCGTGTGTGTCCTCGCGTTCGAGCGCGTGGGCCGTTGTGTGTAGGCGACAGAAACGGAGTGGCGACCACGTCGGGGCGCTGGAATCGGCCTACCGCGACTGTTTACGTGCGCGTCGGGTGAGTGGGTCTGGAAGCGCGGGACGTGGGGTGTGCATGCGTGCAGAGCGTGGCGTAGCGCGTGCGTGCGCGCGGGTATAAGGCCAGCTCTCTCCTTTGTTGTAGCTCGCGGATTGTACTGAGTTCGGGCTCAGGGAAAGAAAAGGACGCCGTTC
Source organism: Aegilops tauschii subsp. strangulata (assembly GCF_002575655.3). Lineage (NCBI taxonomy): Eukaryota > Viridiplantae > Streptophyta > Magnoliopsida > Poales > Poaceae > Aegilops > Aegilops tauschii. The sequence goes on along the minus strand of NC_053041.3, from coordinate 639,365,264 downwards.
GTGCGGCGGGCGGAGTTCGTGCTCCGGCAAAACCACTTGTGTCCTTGCGTCCTTCTTCTTCCTCCTCCTTCTTCTTTGCTGTGTTAGAAAGGACGAGAGGGAGGTGCTGCTGAGCGAGAGGAAGAGGAAGGCCGCGGCAACAACATAATAGTCTTTTACAACGATGGGGGAGGGGTGGGGGATAAAGAAGTTTTGTGGAGGCTATGGAGGAAGACGGGTTCCACTCTCTCTGCTGCCGCGTGGTGTGATCCAATGCTTCACGTGTCAGATCCGATGGCTGGCAAGCCGACTAATTTTGTTGACACCAATAACATGCCAATTTTTTTTGTACGGAGATGTTTCTAGCCATTGCATGTTTCTTATGTTTCTTATCACAGTTCATATGTCTTCCATGCTGCCACACAGTGCCGGTGCTCGCGTTTGTATACGCAGCTAGTGCCAAAACCAACGTTAATATATGCAGTGACGGGTGGAACTTGATTAAAATAAGGCTTCTATGGCGGCTACGATCGGCCGACTGACGCGTAGCACTGCTAGACCAACGTTAATGGAAACAAAACATGTGCAGCTTCAGTCCAATATATCACTATACTAATGATGATAAAAAACCGAGCATGGACAGAGCTAACAAGCTTCAGTCCAATATCAATATACTAATGATGCCAAAAGTCCAGCATGGAAAGAGCTAACCAACTTTAGTCCAATATCATTATACTAATGATGCCAAAAATACAGCATCGAAAGAGTTGATGAGCTTCAGTCCAATATCATTATACTAATGATGACAAAAAACAGCCGTGATACTGACAGAAAAACCAGTATGGAGTACTTACCAACCGAGCTTGAAGCCGCGATGCTTCCCCGCATGGGCGGCACCCCCTGGACCGGCGCCATCTCATTTTTCCCGTCCATCTACCACAAGAGAACCCAGCGATTAGAAAGTCCAAGGGCATATACACACCACGTAGTTCTTGCACATACACATCAGGTAATTCAGTAAGCACTAGTACTAACTCACATGACTAGATCAAAGATTGTCAGTAACTTCAAATCATTAGGCACCGGTTAACTTCAAATCACTAGTAGGAGAGGGGGAAGCGAGTGCGGCTCACCATCTTGTCATCGGAGACAGGGTTTGCATGAAGGGTGGGGGTGCGAGCGCGGCTCACCATCTTGTCGTTGGAGACAGCATTTGCATGCAGGGTGCGGGCGCGAGCGCATCTCATCATCTTGTCGCCGGAGACAGCGTGAGTACGTGGGGCCCCTGGCGCTGGGAGTGCAAGGACCTTCAAGGGGTCTTCCCGGGACTCCCGGGATTCCAGCTCCTCTCTGGTGGCCGCTGGGGGCGGGCTTTTCTGCGGGTCTCTGCCGGACTTGCGCTTGCGAACCACCGGCGCAGGTGCCTGTTGCGCAAGCACCTTCCCTTTCCCCTCGGCGACGGCGACCGTAGGGGGCGGGGCGGGCGCCGCCAGGCTCTGCTCCTCGTGGTTGGCTGCGGGTATGGCGTTGATGCCGGAGCTAGACATCGCGGTGGATCGGTCGAGCACACGCGCGGAGTGGGTCGAGGAGATTGGGATGAGAAGAATGTGAGCGAGGAGCAGAAGCATGTGTTGCCCTTTATGAACTGAAACGGAAGGCACGGGCCAAGGTGGGGACTGCGTGTTGAACTACAGATTTATTTATTTAATACCAGCATTTAATAGTAGCATATCTTTGGTATATTTCTATTAAATATTCTTATATTTTGGTATATCTTTGGTATACTATTAGATATATATTTGGTATACTGGTATTTAATAGTAATATTCTTATATTTAGGAACAATGATATACTACTATTAAATACTATTATCGATGTTACTAAATATAAGATAATAGTAACATTCTTATATTTTGGAACAGAGGTCATATTATTTAATTGTTGTATATCTTTGGTATACTATTAGATATATCTTTGGGATTCTAGTATTTAATAGTAATATTCTTATATTTAATGAGGAATAAAGATATATCACTACTAAAGAATATTATCTCATTACTAAATATTAGTACATAGCTAATAGTACTTTATAGTAATATTCTTATATTTTGGAACGGAGTTAATAGTATTTAACTATAGATTATCTTCGGTATACTACTATTAAATATTATTATATTTAGGTATATCTTTGGTATACTAGTATTTACTATTCTTATATCTTTGGTATAGTAGTATTTAATAGTAATATTCTTATATTTAGAAACAAATATATACTTACTATTTGGTAGTGCATTTATTTGTTCCGGAGGGAGTACTATTACTACCTCCGTCCGGGTTTATTAGTCCCTTTCGTATTTTGTGTCCAACTTTGACCGTATATTTGACTAACAAATTATAAGTTGTATGTCACAAAACTTATATTGTTTGGTTCATATTTGAAAGAGGATTTCGATGATACTATTCTTAAAGTATATAACTTATTTTTTTAATAGTTAACTCAAATGTCAAAGTTTGACCCAAACTACAAGGAGCCCTAATAAATCAGGACAGAGGTAGTAGTAGTCATGATTTAGTTCCCTAGTCAAATAAAAGTAATACTAGCAACTTTTTGACGAAAGATATATCATCTTATTATAGCCATGCATTAAGATATAGATAAGGAATAAAATAAGTATGTTGGTAATCACCTTGCTTCTAATTTAAACCGAATTCTTTATACTTGATTTATTGATAAGGCAAAAGATACCTGTAAAGAATCATTTTTTTAGATAGAATGGTTGCCCTTGTATTCAGAGTTCTCGGCAATGCCAGAGTTCAAATGGCGCTAGTACAATTCGGAGGCACACTAAGCCATGTTTTGCACAACTCATTCCGACAATGTTGATTATCTAAGATGTAGGTAATACAATTCACCTCTCTATGAACCCAAGTGATCTTGGACTCAATAAAATTTTGGAGAATGCCCTTCACATCTTCAACCGCCGGACCATGGGGTGAGCCGTCCTTCCCTTCAGAGTTCAACTTGCTCACAACCATCTTGCAGTCCATCTCCAAGACGATCGTCTAGACTCCAACTTCCTTCTCTAGTGCAAGGACATGGCGACATGCTAGTAACTTCGCCACTTTAGGTCTAGTTAGACAGGGTAAAAATGGCATGAGCCTACAACAGACTCCCTTGGATGGCCTCTCAGGACTGTAAAACGTTATGCTTGTGGGAAACTGCACAACACCAAATACGGGTGTGGCTATCTCATATATATAAGGGTATACGAAGTGTACAAATACAATATACAGAGTCTACACAGAAGCTACGTATAAACATTATCTAACAGTCTCCATCAATCTTCACTAGTGGAAAAAGGGCTAGCCACAACTTTCCTTGGTGGCGCGCCATTTACAACCAACGACACCACTATTTTTTTCAAATAGTGATGGCATTGGCTTATTTGGAACGACATTAGTAGGGGCATAGTGGTGGCGTTGGAAACAGGGTAGCATCAAAAATATATGGGATCAACAATTTGTATCAGGCGTAATATATTGCTGTCGTGGAATAGTATGGAACGCCAGCACTATTATATTTAGTTGTGACGTGTTGTTGTAACCGACGCCAGTATTGTTATTTTGTCAATGCCAACATTTTTATATTACTATTTTTTGGTATATTCTTTTTTATAGTATATATAGTTTACTTTTATTAAATTTCTATTATTTTAAATAGAAATAATGACATTTTTTAAAATATGTACTTTGAGACTTTCAATTTATTTTTTTCCTTATTAGTTTAAGACTCGAAATATATAGTTTTGGAGCCTTCAAATATGTAGTTTCACACTTCCAATTTTTTATTTTAGTTTTTTATGTGGTGTTATTTTTTTAGTATATTATAGTTTACTTTTATTAAATTTCTATTATTTTAAATGGAAATATTGCTATCTAGTATATTATAGTCAGAATCCAATAGTTCTATACATTACATTGCTATCTAGTTTTATTAGTTCTATACATGCTATCTAGTTTAATTAGTTCTATACATTCCAATATTTATTGAGTGAAATGAAATTGCATATTATCTTGATCGTATACGCGTTGTGTTTGTAGGTCATGGCCAATTCTGGAGGTAACAATGAGTTGGTGTGTGATGTGGACATGGCCAACAATGAATTCTTAATCACTTATGAGTACGTCATCAAGAGCGTGCAAGGGGAAAATGTTGAGCTAAAGGGGGAGATTAAATAGCTACACAAGGAGACTGTTTAGCTCATTCAGGAGACTAATCATCTTAGGGACGAGAGGGATAAGCTCGTCGAGGATCGGGATAAACTGAAGGAGGAGAGGAGACACCTCAGGGCTCAGAGGATTGACCTGAAGATGGACATAGACCATTTCAGTAGAGAAGGAGAGGGGATAGAAAGAAGCTTCTCTAGCTGGGCATACTCCTTGATGAAAACTAGTTCATCTTATTATTTGTTGATGATCGAGTAACTAGAGTACTTGAGTGAGCAACTTTTGTGAAGTTTAATTCATATCAACTTGTTGAGTTGATGAGCCTCTTCTGTAATGACTATATATTAAGTAAGTACCTAGTGTTGATGAGTATATTGTGTTCAATATTATCTATTAACTAAGTAGCTAGTGTGGATGAGCAAAAAAAATTTATTACCAAAAAAACCATTTGCTGGCGTTGGACAAGTAGGGACGACAGAGCTATGATGAACTTAGTGCTGGTGCTGGACTGGTTACACGCCAGCACAATGTATGATACTGCTAATGTGTCAACCCGCGCCACCAGTATTTCTTAACAATGGCGCCATATTGGTGGCATTGGGTGTCTACGCCAGCAAGGCACTATTTGCCACGCCATAGCTTGGCTTTTTTTCCACTAGTGCTTAACTGTGGCCTGAAGTACAAAGCAAGTTAAGACTGCGCCTACAACCTTCAAACTGAGGTTGTGGAAGTGGCTTCGTGAAGATGCCGGCAAGGTGATCTTTGGAGGAGATGAACTTGATATGAAGAACCTTCTATGCAACACGTTCCCTCACAAAGTGATACTCAACTTCGATGTGCTTGGTACGAGCATGAAAAACTAGATTAGATGAAAGATACGTCACACCAATATTATCACACCAAAGAACCCGTGGTTGCTCTTGAGAGACTCCCAACTCTCTCAACAGACACTGTACCCAAATAAGCTCAGCCGTGGCATTGACAACCGCCTTGTACTCTGCTTCATTGCTACTCCGAGATACTGTAGCCTGCTTGCGCTCACTCCAGGGGATCAAGTTGCGACCAAAGAAGACAACGTAGCCCCCCGTTGATCGCCGGTCATCTAGGCTCCCAGCCCAATCTACATCAGAGAACGCCGAGACAGCACTCGAGGAGGTAGACCGAAGATGCAAGCCATAGGAGATGGTATGAGAGAGATAACGCAGTATACGCTTCACAACTGACTAGTGTGAACTCCGAGGAGCATGAAGATACTGGCACACACGGTTGACCGCATAGGAGATATCCGGCCGTGTGATAGTCAAGTACTGCAAGCCACCAACAATACTGCGGTACTCTGTAGCATCATCTGAAGGAAGGAAGGCACCATCCAAGGCTTTTAACCGATCAGTCGTAGACGTAGGGGTCGTAGCATGCTTGCATTGCAACATACCAGCACGTCGCAACAAGTCCAAGGAATACTTATGCTGAGTGAGAGACAGGCCAGTAGGGGACCGTGAAACTTCCAGACCAAGGAATTAATGGAGAGCACCCAAATCATTGACAACAAAATGACCACTCAGAGCAGACAGCAGACGATCAGCGACAGTCACTGAGGAGCTGGTAAAAATAATGTCATCAACATAAACCAACAGGTACATAGTAATGTTGGGGAACGTAGTAATTCAAAAAATTTCCTACGATCACGCAAGATCTATCTAGGAGAAGCATAGCAACGAGATGGGAGAGCGTGTCCACGTATGATACGTCTCCAACGTATCTATAATTTTTGATTGCTCCATGCTATTATATATTCTGTTTTCGATGTTTAATGGGCTTTATTATACACTTCTATATTATTTTTGGACTAACCTATTAACCCAAGGCCCAGTGCAAATTGCTGTTTTTTTTGCCTATTTCAGTGTTTCACAGAAAAGGAATATCAAACAGAGTCCAAACGGAATGAAACCTTCGGGAGCGTGATTTTTGGAACAAACGTGATCCAGAGGACTTGGAGTCGACGTCAAGAAATCAACGAGGAGGCCACGAGGCAGGGAGGCACGCCTGCCCCCCTGGGCGCGCCCCCACCCTTGTGGGCCCCTCGTGGCTCCACCGACCTACTTCTTCCTCCTATATATACCTACGTATCCCGAAACCATCCAGGAGCACCACGAAACCCTATTTCCACCGCCGCAACCTTATGTACCCGTGAGATCCCACCTTGGGGCCTTTTCCGGTGCTCCGCCGGAGGGGGAATCGATCACAGAGGGCTTCTACATCAACACCATAGCCTCTCCGATGATGTGTGAGTAGTTTACCACAGACCTTCGGGTCCATAGTTATTAGCTAGATGGTTTCTTCTCTCTCTTTGGATCTCAATACAAAGTTCTCCTCGATCTTCTTGGAGATCTATTCGATGTAACTCTTTTTTGCGGTGTGTTTGTCGAGATCCGATGAATTGTGGGTTTATGATCAAGATTCACTAGTAGAAAACAGGGCTTTGGTTCGGCCACAAAAGAGCATTAATCCCGGTTGCATTACGAACCGGGACTAATGTGAGCATTAGTCCCGGTTCGAGCGGCTAGGGCACCGTACAGGCATTAGTCCCGGTTCAAATGGGACCTTTAGTCCCGGTTGGTGCCACGAACCAGGACTAAAGGGTGCGATGCCCATTAGTACCGGTTCATGGCACCAACCGGTACTAAAGGTTAGACCTTTAGTCCTGGTTCGAGCCACCAACCGGTACTAATGGGGTTTGAGGCATTAGTACCGGTTCATGGCACGAACCGGTACTAAAGGTCCCATTTTCAAACTCTACCCCCCCCCCCCCCCCAAGTGGATCGCCTTTTCAGTTTTGTAAAAAGCAAAAGAAAATGATAAAAACTTCAAAAATTAAAATCCTTCCAGATGTAGTTATGTTACTACATGTACTAGTTAGGAAAATTTAAAAACTTAAATTTGGACATGTTTTGCAAAAAGTGTAGGGAAAATGTAAAACGGCTATAACTTTTGCATACGATGTCAGAAAAAAACGTATAATATATCAAAATGTTCAACACGAAAATCCGCATCCGATTTTGACGGCCTATGGCCTGTTTGCAAATTTTTAGAATCCTCAAATTCTAAAAGGAAAAAAAGTTATGCTCAAATTTCAGTTTTTTTTTGAATTTTTGTTAAATCTGGTCAAACTACTTATTCAAGAAGTATTAGTGTTACTAAATAATTATTCAAGAATATTAGTGTTACTAAATAATTATTTCAGTTTTTTTGAATTTTGGTCAAATCTGGTCAAACTGTGGTCAAACAATGGCCAAACTAATTATTCAAGAAATATTAGTGTTACTAAATAATTATTCCAGTTTTTTTGAATTTTGGTCAAATCAGGTCAAACTGTGGTCAAACTGTGGTCAAACTATGGTCAAACTATTTATTCAAGAAAAATTAGTGTTACTAAATAATTATTATTTTTTAGAACAATAGTTTCAAACTCAAACAGTGAAATGTGTGACTTCATGCTCAAGCTAAATTACTGAGGGTTAATAGGATTGACATCTTACTATTGTCAGGAAAACAACAAGTGGAGACTTGGAAACGAGGGAGAATAGAACCCGGAAGTTAAGCGTGCTCAGGCTGGAGTAGTGAGAGGATGGGTGACCGTCCGGGAAGTTAGATGATTTGAAATGATGAGGGGTGATTAGAGATTAGAGGTTAAATTGAGCAGTGATGAGGGGTGATTAGGGATTAGAGGTTAAAATAATTCAGAAATTTGAAAATAAAAAAAAATCAAAAAAAATTTCAAAAAAAAATCATAAAATTTTCTTTAGTACCGGTTGGTGTTACCAACCGGGACTAAAGGTGGACCTCCAGGCAGCAGCCACGTGGAGGGCCTTTAGTCCCGGTTCGTGTAAGAACCGGGACTAAAGGGGGAGGCTTTAGTAACGACCCTTTAGTCCCGGTTCCAGAACCGGGACTAAAGGCCCTTATGAACCAGGACTAAAGGCCATTTTTCTACTAGTGATTATCTATGAACAATATTTGAATCTTCTCTAAATTCTTTTATGTATGATTGGTTATCTTTGCAAGTCTCTTCGAATTATCAGTTTGGTTTGGCCTACTAGATTGATCTTTCTTGCAATGGGAGAAGTGCTTAGCTTTGGGTTCAATCTTGCGTTGCTAGATCCCAGTGACAGAAGGGGAAACGACACGTATTGTATTGTTGCCATCGAGGATAAAAAGATGGGGTTTATATCATATTGCTTGAGTTTATCCCTCTACATCATGTCATCTTGCCTAATGCGTTACTCTGTTCTTATGAACTTAATACTCTAGATGCATGCTGGATAGCGGTCGATGTGTGGAGTAATAGTAGTAGATGCAGGCAGGAGTCGTCTACTTGTCGCGGACATGATGCCTATATACATGATCATGCCTAGATATTCTCATAATTATGCACTTTTCTATCAGTTGCTCGACAGTAATTTGTTCACCCACCGTAATACTTATGCTATCTTGAGAGAAGCCACTAGTGAAACCTATGTCCCCCGGGTCTATTTTCCATCATATTAATCTCCCGTCAACTAGCTATTTCTGTCACCGTTTATTTTGCAATATTTACTTTTAGTCTTTATCATAAAAATACCAAAAATATTATCTTATCATCTCTATCAGATCTCACTTTTGCAAGTGGCCGTGAAGGGATTGACAACCCCTTTATCGCGTTGGTTGCAAGGTTCTTATTTGTTTGTGTAGGTACGAGGGACTTGCGTGTGGCCTCCTACTGGATTGATACCTTGGTTCTCAAAAACTGAGGGAAATACTTACGCTACTTTGCTGCATCACCCTTTCCTCTTCACGGGAAAACCAACGCATGCTCAAGAGGTAGCAACGTACCCTCATAGACCGAAAGTGGAAGCATTTAGTAACGTGGTTGATGTAGTCGAACATCTTCACGATCCAACTGACCCAAGTACCGAACGTACGGCACCCCCGTGTTCAGCACACGTTCAGCAGGATGACGTCCCTCAAGCTCTTGATCCAGTTGAGGACGAGGGAGAGTTCCGTCAGCACGACGGCGTGGCGACATTGATGATGAAGTTCCTGGCGCATGGCTTTGCCTAAACACCACGACGATATGACCGAGGTGTTAAACTGTGGAGCGGGGCACTGCACACGGCTAAGAGATTGTCTGTTCTGCTATGGGGTGCCCCCTGCCCACGTATATGAAGGAGGGGGGAGGAGGAGGCCGGCCAAGGGGGAGTCCTACTAGGACACCAAACCTACTAGGATTCGCCCCCTCTTTTCCTATTCCAAGAGGGGGAAGGAGGGAAAGAGAGGGAGAGGGGAAGGAAAGATGGGGCCGCGCCCCATCCCCCTAGTCCAATTCAGACTGCCATGGGGAGGGGCGCGCGCCACCTTGTGGCCTTCCCTCTCCTACTCCCTTATGTCCCATCAAGGCCCATAACTTCCCCGGGGGGTTCCGGTAACCCCCCGGTTCCCGATAAATATCCGAAACGTCCCGAAACCTTACCGGTGTCCGAATACCTTCGTCTAATATATCAATCTTTACCTCTCGACCATTTCGAGACTCCTCGTCATGTCCGTGATCTCATCCGGGACTCGGAACAAACTTCGGTCATCAAATCACATAACTCATAATACAAATTGTCATCGAAAGTTAAGCGTGCGGACCCTACGGGTTCGAGAACTATGTAGACATGACCGAGACACATGTCCGGTCAATTACCAATAGCGGAACCTGGATGCTCATATTGGCTCCTACATATTCTACGAAGATCTTTATCGGTCAAACCGCATAACAACATACGTTATTCCCTTTGTCATCGGTATGTTACTTGCCCGAGATTCGATCGTCGGTATCATCATACCTAGTTCAATCTCGTTATCGGCAAGTCTCTTTACTCATTCCGTAGTGCATCATCCCGTAACTAACTCACTAGTCACATTGCTTGCAAGGCTTATAGTGATGTGCATTACCGAGAGGGACTAGAGATACCTGTCCGATACATGGAGTGACAAATCCTAATCTCGAGCTATGCCAACTCAACAAACACCATCGGAGACACCTATAGAGCATCTTTATAATCACCCAGTTACGTTGTGACGTTTGATAGCACACAAAGTGTTCCTTCAGTATTCGGGAGTTGCATAATCTCATAGTCAGAGGAATATGTATAAGTCATGAAGAAAGCAACAGCAATAAAACTAAACGATCATTATGCGAAGCTAACGGATGGGTCTTGTCCATCACATCATTCTCTAATGATGTGATCCCGTTCATCAAATGACAACACATGTCTATGGTCAGGAAACTTAACCATCTTTGATTAACGAGATAGTCAAGTAGAGGCATACTAGGGACACTCTGTTTGTCTATGTATTCACACATGTACTAAGTTTCCGGTTAATACAATTCTAGCATGAATAATAAACATTTATCATGATATAAGGAAATATAAATAACAACTTTATTATTGCCTCTAGGGCATATTTCTTTCAAGTAACCCCTCGACGTTGGAACATAAACAGAGACGTGTCAGCACTGGACGGAGCAAATCCAAGACGTCCAAGAAACGAGCCAAGTCGGGCATGCCATGCACGAGGAGTCCACTTCCAGCCGTTCGCCCCCTAGGGGCTTGAAATAGCTCCGACTGGGGGTGAACCGGCAATTATTTCGGCGTGGTGGCGATCGGGTTCCTAGCCACCACCCCCAGGTCGCCCCCTGACGCCATTTTTTGAAAAAGAAAATCGGCCAAACACGACACAAAATCATACAAACTAGGCGATTTCATTGATATTTGTACAAAAACTTAAAAACACAAATTAAAGTAACTTAAGAACGACCCTCGCCCATCTGCTCGCGGACGCAGTCCGCCCTCGCCCACTTGAGGGCGGTTGACGATGTCCTGGACTAGGGGGTACTCACCACATCGTCTCCCGACCAGGTGGATCGGGCCGAGGACCCCCATGGCGGTTCACTCATGGGCCACTTCGGCCAGCCCATCCCGCATACAAGGAGTATTCCAGAAGACTTTGTGATCAAGACAAGGACTCCTCCCCACCAACGTATTCGGCTAGGACTCTTGTTATCCTAGGCCTCTGGTACATTATATAAGCCAAGGCCAGGTTAGTCGATAGATTATTATGAAATTAATCATCATACCCCTAGGGTTTAGACCACAACATATGATCTCAGGGTAGATCAACTCTTGTAATCTCTATATTCATCAAGATCAATCAAGCAGGAAGTAGGGTATTACCTCCATTAATAGGGCCCAAACCTGGGTAAACATCGTGTCCCATGTCTCCTGTTACCCATCGATCCATGACACACAACTCGGGATTCCCTACCCGAGATCTGCCGGTTTTGACACCGACAATGGTGCTTTCATTGAGAGTTCCGCTATGAGATCAACGAAGGATCGATGGCTCGTCTGCAGATTAACTGCGACGTCGACTTCTTCGTCACCGGCTCGACTTGTCACCTTGGCTCGACCGAGGACTGCACTCCACGTCAAATCGTCATGTTCGGACGATACCTACATCAACATAAACTCCGATCTCTCTCAAGATCATGGAGGAATCATTCATGGGGCCTGGGGGCTTAACGTCAATATTGCCCTTGAGCGACCGTGCTGTTTTTCTGGACAGCGAACTTGTATCCGCCGCCACCGCCTCCTCGAGTGTCGTTTTAACGATTGCTTCGGTGGAATTGTGCTGAATTAAGTCTACAACAACCATGCAAAATTTCGTCGAGTTCCGATGGAGGAATCTCCGGCAATCTATGATATACCGGAGCCCTGTCAAATCTGGACGGGAATCTGGACGAGTTAAGGCGTGGTATCCAGAGCCAAGCTCGGAGGTCCTTTGGAAGATCCAACTGTTCATCTGCTGTGGAATTCCCATATCTACCACCCCTCAAAATTTCAGCTCGATCCGACGGTTCAAACTCCGGGATCCTTCCGATAAGTGGACCAATTTTCTGATCTGTTTTCTACGCGAATACGGATCCGACCCGAATTCATGTTTCTTTATCAACGTGACGTTGGACAACCTTTTTAAAGGAATTTTCTTCTAGGGTATTGTGCGTTGTTCTTAACACGAGCCCATAAAATTTTAAGCCTTCTCTGAGATACTCTTCACCATCACGCTGGTGTCAAACCAGTCCGGTAACATTGCTCCACGGCTGCCGACCTGCGCTAGACACGTCGTCGCTTTATTGAGCCGAGCTCATCTTCTTCGGATCATCATCTTGATGAGCCGAAAAAGAGTTCGGCATCGTGAAGGATAAATCATCACCAACAACGCCGCCCCACGGATTACACGGAACGAGCACACCGGCATCACCGTTCGGTCACTTCATCAATCCGGCTTTGACCGCTTCACAAGTTATGACCAGCGTCGGCATGACCGCACTGTTGCTTCTTCAAGTCGATATTCATCACGCCGAACTGCTTCAACACTTCGGCTGACATGGCAGCTGCAACGTCTCCTTTTCGACCCGCTCCGTCACCTCGGCTAGACCGGGGGCTTCACCATCTCTTCGTCAACCTACTCCGGAGACTTCGGCGTCACCCGCCGACCAGCTTCGTCACATTAGCTGGACCGGGGGCTTTGCCTCGGCAGGCCAACCTTTGCCAGCATCGCCATGCCGCCACTTCATCGATCATCAGGCAATGGGTGTGCGGATCAAGTCCCAATTTTGGGAGTAACCTTTTTCAGATTGCTACAACAGATAAACTAGGTGCTATTAATCCTAGTAATTTTTTTTCTTGCTTGGTTTATTTTTCTGAGAAATTATTACTCTGGTTTGTTCCATCATCTGTACACAGGTCTTTCAAATGATGGCCGCATTAACGATGGTTGCGTGATGGTTCGGCCAGTTTCCCGTCCGCAGTTCGGCGAACACCGCACCTAGAGCCCGGACCGCCCTGCAAATTTAGGCTTTGTCACGCCTTCACTGCGTCACGCCGACGCCCTGCACCGACATTGGCTTCGGCGCCAGGCCACATCTCTTTAAATAAATTATTTTTGCATAAAGCAATTATGCAAGGATTTTATATATATTTATATTATTATTTTTTGGACTGCACTATTTTATGTGTGTAGGTAATCGACTTCGACTGCATCACGCGCTCACTTCAACAAGCCAATGTCGTCGTCCCAATCGGTATAAATCGGCTCGCATGATCACCTTGTTGGTCGAATTGCTATACCGACATGTTCGGTTGCCTCGATGACTTCGGCATCATCGAGAGGGTTCTACCTCGTCGGGTGTTCGGCGCATGGGTAATATTCCTTTAATTATTCACTTTGCATAAATTATTTATTATACTACATTTTTTAATTTATTATTGTTACTATTATCTCCTTCTTGCACTATTTTCTGTGCACAGGTAAATTATCCGGGTTGGACAGCGCTGTCACCTCGGCGTACTGACGTACCACGTCACTTCGGCTGGACCGGGGGCTTCGTCATCACTTCATTAACCCACGCCGGGAACTTCGGCGTCATACTACCGGCCTGCTCCGTCGCCTCGGACGGACTGGGGGTTCCACCTCGCCACATTGGCCGTGTTATGTCGCCACTTTGGAGTGCCGAGCTCTTTGCTCCGCCACCTCGGGACCGGCTTACGGGCTGGAACCTCGTCCTGCCGTAAGCTCGGACCGCGTCATTGATGCCGAACACATTAACCAGCTAAGTTGCTTTCATGCTCAAAGTTTTAAATTTTTAAATTGTGTTCGGTTCGACCATGCTCACATATGTTGTTTGTTAAAAACACTTCCTTTCCCATGTTAACTGGGCGCTCTTAAATTTAAATGAGCTGTTTTATAATAAGTGTTCTTTTTCTTAGTCACTGCAAAGTATTTTTCTATCACTCCTTTTTCGACACGAGTGTGTGGTCAACAGCCGGGGAGCCTAATTTCTCTCTCAAAGCCGCTAGAGTTTAGTTTGCTAAATTGGCCTAACGAGAAGTACTCCGCCTTCGGGATAGGAGGTTGAAGCCGTAGGCTGACCCGCTTGAAGTCTTGAGATAGGATGTGTCATGTTAAAGCACGACTGAAGCACATTTTGTTTCTAAGACCAATTTTCGGATTGGCACCGAACACTTGATCTAGTTCGGACGTCAAGTTTTTACTGCATTTTTTTGATTCTCCAAGCTTATGGCACTTTTGATCTATTTGTGTGTTTTTCTTTTATGAGGCGGGACATCCTCTTGACCGAGGTACCCTGCCTAATAATCCAGCTTGGGAAATCTTTTTCGACCCATAGTTCGGCATTTTTCCTGCCGACCTGCACCTCGGTGTTGGGTTCGAGCATAAATCCCGCAGTACACTGTCGGACACTTTTAAGCATCGACAATATCAACGGGGGGCTGCGACTTGAGCCGAACCCACCAAAAGCCAAGGTACTCCAAGGAGTCCTTGGCAAAATGTTCTCGGATATTGCTTTATATGCATTAGTTTCGAATTGTGTCTTCGGTCAATAGTTGGGTTGCCCGGCTCCTGTGCTTGCCTCCTACGTTCCGCTTTGTTTGGCTAGGTGTGCAAAGGGAGAACCACTGCGATTGTGCTTCCAGCTCGAATGGTTAAGCGCCTTAGTGGAAAAAGCCGAAAACTGACTGTCATAATAAGCGCAAACTGGTCAGCGATCCGATGAATGTGTTTAACTATAAGATCGATGGAGGTCACCCCGTGTTAAACGACGGGCCGTTCATAACATTGGCCAAAGTGTTAACGGCCGGACATCAGCTGACGCCGAACACTACCGGGGGCTAATAACTGTCCTCCCAAACTTTAAGCTCCTATGACTAAGTGAAAGATATAAAGCCCACAAATCTGATTGCCTTGTTTCCGCCAACACAACCGCCTTCGGGCACCGAGACATCGGCTAAGGGTTTTCTGGTTACTGCGGAAGCACCCTACATAGCATCTACAAAGGGGTAGAAAAGCCGACGATGGGCCACTTTCAAATGATAAACGGTCGCAACGGAGTCAAAATAAACATATATCATCAGCATTTGTATTCATTATACCAGCGCTGCCTTCCGTAATTATCGTTATAAAGCCATACATATGCATCAATTTGACTTAAGATTTTGGCCAAGCTGGGTTACCTGGCTCCTGTGCTTACCCCTACGTTCCCGATTGTTCGGCTAGGCGGTAAAGGGAGCACCTCTATGATTGTTACTACCGGGTCATCCGGGTTAGGATATAATTGGCCGGCAATGACGGAAGTGAAAATTTGGGTCCTATCCGGCATCAAGCTAAGATATACGGCGACTTCTCAAAACCCTCTCTCAAGGGCCCGTCCGCCGATCACTATCTCCTCTAGTGTGCATCTCGGATTTTAGGCCGACACACACCTTGAGGGCTACTGGCTATATATCTCGTTAGTAAATAAATTGCATCAATCGGAAATGAAATGATCAAACAATCAGCCCGAGCCTAAGGTGGTGCATCACCTCGGAGGCAGTCCGGCATAAAGTTCGGCTGCGAGCGGCTGGCTCCATAGAGAACTTTTCAGCGTTAAGCTCGGATAACATCCTTTAAGCTTTTTCAAGCCAAGGTGATCTATGACACCTCGGATATAGTCCGACGTTGGAGCTCGGATACAGTCCGGCGTTGGAGCTCGGATACAGTCCGGCGTTGGTGCTCGGCTGCAAAAGATACCTCGAATGCAGTCCGGCATTGGGGCTCGGATGCAAGAGGACACCGCTGCACGGGAGCAACTTCAAACCCGAGGTGGGCGTAAAAATAACAAGGCATTGATAAAGGCCGATAACTTAAAAGGGGCTCCTCGGATACCCGACGTGTAAACTCTTCAGATTTGCTTCGGCGATCCTCAAGATCGAAGATGAGAAGATTTGTTGAACCAGTTTTCAAGACCAACGACCGAAGATGAAGAACAGTTTGGAAGGATCGAGGAGCGTCCCCAACTTGAAGACCGGTTCAGGGGGCTACTGACGGTGTCCTGGACTAGGGGGTACTCACCACATCGTCTCCCGACCAGGTGGATCGGGCCAAGGACCCCCATGGCGGTTCACTAATGGGCCACTTCGGGCAACCCATGCCGCATACAAGGAGTATTCCACAAGACTTTGTGATCAAGACAAGGACTCCTCTCCATTAAAGTATTCGTCTAGGACTCTTGTTATCCTAGGCCTCTGGTGCATTATATAAGCCAAGGCCAGGCTAGTCGATAGATTATTATGACATTAATCATCATACCCCTAGGGTTTAGACCACAACATATATATGATCTCAGGGTAGATCAAGTCTTGTAATCTCTATAGTTATCAAGATCAATCAAGCAGGAAGTAGGGTATTACCTCCATTAAGCGGGCCTAAACCTGGGTAAACATCATGTCCCCTGTCTCCTGTTACCCATCGATCCATGACACACAGCTCGGGACCCCCTACCCGAGATCTTCCGGTTTTGACACCGATAGTGGTCTCGTCGTTGGTGGCCATGGCCTCGTGCTCCTTCTTCACGGGGAGCAACCCCTGCTTGATCTTCTCCCTGACGAGGCGGGAAGAAGAAGGATAGGGGCGACCGCCCTCGTTGATGACGAGGGCGCCTGAGCGGCGTCTCGAGCGGCTCCAGCTTGACGGGGCGGAGCGTCGGCGAACCGATGGAAAGGGATCCAGATCACGACGAGGAGGAGGTCACCGTGCCGCACCGTCCAGGAGCTACCATGGCGGCGGGAGAAAGAGGGGGCGCTCCACGCATGACGTGTTGCCGTCCTCGATGTGCTCGAGGGTGCGGCCGGGGATGCCCCACCATTGGCGGCGCCCCTCAGGGTTGAGGCGGCCGCGATGCTCGACGTCGGTGGTGGAGGCGATATGCTCCTCGTGGCGCCGCTCGAAGTACGCGGTCCATAGCGCGTTGCTGTCGGGGGCGTACCTCGGCTGGTTCCGTGCCGGCTCCGGTAGCGAGGACAGGATGTGCGCGAATTCAGCGATTCCGGCGCGCCGAGCGGCTCCAGTGGGCGCGGGCGGCACCGGGACGCCTCCAGGCGGCCGAAACCCGCATGTCCGGGGGCGCCGGGTAGTCGGCCTCGTAGAGGAAGCGCACCTCGTCCTCGTGCAGATGGCGGCGGCCAAAGCCGTTCGCCGCCGCATCGTCGCCTGGGAAGCGCTCGACCATTGCCGTCGGCGGGGGAGAGAGTAGGAGAGAGGGGCATCGACGGCGAGAGAGGGAGAGAGGGGCGTCGGAGGTGAGGGCGTGTGTGTTCATCGGCGAGGGAGGGCGGCATTTATAGCCACATATGGGCGGTGGGAGGGCTGCCGCCGTGTGCCGCATGGCGGGAGTGGGCGGGACGCGCGTCGCCGCGCCTTCACTGCGCTGCCCGTGAGGCATCAATGGAAGACTGATCGGCGCGGCAGCGTGGCAGCCTTGGCATTGATTCCTGCAGGATCGAGGTGATGAGGGCGACGAAGGCGGCGAGTCGCTGACTCGGTGTGCCCATTTCTTTTCGCGCCAAAAACGTTTCCTCCGGCGCCCCGGGCGCCCCCAGCGTGCCGGGTTCGGCCTGGGTCCGCCGACGCCAAATTCGGCCCTAACCGATGAAAATTGGGCTTCTGGGGGCATGACTGGGCCGAATTTTAGGCGCCGGCAATGAAAAAGGGCCTTGGAGGGGCTTGTTGGGGGCACGGCTGGAGATGCTCTAAGTCCATGAAGTGCCTTAACAGGATGACACAAATCATGTGGATGAGCAGGATCAACAAAACCTGGAGGTTGCCGTATGTAAACCTCTTCCTCGAAGACCCCATGAAGAAAAGCATTCTGAAGCTACGTATAAATATTATCTAACAAGGACCGCCCCTCCTCCTCTGTCTTGATTCTTGGCCCATACACCGTCAGCATTGCCTTAGATCCACCCATGCTCTGGCAGATGCCATCGTTCCTGCTGCTGAGCCACGACTTGTATGTCTTCCTGTTGTATGTCTTCCTGTTGGTGTGCCTTCCACATGAAAGATAGAGTTTACTAGTGTAACTCACATGGTTCCTCACCAGCCAGAACTGATAGAAGCCTTGCACAATCCACTACTAAAGATCAGAATCACTGACCCTCAATTGCTGAGCAACAAGAATGCCCACGCATTAGTGATGAGGACGATCACTGACGAGTCTTCCATGGTGCATCAGTGATGAGGTATTTTGAGCTCTACTTCATGCTTATTAGAGACGGGTTTGAAATTGATCAGTCAGTGATCATGTGTTCCGGTGTTCAAAGTGAACGGATATTTGGCACTTACAGCTGTCACATTTGACCCGTCTAAGTTATTGTTGCAAAATAGTCGCGTTTGTTTTCTTGCCGGTCAAAAATGTGTTGTATACGTTTTATATCTTGTCCGTGCCAATTCCCTGACTCTCACCGTCGTTGGTGAGCCCCTCTCCTGTGGGATTGCACTATGTCCGTGTTGGCCCAGTCCCGACGACGATACGACCGACGACGAACAACGATGAGAAATGGAACTCGCTGACAAACTCGATGAAGTTCTATTACGTCGAGATGTACACGCTGTAACCTAGATCAATTCACTCAGCACGAAGCTAGATCCCTCTAGCAAAGCGCCTGATCGATCCTCTGGTAAAATAGCTGCAAGCAACACCAAAACACAAGTACGTACACAACAGCCCGTCGGCCGGAAGTACCACACACACGCACGCGAAGCTGGGTATTGCCGCAGGAGCGATCGCTCCTGTTTGATCTGTATTACTTTCACAAATCCATGGTACAAGTTACAGGGCTGCTTGCACACATATAAGTAGTATCAGGCTAGCTAGCTACTAGAGAAATACTAATCGGATGCTAACTCCAATACTACTCGGATCATACATGCACACGAGCCCGTACCCGGACACGTACTACTTCGGGAGGTTGTGTCGTGTTTACTTCTAACAGTCACCCCGTAAACACGACGTCATCACAACACTTCATCGATGCCGATCCTTCTTTGAATCTCCAATAACTTCTCTCGATTCAAAGCCTTGGTCAGGATGTTCGTCAGCTGATCATCAGTGTAACTGTAGTTGACCCCCGTCTTACCTTCTTCCACGCAGTCATTTATGTAGTGATACATCGTATCAATGTGCTTGCCCCTTTCACGCTGCACTGGATAGTCGCGTAGAAAAGTTGTAGACTCACTGTCAACATTGAGCATCACTTGTTCCTGATCTCGATACATGAGATCACCCTGTAGCCTCCCGAGCCACACACCTTGACACTCTGCTTCACTTGAAGTAGATGTCACCACTTTCTGCTTTCGTGATAATCAATTTACTATGCTTTTCCACCAAAGAAATATGTCACGTCCGAGGTAGTCTTACGGTCGTCGACAATTCCTTCCTTATCACTACCACTGTAGCCAAGTAGTTTCACCATCTCCTTCTTGCTCAGCTCAAGACGAGGTTCCATGGAACGTCAATTGGATTGCAATATTTCACGCCACAACTTTCCAGTACTTTCCTTGCGTATGCTTCCTGGCATACGGTGACCCCCTCTGGCTTTTAATGTACCTCGATCCTGAGGTAGTAACTCAATAGCCCTAGATCATCCATCTTGATAAGCTCATTCATTTGTAGCTCGAACTTTAAAATCATCTCTTCATCTGCTCCAGTTATCAATAGGTCGCCGTCGTAAATGCCAACTAGCAGACGATCTTTTCCTTCACCTTGCTTGTACATTGCATACTCTAGTGGGGCTTTGTTAATCCAAGAGAAATCATCTTCTGATCAAGTTTGATGTTCCACTTTCGAGGGTCTTGCTGTAGCCCATACAAAACTTTGTGTAGCTTCAGTACCTTGTGTTCCTCTCCCTCTTTGATGAATCCTGGTGACTGATTCACATACACATCTCCTTTTAACTTGCCATTCAAAAATGCGGATTTTACATTCATGTGATGTATCCTCCATGATTTCTGAACCGCGAGAGTGATGAGTAGTCTCACCCATTCCATCCTTTCAACGGGAACGAACACTTCTGCAATGTCCACACCTTCCTCTTGCACGTACTCTTTGGCTACTAGCCTCGCTTCGTGCTTCACGGACACTTTGGCATCTTTCTTGATCCACAAGCTCCCATGCATTGTTGTCGTGGATCGACCTCAACTCCTCCTCCATAGCTTGACGCCAATACTCCTTCGTATTTGCATCGTCGAATTCCATCGGTTTCTCGGCGTTTGCTAGACATTGCCAACCACTCCGTTTCACCTTTCCCGGGTCTTTTGTCCAAAGAGCTTCCTCCGGACATATGTCGATCACCGGGCGTAGACGATTGGTTGTAGGTAGACATGTCCTTTCTTCCTTCATGGGCACGGGCGTTACGTTGCCGTTCCCATATCCACACGTGGACGCGGTCCCTCCATGCAAGACCTCCCGCTTGAGTTAATGCGGCCAGTGCTTTCGGCCTACTCAGTGGGACACCACGTTCACCTGTTATTGGGTAGTGTGGCATGGCTGATGCGCACATGCCCACTTTTGTATCAGCATACTTTGATTCATGGTCTTCAGGCGCCACGTACGCTGAAGTGACATTCGTGTCCTTAGATCGACACAAATTTCAGAATTATGTCTTGCGTCAGTACCTTCGACACGATTTTGGAATCACCGCTCATGTTTGTAACATCGACACGAGTTTTTCAAACCATGATTTTAAGAGCGAACTTTTTCTTCACTGAGCACGACAATTTCTTTAGCCGACGCTTGAAGAAAATGATCCTCCTCGTCCACGAGCTCGCACATCAACATCATGTCACTTGCATCATCTTCCTCGGCCATGAGCATCTTCTCCTTCGAGGGATTCTTACGGTCTGACTTGAAGTGGCCGAGCAGATTACCGTTGTGGCAGCGGATCTTCCTCTTGTTGAACTTTTTCTTCTTTTGCTTTTCTGACTGTTCGTCGATGTCCTTTGCGGGACGGTACTTTCCGCCGCTACCAGACGCCTTGTCGAAATTGTTCTCCTTGGAAACCATCGCCTGCCACTGAGCACGTGTAAGCATCAGGTAATCATCCTGCTTTGCGTCACCGTAACTCAGTTTCATCCGCTCGTCATCCGCCCTGAAGTTACAAACCAGATCATCCAAAGTGAGAGTCTTGAGATCAATACATTGCTCGATCTCTGACACAATCGGCATGTAGCGCGGTGGAGCGGCATCTAAAAAACGCCGGACCACGGTGATATCCTCTAGCTCTCCCCAAGACTGCGAATCCCGTATACCATCGTGGCAACCTTTGCTGCGAAGGCATCCACCGTCTCATCTTCTCCCATCCTCATACTCTCGTAACTTTTCCGCGAAGTTTGCAAGTTCGCCTCTCGCACACGCGAGTGTCCTAGATGCAATGTCTTCAGCGTGTCCCATGCCTCCTTCACAGATGTCTTTGAGATTAGATGCTGCTGCACGTCCACCAGCATCACCGAGAAGATGGTCGTGATAGCCTGGCAATCCTTCCAATACAAGGCACCACCCTTCATGTAGTCATCACCGCCGGGGTCGACGTCTTCCCAGAGCTCATTGGCCTCGAGTGCGCACTCCATCATGGGCACCCATACCATGAAGTTCCCACAGTCGAATCGTGGATACAACTATCTCACCGGCGAAGCAATTACTTTAGCCGCACCGGAGTACTCCGCCAGCTGCTTGTTCTTCTTGTCATCCGACATGATCTCCTGTTACTAGAAGATCAACCTTGCTCTGATACCAATTGTTGGCCATGTCCCGACGCCGAGTACTTCCGGCGACGGTGATACGACCGACGACGAACAACGATGACAAACGAAGCTCGCTAACGAACTCGGCGAAGTTCTATTACGCCGAGATGTACACACTGTAACCTAGATCAATCCACTTAGCACGAAGCTAGCTTCCTCTAGCAAAGCGCCTGATCGATTCTCTAGTAAAACAGCTGCAAGCAACACCAAAACGCAAGTATGTACACAACGGCCAGTCGGCCGGAAGCACCACACGCACGCACGTATTGCTCATGTTTGATCTGTATTACTTTCACAAATCCACCAACGAACAAGCCCTCCTCACTCACCAGCTCGGCTGCTTCTCAACTCATGTGGTATTCTTCACTCAACCAGCCCATGGCGCCGCAACGGACAGCCTCGGGCCCTCGATGCCGTCCGGTCTTTGTTGAGGATACAGCGACGAGGTTAGGAAGAAGCTCTGCTTTTGGAACGGTGGCGACGACATTATAAAATTGTTTTTTTGGTGTAATAGGGCTACAATTTTCTCTCTCAGTTGGTTAGTGGTTGATTGAATTGGAGTATATATATACATTATAATTTGTTCCCTCAATAGCAGTGTTTTCTTTGCGAGAACTCTCAGTAGCAGTTGCTCACTACAGTTTTTTTTCTCTTTTGGCCCCACAAAACATTTTTGTCTAGCTCCGCCACTGCCCCGCGGCAACCTAGTCCGGCCGCAGCCGCTCCAACGCCTTCCTGAGTGGCGCTCTCTTGTCGTGCATAGCCTCCGTCCGGCATCTCTGGTTCCGTATCCACCCTGCCGTTGCACACCAGGTCACCCACACCGTCATATGAGGTCGTATACCCGGTACTCCTGCCTTGCTCTTCAGTCATGATGGCGATCATGGTGGTGAGCTGCTCTCCTTCTAACATTATAGAACATTTAGGCTTTTCTGTGTGACTAACCTTCATGCGGATGTAATTTTTTAGGGTTAGTTCATGTATTTGGTTGTAGAAATCTATAGGGGTTGATGTATTTCAACCAATTTTTTGTAGGGTTTGCTGTATTTTAACTTATAGATATTTTGGCAGCATTAGCTATTTCTTTGTAGAAATCTGTTAAGAATTTAGTGAAACTTTTCTAATGGTGTAGCACTACAAACTTCTTAGTAGGCAGATGATGAGACTTGATACCTTTACACATAACTAAGGCACAGCTTGCTTTGACTATTATGTGTTGAGGAATAACTTAAGTTCTTTAACTCATTCAAATCAAAGGAGTAATGTCTTTGATGTGGATAATAAGATTACTTATGTTATCTGAGGTTTATCTGTTCCTGAACAAATCAGTTATGCCTTTTATGCATCTCTATATAACTGGGAAAAAGTACATAACAACTATTGTGTTGAAACGGATATCCATTTTAATTGCACTGCACACAAGAAAAAATAGCCATTTTTGCCGGTAGTTGGCAGGGTGATACTCCAGAAAAAGGTGAACATCATCTGGAAAAACGCCGTGAGTGTTGTCCGTTGTAAACACACCACTGCTTATGTCATGTACAAGGTTAACTAATTGCTTATTTCATAAAGTTTGCTTGAATTCGATCTGAAATAATAGGTCGATGAATATCTTATGTGATTGTCATGCCAGTTATTGTTCTATGCAGAGTTTTATTTTGGTTGCACTACACAAATGAACATGACGAGTTGCGCTACAAATTTACCTGTTGGTGCAAGCACCGACCGGTTTCATCGGTACTTCCTACTGGCCATTGTATTTGACATAGATTGGTGAGGTAATTATGAGTAGTTTAGCATATTTAAATTTATATGTATGTCCTTTGTCAAGTTTGTTAAGTGGCTTGATGGATAGACTAATCTTTGTAATGTGGTAGAGGTATCTATTTTCCATATACATGTTGGTTTGTTAAGTGGCTCGATTGATAGACTACTCTTTGTAATGTGGTAGAAGTATCTATGTCCTTTGTCTGCCCCTGAAGCCGCCAAATAACGGTGGCCCCGGGCGCACCTCACGGTCCACCCATCATGGACCTCCAAGCCGGGTCGCGCGGCAACACTCCGTCCAGGAAGATTGGATGCCGCATAGAGCCCCCGAGAGGCCCTTGCGGCACCCCAACCGGAAGCGGAAGGCACAGAGAGCTCTGTCGCCAGCGATGCCCCAGGGAGGCGGTACTCCAGCATCCTTTATCGTGGTAATATTTATGTTCCTTTTCTAGTTTGGTAATTTGCTCGATCGATAGACTACTGTTCGTAATGTGGTAGAAGTATCTATGTTCCATATATATGTTGGTAGTGAAGTGTGTAAATGTACACTTTTTGTTATATGGAAAGCAACTTCCCCAAATGAATGATGTATGCATGCGTATTCTGTTCACGTAATTCCGAAAATTTCATTTGCGTGCCTTGCTGGTACCAACATGAATATAGCCAAGCAATAAAAAAGGAGCAAACAACATGCGATGAACTACTATCACTGAATGGCTAGCAGTCTGTGATGAAGTGTTATCACTGACAAGCCAGGATGACCGTCTGTGGTGTGAAAGTCACAACTGACCCGGAGGCATTGATAGGCCACTAGCAGGTCAGTGATGATACAGTTTTGTTGCTTAATGCTATTTGGATATGTAGTAGTGATCAACCCTTTTTCGCTTTCCTTCGTCGGACCCAACAAATCCCTCAACCACCCAGCCAAGTCATTGTGGGTGTGGACGTTCGGCCGTGGCGCCATAATACTAGAACCCGTATCTGATTATAGGCATCTCCAGAGTACTTTGGAATAATGACGCCTCCAGAAATGGTGCAATAATATAGTCACCTCATCCACAAGCAACACACAGCACCCCTTCTTTGATAGTCCTATGGTCCAGATGTTCCCCCACTGTGCCAATACATTCTTAAGCATTCTCCAGACATAAACCTTCACTTTATTAGGCACCTCGGCATCCCTATAGAGCTAGCCATCTGCTGTGGCTTTGCACCAACGAGGAGGGCCCCGCCCGACACGCCTTTCACCAAGTTTGTGCCATGCAAAGATGATACGTAAAGCAAACAGTAGACTGTCTACTCTTAGCAATGAAATTCGACGCTATATAATCTTCAGTGTCTGGTCCGTCAGCAGCGGCAAGAGTTAGGGAAGTGGCACGGACAAGATATAAAATGTATACAACACAACTCTGAACGGCGAGAAAACGAACGCGACTATTTTGCAACAATAACTTAGACGAGTCAAATGTGGCAGATGTAACCTGTAAGTGCCGAATATCCGTTCACTTTGGACATCGGAACACATGATCAGTGACCGATGAATTTCAAACCCGTCTCTAATAAGCATGAAGTAGAGCTCAAAATACCTCATCACTGATGCACCATGGAAGACTCGTCCTCATCACCGATGTGTGGGCATTCGTTGGTCAGCAATTGAGGGTTACTCATATTCTGATCTGTAGAAGTGGATTGTGCAAGAGGCTTCTATCAGTTCTGACGGGTGAAGAACCATGTGAGTTACACTAGTAAAATCTATCTTTCATGTGGAGCAGTGGCAACAGGCAAACCAACAGGAGGACATACAAGTCGTGGCTCAGCTACAGGAATGATGGCATCTGCCAGAGTGTTGAATATATGGTTTGTGCATGTATATTGTATATCCCGGCCCACCTCCTAGTTATTGTATAGTTGAGGTTGTGGCCCACCTTGTACTCCATATATACGTGCGCTATGCACCGATCAATACATCGTGAAGCATTGCCAAAACACTCGTTTTCAACATGGTATCATACCTGCGATCCTAAACTAACCCTTGCCGCCGCCGCCGCCGCGGCGATCTCATCGCCGCCGCCACCACCACGCGCCGCCGCCGCCGCCGCCGCGTCCCATCGCCACTGCGCCGCCGCCCCCGTGTGCCGCCGCCGCCCACGCTTCCGCCGGCAAACCGCCGCGCCGCCCCAAGCCGCGCCGCCACCCCCTTGCCGCGCCGTCTCCCCACGTGCCGCCGTACCCCCCCTCTCGGACTAATGGCCTCCCCCGGTTCCTCAGGTACCACCTGCAGCCGCGGCACCAACCCGTTCGAAGGCCCCGACCCCGTCATCATCCGCGATCTCAACATCCTCGATTGGGTTCCCGTCGTCATCCGCGATCTCAACATCCTCGCTCGGGTTCCCGTCGTCCTCGATCACCTCACCTCCACCTACTATGCCTGGAAGACATACTTCTCCCTTGTGTTCTGTGAGTACAATCTCCGGGATCACATCGATGGCTCCGTGGACTCCCGCTTCATGGAGGACGATGAGGAGTGGACGTCCATCGACGTCACTCTCATCCGTTGGTTCTACACCACCATCTCGAAGGACCTCTTCCACATGGTGGTCTCCACCGACGATGACGCTCATGCCGTTTGGACTAAGCTCAACGGCCTCTTCATCAACAACGAGCTCCAACGCAAGGTTTTCTTGCACGGCGTGTTTTTTGGGTGCCAGCAGCTCGACTCGTCTGTTGATGATTATTGCATGCGCCTCAAGAAGCTTGTTGACGAGCTCCGTGACCTCGCTGAGAAGGTCTCCGACAAGCTTCTTCTCAGCACCCTCATCGCCGGCCTAAACGAAGACTTCGGGAACGCCGCCTCCAACATCCCTCTCATCTCCAACCCGACCTTCCCCAAGATCGTCGCGTACCTGAAGCTGGAGGAGAGGAGGATGCGGATGTCGCGCACCCGGGCCACCCACACGGCCCTCACCGCCGGTACCAGCGGCGGTGCGCCGCCCACCGCCCCGGCTCCCCCGCCGCGGCCCGCCACGGGCCCCTTCCAGGTGCCGCCACCGCCCGGGTTCCCCTACCCGGTGCCGCAGCAGGGCCCCCCGCCGCCCCCATCGAGCAGCAGCAGCGCCGGGGCGGGCGCCGCGGCCGAGGTGGCCGCAAACAGGAGCAGCCATAGCCGGCTACCCACGGCGGGGCACCGCGCCAGCCGCAGCAGCAGCTCCCGCCGGCGCCCTGGCAGGCCGGCCAGAACCCCTGGACGGGGGTCGTTCACGCGTACTCCATGCATGTACCGCACGCCCCCATCCCCGGCTTCTTTTGCGCCCGCCCGGCATCTCATCAGGTGCTTTACGCGGCCCCTCAGCCGTACCCGCCCGCGCCGCTCTACGGCCCCTCTGCGGCCTATGGCCTGCCTTCGGCCGGTGGGTTCGCGACGCTGCCGCCACAGCCGCTGCCGTCGGCCCCGGCCCTCCCGCCGGCGCCTTGGGACCCCGCGCTTCTAGCGGCCCTCCACACCGCCCCCACGCCACAGCAGTACACAGGCGGTGACGACTGGTATATGCATGGACACCGAAGCCACGGCTCACATGGCCGCCAACCCCGGTAACCTTCTTAACGCTCACCCCGTTCACACCGCTGCTCGCATTACCGTGGGCGACGGTTCCTCCATGCCTATTACTCATGTCGGCCATGCTGCTTTTCCTTCTAACTCCATGCCATTATACCTTTCTAACGTAGTTGTCTCCCCTGATATCATTGAAAACCTTGTTTCCGTTCGTTCTCTTACACGCGAAATTCATGTCACCGTTGAATTTGACATGTTTGGCTTTTCTGTTAAGGATGCCTGTACCCGGATGGTGCTCCACCGATGTGACAGCCCCGATGGGCTCTACTTGGTCCACTCATCCACCTCCTCCGTCGCTGCACCCATGGCGCTTTCCGCCGGAGTGGGCCTTTGGCATGCTCGTCTCGGTCATCCCAACACCGCCACCCTTCGTCATATTCTTCGGAGTTTTTCATTCACGTGTAATAAGATCGACGATCACACTTGTCATGCTTGTCATCTCGGCAAACATGTTTGTCTTTCTTTTAGCACTTCCTCGCACGTTGCATCATACCCGTTTGAGTTAATTCATAGTGATGTTTGGACCTCTCCTGTTGCAAGTAACACGGGTTATCTTTATTATCTTGTTACTAGCACATATGCCCATGCGTTGCAAAGGGGGATATATTTTTTGGCGAGAAGCAACGGAAGAGTCCACTAAAAACGGTCTCAGCGGCGATGGGGCGACAGAGCTTGGAGATGTGGTCTTCTCGCGGGTTAGGCTCGACCTGCGAGATCTTGATAGTGGTCGAGGCGGCATGGCGGCGACCACCCAACTCATGATTTTTCCTTCCTCCGGGCCCGCCTCCGTGTCGGGGTTGTGGTTGCCTCCATATTTGCTGGTTTCACGGCGACCTTCGGGGCATGATTGACTCTCTCCTATGACGGCATAACCGGATGGATTACTAATTGCAGCGCCAAACCAGCATATTCTCTTTTATTGATACGTGTACAGAATTTATTTCAATTATAGCCGACCAACTTATTCTCTTTTATCGTCAAATAGCGCATGAGACGTACCACAGTTCGCGTCTCAGCTAGCAAATTGTCAGGCACCGAAAAGACCCGTGTTTGTAAGGCACGTGTAAAAATCCAAATAAAAAAATGACGAGATGAAGCATGGAACTGAAGACCTAAAAAACACTACCACATGTTGCAGCCCACTCGAACAAATGGGCCTTCCTAACCAACGGCCAGCCCGAATATTTAAGAACATACTACGGCGTTAGATTTGAGATTACTTTTTTATATTATTTTTTTGAAATATTCAAAAATGATATAATTAATTCAGAATTACCTAATATACTTGGAAATGTGAGCACATTTTGAAATCCCAAACAATTTTCAAATATATGAAGAGTTTGTAGAAAGTTTCATTCAATTTTGCAAAAAGCCAAAAAAAATTGAGACGGAAAGTTTGTTTTGAAATTCACAGAAAAATGAAAACATGAACCTTCTAAAAACACGAACATTTTGTGCACCTTTGAACAATCATTTAAAAAAGGAACATGTTTTTGAACATTGAGAACAATTTTAGAAAAATGTCCTTTTTTAACACTACCATTATTTTGAATTTTGAACATTAAATTACCAAAACAATAATTTCTGAAGTTGAAAAAAAATTATGTAACTTTATTTAGAAAATATTGAACAATTTTGAAAAATAAAAACATTGTTTTAGAAAAATGGGAACATTTTTTCAATTTTGTATTTTGTTTAGTACGGGAACATAAAGTAAAAGGTCCAAAAAAATCAAAATGGGAACAAATTTTTTGAATTCTAAATATTTACAAAAAATAGAAAAAAAATTAAATTCTAAATGCCTTCTGTAATTTTTGAATTTATGAAAAAAGGGAAAAAGGTAAAAATAAACAGGGAAGAAACAGAGAAAGAAAAATGGAAACAGAATCCAGAAAATACAAAAATGGGCCGGCCCAGTCTTCGGCACCCTGTGCGAAGCTCTGACATTTGCCGCAGCGTCCGAGAAATAGGGTTTTCCGAGCTGCGTGGGCAGCAAAAAACACTGGACTGGCTTCGGTGGGCCAAAGCGCACAAGGCCCACGTATGAAATTGTGAACGAAAAATTTGTACCACCTTGGATAGAAAAAAATGTTCACAATGGTGAACAGATGGAAAAATATAAATTGCCGAATATACTCCAATGTTTGATTGGAAACGATATTTTTTTGTTTTTTAATTTTTAAAAATATAAATTGCGGAATATTCTTGGAAACATGAATAATTTTGAAAATCCCAAACAAGCTTTTGATAATTCTAAATTTTAATATATACAGAAAAAATTGAAACTTTCAAAATCCACAATTTTATTTAAAATAATGATCCTTTTTTAGAAATATGAACATTGTTTTAATTTGTGAACAATTTTTTCAAAAGGAAACATATTTTGAACATTCAGAACAGTTTTAGAAAATGTCTTTCTTTAAATTTGGCAATTATTTTGAATTTTCAAACGTTTCACGAAAACAAAATTATTTTGGTATTTGAAAAAATAATTCGAAGGGAATTTTTTTTGAAAATCTGGAACAACTTTGGAAAACACAAAGAAAAAATGGAATAATGTTTCAATAATTTGTACCAATTCTGGAATGAGAACATTGATTTAAAGTTCTGACCATTTTTCAAAATGGGATATGTCTTGGAATTTCGAAATTTTTCTAAAATTCGATATATTTTGAAATTATGAACTTTTTAAAAAATTCTGAATATATGCAAAAAGGGAAAAAGAAAATAACCTTGAAAGTAAAAAAGGCAAAACTAACACTAAAGAAAAAGGGAATAAAACAGAAAAATAAAAATGAAAACAGCACACAGAAAAAAGAATGAAAGTGGTTCAGCCCAGGTTGGCCGCCCTCTGCGAAGCTGCGACTATTTGACGCCCTATGCGAGAAATAGGATTTTCCAACTGCGTGGGCACGAAAAAATTTGCTGGCTTTGCTGGCCCACACTGCAGGCGGCCCATGTACGAAATTCTCGCGTTTTTCCTTTTCTAATAGACGAACGGACAAATATTTAGTACCACCTCGAATAGGAAAAATCTTTTCGATGGTGAACGGATGAAAAAATCGAAGAAACGCACCTTGCTTTATTAGTACTAGCACATATGCCCGTGCGTTGCAACGGGAGGGATATGTTTTTGCAAGAAGCAACGGGGAAAATAATTGATGTGTCATCCAAAAAAGGGTCTCCACAATGGTAGGCGGCAGAGCAAGAAGTTATGGTCTTCTCGCTGGACATGTTTGACACGCAAAATCTTGATAGTGATAGGGTTGGTCGGTGTGGTGGTGAGCACCCAACTCATGCCTTTTTTCCTCCGGGTTCGCCTTCATCTCGGGCTTGTGCCTGCCTATTCATTTGTTGGCTGCGCGGCGATCTTCGGGACATAGTTGCTTCGACCACTCTATGCTACGATGGCGTAACCGGGTGGATTATTAATTGCAGCGCATAAATCCCATTTCATGAGCAGAATCAGGCATGAATGTCCCTTCCTTTTTAGGGTTTATTCTCTTCGATTATTTTAGAGATCAAGTACCCATTATTTTTCTCAAACTAAAGCCAAATAACATAATTTATTGACACGTGTCCACAATTTCTTTCATTTATAGTCAACCAGCAAAGAACGAATGCGCACCGCTAACTAATGGCCAGCGCAAATATTTCAAAAAATACTATAGTGTCTCATCAGAAATATTTTTGATTTTTTTGAACATTAAAAAAATACGAATTGGTGAATATTCTAGGAAACATTAACAATTTTTAAATCCTGGACAATTTTAGAAAAAAGTGAACATTGTTTTTGCAAATTCCAATATCTTAAGAAAATCACGAACAAAATTAGAAACATGAATAGTTTTTTAAATTCACAAACAATATTTCGAAAACATTTACATTTTACAAAAACAAATTTTTTTGAATTTTTGAATTTTTTTAAGGGAACATTCATAAAAATACGAAATGTTTTAGACGTAATTTCTTTTTGAGTTTTGAACATTTCACTAAAACAAGAATTGTTTAAAATATGGAACATCTTATAAAATGTAATTTTTATAAAAGAATCTTTAAGAATTTTTGGAAATGACAAAATAATTTTTAAAAAGGAGAGCATTTTTTGAATATTGGGAAAATTTTGAAACGGGAAATTTTCAAAGTTTCAAACATTTTTCAATACAGAAGCAAATTTTGGAATTCTCACCATTATTTGAATAAAAATTGAAATTCTGAATATTTTTGTAAATTTTTACTTCATAAAGAATAATAAAAATAAGGAAAAAAGAAAAAACTTAAAAGAGAAATAAAACGGAACAGAAAAATAAAAATAGAAATAGAACAACCAAAAAGGGGAAACGGGCCGGCCCAGTAATAGGCGCCCTGTGCGAATCTACAACTATTCTTCGCTCCATGCGACACATAAGGCCTTCCTAACTCTGTGAGCATTAATAAATTGGCTGGCCTCGTTGGGCCGCAGCGCGAGTGGCCCAATGACGGAATTCTGTACTAATCTTTTTTCTTTTCTAGCGGATAGACACATAAAAGTTTAGTACCACCTTGGATAGAAAGAAAAACTTTTCGACGGTGAACGGATGAAAAAATTGGAGAAACGCATCTTGCTTTATTAGTAGGTATAGATATAGATATAGAGGTATAGATACTTGATAATTTTTCGCACTATGTGTGGACCTTCCTGTTGCGGCGAAAGTCGGATTCTGTTGCCACTCTCACCGCGTTCTACTCCTACGTCTCCACGCAGTTTGCAAACAGACAACCGGAAGGAGTTTGATAATCTTGCGATCCGCAACCTTCTCGCCACACACGGCATGATTTTTCGTCTCACTTGCCCGTACACTTCACAACAAAATGGCCACGCTGAGCGCGTGCTTCGCACTCTTAATGACTGCGTCCGCACCCTCCTCTTTCACGCCAACGTGTCACCATGTTTTTGGCCCGACGCGCTTGCCACCGCATCACTACTCCTCAACATCCATCCCTGTCGCACTCGCGGGAATTTTGCACCTCATCACCTTTGTTCGGCACGCCACCCTCCTACGCTGAGCTCCGCATCTTCGGTTGCCTGTGCTATCCTAGCATCACTTCCACTACTCCTCATAAGCTCGCACCAAGGTCTGTGGCATGCATTTTTCTCAGCTATCCCCCCAACACCAAAGGCTACCGCTGCTATGATCCTATCTCATATTGGGTGATCACTTCCCGACACGTTTACTTTGATGAGATGGTTTTTCTATTTCAGCAGGTACCTTCGGATGTTGCGGCTTTGCCCGCTCCCGGTGACGGCCGCTCGCGAGCTTCTCTTGGGCCGCCTCCCGGCATTGAGGGTGCCCCCCGCGTCACGGGTCGAGTTTCTCGAGGCGAGCGTGCCATCAGCCTCCCCGACGGCCACGACGCCGTCGGCCTCCCCGGCGGCCGCGATGCCCTCCTCGGCGTCCCCCGCGCCCTCGCCTGCCACCTCGCCCGCGGCGGCCTCGCCCGCGGCATCGGAGGTGGCGGGCTCTTCTTCGTCTTCGTCTTCATAAAAGGCAACACACACTTCTGCTCGTCGTGTCCTGCTCGTTCACATTCTTCTCATCCCGCTCTCCTCGACCAACTCCGCACGTCTGCTCGACCGATCCACTGCGATGTCTAGCTCTGGCGTCAACGCCAACCATGAGGAGCAGAGCCTCGCGGCCCCCGCCCCGCCCCCTGCGGTCGCCGTCGCCCAGGGAAAGGGAAGGTGCTTGCGCAATAGACATCTGCGCCGGTGGTTCGCAAGCGCAAGTCCAGAACACGCCGGCAGAAATCCCTGCCCCTAGCGGCCACCAGAGAGGAGCTGGAATTCCAGGAGTCCCGGGAAGGACCCTTGAAGGTACTTGCGCTCCCAGGGGCCCCGCGTACTCACGCTGTCTCTGACGGTAAGATGGTCAGCCGCGCTCGCGCCCCCACCCCGCATGCAAAGGCTGTCCCCGGCGACAAGATGGTGAGCCACGCTCCTCCCCCCTCTCCTAGTAGTGATTTGAAGTTAAACAGTGCCTAATGATTTGGAGTTACTGACAATCTTTAATCTTGTTCTGTGAATTAGTACTAGTGCTTACTGAATTACCTGATGTGTATGTGCAAGAATTACGTTTTGTGTATATATCCTTGGACTTTCTAATAGATGCGGTCTCATGTGGCAGATGGATGGGAACGAGATGAAGCCGGTCCAGGGGGTGCCGCCCATGCGGCGGAGCGTGGCCGCTTCAAGCTCGGTTGGTAAGTACTCCATACTGGTTTTTCTGTCAGTATAACGGCTGGTTTTTTTGTCATCATTAGATAATGATATTGGACTGAAGCTGGTTAGCTCTTTCCATGCTGGATTTTTGGCATCATTAGTATACTGATATTTGACTGAAGCTGGTTGGCTCTATCCACGCTGGATTTTTGGCATCATTAGTATACTGATATTGGTCTCAAGCTTGTTAGCTCTGTCCATGCTATGATTTTTGTCATCATTAGTATATTGATATATTGGACTGAAGTTGCACATGTTTTCTTTCCGTTAACGTTGGTCACACGATGCTACACGTCAGTCGGCCGATCTTGGCCACCTTACCCGCCTGATTTTAATCAAGTTCCACCTAGTTTGTTTTGTCAAAAATCACGTATACAAACGCGAGCTCCGGCATTATGTGTTGCAGCGTGGAAGACATATGAAGTGTTCTAAGAAACATGCAATGGCTAGAAATATCTCCGTACATTTTTTGGCACGTTTTAGGTCTCAACAAAATTAGTCGGTTCGCCAACCGTCTATCTGACACGTGGAGCATTTGATCACACCACACGGGCACCAGAGAGAGTGGAACCCGTCTTCCTCCATAGCCTTCACAAAACCTGTGTATCCCCCACCACTCCCCCATCTTCACAACAGACTATTTCGTCAACCACTCACAACACCTGACATTGGTGCCCTAGAGCATCATTAAAGTCGCCTGTGTATCCCGCAAGTGTTATTACATTGCACCAGCGAGGCTTCATCCTTGCAACATTGTCTTACAGCCAAGGTAGTTGATGGCACCACAACCCTCACCCCTTGCCACCTAGGTCGTGGTTTGTGGCACTGGACGTCGGATAGAACACACCCCGCGAGAACATGTGGTTGCACCACTAAGATCTATGCAACTTAGGAATTGTTGCGACAGCCACTGCAAAACTGGCAATGATGCGACAATCGCCCTGCAACACCGGTCGTAGTTGTAGCACAGATGAGAAGATGATTATAGCACCTGACGAGAGTATGTGTTTGCAGCACCATGAGCAAGCACTGTTGCAATGTTGTGTTTAGTGTTGTAAGACCGACCACCATTGTGCTTTTCACTAGCCTACCATGGCCACCATTGTGGCCTCCAAGTGGGTCTATTGCTGAGAAACATGGGTGTATGTTGCGAAGGGTGGGGAGAGGAGACGAGATGAAGAACCAAGTTGGTGGTTGATTCGGCAATGATCTGTGACAGAATTGACCGGTTCGCAGGTGGGCCTAACCTAGGAAGAGTTGGAAGATGCATGGCAATGATCCATCGGTCCAGGCGTATATACATTGTTGTTTTTCTCCGATTTGTTGCAGTTAATGAGTATGTGTTCTATATCTACCAGTTTTTGTATAGGCATGCTCGCATGTTGCGACAGTGTTATGAGGTTTCTAAAAAGAAAATGGAATTATATCCAACAGACTGGTTTCAGGAGGAAATGAGTCAGCTCGCTCTAGCGCCAGATGCCCCTCGCCTCTATTTGTCTCTCTTCACCATATCCATTCGCTCTATTTCCACCCACGGGGTTGTCGCAACATTTCCTAAGTTGCATAGCTCACAGTGGTGCAACCGCAGGTTCTCACGGGGGGTGTTTTAGTCGATGACCAGTGCCACAAGCCACGAACCATGCGACAAAGGAGGATTGTGGTTGCATCAACTACCTCGGTTGTAAGACAATGTTCCTCGCCGACGCGCTGTAATAGTGCTTGCAGGATACCAGGCGACATCAGGGATGCGCCAGAGCATGGACGTGAGGTGCTGCAAGGGGCTGACATAATAGTCTGTTGCAGCGATGGGGGAGGGGTGGGGGATACATAGGTTTTGTGGAGGCTATGGAGGAAGACGGGTTCCACTCTCTCTGCTGCTGTGTGGTGTGATCCAATGCTCCACGTGTCAGATCCGACGGCTGGCAAGCTGACTAATTTCGTTGACACCTATAATGTGCCAAAAAAATTGTACGGAGATGTTTCTAGCCATTGCATGTTTCTTATCACAGTTCATATGTCTTCCATGCTGCAACACAGTAACCGTGCTCGCGTTTGTATACGCAGCTAGTGACAAAACCAACTGAGAGGAACTTGATTAAAATCAGGCATGTATGGCGGTCACGATTGGTCGACTGGCCCGTAGCACTACTAGACCAACGTTAATGGAAACAAAACATGTGCAGCTTCAGTCCAATATATCACTATACTAATGATGACAAAAAAACCGAGCATGGACAGAGCTAACAAGCTTCAGTCGAATATCAATATACTAATGATGCCAAAAATCTAGCATGGAAAGAGCTAACCAGCTCCAGTCCAATATCAGTATACTAATGATGCCAAAAATCCAGCATGAAAAGAGCTAACCAACTTTAGTCCAATATCATCATTATTATTATTTTTTGCGAAAGAGTCCAATATCATTATACTAATGATGACAAAAAAACAACCGTGATACTGAGAGAAAAACTAGTATGGAGTACTTACCAACCGAGCTTGAAGCCGCGATGCTCCCCTGCATGGGCGGCACCCCCTGGACCGGCGCCATCTCATTCCCGTCCATCTGCCACAAGACACCGCAGCGATTAGAAAGTCCAAGGACATATAGACACCATGTAATTTCTTGCACATACACATCAGGTAATTCAGTAAGCGCTAGTACTAATTCACATGACTAGATTAAAGATTGTCAGTAACTTCAAATCATTAGGCACCGGTTAACTTCAAATCACTAGTAGGAGAGGGGGAAGCAAGTGCGGCTCACCATCTTGTCATCGGAGACAGGGTTTGCATGTAGTGTGGGGGCGCGAGCGCGGCTCACCATCTTGCCGTCGGAGACAGCGTTTGCATGCAGTGTGGGGGCACGAGCGCGTCTCATCATCTTGTCGCCGGAGACAGAGTGAGTACGCGGGGCCCCTGATGCCGGGAGGGCAAGCACCTTCAAAGGGCCTTCCCGGGACTCCCGGTATTCCAGCTCCTCTCTGGTGGCCACTGGGGGCGGGCTTATCTGCCGGTCTCTCACGGACTTGCGCTCGCGAACCACCGACGCAGGCGCCTGTTGCGCAAACACCTTCCCTTTCTCTAGGGCGACGGAGGCCGAAGGGGGCAGGGCGGGCGCCGCCAGGCTCTGCTCCTCGTGGTTGGCTGGGGGTATGGCGGTGACGCTGGAGCTAGACATCGCGGTGGATCGGTCGAGCAGACGCGCGGAGTGGGTCGAGGAGAGCCGGATGAGAAGAACGTGAGCGAGGAGCAGAAGCATGTGTTGCCCTTCATGAACTAAAACCGAAGGCATGGGCCAAGGTGGGGACCGCGTGTTGAACTACAGATTTATTTATTTAATACCAGCATTTAATAGTAGCATATCTTTGGTATATTTCTATTAAATATTCTTACATTTTGGTATATCTTTGGTATACAATTAGACATATATCTGGTATACTAGTATTTAATAGAAATATACTTATATTTAGGAACAATGATATACTACTATTAAATACTATTATCTCTGTTACTAAATATAAGAATAGCTGTGACAGTATTTAATACTAACATTCTTATATTTTGGAACAGAGGTAATATTATTTAATTGTTGTATATCTTTAGTATACTATTAGATATATCTTTGGAATTCTAGTATTTAATAGTAATATTCTTATATTTAATGACGAATAAAGATATATCACTACTAAAGAATATTATCTCTATTACTAAATATTAGAACGTAGCTAATAGTACTTTATAGTAATATTCTTATATTTTGGAACAGAGTTAATAGTATTTAACTGTAGAATATCTTCCGTATACTACTATTAAATATTCTTATATTTAGGTATATCTTTGGTATACTAGTATTTAATATTCTTATATCTTTGGTATAGTAGTATTTAATAGTAATATTCTTATATTTAGAAACAAATATATACTTACTATTTGGTAGTGCATTTATTTGTTCCGGAGGGAATACTATTACTACCTCCGTCCGGGTTTATTTGTCCCTTTCGTATTTTGTGTCCAACTTTGACAGTATATTTGACTAACAAATTATAAGTTGTATGTCACAAAACTTATATTGTTTGGTTCATATTTGAAAGAGGATTTCGATGATACTATTCTTAAAATATATAACTTATTTTTTAATAGTTAAAACAACTGTCAAAGTTTGACCCAAACTACAAGGAGCCCTAATAAATCAGGAAAAAGGTAGTAGTAGTTATGATTTAGTTCCCTAGTCAATTAAAATTAATACTAGCAACTTTTTGACAAAAAATATATCATCTTATTATAGCCATGCATCAATATATAGATAAGGAATAAAATAAGTATGTTGGTAATCACCTTGCTTCAAATTTAAACTAAATTTTTTATACTCGGTTTATTGATAAGGCAAAAGATACCTGTAAAGAATCATTTTTTAGATAGAATGGTTGCCGTTGTATACAGAGTTCTCGGCAATGCCAGAGTTCAAACGACGCTAGTACAATTTGGAGGCACACCAAGCCATGTTTTTCACAACTCATTCCGACAATGTTCATTATCTAAGATGAAGGCAATACAATTCATCTCTCTATGAACCCAAGTGATCTTGGACTCAATAAATGTTTGGAGCATTCCCTTCACATCTTCAACCGCCGGACCATGGGGTGATCCGTCCTTCCCTTCAGAGTTGAGCTTGCTCGCAACCATCTTGCAGTCCATCTCCAAGACGATCGTCTAGACTCCAACTTCCTTCTCTAGTGCAAGGACATGGCAACATGCTAGTAACTTCGCCACTTTAGGTCTAGTTAGACAGGGTAAAAATGGCATGAGCCTACAACGGACTCCCTTGGATGGCCTCTCAGGACTGTAAAATATTATGTTTGTGGGAAACTGCACAACACCAAATATGGGTGTGGCTATCTCGTATATATAAGGGTATACAAAGTGTACAAATACAATATATAGAGTCGACACAGAAGCTACGTATAAACATTATCTAACAGCCTCCATCAATCTTCACTAGTGGAAAAAGGGCTAGCCACAAATTTCGTTGGTAGCGCGCCATTTACAACCAACGCCACCACTATTTTTTTCACATAGTGATGACGTTGGCTTATGTGGTACGACATTAGTAGGGGCATAGTGGTGGCGTTGGAAACAGGGTAACGTCAAAAATATATGGGATCAACAATTTGATTCAGGCGTAATATATTGCTGTCGTGGAATAGCATGGAACGCCAACACAATTATATTTAGTTGTGACGTGCTGTTGTAACCGACGCCAGTACTGTTGTTTTGTCAGTACCAACATTCTTATATTACTTTTTTTGGTATATTCCTTTTTATAGTATATTATAGTTTACTTTTATTAATTTTCTATTATTTTAAATAGAAATAATGACATTTTTTAAAATATGTACTTTGAGACTTTTTTTCCTTTTTAGTTTCAGACTTGAAACATATAGTTTTTGAGCCTCCAAATATGTAGTTTCACACTTCCAATTTTTTTTATTTTTAGTTTTTTATGTGGTGGTCTTTTTTTAGTATATTATAGTTTACTTTTATTAATTTACTATTATTTTAAATGGAAATAATGACATTTTTAAAAATATGTAGTTTCGGACTTTAAATTTAATTTTTTTCCTTTTTAGTTTAGGACTTGAAATATATAGTTTTGAGCCTTCAAACATGTAGTTTGGCACTTCCAATTTTTTTTCTTTTTAGTTTTTTATGTGGTGATCTTTTTAATAGTATATTATAGTTTACTTTTGTTTATTTTTTTTCCTTTTTAGTTTTAGACTTGAAATATATAGTTTTGAGATGACATTTTTTAGGTGATGATCTTTTTTCTTATTGGGCAAGCCCAAATAGTATATGTGCCTAGATCTTTTCTTACCACATGATGCTCACCCATATCCAACTGGATATATGTGCCTAGATCTTTCCTCACCACATGATGCTTGGAAAAGAGAAAAATAAAAGGAATAGAGAAGAATAATTTGGCTCTTGAATAAAAGTAAATACATGAAAGTAAAAGATAGGCCCTTTGCAGAGGGAAGCAGATGTTTTCATGCGCCTTTTGGTTTGTATGATCAATCTCCTAGTGAAAAAGAACGGCACGTTGTATTGCCCCTTATGAAACAAAAAGGTAAAGAAAACAAAACTCGAACTAAACTTTATTATATATCTCGCACACGATTACAAAGATAGATAGATCACTTAGCAAAAACACTCGAAAAGGATCGAACCAAACTTTTATTCAACTAATTCAAAAGATAACTAAAGATCGAACTAAGATAAATAAGAGCAAAAGGGGTGGTGTGATACGATACTGGGGCACTTCCGACAAGCTTGGCACAAGCCAAGGGGAGTGCCCATACCCGATACTCAAGTCTCCTTTGGTGATGAAGAAGGTGATGGTGGTGGTGACGAGGTAGTAGCGAGCTTATCCTTCGGGCTCAAAAGATACTCCAATCTCCGGACGACGCTCCAGACGGCGATGATGTGCTCTTGCAATAGAATATTTTCACAAGTCAGATATTTGTTTTCAACACAAACTATTTCAATTGTCCTAAAAGCTTAAATTTCAGTGAGGGTAAGATATTCATAGTATGGTTGAAGGATACCTTCTTCTTCTTCTTCTTCCGTAGGCAAGGCCTGCTCTACTGCTGGAGCTTGATCTTCATCAGCTACCTTGCTCTTGTCCCCCTTGAAGGCTTCTTTTTGTTCTTCTCTCTTAAATTCCATCTTCATCAACCAAGCATCCTCTTCTACGTTGTTGGAGGAGGGACAAGACATGATGCCTGGTTTGACAGATCTAACAGAAAACAGCAAGAAAAGAGAACAGAAGATTTCTCCGCGATACTGTGGTCAATAGGTTCGGAGGGTATATAAAGAATTATTATATTGAGAAACAAGCAAACGGGAGAAAAACGGAGTCCGGAAGGTACCCGAGGTGGGCACAACCCACCTGGGCGCGCCATGGTGCCTTGTGCCCTCCTCGCCTGCCTTCTGGGTTGTTTATTATTTTCCTAACTTTTGTAATATTCCAAAACAGACAAAAAATTTTTTGTGTATTTTTCGTAGTCCGTTTACTTACCGTAGCACGTACCTCCTTTTATTCACGATTCTGGAGTGTTCCAGAAGGTTTGTTTTATGTGTTCCTCCGGTGTCATAGTTTGGATAATATTGCTTTCAACATTAATAGGCGTACCTGAGATATAGTGTTTGATTCTTTTCCCATTGACAACCTTTGGGTTAGTACCTTCGACATTATTTATTTTGATAGCTCCAGAGCGGTAGACTTCTTCGATAATAGATAGTCCTTCCCATTTTGACTAGATGTCGTTCCTGACGCGACTGGATACCGTTCGTACGAGCGCTATTTCCCTAGAGGCGGCAGGGGGACCGTGTACACCTTTTGACTAGGCTGGCGAGGGGTTTGACTTTTCATCAGCCCCGCCTTCATTGGGGCAGATGTCTCAGCTATGGTATTGGTAAATAATATCTTAGATATAAAATATCCAAATGATAAGTCTTACACGTCAGGTGCTTGGCACTTTGGGCCTGACGTTTTTTTATGGCAATTCTTGTCAGGCAAGGATGTCAAATTCCAGCGACGCACGATAAGTTTCTATCAAAATAGAATGAAGCGTCAATTAATTTGTCATCCTCGTGTAACTAAACTTGCCATAAAAGATGTTCAGAGTTGTCATGTGGTCGTCCCTGACATGTGGCACTTATCAGGGTCCATAAAAAAACTATGTCACGTCTAAGTCTATCATCACATGATTACTTTGCAGTAAATTTTGTGCCAACTGTAGCTATTTTCTTTTGAGGAGTATCATCACTTTATTTAATTAATGAGGACCGAAGCTGAGATAGAAGCAATATCTAGGGATTGTAAAAGCCACAGGTGGCGCCCCACTACAAGAGATAAACTAGCTTTGACTAAACAATGAGGGGACCTCCTATCCCACGCGTGACATGCAAGTGAACGAGGCAGCGTGCAAGTCCTCCCGCACGCGCCTATTCGTCCGGAAGTTGAGCAGGTCGGGAAGCCCCTATTGATTTTTCATTTAGTTTTTAATGCTTTTTTTACCTTTTGTTTTTTATGTTTTTATTTTTCATCATTAAAATAATTCAGGATTTCAAAAAACTTCTAATTTTTTTAAAAAACCTGAACATTGGAAAATGTTCCTGAAATCATAAAAAAATCGTGTATTAAAAATGTTTATGATTTTGAAAAATGGTCGCATATTGCAAAAATGTTCGTGAATTTTAACCAAATTATCTGAATTCAAAAAAATATTCACCAAGTTTTCTAAATGTCCACAAAAACATTTATTGTGAATTTTAAAAAATGTTCATTGATGTAAAAAATATTCATTGAATCAAAAAATGGTCATCGATTCAAAAAATGTTCGCCAATTCAAAAAAATCATGTCAATTCATAGAAATTTTCAGTGATTCAAAATGTCTGTCGATTAACAAGAATGTTCAGAATTTTGAAAAAATGTCCTCAAAAGTTAAATTTTTTGTGATTTTGTGAATTCAAAATATATTGACAAATTAAAAAATGTTCATTATTTCAGA
Source organism: Aegilops tauschii subsp. strangulata (assembly GCF_002575655.3). Classification (NCBI taxonomy): domain Eukaryota; kingdom Viridiplantae; phylum Streptophyta; class Magnoliopsida; order Poales; family Poaceae; genus Aegilops; species Aegilops tauschii. The sequence continues at coordinate 639,323,136 of NC_053041.3, read as the reverse complement.
AATATGCATGTCAATTCAAAAAAATGTTCCTGATTTCAATAAATGTTTAAGAATTTGAAATATGTTTGCAACACTAAAAAGGAAAAGAAAAAAATAAAGTAAAATATAAAATATAAAAGAAAGAAAAAACTAGAAGAAAAACAATGAAAATAGAAAAAAAGGTTTAGAACCTTCCCAAAAACCGTTATGGGGAAGAACCTGGAATGGACCGACCCGAAGAGGACCACAAACCCGAGGGGGCAAGCGCTAGGTTGCTACGTAGCGACCTATGCGCGGAATATGATTCCCCAACTGTTAGCTAGTCGACATACGCCTCGCCCGCCTCTGTTTACATGTGTGAGTGGGCGGGCCCACGTAGGACTCTTTCTATTGGTTTTATGAAGCTTCTAGAAACTTCAAACAGGTTTTTCCTTTCTTTGTTTTTTCCTTTTTAGGGGTTTTCCTATTGTTTGTTTGCTCTATTTCTGTTTTTATCTTCATCTTTTATTTTTTATTTTACTTAAAATTAAAATTCAGAGTTTTATTATTATGGAGCTATTTGCATGTCTAACTCCAAACACGCAACTACAGGTGGTGTCGTTTCGCTAATGCATGTCTCCAACGCGACTGTAACTTAGGGAACAAAAGTGTTTTTGTCATTAGGGCAGTTAAATTTCTCCTACTTGATATGAAACTGCAACGTCACTTCCGATTATAAATGAATGTCTTCAACGCGACTATAACTTCATGGTAGGACGAAACTGTTTGTTGGCAGGATAGTTGCATATGTTCTACTAGATACGCAATTGCACACTATCGCATGAATGCTTAGCAGTGGCGGGCGTCCAAAGCCCAGCAATGACGGGTGTGGCTCTCAGAGGCGCCCGCCACTGGCAACATGGCATCAGCGGCGGGCGCTCCACCTGCGACAGATGACTATAACGGTGGCGGGCGTTACAAACAGCCCGCCATCGACGTCGATCTCGTTGCAGTGGCGGACATTACTATAAATGGCAGGCAAAAATATGTGCCCAGTACTGGCAATTGTTTTGTAGTGGCGGGTCTAAATTTATTCTTCACACCACTTTTAGCTATTTATAGTTTTGTTTTTAAAAATAGACCACAAAAATATGCCACAATACATTGTACAGTATACAATCGTCACAATACAAAGAAAATACACCACAATACGCAACTCAGTATGCAATCATCATAACACAAAGAAAATACACTAAAATGACATCAACCACTACAGAGACGCCTAGACTTGTAGTGGCGGTGGCGTCGATCTGGTGGTGGTCATGGACGACCGTGTCGGCAACTGCATGACCACCGGTGACAGAGGGGCCTAGCCTCTTCAGTGATTAACTCGTGCCGCGCTCACCTCGGGTCGACGGCTGTAGTCTAAATTTGCGCCAGCGGTTGTCCCTGTTGTTCCGGCCCTGTCCTTGTCCGATGGCTGTTTGAGCCTGTCGAAGTGGAGGGTCGGTCTCCGGTGAGGTAGAGTAGGACATGGGACACGACCCAGCTAAAGAAACTTGAGTTGGCTCCGTCTCCTATGGCCTACTCTTTCTCGTCGGAGCCCGTGCCATGCCTGTCATCGGTGGATGTGAGGTTGATGATTGATCCATCATGGTGGAGCCAGCCACGTCCAACACGACAAGATTTCGGCGCCAAGGGCTGCTGGGCATGATACGACGCGCCGAAGAGTGGAGTCCGCCCCACCGGCGTGTGGCACGAGCGCTGCCGCGGGCTCCCGTGACTGTTGCCTAACACGCTGGACGCGCCGCACCGTATTTGTATCAGACGTTAAGCGGTTTTGCACCTCTGTCTCGGTGCGCCAACAAAGTGGTTGCGGATCCTCCATGACGTTCGGACGCCAGACAGACTGCGGCTAGGGTTTCGCTCGGAGTGCGGATAGGGTCCAATTTATGTGGGGCCGGGTGGGCCGCAGTCGGCCGTATCCTACCTGGCGGGTGTGTCCGGGAGCCTCTGGGCTTCCACATATCCGTCCAAGATATGGGCCTGATATGGGGAGTGCATGTCAGTCTAGACGTTTGGGCCGGATTTGGCAGGTCTAGTTGGGTGGCAATTTTGCGTCCTAGTACCGACCGGACAGCTCGCCCTGGCGTTTGGGGCGGATATGAGGCATCTCGGTTGTAGATTCTCTTAATAAACCTGGACATGTGCCTACAACGTCTTGCATCTTGCATTTGCATGCGTGCTAACTGAATCGCATCCAATATCCAATGCTCTTAGAAAGCATTGTTTATTATCTTCCCTGCATCCCAAATTTGCATTGCAACTTCGCAAAATCCAACTCACAAGTTTCAAGCAGATGCAAACTGCAAAACTACAGGAGCAGCGACACGCAACATTTACCCGAACGAAATAACATTTTCATGTGCGAGGCTGTGAATAATGGAGCCACCACGAGAAGTTTAATGGGAAGAACAATGAAAATAAAATGTTAGCATCATATTTTGTACTGCTATTGCAAGCATGCATCCATTTATAAATATCTCTCGAAATCTCTTATTCTCTCCCCAAGGCAATGTTTCATACATATTATTAATAACAGTTTCGCAAAGTCCCCTTTATTCTCTATCCAAGACTGACCCCAAACCTTGACAACATAAGTTCACACCCAACCAGGTTCAAGCTCCCAAGGTTCGCGGCGCGGTGGCACCGATGCACGGAGTGTTTGCCCTGCATGCATAGTTCGATGTCAAATGAAGGTTTTTCCCTTGCAAGTGTAGTTCAATGTTTAATGAGATAAAACACTCTAGGTTTCACAACACTGTACGCTAAAAATAATAAACCTGTTATAGATATGAACAAACTTTTTGAAAAAAAAACCATGACTACTTTCTCCATCTGTATCCCCAGCTTCTACAGAGTGGCATCTAGTCCTAGTGAACACTAATGCTACCAAAGTATGAAAATCCAAGTTGCATGAACCTTGGGAGACTACATAAGATAATTCTACGATGAACAGGCAGAAACAAGCTGCAAAAGATAGTAGTAACTGATACCATTTGTCATCTGGGAGCCAAGTTAACATAACACTAAGATGAACATGTGTACTGCATGATGTGCATTTCACGTAGTCTGGGCTTCTCTAACTTGAGTTTGGTCAGTACTTAGCTTACTAATTTGTATAACATGATAGAAACATCGGCCTTTGATTGGACTTAGCTAACATCAGTATACTTCAGTGCTGAGATAAATACAGCAACAAACCAACATAATCTGTGGAAGAAACAAAATTTAAATGGACAACAAATCACAAATGCAGATTTAGAACCCTATATATCACCCCTATAAGAAAACAATACTTTGCGTGATCTGAAAAGTGAAAACTTCTAGCTTTCCCACAAAGAATATCAACAATTATTGTCCCATGATTTTCCATTTTTGCCATAAATCAAACTGCGTGAACACCAAGCAAAGGCAAATAATGCTTTTACATACAAAGATCACAAACTCTTGCGTAGTTTTCTCTTAAAAATACTATTTTTTCATAGTAGGCAAAATAGCACATTTAATTACTTTAACGGTGTATACTGTATGTTCTAATATACCCCGCTATCACTCATTGCACCATATGGACATTCACGGTGGAACATCCATGGTCTGGTAGCTCTAGTTAGTCCGTAAAGATAACTCGTTCTCTATGTAATGCCCAATGTCGAACCATGGAGGATCAACATGGGAGCTAAAAGACAACTTGACTTGTGTGTGCCAACAAGTCGCATTTGAGCCCTCCTTTTCATTTACCATATACCCTTGCCATACGAGATTGCTACTAAATTAATTTGAATTTTCCATTGGAATTTAGTCTTTAGAAAGAATGTATCCATCACGATACATTATATGCCCCTAAAAAATGCATGTGAGGTGAGTGTTGGAATATACTAGCCAACAATGTTCACCCACTTAAGTAAATTGATGATGTACTTGCCATTCAATATGGTATCAAGCAAGGAGGACTTGAGTTAAGAACCGAGTCAATGTACTAATAGCCTGCATTGATCCCATAACTAATCTTACCTAGGCTTCAGACAATCCTAGACATGACAGGTGTCTGGAAATATGTTGCCCAAACTTGTTTCTCAACTTAAACTTCTGGGAACTGGTTAACATCATGAATTTAGTAGGGGTCATAACCATTGTATGATTGTACACGTATCTCTTAAGCCACGAGTTTTGGCTTATTTTGATGCACACAATAAGATTTCCCATAATTTCACATTATTGACATAGGTGTCTCCAAGACTCCTATTCTGAATTGATTCCTTTATTTTGAATCATATATGTGGAAACAAACAATACACAAATCCAACATGCTTGCTTGAATCCATAAAAAAATTAGGTTGCCAAAGTCAGAGTGATTTTGCTTCCCGTTAGGGAGGCTGACATGTGAGTCACTATCTTCACCATAATTGGAACAGAAAAGCTTGGTGAAATGCATTTAATTTATCAAGTCACCATATGGTGGCATATGTTGGCATGTAATACATAGGACATGGTGATATCCTAGTGGTGGAATTGCAATCACACATCTACACCGACTACACATGAAGTCGAACATTGTTTTTAGGGAGTTGGTCAGAAGGAAAATAGGTTCCTAGCTAAAGTTGTCTCGCCCCACTTCAAAACTACAAGGCGTGCGCTATGGCTTTGACCCAATGGCCTCCGTTTGCTGGAATCAGAATAGTTGATAACAAAGTTGCGAGACAATAACTCCCTCGGAAACACAGGTTACAACTTTCATCATACCGTGCTCTCCAATGAGCAACTCTTCTTACTATGTGAAAACACAAGGTGCTAAGTTGTAATCCAATTCTAAGGATTTTCGTGGTTTCGGGGAATCCAGTTATAGGAGAACCAGGAAGGGGTCTACTTGATGGAGGCGATTAGCTTCCTAGGGTCAATTAGTACGGAATATCATGTCTCCATGGCAAAAAATGTGACCTCGCTCCTCCCCATTAGTATACGTGATTATCAAGTCACCATATTTGGCACACTTGATTATATTAAGGACTCCAAGATAGCCATGACGTGGATTGTAATGGCACATCTTTACGGATGTGGGTTCAAGTGAACGGAAGAATTTAATTTCACAATGGCGATTATTTGGGCTTACCACCGCCAAAAGTCACGACATCGGGAACATTAGATTATGAAATACCGATGACTTAGTGTGGTAAAATTACAATGGCACATATTCATTGTCTTGGGTTAGACTTTTGATGTAGGTTGTTAATTTTTCATTGTCAATTATTACGCATGCCGTCTCCCCTTGACACAAAAGAGTGACTCATTCCTCCCTGCAGGCACATGCCATTATGTAATACTCATTGAGTTTAGAATAGGCAATACACCATATGTGACCATAGATGATGCACCGGACAGTTCCAGCTTGGCCTACTATTTGACAAAGGTGAGTAATATTCAGGGTTAATGATTACCTCACCGCCAACTATATTAATAGAGATACGGGAGGATATAAGTTAACTTTATAGTCTCTTGGCGAACAAGTGGACACAACAATAGTAGTTAACATAAGTAATGAACTCATGACCACCGACAGCTAAACCCAAACCATCAGAAGAAGGTTACACATTAGAGCATAGAACCGATACCAAATACTAAATAATGAATTAAAAAAACCATGACGGGAAACAAATTTCTTGACAAATAACTTCAATTACCAAACATCCACAACTATTTGCTCCTTGTTCTCCAGCCTTTGCGACGTAGACCACATGGACCATACAGCTTGTCCATAAAGTGGTAGTCCAACTAAAGCCCAATGCCGATGTAGGATGAGGATTTGATTTACATGTAGGATAGTTGATGTATGTTGAATTCTCGATTCAAATCTCAACAAATCATTAGGTTATGTCTACTTTTTTATTCCTATCCGGAATGTGGCTATTTTAGATAAGACACCTCCATTATTTCCCCTTGAATAAGTCTACCTAACTCAGATGAGAAGCATATCGAATTAATAGTGTCGATTAGGGTACTATGGGGTTGGTGAAGGAAAATACAACAAAGAAAGGGAGGAAATGGTATGTTATGCACACTCATACTTGGTTAGCATTTTCATACAAGATTCGGTCCATTTTCAACTTGTATGAGAGATCTTGTCCATGTGTTATGATTAACCTTTCTCTAGTCTCAGTCTCTTGGTACCAATAGGAAGGAAGTAGAGCAACATGTTGGGTGTTCTCGTGTTGCCCTATGAGCCTCCTCCGTTTCCATATTATCTCACTATACAACTAGATACAAGTACAACACAATGTTGGATGTTTCCATGTTCGCCTATTATCCTCTCCATTTACACCTTTCCTCACTAGACCATTATAGATTCTACTGTGGAAAAATATCCCCATATGGTTATGACCACCCTTCCACTAGAATATGCATCGAAGAGAAGTAAATAGTATTTTTTGGGGTGTTTTGTTTTTGGTAAGATGCCAAGTTATTACATACATATACCATAATTTAGTCACAATACAGCTTGCACATGAAGTCAACCTCGATATGTAAGGACGCGGTTCCACTGACATCTTGTGTGGTCGCATAGCCATAGTTAACTTCCATCCAAAAAGTAGCTTCCATATCATTTGCGCCTCCTATTAGCCATGTTTTCTCCCTTTTTTCAGTCATGAAGGTCCAATTAGACAGCTCATTTCAAACCCAAAGATTCATGCCAACCTTCTCTCGTACGGCCCATTGTGTCAACACACATGATGAACAACTTCAAAAATATATTATCTCATGAGCTAACACACTTCTTGACCTACTGTCTTTTCACATGATCCGAGACCTAGCTCCATCGCTAATGTTTCACAAAGCTTTACTGAATGAATATATTCTTGTTGAAACAATCCAGATATCAAAACCATCATGGGAAATGAATAGAAGATCCATTTCAAGTGGATAGGGTGATCATGAGGCAGTACACCAACCCCCCCCTGATGTTTAGCAATAATGATAGTCAATCGCAAAAAGTAGGAAGAGAGAAATTCAAAAGTTCCATACAAGCCTTCCCATTATCCTCGGGATAGAGATATTTTTGATAATTTCCAACAGGGCTATGCTTCTGGCGAAGAGTTATTTTGCTCATAGATGCGGATTTGAGCAGGCTCCAGCCATTGTGAATATTAAAGCTCATGTTGTGCCACAGGCGGCTAATCCTGCTCTTTGGGCGGCTGCTCCTGCTGGAGCTGCTCATGTTCAGTCGGTAGCTCATTCAAATCAAAGTTGTGGTTGTTCATCATGGAGACATGAGCCCCTCTAGGTGCCATTTTCCCTGCTGGCAAGCTCCCCGCATTTTCACTCACAACCCCACCTAAATAGAACACTTGTTAGGGTCAATTGATATGTCTCCATGAACAAGAAAACACTAACAAAATCTCAAAGAAACGGATGTGCACTATGCTTGAGTTATCCTCTAGTTATTGATCAATAGTGGTGGGTCACACAACCCATCAGTAGTGCTACTTAGAAGTAATGGACGACGGGTTTGCCATGAATTTGACGATAACTAAAAATCTATTTTTGTTGAAAAAAGTTAGTAGTGACGGGCCCAATATGTGGTCCATCAATGATACATTGTTACAAGTGACAGAGAACAATATTGAGGCTAAACATGCTACTTGTTACTCATATACAACCCACCACTTACAAGCCCAAGTCACAACACGATAGTGACTAAATACTTACCCTGTCATTTAGATCACAACTTAAAACTAGTAGCCCCACACATTAAGCTCATTATTCATTCCTGCTATCATTAGTCCCTTCTCTAGCTACTAGCACACTTGTCTTCATGATTTGTCCTCCACAGAAACACACACTTCCCTTGTTAATCACTCATCATGTCATACCCTTCCCCTTCTTCCCCGAAAATAAACCCTATGAGGAACAAATGTAGGAGATATGCCCTAGAGGCAATAATAAATGATATTATTTATCTCCGAGTTCATAATTATGTTTATGTTCCATGCTATAACTGCTATGGTTCTCGAGTCTGCAATAACCACGAGGCTCGGAGGAAGACTCATATGCACGTGTGGAATAATAAACGGTAAAATGTATTCCTAGTCTGGCCTCTAAGACTAGCTCAAGTGTTGCATGATGGTTATGTTTTCCTGATCATGGGCATGTCTATGTCAGCAACCTTGAGGGCATAATGTTAAGAGAACATTTGTGTTGAATCGACCCGGCATGATGTTATGCTATAAGATTCATTCGTCACAAGTTTATTGGTACATAACACAGAGATGGTTAACTTTTGCATGATTCCTTAGACCATGAGAGTATCGAGTTTCTTCATGCTTGCTTCATGAACTTTGGGGTTTGTTAAACGTCATCCGTAAATGGGTGGCTATTACGGCGGCTTACGGGTTCATGGAAAAGTGTGTCAAGTAACTTGATAGCTCAAGATTGGGATTTGCTCCTCCGACGATGGAGAGATATCTCTGGGCCCTCTCGGTGTTATGGTATCCATCATCGTCTGGCCAGACACTTTGTGATTTGATCACGGGGATGCCGGAACACGATAACGAGAAAAGAGAACAATACCGGTAACGAGGTAACTAGCATAGTGGACAAGTTGTTGATCCACGGGAATGCCCACATGTCTCACCTCGGGTATTTGTAACATATCGCGAAGCAACAGGAATAGCACACGACAACTGGAGGTTCACTCGAATATTTATTCGTGTGGGTATAGGGGTCAATATGGGTGTCCACGGCTCCGATGTTGATCATTGATCGGAAGGGGTTCCGGGTCATGTCTATACTTCACCGAACCTATAGGGTCACACACTTAAGGGTCATCTATCTGCTGAATACTAGACAGGGAGTCTGAGAGAAAATCACCGAAAAAGTTTCGGACACCGAAAAGTTTCGGACAGCGGAATCGTACCGCAGAGAGAGGTCATCGGATAAGTTTCGATGATACCGAAAAGTTGTTTCGGGATACACCATTAAGTCAAATTGGTTTCGGCACATGCCTGATAATTCTTGGAGGATGCCAGAATCATTCTGGAAGCTTTTTGGAATTTTCTGAGATAAAAACCGGAAATGTTCTGGAGCTGCCGGAGCCACTTCATATGCGTTTCGCAGATGAAAATCACTAAAACCGGAATTGTTTCGGAACGCGTTGAAAATCATTTTAGTGGGTACTGGAAATGTTCTTAGCCCACATAAATATTTTCAGTTCGATCAGACGCTGAAAAATGTCGTCGTGAATAGTGAAAATCAGCTTTATGGTTACTTTATGGAAAGCCACCTTTTGGGGCTTTGCTCCAAAAGATCTTGGGGATGACATGGATGGATAGGAGCCATTTTTTGGGCCCCTCATGAGGGTGTGGCCGGCCACATGGGGTATCCCCCCTTGGGGACCCTCTTGTTCCTTGGTTTCACTCCTAGGTCCTTGTGGAAGGACTTCATTCATGTGCATTTTGGGTTTTTTGTGAAACTACCCTACCCCCTTGGGATTTCCTATAAATAGAGGTGGAGGGGCAGCCCTCCACACTCATCCCTTGCTCTCATACACATGCCATGCATTATCTGGCTTCTTCTCTCCCTCCCACGAAAAGAGTTTCGTAGGGCCGTAAGGCTGTCTGGGTTCCGGCAGGAACTAGTTCTGGACGGCGAAGCCCTGCCGGATAGATGACACCGTATGTGTGCAACTCTATAGAGAGATCGTAGTTTCGGTCTTAGTTCGTGAGTGCCTCCCGAAGGGCTGTCCGCGTGACCGTCCGAGTTTCGAAGGTCCTCCCGAAGGGCTGTCCGAGTGACCGTTCGAGTTTCGAAGGTCTTCCCGAAGGGCTGTCCGCGACACCGTCCGGGGGGCTGTTCGACCGCCTCCTGGAGGGCTGTCTGAGGAGCAGATGAGGGTATACATCCTCGCGGTTGGGAGGTTGTAAATCCTAGCTGCGGGGATCTGCACCGCCGATCGTCATCGACTCTACTTCCCGCTGCGCTACGAGTCGGTAACGAAAAAGATCAAACCATGTATGCAGTCTCCATAGTGGTCCTGGGCTGGTGCGTAGGTCGGAAATTTTTTGTTTTCTGCTGCGTTCACCTACAGTGGCATCAAGAGCCGTGCTATGCGTAGATGCAGGTTTCGATCTAGAATACATGGAGATGTATGGGTATTGCATAATATAATTAGGTAGTAGATGAGATCTATTGCTGAAAATTATTTATGCGGGTGACAGATGAAATCTGTTACCCGAGGTTCTTGTTGCTTCCCTAGAATTTGCGTTTGCTCAATCTCGAGACAGCATGGTGGAATTTGACAAAGTTCCGGCAATCCGTGATCCTGATTGATCATGGAAGTGCTATCAGTTTTGGGTTCTGCCGTAGTCAAAAGAAAGATGAAATTCGCAGATGAAAGGGCATTGCAGATATGATCTGCACGGGGGTCATGCGTATGACGAAGTTTAGTATGGGGCTCGAGATTTAATTATCCCGTGTTTCATACACCCCGAGATGTTAATCTAGCAACCTGAATAATCATACTTGATGATAAAACGTTGGTAGCTGCGGTTTAAGTCAAAACCTTAGAAGCCACGTAAAATAAAATTTTGCATAAACCTATTAGAGGCGTCTAACTTGGTTTTGCAGGATGTGCATGTGATGTGGTATAGCAGTGCTCATACTAATTCGATTATGTATGAGATGACTATATGATGTAATTTGATTAACATGACCTGCGTGTCATGATTCGGCATGATGGCTGGAGCCATATGATTGCATTTTAATGACCTGCGTGTCAACCTTGTTGTAATGCATTATTTTGTTAGCTATAGAGATAGCAATATTATCTGGTGCATCGACAAGGTGGTGGCAATCTTCGTGAAGGTGACCACCGACGCGAATGCCGAAGACGAAGAAATGAAATACTTCTCCGTCAAAAAGGGCTATACCATATCATGCTATTATGAATTGCCTGAGATGTTTATCCCTTATGATGCACCCTTCTTGATTGCGCCGTAGTCGCTTTTATTAGGGTGATCTCTCACTTAAAATATCAAGTAGTTAGTGTTCTCCCAAGTGTAGCACCGTCACGGCACCTATCTTTTCGGGGTGCGCCATGGATGCATGGGTACGAACGATTAGAGAAGTGTGAGGCGGGTGAGGTCAGACCTCGCAGCAAGATCACTTGGTTGTCTTGACGTTCATGGCAGGATCGTCCTGAGCTCGGAACACACGCATCGAAAGATGAGCAAGAGTCACATAGAGATGTGATCGGCAAGTTGGCCTACCGATTAAAATTCCCGTTATGAGATGATGATTCTATGGCGATGAATTGAAGTCTAGATCTTGTATCACTCAAAATTAATTGTGAGAGATATTGATTTGAGTGGGAGCGCACTGTTGAATTAACATGTTTAATTCTCAGTGCAATTAATTATGAACACTGTCTAAGTGTTTCTTGCAAAATAGTTGTAGAATAATGGTTCGCGTTTCCACCTTCCCTATTAAAATTGAATAACTGTTAAATACCTGGTTAAAACTTTACGATTGGTAACGTAATATGAGGATTGTCCTCAAAAGTGCCGAGAAGGACTTTGTCCTATCGCATGCTTTCCGTATCCTCCCGCTAAAGCTATGGATCATGTGACTCTCGTCCTTCGATCCAAAAGCTATAATTCTGTTTCAGTCAAGTGCAATATGTTTGCTTCCATGAAACCCAAACTTCGAAAGTTGGGATAGTTATATGATATTCATGGAACTGAAAATTATTTTCAGATACAAACAAAGCAATGTTTGTTTGCAAGTATTAGTAAAAGTGTTTACTATGCATTTGACTGTTGGGAAAGGGATCCAGAAGAACGCCTGTCATATAATGAAAGGTGAATAAAACAACAACTTAAAGAGAAAGGAAGTGTCCAAAGGGTGTTAGTATGACTTACACGCCTAGGAAGTCCGGGGCTAACGCCACTCTTAAGTTGGGTGCTTCTTTTGCGAGTAGGAGAAATACTAAAAGTTAAACTGTTAGAAGTAAAAAGGCAGAAAGAAAGATGACTGGAATATCCAGCTCATGTATGAATGTCATACAAGTTTTTGTTGTATAGTAGGCTGGTCAAAGATATAGTTCTTGGGAATTATGGTTAAACATGTTAATCACTAATTCTTGGGTATTGTGAGTTAATCACAAAGATACCCGCTCGATTGCATTCAATTGCGAATCACTGTAAGAGCTACTGTGGCCTAAAAGGACTAGCCAGAAATGAGGTTAAGGTATACACAGGGAACATAGTAAATGTTACTATACCTTCCATCGGTGTATTGCCGTCTGTATTTATTTTCATAATTCATTTAGAGTTTTACAAACTCTAGCCCATTGCATAAGGTATCTTGCAAGAAGGTTGTTCATAAGAGAACCTTTTATGTTCGATGTTATGAATAACACAAGGGCCATACTTTCATTATGAATGAGATGTATGTTATGAATATTGATAATAATACAATACCTCTGGGTTTACTTTCATAATTCATTTTAGAGTTTCATACACTCTAGCCCATTGCACAATGTATGTTGCAAAAGAGTTGTTCATAAAAACAACAATTGTTGTTAAGTATTATGAATAAAATGAAGGGCCATGCTTCCATCCAAGATGGGACGTATGTTATGAATATTGAGGGTAATATGATACATCCATAACACTGACGCTAAATGTCGCAAGACTAAAAGAATACCACACAAGTGTGGCACTACATTTGGTCACATTGGAGAAACCCGCATGGAAAATTCCATTATGATGGATTTTGAAGTCTTTTTGATTTTGAATCATCTGACACTTGCAACTTTCCTCCGAAAAGTGATGTGACTAAAATACCGTTCACAGGCAATAAGGAACGAACAACAAACTTATTAGTGATCATACATTTGATGTGTGTAGTCCGATAAGTGTTGTTAGTGGTGGATTTATTTATCTTCAGAAATGACTCAAGTAGATATATGGATATTTACTTGATGAGACGTAAGTCTGGATCTTTTGAAATCATTCGAAAGGTTTTCAAAAATGAAGTAGAAGTTATTGTAACAAGAAAATTATGTTTCTGCAAATTGATTGCACAAAGGAATATTTGAGTTACATGTTTAGCGAATGTCTGATGAGTTGTGAAAGGGGTTTCATAACTTGCACCTCCCGGAACACCACTGCAAGTGAAAAGTCCGTCGAGATGTAATCTAACCATTTATGACATGGTAAGGTCAAAGATGACATAAATAAATTTGCCATTATCCTTTTTAAAGTGATGCTTTAGAGACTGCGGCTTTTACACTGAAAAGAGCTACATCGGGTCTGTTGAAATGAAGCCATGGTATGGTACGCCCAACCATGTTATATCTTTTCTTAACATTTGGAATATGGGGCTTGTGTAAAAGGTTACAAACCTATTCCAAATCAGACCAGTGCTACTTTGTAGGTTATACCAAAATGTTGGGTATTCCTCCCTCACTATACCGAGGCAAATAGTTTTGCCGTGAAACGGTGTGCTTTTAAAGAGAATGGTTCTTTCAAAAAGGTGAGTGGGAGAATAGTGCAAATCGACGAGATAAACAGTATCTAAGTCATCAGATCAAAGGAAAGAGACCTTCGAAGTAATTCCAAAGTTTCCTACTGCGACTGATACGGAAGTTTCTACAATAAAATGTATGAACTTCGGTCGAACTTGCAGCTAAACCACGTAGGCAAGGCTCGTGCAAACCTCTCAGGTGCGCAAACGAGATATTGTTGTTAGACAACATTATACCTACGATACACAAGGAAGCGTTGATGGGCCCTGACTCCGGAATTGGCTAAATGCCAATACAACCCAAGTTAGTTTCCATATAAGTGATTCAAGATTAAAACCTTGATACACCTTTCGGAAGACTTAGAGTCTAACGAATATTTATGGAACTTAAAACTGATATGGATAAAAAGTTTTATCCATAAAGCTCGACTTGTTGAAATAACAAGTTCAAGAGTTGACTACGATGAGGTTGTTTTCATCGTAGCGATGCTTAAAGTCGGTTCGGGTTGAACTAGCAATTAATACATATTTCAATCATGAGATATGAAACATGGATGATAAAAGGATTTCCATCTGATGGAAATGAAAGCTAGGACTTGTATATGATATAGTCCAAAGTAATTTGTCGATCTAGAGGATGCTAGTAGGTATGCAAACTTCAGAGTTCCAGCAATGGACAGAAGAGAGCAAAATGGAGTTGGAATCTTCGTGTTTTGATGAAAGGGTCAAAGGGGTTTTGAGTTCATCAATGGGTAACGAAGATGCTTGTAATTCAAGAAAGTAAGTGGGAGCGTAATAATATTTCTAAAAACCTTATGTGCTTGGCACATTGGTAATTGGAAATAAATTTCCTGACACGAATTAGGACTTCATTTGAAAATAGTTTTTCGATGAAGTGCTTAGGCTAAATAGCCTCAATATTAGGCATGATGATCTATGGAGATAGATTTACCTAATGGGGCTAAGCAATGAATACATATTGACAAGATGCTAAAACCTTTTAGCATTTAAAACGCCAAGGAGTGATTCTTGCCAAAGTCACATGGAAGGAGTTTTTGCAAGACTCGGTGTCCCAAAACACTGATGAGTAAAATACATGATGCAGATTCCACACACTTTTGTGTTTGGATTAATCATGTATTCCATGGTATGTAAAACAACCAGATATGTCCGATACTCCCAAGGTGTTGCGAGTATGGATACTAAAATGATCAAAGTACTGATCGTGGGGCAACAGTGAAAGATGTCATTGAGTACTAGAGTAAGTACTGATGATATGTTTTCTTGCAAGTGGAGATCATGAAGAGTTCGTTGTAAAATGTTACATCGATAGTCTTCATCTTTTCACCGTGCGATTTTCGATTTAAGTTAAGGGTTTTGTGTAACACACAATGTGGTGGCACAGTTAGTTGGAATTTGTTCAAACTAGTTACTGTGGCGAATTCTATAACAAGGGCTAAGTATGTTGACGCTTTAGAAGCGACAAAGAAGATGTTGAATCATATAGTTCATTCATGAACTTAGTATAGTTCCAAGATGGCTTTTGACAATGGGACACTACTGCAGGTAGTTGCTCCATAACTCAGTCTGAGGAATCCAGGTTCGACCTGTGATTCACATACATACAAAGCCAAATCCACACAAAATATGATTTTTTGTGAAAACGTGAAAACGCGAGGACATGCAAAGATACACACGGAACTGAAGTCGTCAGATCCGTTGGACATCAGGCTATACCACAAGCGAAGCATATTTACACCGGTGTGCCACAGGTGTAAAGTGCATTAGCATTAACTAGATTATTGACTCTAGTGCAAGTGGGAGTCTGTAGGAGATATGCCCTAGAGGCAATAATAAATGATATTATTTATCTCCGAGTTCATAATTATGTTTATGTTCCATGCTATAACTGCTATGGTTCTCGAGTCTGCAATAACCACGAGGCTCGGAGGAAGACTCATATGCACGTGTGGAATAATAAACGGTAAAATGTATTCCTAGTCTGGCCTCTAAGACTAGCTCAAGTGTTGCATGATGGTTATGTTTTCCTGATCATGGGCATGTCTATGTCAGCAACCTTGAGGGCATAATGTTAAGAGAACATTTGTGTTGAATCGACCCGGCATGATGTTATGCTATAAGATTCATTCGTCACAAGTTTATTGGTACATAACACAGAGATGGTTAACGTTTGCATGATTCCTTAGACCATGAGAGTATCGAGTTTCTTCATGCTTGCTTCATGAACTTTGGGGTTTGTTAAACGTCATCCGTAAATGGGTGGCTATTACGGCGGCTTACGGGTTCATGGAAAAGTGTGTCAAGTAACTTGATAGCTCAAGATTGGGATTTGCTCCTCCGACGATGGAGAGATATCTCTGGGCCCTCTCGGTGTTACGGTATCCATCATCGTCTGGCCAGACACTTTGTGATTTGATCACGGGGATGCCGGAACACGATAACGAGAAAAGAGAACAATACCGGTAACGAGGTAACTAGCATAGTGGACAAGTTGTTGATCCACGGGAATGCCCACATGTCTCACCTCGGGTATTTGTAACATATCGCGAAGCAACAGGAATAGCACACGACAACTGGAGGTTCACTCGAATATTTATTCGTGTGGGTATAGGGGTCAATATGGGTGTCCACGGCTCCGATGTTGATCATTGATCGGAAGGGGTTCCGGGTCATGTCTATACTTCACCGAACCTATAGGGTCACACACTTAAGGGTCATCTATCTGCTGAATACTAGACAGGGAGTCTGAGAGAAAATCACCGAAAAAGTTTCGGACACCGAAAAGTTTCGGACAGCGGAATCGTACCGCAGAGAGAGGTCATCGGATAAGTTTCGATGATACCGAAAAGTTGTTTCGGGATACACCATTAAGTCAAATTGGTTTCGGCACATGCCTGATAATTCTTGGAGGATGCCAGAATCATTCTGGAAGCTTTTTGGAATTTTCTGAGATAAAAACCGGAAATGTTCTGGAGCTGCCGGAGCCACTTCATATGCGTTTCGCAGATGAAAATCACTAAAACCGGAATTGTTTCGGAACGCGTTGAAAATCATTTTAGTGGGTACTGGAAATGTTCTTAGCCCACATAAATATTTTCAGTTCGATCAGACGCTGAAAAATGTCGTCGTGAATAGTGAAAATCAGCTTTATGGTTACTTTATGGAAAGCCACCTTTTGGGGCTTTGCTCCAAAAGATCTTGGGGATGACATGGATGGATAGGAGCCATTTTTTGGGCCCCTCATGAGGGTGTGGCCGTCCACATGGGGTATCCCCCCTTGGGGACCCTCTTGTTCCTTGGTTTCACTCCTAGGTCCTTGTGGAAGGACTTCATTCATGTGCATTTTGGGTTTTTTGTGAAACTACCCTACCCCCTTGGGATTTCCTATAAATAGAGGTGGAGGGGCAGCCCTCCACACTCATCCCTTGCTCTCATACACATGCCATGCATTATCTGGCTTCTTCTCTCCCTCCCACGAAAAGAGTTTCGTAGGGCCGTAAGGCTGTCTGGGTTCCGGCAGGAACTAGTTCTGGACGGCGAAGCCCTGCCGGATAGATGACACCGTATGTGTGCAACTCTATAGAGAGATCGTAGTTTCGGTCTTAGTTCGTGAGTGCCTCCCGAAGGGCTGTCCGCGTGACCGTCCGAGTTTCGAAGGTCCTCCCGAAGGGCTGTCCGAGTGACCGTTCGAGTTTCAAAGGTCTTCCCGAAGGGCTGTCCGCGACACCGTCCGGGGGGCTGTTCGACCGCCTCCTGGAGGGCTGTCTGAGGAGCAGATGAGGGTATACATCCTCGCGGTTGGGAGGTTGTAAATCCTAGCTGCGGGGATCTGCACCGCCGATCGTCATCGACTCTACTTCCCGCTGCGCTACGAGTCGGTAACGAAAAAGATCAAACCATGTATGCAGTCTCCATAGTGGTCCTGGGCTGGTGCGTAGGTCGGAAATTTTTTGTTTTCTGCTGCGTTCACCTACAACAAACCTAGCGCTGGCCCTCCACCTCCTCTAAATGTTGTCATCTCTGCAGAATCTAGCATGGGTGCTTCCTCCAAGAATTCATTGAGTTTGTCCGAGAGGAGGAACACCCAGGTCCAACTCCCTCTGCCACCCAGGCGATGATGGTGTTCATTTCTGCCTCGGTCCTTGCACCATATATACAGGTCAGTGCTCATGGGCTGATGGTGCAGCATGGTCGAGGCCTTCTTCGTCCGGCTTCTCGTTACCTATTCTTCAAGACACTCCCCACCATTGTTTCCTCTATTCGGATCCCCAACTCTATGGCTTCTCCAAACATCAGACGGTGCAATATATTGAGGTGAAGAAGGTTCGAGTAGTGGAGACTACACATTATTGGCAGGTGTTAGCTTTGGACTGGCCATGGCCCGATTTTCTTTTTCGATTTGACCATCACTGGCGGACACGTTCATCTAAGTGGTTTGTTACTTCTCCACTAAGTACAGACTACTGAGCATGTTGAACCCATCACTGCTAGGTGTTTCTGGACCTTCACCAGTTAGGCATTATGGAGTAGTGTCAGCAGTTCTGGAATATACAATGGAGAGAGAGAGAGAGAGGAAGAGCATGCGAAGAGGGCTATATGCAGGGAGAATAACCATGTAGTATGTCCCTGTTTGAGGTGGAACAACACACCGTGACATGCCTTGAAGGCGCATGAACTTCTTCTAATTTTAACATACCAAAAACTGATATGATTCATTAAAACCTACTGAACAAAATACATTCCATATCTATAAAGATTAACACTTATTATATTAGTAAAAAGATTCCTGTTAATAATCAAAGAGCAAAACAATGTTTAAAAATATAAGGGTTTTCCATAATGAAGATAATGTCGTCTCTCTTTTTGCGACTTTGTTTCTTTGGAAATTATTCGTTTATGGTCCATGATTTCTTTGTGTGCTCGGTCCACCTGGAGCTGTTCATATCTGCTGAAATTTGCATCATCCGCTAAGTATGCACCTATATGTATCGCACTCTTAGTGACTGGCGGTGTCCTGGACTAGGGGGTACTCACCACGTCGTCTCCCGATCAGTTGGATTGGGCCGACCGTATACTCATGGGCCAGTTCGGACAACCCCTGCCGCATATAAGGAAGACTCCACAAGACTTGGCGCCCAAGGCGAGGACTCTCCTAAAACCCTAGGCCTCCGGTGTGTTATATAAACCGAGGCCAGGCTAGTCAATAGACAATCTCATATTCATTACTACAGTCTCGTGGTAGACACATGTACTCTGTACTACACCCCATATGAATACAATCAAAAGCAGCATCTAGGGTATTATCTCATCAAGAGAGCCCGAAGCTGGGTAAAACCCCGTGTCCATGTTACCATCGCTCCAAGACGCCTAGCTTAGGACCCCTACTACGAGATACGCCGGATATTGAATCGACAGTGACGTATTTACATGCGACAAGACTTCTTTCAAATGAAACTTGTACATTAGCTAACGTATTTTCCTTAAAAAAAGAAGAGCTAACATCTTGGCTTCCTACATATAGAGGAGACTTATGAGCTGGATACAACCACCATTGTAGAAAGCCAAATGAAGCATAAAGGCTCCACCGCAGAAAAAGTACCAATGGAAGGACGGAGAGGAATAGTTGGTGGCGGGCCCACCATGAAAGGAAATGCTAAGGGAGACTATAGGGGACCGACAGGTAGTGCTAGGGTTAGGGTTTTATTCATCTATTGGTCGATGACGGAAGAGCAGGCATGGCATGGACAGGCAACTCCAGTGAAGCGGGTGACCAACGATCGGTAAGCCGAGAATCTTCAAAGTCCCTGACAGATGAAAATGCTTCCAGGAGGTAGCGAATCACTCAAACAAACAAGCAGCCTTGAACTTGACACAAAAGGAACTAATAGGTCTCATGTTTGAGGTGGATTCTAGACCGACCGAGGCCTACTAAGTTGTCAGCTATTGGAAAGGCGTGCTCACTTCCGCATATCAACATCAACGTGTTTGCTAAGGCTATGCAACAGGCATGGGGACTCTACTAGGAAGCCATTGGCAATAATATATTCGTCTTGAGATTCGACAAAACGGAGTTTAGAATCAAGCTCTATATAATGGACCGTGGAAATTTGGTTTTAGTGTGATGGTTTTGAAGAATTGTGATAGTAAAACTAGGCCGTCGAAGATAATGTTTTGGATGACGGAGCCATTGGTGATAATTAAGGATCTTCCCCTATATAAACCATTGTCTACTTTTGGGAATGCTCTCGGGAATTGGCTTGGTGA
This sequence comes from Aegilops tauschii subsp. strangulata, assembly GCF_002575655.3. Classification (NCBI taxonomy): domain Eukaryota; kingdom Viridiplantae; phylum Streptophyta; class Magnoliopsida; order Poales; family Poaceae; genus Aegilops; species Aegilops tauschii. The sequence continues at coordinate 639,303,315 of NC_053041.3, read as the reverse complement.
CATGGTAAAATTTGATATCGAGAAGGATGGATTTATGGGGGGAACCATCTCATAGTTAGAGCTAGAATTTTCATATTCGTTTCATTGGTTCGAGGCTTCTTCCTCCACTCTTCAGCGAAAGATGAGGGGACTGTCTTGATTTTCAATTTGAGAAGATACATCACTTCTGGATTGACTGCGTTAGACCAGCACATGCTGATGAAAGATTTGAACCACATGTTGATTCCTCACCCTAGTTGGGTGAATGGTTGAGGGCACCACTCGAACATAGCTCCTCACACACAGAAACATAGTAGAAGTCGGTGATAGAAAGTGGGAACTTTAGTTTTGGGAGCACTAGGTCAAGAAGGTGCATCTATGTTCACAGGGGGTAAGCAGCGTTGCGCCACCTCCCATTTAGGCACAAGTGCTACAATGCTTATACACCCAGGAAGGACCAATGCAAGCAAGATCGGTGACATGAACTAAGGGATGATTTGCAACTGAAAAGGATGTGGAAGCTGAGGAAGGAGCATGAAAGGAAGGAGGACATAAAAAATTCTATATGGGAAGAAAGGGTGCAAGGCGACTGGGCAAAGAAGACCCATCTACCTCCAAGCAGCACACACGAGGCACTTTTGTTCACAAGACGAGGAAGGGTGGTGGTGATCACCAAAGGCATCACAAGGATTATTAGCTAAAGCTACTGGATAGGAAGAGAGATTGAAGCAAATTTGTGTAGCTAAGGGAGGTTTCGAGAGACTAGATCCTGATAATAAATTTCTCTGTGACAGTGATACCTCAACAAAGTATTCTTTCAATCACAACAACCAGGAGATTACTTGAGGAGTTTCACACAAATGGAGCGCATTAGGGAGAGCGTAGCCAATAACAACTTTTCAAACCTCTGTTTTAGTAGCTACCAGTACACACGGGACAACAAAAGGGATGATGATGAGAACATTTAGGTACATCTGGGAAGGGGTCCATGCAATGATGATTTCATACACTCATTCTAGGATACATCCATTGAACATGTTCTCACGGAGAACCAGGCCATGATTCACTCATTATTAGAGCGCTAGACCAATTGGTCATTACCACAAGGAAGAAGAGGGCGTTAACATTTGAGGAGAGGCGGATGCCCCATGGATGCGTGGGAGTGTGCATGTGACAACAATTTCGGCCAAAGTACGTTATACAGGAAGCTTAACAATGTCACCAATGATACGCAACATTGGAGTGGCTCAGTGTTTTGTTTCATATGTTTAGACATCACTAGGCACAAGGTCAGCTTCGATGGAAAGGAGAGAGCATTGGGATCCAGATCCTTGGTGGAGATCCACGAGATTGAAGCGTAGCTTCATCTGGCTCATGCATGGGAAGAAATAATGTATATGCAACATGCTCGACTGGAATTGCTCGAGGAAGACGAACAAAACATGAGCGCGGATGGCATGAGATGTACTACTGACAATGAGATGGGGAAGATGTCGGCCGATTTCTATGCTTGGTTGTTTTCTTGAGGGTGGACGCGGATGTGATGGATGAAGAAATTGAGAATGCACCATTCTAAATTAGACTGACAAAAGCGTTGGGCCACACAACCTCTCGACTATGTTTACCAATTTCACTAGTCGTTGCTAAAAAATGATGTATCGGCAAACTTCAGTGATATGGTTCTAGTCCTGATCCTAAAAATTAACTCACTGGATATACTTCCTCAAATTGGATCAATCAGCTTATAGAACACACTCAGTCATATTGCTTCAAAGGCCTAGTGAATGGTTTGAATGTTCTCCTGTCCATAATGATCTGGGAGGAGCAAAGTATATTTATTCCGGGTAGGCTTATCACAGACAATGTGTTGGTCACGTATGAGTGTGTGCATGCAATCAGGTCAACAAATAGAAAAATCCAATGTTAGCTATTAAACTAGACACATACTTACACCATGAGTTGCTTTCAACTCCTAGAGAAAATGTGTCGGAACAAAACTATGCGACAGTATGTAAAACTGTTAGTACCCATAATAGGATTTACAACGGAGATGAAGTATAAGGCCACCAAGAGTATAGTCTATGAGAGTATATGTGAATGATAACCCCTTGCCCTGCCTTATATAGGTGACGAGGGCTAGGGATTACAAGGAATCCACTAGATCTCATACCGTCGCCATGTTAGCTTGCACGCCCAGATGCTCTCCCGGTCCTTATCCGGGCTCATGAGCTGCCCTCGTGCGCTGATCCTCCACTTGGCCTCTTGGGCCTTGAGATAGGCCTGCTACCGGGCTTCCCACTTAGAGGACACCCCTAGTGTATTGCACCTTCAGTAGCCCCCGAGTGTGTCTGGAGTTGGAGTTATGCTTAGCTTCAGGAGTGAGAGCCCAGGCGGCCTCCTTCTGTCTTGTTGGCTAGTCAGATAAGGCACTTGTGACCACGCGACAAGCCTGATTCCACACATGCAGTCCACCCTCCCTGCCATTTAATCTATTGTGATCATGTACATTTTTAACTATCGTTGTCAGCTCTTTTCCAACTATAATCGGTTGTGGTAGGGCTCAAAAAGTATGGCTCATGGGGTGGATGTGCAGTTGCTCGCTTATTCAGTAATGTTGATACTTGGGGAAACAAATTTCATCATCATCAATATTGCTAATGTTGATACGTTACTGATGTTCCAAGTTCACTCATGTGTATGTACATCAAAATGGAGATGAGGTGTGCAATGTCAACCAATACTGTTGCAAGGCCGACCATCACTCATCGCAATGCTGCTAGCCCGGGCGTTCAGTGCTAGAAGCCGGTCACGTGATGCTGCAAAGCTAGTGGTCAGTGAACTTTTCATTGCTACAAGGTGGTTGACAATGCTGCAAGACCAAGGCATCGATGCAGCATGGTAGGTCATTGGCATTTTTTACTTTGCCGCAAAACGGTGCACCGGTGCTACAAATTTGGGGTTATCACGTGTTGCAATTAATGTCGTGTTTAGTGTTGTAAGGCCGACCACCATTGTGCTTTTCACTAGCCTACCATGGCCACCATTGTGGCCTCCAAGTGAGTCTATTGCTGAGAAACATGGGTGTATGTTGCAAAGGATGGGGAGAGGAGACGAGAGCAGGAACCAAGTTGGTGGTTGATTTGGCAATGATCTGTTACAGAATTGAACGGTTCGCGGGTGGGCGTAACCTAGGAAGAGTTGGAAGATGCATGCCAATGATCCATTGGTTCAGGCGTGTATACATTGTGGTTTTTCACTGATTTCTTGCAGTTAATGAGTATGTGTTCTATATCTACTTTTTTTTGTATAGACATGCTCGCATGTTGCAACGTTTTTACGAGGTTTCTCAAAAGAAAATGGAAATATTCAACAGACTGGTTTAGGAGGAAATGAGTCAGCTCGCTCTAGCGCCAGATGCCCCTCACTTGTATTCCTCTCTCTTCACCATATCCATTCGCTCTATTTCCACCATGCATAGACCCACGGGGTTGTCACAGTGGTGCAACTGCAGGTTCTCACAGGGGGTGTTTTAGCCGACGACCAGTGCCACAAGCCACGACCCATGCAACAAGGGGGTGAGGCTTGTGGTCGCATCAATGCAACTACCTTGGTTGTAAGACAATGTTCCTCGCCGGCGCGCCGTCTGTAATAGTGCTTGCATGATACCAGGCGACATCAGGGATGCGCCAGAGCATGGACGTGAGGTGCTGCGAGGGGCTGACGTAATTGTTGGGCATAAGCCACCGCAGGACGCGTCGGGTGCGAGCCAGGACGCGCCGGGTCCGTGGCCGTGCATGTGTGTGTGTCTGTGCGTGCGTGTGTGTCCTCGCGTTCGAGCGCGTGGGCCGTTGTGTGTAGGCGACAGAAACGGAGTGGCGACCACGTCGGGGCGCTGGAATCGGCCTACGGCGACTGCGTACGTGCGCGTCGGGTGAGTGGGTCTGGAAGCGCGGGACGTGGGGTGTGCATGCGTGCAGAGCGTGGCGTAGCGCGTGCGTGTGCGCCGGTATAAGGCCAGCTCTCTCCTCTGTTGTAGCTTGCGGATGAGTTCGGGCTCAGGGAAAGAAAAGGACGCCGTTCGTGCGGCGGGCGGAGTTCGTGCTCCGGCAAAACCACTTGTGTCCTTGCATCCTTCTTCTTCCTCCTTCTTCTTCTTTGCTGTGTTAGAAAGGACGAGAGGGAGGTGCTGCTGAGCGAGAGGAAGAGGAAGGCCGCGGCAACAACAATTGGTATTCAGAGCCACAGGTTCGGGGGGCGGCCGTGGCACGCGGCGGCGTTCGCGGCGCGCGCGGCGCGCGGCGGACATGAAGGTCTCGGCAACGCGCGGCGAGTCCACGGCGGTGTGGCGTGATGCCGGGCGCGCGGCGAGCGCGTGGCGTCGGCAACGCGCGGCGAGTCCACGGCGGTGTGGCGTGATGCCGGGCGCGCGGCGAGCGCGTGGCGTCGGCAACGCGCGGCGAGTCCACGGCGGTGTGGCGTGATGCCGTGCGCGCGGCGAGCAGTGGCGGTCGCGGAGACGAGGAGGTCGCGGAGGACCTGCGTGGTGTTGCAGAGGCCGCGGCGGCTCGGCGCGACAACCGTGGAGGCGCTGCGCTGCGGTTGACGGTGCAGCGGTGTAGGGCAATAAGCGCGGCGGCGAGCCGGGTGTGACCGGTGCGTGTTATGGGTGCGCACCGGACTTGTCGGGCGCGTCGGGACCGCGGGAGTGGACCGCGTCGAGGCGCTGGACCTGGTTGTGCAGACCGCGTACGTGCGCGGCGGGAGCGCGGGGACGTGGGGAGTGCACGCGAAGGGCACGGCGGCACGGTGGCTGGCGTGGCAGCGACGTTAGGGCGGCGGCGGCTACAATGACGTCGACGGCACGGCGGAGGCCGTAGCGGTGTGGTGCGACGGCCATGGCGACATCGACGACGATGGACTCACCTGCTGTAGTTCGTGGCTTAGGGGAGTGAGTGTTGGGCATAAGCCACCGCAGGACGCGTCGGGTGCGAGCCAGGACGCACCGGGTCCGTGGCCGTGCGTTGTGTGTGTCTGTGCGTGCGTGTGTGTCCTCGCGTTCGAGCGCGTGGGCCGTTGTGTGTAGGCGACAGAAACGGAGTGGCGACCACGTCGGGGCGCTGGAATCGGCCTACGGCGACTGCGTACGTGCGCGTCGGGTGAGTGGGTCTGAAAGCGCGGGATGTGGGGTGTGCATGCGTGCAGAGAGTGGCGTAGCGCGTGCGTGCGCGCGGGTATAAGGCCAGCTCTCTCCTCTGTTGTAGCTTGCGGATGAGTTCGGGCTCAGGGAAAGAAAAGGACGCCGTTCGTGCGGCGGGCGGAGTTCGTGCTCCGGCAAAACCACTTGTGTCCTTACGTCCTTCTTCTTCTTCCTCCTCCTTCTTTGCTGTGTTAGAAAGGACGAGAGGGAGGTGCTGCTGAGCGAGAGGAAGAGGAAGGCCGCGGCAACAACATAATAGTCTGTTGCAACGATGGGGGAGGGGTGGGGGATAAACAAGTTTTGTGGAGGCTATGGAGGAAGACGGGTTCCACTCTCTCTGCTGCCGCGTGTGTGATCCAATGCTTCACGTGTCAGATCCGACGGCTGGCAAGCCGACTAATTTTGTTGACACCTATAACATGCCAATTTTTTTTTGTACGGAGATGTTTCTAGGCATTGCATGTTTCTTATGTTTCTTATCACAGTTCATATGTCTTCCATGCTGCCACACAGTGCCGGTGCTCGCGTTTGTATACGCAGCTAGTGCCAAAACCAACATTAATATATGCAGTGACGGGTGGAACTTGATTAAAATAAGGCTTGTATGGCGGCTACGATCGGCCGACTGACGCGTAGCACTGCTAGACCAACGTTAATGGAAACAAAACATGTGCAGCTTCAGTCCAATATATCACTATACTAATGATGACAAAAAACCGAGCATGGACAGAGCTAACAAGCTTCAGTACAATATCAGTATACTAATGATGCCAAAAGTCCAGCATGGAAAGAGCTAACCAACTTTAGTCAAATATCAGTATACTAATGATGCCAAAAATACAGCATCGAAAGAGTTGACGAGCTTCAGTCCAATATCATTATACTAATGATGACAAAAAACAGCCGTGATACTGACAGAAAAACTAGTATGGAGTACTTACCAACCGAGCTTGAAGCCGCGATGCTTCCCCGCATGGGCGGCACCCCCTGGACCGGCGCCATCTCATTTTCCCGTCCATCTGCCACAAGAGAACCCAGCGATTAGAAAGTTCAAGGACATATACACACCACGTAGTTCTTGCACATACACATCAGGTAATTCAGTAAGCACTAGTACTAATTCACATGACTAGATCAAAGATTGTCAGTAACTTCAAATCATTAGGCACCGGTTAACTTCAAATCACTAGTAGGAGAGGGGGAAGCGAGTGCGGCTCACCATCTTGTCATCGGAGACAGGGTTTGCATGAAGGGTGGGGCCGCGAGCGCGGCTCACCATCTTGTCGTTGGAGACAACATTTGCATGCAGGGTGCGGGCGCGAGCGCATCTCATCATCTTGTCGCCGGAGACAGCGTGAGTACGCGGGGCCCCTGGCACCGGGAGCGCAAGGACCTTCAAGGGGCCTTCCCGGGACTCCCGGGATTCCAGCTCCTCTCTGGTGGCCGCTGGGGGCGGGCTTTTCTGCGGGTCTCTGCCGGACTTGCGCTTGCAAACCACCGGCGCAGGCGCCTGTTGCGCAAGCACCTTCCCTTTCACCTCGGCGACGGCGGCCGTAGGGGGCGGGGCGGGCGCCGCCAGGCTCTGCTCCTCGTGGTTGGCTGCGGGTATGGCGTTGATGCCGGAGCTAGACATCGCGGTGGATCGGTCGAGCACACGCGCGGAGTGGGTCAAGGAGATTGGGATGAGAAGAATGTGAGCGAGGAGCAGAAGCATGTGTTGCCCTTTATGAACTGAAACGGAAGGCACGGGCCAAGGTGGGGACCGCGTGTTGAACTACAGATTTATTTATTTAATACCAGCATTTAATAGTAGCATATCTTTGGTATATTTCTATTAAATATTCTTATATTTTGGTATATCTTTGGTATACTATTAGATATATATTTGGTATACTGGTATTTAATAGTAATATTCTTATATTTAGGAACAATGATATACTACTATTAAATAATATTATCGATGTTACTAAATATAAGAATAGCTGTGACAGTATTTAATAGTAACATTCTTATATTTTGGAACAGAGGTAATATTATTTAATTGTTGTATATCTTTGGTATACTATTAGATATATCTTTGGGATTCTAGTATTTAATAGTAATATTCTTATATTTAATGAGAAATAAAGATATATCACTACTAAAGAATATTATCTCTATTACTAAATATTAGAACATAGCTAATAGTACTTTATAGTAATATTCTTATATTTTGGAACGGAGTTAATAGTATTTAACTATAGATTATCTTCTGTATACTACTATTAAATATTATTATATTTAGGTATATCTTTGGTATACTAGTATTTACTATTCTTATATCTTTGGTATAGTAGTATTTAATAGTAATATTCTTATATTTAGAAACAAATATATACTTACTATTTGGTAGTGTATTTATTTGTTCCGGAGGGAGTACTATTACTACCTCCGTCCGGGTTTATTAGTCCCTTTCGTATTTTGTGTCCAACTTTGACCGTATATTTGACTAACAAATTATAAGTTGTATGTCACAAAACTTATATTGTTTGGTTCATATTTGAAAGAGGATTTCGATGATACTATTCTTAGAGTATATAACTTATTTTTTAATAGTTAAATCAAATGTCAAAGTTTGACCCAAACTACAAGGAGCCCTAATAAATCAGGACAGAGGTAGTAGTAGTCATGATTTAGTTCCCTAGTCAAATAAAAGTAATACTAGCAACTTTTTGACGAAAGATATATCATCTTATTATAGCCATGCATTAAGATATAGATAAGGAATAAAATAAGTATGTTGGTAATCACCTTGCTTCTAATTTAAACCGAATTCTTTATACTCGATTTATTGATAAGGCAAAAGATACCTGTAAAGAATCATTTTTTAGACAGAATGGTTGCCATTGTATTCAGAGTTCTCGGCAATGCCAGAGTTCAAATGGCGCTAGTACAATTCGGAGGCACACTAAGCCATGTTTTTCACAACTCATTCCGACAATGTTGATTATCTAAGATGTAGGTAATACAATTCACCTCTCTATGAACCCAAGTGATCTTGGACTCAATAAAATTTTGGAGAATGCCCTTCACATCTTCAACCGCCGGACCATGGGGTGAGCCGTCCTTCCCTTCAGAGTTCAACTTGCTCACAACCATCTTGCAGTCCATCTCCAAGACGATCGTCTAGACTCCAACTTCCTTCTCTAGTGCAAGGACATGGCGACATGCTAGTAACTTCGCCACTTTAGGTCTAGTTAGACAGGGTAAAAATGGCATGAGCCTAAAACAGACTCCCTTGGATGGCCTCTCAGTGCTGTAAAACGTTATGTTTGTGGGAAACTGCACAACACCAAATACGGGTGTGGCTATCTCATATATATAAGGGTATACGAAGTGTACAAATACAATATACAGAGTCTACACAGAAGCTACGTATAAACATTATCTAACAGTCTCCATCAGTCTTCACTAGTGGAAAAAGGGCTAGCCACAACTTTCCTTGGTGGCGCGCCATTTACAACCAACGACACCACTATTTTTTTCAAATAGTGATGGCATTGGCTTATTTGGAACGACATTAGTAGGGGCATAGTGGTGGCGTTGGAAACAGGGTAGCATCAAAAATATATGGGATCAACAATTTGTATCAGGCGTAATATATTGCTGTCGTGGAATAGTATGGAACGCCAGCACTATTATATTTAGTTGTGACGTGTTGTTGTAACCGACGCCAGTATTGTTATTTTGTCAATGCCAACATTCTTATATTACTATTTTTTGGTATATTCTTTTTTATAGTATATTATAGTTTACTTTTATTAAATTTCTATTATTTTAAATAGAAATAATGACATTTTTTAAAATATGTACTTTGAGACTTTCATTTTTTTTCCTTTTTAGTTTAAGACTTGAAATATATAGTTTTTGAGCCTTCAAATATGTAGTTTCACAGTTCCAATTTTTTCTTTTTAGTTTTTTATGTGGTGTTCTTTTTTTAGTATATTATAGTTTACTTTTATTAAATTTCTATTATTTTAAATGGAAATATTGACATTTTTAAAAATATGTAGTTTGGGACTTTAAATTTACTTTTTTTTCCTTTTTAGTTTAAGACTTGAAATATATAGTTTTGAGCCTTCAAATATGTAGTTTGACACTTCCAATTTTTTTCTTTTTAGTTTTTTATGTGGTGATCTTTTTAATAGTATATTATTGTTTACTTTTGCTTAATTTACTATTTTTTCCTTTTTAGTTTTAGACTTGAAATATATAGTTTTGAGATGACATTTTTTAGGTGATGATCTTTTTTCTTATTGGGCAAGCCCAAATAGTATTAGAATCCCGTGGGGGTCAAAACCAACGTGGGCAAAGGCCCCCTCGACCCACTCCCTCTCTCTGCCCTGCTGCACTGTTCCGTTCCATTTTCTCTCCGTCTCTCGCCGCTCGTCGTGCCGCTTCGATTTCGGCCGATTCCGGCGATTGCCGTCCTTCTCCGGTCCTGAGGTACACTTATGAGCCTCCCACTCTCATATGGTCCATTTGGATTTTTTTAATTAGAGGTGTGTTGCACATCTGAGCCTCCCACTCTCATCTGCTAGGGTTTCCGCGATGGTAGCAGGCGACGGCGACGGAGTAGACTGTAGGCGACCCTCGGCTCCAACCCAGGTGAGCATATCATCCCTCCCTCTTTTGTTGTAGGTCACTGCCACTGTAATTTTTTATTTGCACCGTTGGGGTTCATCACTCCTAGGCAGTGACAATGTGTTGTACTTGTCTAGAATTACGGTAGATATATTTTTCAATCTTTGTAGAAACTAGAAGTCCAATCTGTCAATCAAATTAAGGTAGATATATTTTTTAAGTCATCATCTTTGCAAGCATTTTCAATTCTGAAACAAAGTGTTTGAGTTGCTGTTGTAATCCATAAATACCTTGGGGAAAATCTATTGTGTACTACTTTTTCACCAAAGAAAATTTCCACTTGAAAGTAATGCTCCAAGTTAGGTGTGGCAAAATAGTTGAGTGTCCAAAGAAAATTTCCACTCGAAAGTAATGCTCCAAGTTAGGTGTGGTTAATATAGTCACAATCCAATAGTTCTATACATTACATTTCTATCTAGTTTAATTAGTTCTATACATGCTATCTAGTTTAATTAGTTCTACACATTCCAATATTTATTGAGTGAAATGAAATTGCATATTATCTTGATCGTATACGCGTTGTGTTTGTAGGTCATGGCCAATTCTGGAGGTAACAATGAGTCGGTGTGTGATGTGCACATGGCCAACAATGAATTCTTAAACACTTATGAGTACGTCATCAAGAGCGTGCAAGGGGAAAATGTTGAGCTAAAGGGGGAGATTAAATAGCTACACAAGGAGACTTTTTAGCTCGTTCAGGAGACTAATCATCTTAGGGACGAGAGGGATAAGCTCGTCGAGGATCGGGATAAACTGAAGGAGGAGAGGAGACACCTCAGGGCTCAGAGGATTGACCTGAAGATGGACATAGACCATTTTAGTAGAGAAGGAGAGGGGGATAGAAAGAAGCTTCTCTAGCTGGGCATACTCCTTGATGAAAACTAGTTCATCTTATTATTTGTTGATGATCGAGTAACTAGAGTACTTGAGTGAGAAACTTTTGTGAAGTTTAATTCATATCAACTTGTTGAGTTGATGAGCCTCTTCTGTAATGACTATATATTAAGTAAGTACCTAGTGTTGATGAGTATATTGTGTTCAATATTATCTATTAACTAAGTAGCTAGTGTTGATGAGCAAAAAAAATTTATTACCAAAAAAAACCATTTGCTGGCGTTGGACAAGTAGGGACGACAGAGTTATGATGAACTTAGTGCTGGTGCTGGACTGGTTACACGCCAGCACAATGTATGATACTGCTAATGTGTCAACCCGCGCCACCAGTATTTCTTAACAATGGCGCCATATTGGTGGCGTTGGGTGTCTACGCCAGCAAGGCACTATTTGCCATGCCATAGCTTGGCTTTTTTTCCACTAGTGCTTAACTGTGGCCTGAAGTACAAGGCAAGTTAAGACTGCGCCTACAACCTTCAAACTGAGGTTGTGGAAGTGGCTTCGTGAAGATGCCGGCAAGGTGATCTTTGGAGGAGATGAACTTGATATGAAGAACCTTCTATGCAACACGTTCCCTCACAAAGTGATACTCAACTTCGATGTGCTTGGTACGAGCATGAAAAACTGGATTAGATGAAAGATACGTCACACCAATATTATCACACCAAAGAACCCGTGGTTGCTCTTGAGAGACTCCCAACTCTCTCAACAGAGACTGTACCCAAATAAGCTCAGCCGTGGCATTGACAACTGCCTTGTACTCTGCTTCATTGCTACCCAGACATACTGTAGCCTGCTTGCGCTCACTCCAGGGGATCAAGTTGCGACCAAAGAAGACAACGTAGCCCCCCGTTGATCGCCGGTCATCTAGGCTCCCAGCCCAATCTACATCAGAGAACGCCGAGACAGCACTCGAGGAGGTAGACCGAAGATGCAAGCCATAGAGATGGTATGAGAGAGATAACGCAGTATACGCTTCACAACTGACTAGTGTGAACTCCGAGGAGCATGAAGATACTGGCACACACGGTTGACCGCATAGGAGATATCCGGCCGTGTGATAGTCAAGTACTGCAAGCCACCAACAATACTGCGGTGCTCTGTAGCATCATCTGAAGGAAGGAAGGCACCATCCAAGGCTGATAACCGATCAGTCGTAGACGTAGGGGTGGTAGCATGCTTGCATTGCAACATACCAGCACGTCGCAACAAGTCCAAGGAATACTTATGCTGAGTGAGAGACAGGCCAGTAGGGGACCGTGAGACTTCCAGACCAAGGAATTAATGGAGAGCACCCAGATCATTGACAGCAAAATGACCACTCAGAGCAGACAACAGACGATCAACGACAGTCACTGAGGAGCTGGTAAAAATAATGTCATCAACATAAACCAACAGGTACATAGTAATGTTGGGGAACGTAGTAATTCAAAAAATTTCCTACGATCACGCAAGATCTATCTAGGAGAAGCATAGCAACGAGATGGGAGAGCGTCTCCACGTATGATACGTCTCCAACATATCTATAATTTTTGATTGCTCCATGCTATTATATATTCTGTTTTCGATGTTTAATGGGCTTTATTATACACTTCTATATTATTTTTGGGACTAACCTATTAACCCAAGGCCCAGTGCAAATTGCTGTTTTTTTGCCTATTTCAGTGTTTCACAGAAAAGGAATATCAAACAGAGTCCAAACGGAATAAAACCTTCGGGAGCGTGATTTTTGGAACAAACTTGATCCAGAGGACTTGGAGTGGACGTCAAGAAATCAACGAGGAGGCCACGAGGCAGGGAGGCGCGCCTGCCCCCCTGGGCGCGCCCCCACCCTTGTGGGCCCCTCGTGGCTCCACCGACCTACTTCTTCCTCCTATATATACCTACGTATCCCGAAACCATCCAGGAGCACCACGAAACCCTATTTCCACCGCCGCAACCTTATGTACCCGTGAGATCCCACCTTGGGGACTTTTCCGGTGCTCTGCCGGAGGGGGAATCGATCACAGAGGGCTTCTACATCAACACCATAGCCTCTCCGATGATGTGTGAGTAGTTTACCACAGACCTTCGGGTCCATAGTTATTAGCTAGATGGCTTCTTCTCTCTCTTTGGATCTCAATACAAAGTTCTCCTCGATCTTCTTGGAGATCTATTCGATGTAACTCTTTTTTGCGGTGTGTTTGTCGAGATCCGATGAATTGTGGGTTTATGATCAAGATTCACTAGTAGAAAACAGGGCTTTGGCTCGGCCAGAAAAGAGCATTAATCCCGGTTGCATTACGAACCGGGACTAATGTGAGCATTAGTCCCAGTTCGAGCTGCTAGGGCACCGTACAGGCATTAGTCCCGGTTCAAATGGGACCTTTAGTCCCGGTTGGTGCCACGAACCGGGACTAAAGGGTGCGATGCCCATTAGTACCGGTTCGTGGCACCAACCGGTACTAAAGGTTAGACCTTTAGTCCCGGTTCGAGCCACCAACCGGTACTAATGGGGTTTGAGGCATTAGTACCGGTTCATGGCACGAACCGGTACTAAAGGTCCCATTTTCAAACTCTGCCCCCCCAGTGGATCGCCTTTTCAGTTTCGTAAAAAGCAAAAGAAAATGATAAAAAACTTCAAAAATTAAAATCCTTCCAGATGTAGTTATGTTACTACATGTACTAGTTAGGAAAATTTAAAAACTTAAATTTGGACATGTTTTGCAAAAAGTGTAGGGAAAATGTAAAACGGCTATAACTTTTGCATACGATGTCAGAAAAAAAGTATAAAATATCAAAATGTTCAGCACGAAAATCCGCATCCGATTTTGACGGCCTATGGCCTGTTTGCAAATTTTTAGAATCCTCAAATTCTAAAAGGAAAAAAAAGTTATGCTCAAATTTCAGTTTTTTTTTGTTAAATCTGGTCAAACTATGGTCAAACTACTTATTCAAGAAGTATTAGTGTTACTAAATAATTATTCAAGAATATTAGTGTTACTAAATAATTATTTTAGTTTTTTTGAATTTTGGTCAAATCTGGTCAAACTGTGGTCAAACAATGGTCAAACTAATTATTCAAGAAATATTAGTGTTACTAAATAATTATTTCAGTTTTTTGGAATTTTGGTCAAATCTGGTCAAACTGTGGTCAAACTATGGTCAAACTAATTATTCAAGAAAAATTAGTGTTACTAAATAATTATTGTTTTTTAGAACAATAGTTTCAAACTCAAACAGTGAAATGTGTGACTTCATGCTCAAACTAAATTACTGAGGGTTAATAGGATTGACATCTTACTATTGTCAGGAAAACAACAAGTGCAGACTTGGAAACGAGGGAGAATAGAACCCGGAAGTTAAGCGTGCTCAGGCTGGAGTAGTGAGAGGATGGGTGACCGTCTGGGAAGTTAGATGATTTGGAATGATGAGGGGTGATTAGAGATTAGAGGTTAAATTGAGCAATGATGAGGGGTGATTAGAGGTTAAAATAATTCAGAAATTTGAAAATAAAAAAAATTCAATTTTTTTTTCAAAAAAAATCATAAAATTTCCTTTAGTAGCGGTTGGTGTTAGCAACCGGGACTAAAGGTGGACCTCCAGGCAGCGGCCGCGTGGAGGGCCTTTAGTCCCTGTTCGTGTAAGAACCGGGACTAAAGGGGGAGGCTTTAGTAACGACCCTTTAGTCCCGGTTGCAGAACCGGGACTAAAGGCCCTTATGAACCGGGACTAAAGGCCCTTTTTCTACTAGTGATTATCTATGAACAATATTTGAATCTTCTCTGAATTCTTTTATGTATGATTGGTTATCTTTGCAAGTCTCTTTGAATTATCAGTTTGGTTTGGCCTACTAGATTGATCTTTCTTGCAATGGGAGAAGTGCTTAGCTTTGGGTTCAATCTTGCGTTGCTCGATCCCAGTGACAGAAGGGGAAACGACACGTATTGTATTGTTGCCATCGAGGATAAAAAGATGGGGTTTATAACATATTGCTTGAGTTTATCCCTCTACATCATGTCATCTTGCCTAATGCGTTACTCTGTTCTTATGAACTTAATACTCTAGATGCATGCTGGATAGCGGTCGATGTGTGGAGTAATAGTAGTAGATGCAGGCAGGAGTCGTCTACTTGTCGCGGACATGATGCGTATATACATGATCATGCCTAGATATTCTCATAATTATGCACTTTTCTATCAGTTGCTCGACAGTAATTTGTTCACCCACCGTAATACTTATGCTATCTTGAGAGAAGCCACTAGTGAAACCTATGTCCCCCGGGTCTATTTTCCATCATATTAATCTCCCGTCAACTAGCTATTTCTGTCGCCGTTTATTTTGCAATATTTACTTTTAGTCTTTATCATAAAAATACCAAAAATATTATCTTATCATCTCTATCAGATCTCACATTTGCAAGTGGTCGTGAAGGGATTGACAACCCCTTTATCGCGTTGGTTGCAAGGTTCTTATTTGTTTGTGTAGGTACGAGGGACTTGCGTGTGGCCTCCTACTGGATTGATACCTTGGTTCTCAAAAACTGAGGGAAATACTTACGCTACTTTGCTGCATCACCCTTTCCTCTTCACGGGAAAACCAACGCATGCTCAAGAGGTAGCAACATACCCTTGTAGACCGAAAGTGGAAGCATTTAGTAACGCGATTGATGTAGTCGAACGTCTTCACGATCCAACTGACCCAAGTACCGAATGTACGGCACCTCCGTGTTCAGCACACGTTCAGCAGGATGACGTCCCTCAAGCTCTTGATCCAGTTGAGGACGACGGAGAGTTCCGTCAGCACGACGGCGTGGCGACACTGATGATGAAGTTCCTGGCGTATGGCTTCGCCTAAACACCACGACGATATGACCGAGGTGTTAAACTGTGGAGCGGGGCACCGCACACGGCTAAGAGATTGTCTGTTCTGCTATGGGGTGCCCCCTGCCCACGTATATAAAAGAGGGGGGAGGAGGAGGCCGGCCAAGGGGGAGGCGCGCCAAGGGGGAGTCCTACTAGGACACCAAACCTAGTAGGATTCGCCCCCTCTTTTCCTATTCCAAGAGGGGGAAGGAGGGAAGGAGAGGGAGAGGCTAAGGAAAGATGGGGCCGCGCCCCATGCCCCTAGTCCAATTCAGACTGCCATGGGGAGGGGCGCGCGCCACCTTGTGGCCTTCCCTCTCCTACTCCCTTATGTCCCATCAAGGCCCATAACTTCCCCGGGGGGTTCCGGTAACCCCTCGGTTCCCGATAAATATCCGAAACGTCCCGAAACCTTACCGGTGTCCGAATACCTTCGTCCAATATATCAATCTTTACCTCTCGACCATTTCGAGACTCCTCGTCATGTCCGTGTTCTCATCCGGGACTCGGAACAAACTTCGGTCATCAAATCACATAACTCATAATACAAATCGTCATCGAACGTTAAGCGTGCGGACCCTACGGGTTCGAGAACTATGTAGACATGACCGAGACACATGTCCGGTCAATTACCAATAGCGGAACCTGGATGCTCATATTGGCTCCTACATATTCTACGAAGATCTTTATCGGTCAAACCGCATAACAATATACGTTATTCCCTTTGTCATCGGTATGTTACTTGCCCGAGATTCGATCGTCGGTATCATCATACCTAGTTCAATCTCGTTATCGGCAAGTCTCTTTACTCGTTCCGTAGTGCATCATCCCGTAACTAACTCATTAGTCACATTGCTTGCAAGGCTTATGGTGATGTGCATTACCGAGAGGGACTAGAGATACCTGTCCGATACATGGAGTGACAAATCCTAATCTCGAGCTATGCCAACTCAACAAACACCATCGGAGACACCTGTAGAGCATCTCTATAATCACCTAGTTACGTTGTGACGTTTGATAGCACACAAAGTGTTCCTTCAGTATTCGGGAGTTGCATAATCTCATAGTTAGAGGAATATGTATAAGTCATGAAGAAAGCAATAGCAATAAAACTAAACGATCATTATGCGAAGCTAACGGATGGGTCTTGTCCATCACATCATTCTCTAATGATGTGATCCCGTTCATCAAATGACAACACATGTCTATGGTCAGGAAACTTAACCATCTTTGATTAACGAGATAGTCAAGTAGAGGCATACTAGGGACACTCTGTTTGTCTATGTATTCACACATGTACTAAGTTTCCGGTTAATACAATTCTAGCATGAATAATAAACATTTATCATGATATAAGGAAATATAAATAACAACTTTATTATTGCCTCTAGGGCATATTTCCTTCAAGTAACCCCTGGACGTTGGAACATAAACAGAGACGTGTTAGCACTGGACGGTGCAAATCCAAGACGTCCAAGAAACGAGCCAAGTCGGGCATGCCATGCACGAGGAGTCCACTTCCAGCTGTTCGCCCCCTAGGGGCTTGAAATAGCTCCGACTGGGGGTGAACCGGCAATTATTTCGGCGTGGTGGCGATCGGGTTCCTAGCCACCACCCCCAGGTCGCCCCCTGACGCCATTTTTTGAAAAAGAAAATCGGCCAAACATGACACAAAATCATACAAACTAGGCGATTTCATTGATATTTGTACAAAAACTTAAAAACACAAATTAAAGTAACTTAAGAACGACCCTCGCCCATCTGCTCGCGGACGCAGTCCGCCCTCGCCCACTTGAGGGCGGTTGACGATGTCCTGGACTAGGGGGTACTCACCACATCGTCTCCCGACCAGGTGGATCGGGCCGAGGACCCCCATGGCGGTTCACTCATGGGCCACTTCGGCCAGCCCATCCCGCATACAAGGAGTATTCCACAAGACTTTGTGATCAAGACAAGGACTCCTCCCCACCAACGTATTCGGCTAGGACTCTTGTTATCCTAGGCCTCTGGTACATTATATAAGCCAAGGCCAGGTTAGTCGATAGATTATTATGACATTAATCATCATACCCCTAGGGTTTAGACCACAACATATGATCTCAGGGTAGATCAACTCCTGTAATCTCTATATTCATCAAGATCAATCAAGCAGGAAGTTGGGTATTACCTCCATTAATAGGGCCCAAACCTGGGTAAACATCGTGTCCCATGTCTCCTGTTACCCATCGATCCATGAGACACAACTCGGGATTCCCTACCCGAGATATGCCGGTTTTGACACCGAGAATGGTGCTTTCATTGAGAGTTCCTCTATGAGATCAACGAAGGATCGATGGCTCGTCTGCAGATTAACTACGACGTCGACTTCTTCGTCACTGGCTCGACTGGTCACCTTGGCTCGACCGAGGATTGCACTCCACGTCAGATCGTCATGTTCGGACGATGACCTACATCAACATAAACTCTGATCTCTCTCAAGATCATGGAGGAATCATTCATGGGGCCTGGCGGCTTAACGTCAATATTGCCCTTGAGCGACCGTGCTGTTTTTCTGGACAGCGAACTTATATCCGACGCCACCGCCTCCTCGAATGTCGTTTTAGCGATTGCTTCGGTGGAATTATGCTGAATTAAGTCTACAACAACCATGCAAAATTTCATCGAGTTCCGATGGAGGAATCTCCCGCAATCTATGATATACCGGAGCCCTGTCAAATCTGGACGGGAATCTGGATGAGTTAAGTCGTGGTCTCCAGAGCCAAGCTCGGAGGTCCTTTGGATGATCCAACCATTCATCTGCTGTGGAATTCCCATATCTACCACCCCTCAAAATTTCAGCTCGATCCGACGGTTCAAACTCCGGGATCCTTCCGATAAGTGGACCAATTTTCTGATCTGTTTTCTACACGAATACGGATCCGACCCAAATTCATGTTTCTTTATCAACGTGACATTGGACAACCTTTTTAAAGGAATTTTCTTCTAGGGTATTGTGCGTTGTTCTTAACACGGGCCCATAAAATTTTAAGCCTTCTCTGAGATACTCTTCACCATCACGCTGGTGTCAAACCAGTCCGGTAACATTGCTCCACGGCTGCCGACCTGCGCAAGACACATCGTCGCTTTATTGAGCCGAGCTCATCTTCTTCGGATCATCATCTCGACAAGCCGAAAAAGAGTTCGGCATCGTGAAGGATAAATCATCACAAACAACGCCGCCCCACGGATTACACGGAACGAGCACACCGGCATCACCGTTCGGTCACTTCATCAATCCGGCTTTGACCGCTTCACAAGTTATGACCAGCGTTGGCATGACCGCACTGTTGCTTCTTCAAGCCAATATTCATCACGCCGAACTGCTTCAACACTTCGGCTGACATGGCAACTGCAACGTCTCCTTTCCGACCCGCTCCGTCACCTCGGCTAGACCGGGGGCTTCACCATCTCTTCGTCAACCTACTCCGGAGACTTCGGCGTCACCCGCCGACCAGCTTCGTCACATTAGCTGGACCGGGGGCTTTGCCTCGGCAGGCCAACCTTTGCCAGCATCGCCATGCCGCCACTTCATCGATCATCAGGCAATGGGTGTGCGGATCAAGTCCCAATTTTGGGAGTAACCTTTTTTCAGATTGCTACAACAGATAAACCAGGTGCTATTAATCCTAGTAATTTTTTTCTTGCTTGAGTTTATTTTTCTGAGAAATTATTACTCTGGTTTGTTCCGTCATCTGTACACAGGTCTTTCAAATGATGGCCGCATTAACGATGGTTGCGTGATGGTTCGGCCAGTTTCCCGTCCGCAGTTTGGCGAACGCCGCACCTAGAGCCCGGACCGCCCTGCAAATTTAGGCTTTGTCACGCCTTCACTGCGTCACGCCGACGCCCTGCACCGACATTGGCTTCGGCGCCAGGCCACATCTCTTTAAATAAATTATTTTTGCATAAAGCAATTATGCAAGGATTTTATATATATTTATATTATTATTTTTTGGACTGCACTATTTTATGTGTGAAGGTAATCGACTTCGACTGCATCACGCGCTCACTTTAACAAGCCAATGTCGTCGTCCCAATCGGTATAAATCGGCTCGCATGATCACCTTGTTGGTCGAATTGCTATACCGACATGTTCGGTTGCCTCGATGACTTCGGCATCATCGAGAGGGTTCTACCTCGTTGGGTGTTCGGCGCATGGGTAATATTCCTTTAATTATTCACTTTGCATAAATTATTTATTATGCTACATTTTTTAATTTATTATTGTTACTATTATCTCCTTCTTGCACTATTTTCTGTGCACAGGTAAATTATCCGGGTTGGACAGCGCTGTCACCTCGGCGTACTGACGTACCACGTCACTTCGGCTGGACCGGGGGCTTCGTCATCACTTCATTAACCCACGCTGGGAACTTCGGTGTCATACTGCCGGCCTGCTCCGTCGCCTCGGACGGACTGGGGGTTCCACCTCGCCACATTGGCCGTGTTATGTCGCCACTTTGGAGTGCCGAGCTCTTTGCTCCGCCACCTCGGGACCGGCTTACGGGCTGGAACCTCGTCCCGCCGTAAGCTCGGACCGCGTCATTGATGCCGAACACATTAACCAGCTAAGTTGCTTTCATGCTCAAAGTTTTAAAATTTTAAATTGTGTTCGGTTCGACCATGCTCACATATGTTGTTTGTTAAAAACACTTCCTTTCCCATGTTAACTGGGCGCTCTTAAATTTAAATGAGCTGTTTTATAATAAGTGTTCTTTTTCTTAGTCACTGCAAAGTCTTTTTCTATCACTCCTTTTTCGACACGAGTGTGTGGTCAATAGCTGGGGAGCCTAATTTCTCTCTCAAAGCCCCTAGAGTTTAGTTTGCTAAACTGGCCTAACGAGAAGTACTCCGCCTTCGGGATAGGAGGTTGAAGCCGTAGGCTGACCCGCTTGAAGTCTTGAGATAGGATGTGTCATGTTAAAGCACGACAGAAGCACATTTTGTTTCTAAGACCAATTTTCGGATTGGCACCGAACACTTGATCTAGTTCGGACGTCAAGTTTTTACTGAATTTTTTTGATTCTCCAAGCTTATGGCACCTTTGATCTATTTGTGTGTTTTTCTTTTATGAGGCGGGACATCCTCTTGACCGAGGTACCCTGCCTAATAATCCAGCTTGGGAAATCTTTTTCGACCCATAGTTCGGCATTTTTCCTGCCGACCTGCACCTCGGTGTTGGGTTCGAGCATAAATCCCGCAGTACACTGCCGGACACTTTTAAGCATCGACAATATCAACGGGGGGCTGCGACTTGAGCCGAACCCACCAAAAGCCAAGGTACTGCAAGGAGTCCTTGGCAAAATGTTCTCGGATATTGCTTTATATGCATTAGTTTCGAATTGTGTCTTCGGTCAATAGTTGGGTTGCCCGGCTCCTGTGCTTGCCTCCTACGTTCCGCTTTGTTCGGCTAGGTGTGCAAAGGGAGAACCACTGCGATTGTGCTTCCAGCTCGAATGGTTAAGCGCCTTAGTGGAGAAAGCCGAAAACTGACTGTCATAATAAGCGCAAACTGGTCAGCGATCCGATGAATGTGTTTAACTATAAGATCGATGGAGGTTACCCCGTGTTAAACGGCGGGCCGTTCATAACATTGGCCAAAGTGTTAACGGCTGGACATCAGCTGACGCCGAACACTACTGGGGGCTAATAACTGTCCTCCCAAACTTTAAGCTCCTATGACTAAGTGAAAGATATAAAGCCCACATATCTGATTGCCTTGTTTCCGCCAACACAACCGCCTTCGGGCACCGAGACGTCGGCTAAGGGTTTTCTGGTTACTGCAGAAGCACCCTACGTAGCATCTACAAAGGGGTAGAAAAGCCGACGATGGGCCACTTTCAAATGATAAATGGTCGCAACGGAGTCAAAATAAACATATATCATCAGCGTTTGTATTCATTGTACCAGCGCTTCCTTCCGTAATTATCGTTATAAAGCCATACATATGCATCAATTTGACTTAAGATTTTGGCCAAGCTGGGTTACCTGGCTCCTGTGCTTACCCCTACGTTCCTGATTGTTCGGCTAGGCGGTAAAGGGAGCACCTCTATGATTGTTACTACCGGGTCATCCGGGTTAGGATATAATTGGCCGGCAATGACGGAAGTGAAAATTTGGGTCCTATCCGGCATCAAGCTAAGATATTACGGCGACTTCTCAAAACCCTCTCTCAAGGGCCCGTCCGCCGATCACTATCTCCTCTAGTGTGCATCTCGGATTTTAGGCCGACACACACCTTGAGGGCTACTGGCTATATATCTCGTTAGTAAATAAATTGCATCAATCGGAAATGAAATGATCAAACAATCAGCCCGAGCCTGAGGTGGTGCATCACCTCGGAGGCAGTCCAGCATAAAGTTTGGCTGCGAGCGGCTGGCTCCATAGAGAACTTTTCAGCGTTAAGCTCGGATAACATCCTTTAAGCTTTTTTCAAGCCAAGGTGATCTATGACACCTCGGATATAGTCCGGCGTTGGAGCTCGCATACAGTCCAGCGTTGGAGCTCGGATACAGTCCGGCATTGGTGCTCGGCTGCAAAAGATACCTCGAATGCAGTCCGGCATTGGGGCTCGGATGCAAGAGGACACCGCTGCACGGGAGCAACTTCAAACCCGAGGTGGGCGTAAAAATAACAAGGCATTGATAAAGGCTGATAACTTAAAAGGGGCTCCTCGGATACCCGACGTGTAAACTCTTCAGATTTGCTTCGGCGGTCCTCAAGATCGAAGATGAGAAGATTTGTTGAACCAGTTTTCAAGACCAACGACCGAAGATGAAGAACAGTTTGGAAGGATCGAGGAGCGTCCCCAACTTGAAGACCGGTTCAGGGGGCTACTGACGGTGTCCTGGACTAGGGGGTACTCACCACATCGTCTCCCGACCAGGTGGATCGGGCCAAGGACCCCCATGGCGGTTCACTCATGGGCCACTTCGGGCAACCCATGCCGCATACAAGGAGTATTCCACAAGACTTTGTGATCAAGACAAGGACTCCTCTCCACCAACGTATTCAGCTAGGACTCTTGTTATCCTAGGCCTCTGGTGCATTATATAAGCCAAGGCCAGGCTAGTCGATAGATTATTATGACATTAATCATCATACCCCTAGGGTTTAGACCACAACATATATATGATCTCAGGGTAGATCAACTCTTGTAATCTCTATAGTTATCACGATCAATCAAGCAGGAAGTAGGGTATTACCTCCATTAAGTGGGCCTAAACCTGGGTAAACATCATGTCCCCTGTCTCCTGTTACCCATCGATCCATGACACACAGCTCGGGACCCCCTACCCGAGATCTTCCGGTTTTGACACCGATAGCGGTCTCGTCGTTGGTGGCCATGGCCTCGTGCTCCTTCTTCACGGGGAGCAACCCCAGCTTGATCTTCTCCCTGACGAGGCGGGAAGAAGAAGGATAGGGGCGGCCGCCCTCGTTGATGACGAGGGCGCCTGAGCGGCGTCTCGAGTGGCTCCAGCTTGACGGGGCGGAGCGTCGGCGAACCGAAGGAAAGGGATCCAGATCACGACGACGAGGAGGTCATCGTGCCGCGGTGTCCAGGAGCTACCATGGCGGCGGGAGAAAGAGGGGGCGCTCCAGGCACGACGTGTTGCCGTCCTCGATGTGCTCGAGGATAGCTTCGAGGGTGCGGCCGGGGACGCCCCACCATTGGCGGGGCCCCTCAGGGTTGAGGCGGCCGCGATGCTCGACGTCGGTGGTGGAGGCGATATGCTCCTCGTGGCGCCGCTCGAAGTACGCGGTCCATAGCGCGTTGCTGTCGGGGGCGTACCTCGGCTGGTTCCGTGCCGGCTCCGGTAGCGAGGACAGGATGTGCGCGAATTCAGCGATTCCGGCGCGCCGAGCGGCTCCGGTGGGCGTGGGCGGCACCGGGACGCCTCCAGGCGGCCGAAACCCGCATGTCCGGGGGCGCCGGGTAGTCGGCCTCGTAGAGGAAGCGCACCTCGTCCTCGCGCAGATGGCGGCGGCCAAAGCCGTTCGCCGCCGCATCGTCGCCTGGGAAGCGCTCGACCATTGCCGTCGGCGGGGGAGAGAGTAGGAGAGAGGGGCATCGACGGTGAGAGAGGGAGAGAGGGGCGTCGGAGGTGAGGGCGTGTGTGTTCATCGGCGAGGGAGGGCAGCATTTATAGCCACATATGGGCGGTGGGAGGGCTGCCGCCGTGTGCCGCATGGCGGGAGTGGGCGGGACGCGCGTCGCCGCGCCTTCACGGCGCTGCTCGTGAGGCATCAATGGAAGACTGACCGGCGCGGCAGCCTTGGCATTGATTCCTGCAGGATCGAGGTGATGAGGACGACGAAGGCGGCGAGTCGCTGACTCGGTGTGCCCATTTCTTTTCACGCCAAAAACGTTTCCTCCGGCGCCCCGGGCACCCCCAGCGTGCCGGGTTCGGCCTAGGTCCGCCGACGCCAAATTCGGCCCTAACCGATGAAAATTGGGCTTCTGGGGGCGTGACTGGGCCGAATTTTAGGCGCCGGCAATGAAAAAGGGCCTTGGAGGGGCTTGTTGGGGGCACGGCTGGAGATGCTCTAAGTTCATGAAGTGCCTTAACAGGATGACACAAATCATGTGGATGAGCAGGATCAACAAAACCTGGAGGTTGCTGTATGTAAACCTCTTCCTCGAAGACCCCATGGAGAAAAGCATTCTAAAGCTACGTATAAATATTATCTAACAAGGACCGCCCCTCCTCCTCTGTCTTGATTCTTGGCCCATACACCGTCAGCATTGCCTTAGATCCACCCATGCTCTGGCAGATACCATCGTTCCTGCTGCTGAGCCACGACTTGTATGTCTTCCTGTTGTATGTCTTCCTGTTGGTGTGCCTTCCACATGAAAGATAGAGTTTACTAGTGTAACTCACATGGTTCCTCACCAGCCAGAACTGATAGAAGCCTTGCACAATCCACTACTAAAGATCAGAATCACTGACCCTCAATTGCTGAGCAACGAGAATGCCCACGCATTAGTGATGAGGACGATCACTGACGAGTCTTCCATGGTGCATCAGTGATGAGGTATTTTGAGCTCTACTTCATGCTTATTAGAGACGGGTTTGAAATTGATCAGTCAGTGATCATGTGTTCCGGTGTCCAAAGTGAACGGATATTTGGCACTTACAGCTGTCACATTTGACCCGTCTAAATTATTATTGCAAAATAGTCGCGTTTGTTTTTTTGCCGGTCAAAAATGTGTTGTATACGTTTTATATCTTCTCCGTGCCAATTCCCTAATTCTCATCGTCGTTGGTGAGCCCCTCTCCTGTGGGATTGCACTATGTCCGTGTTGGCCCAGTCCCGACGATGATACGACCGACGACAAACAACGATGAGAAACGGAACTCGCTGACAAACTCGACGAAGTTCTATTACATCGAGATGTACACGCTGTAACCTAGATCAATCCACTCAGCACGAAGCTAGATCCCTCTAGCAAAGCGCTTGATCGATCCTCTGGTAAAATAGCTGCAAGCAACACCAAAACACAAGTACGTACACAACGGCCCGTCGGCCGGAAGTACCACACACACGCACGCGAAGCTGGGTATTGCCGCAGGAGCGTATCGCTCCTGTTTGATCTGTATTACTTTCACAAATCCACGGTACAAGTTACAGGGCTGCTTGCACACATATAAGTAGTATCAGGCTAGCTAGCTACTAGAGAAATACTAATCGGATGCTAACTCGAATACTACTCGGATCATACATGCACACGAGCCCGTACCCGGACACGTACTACTTCGGGAGGTTGTGTCGTGTTTACTTCTAACAATCACCCCCGTAAACACGACGTCATCACGACACTGCATCGATGCCGATGCTTCTTTGAATCTCTAATAACTTCTCTCGATTCAAAGCCTTGGTCAGGATGTTCGTCAGCTGATCATCAGTGCAACTGTAGTTGACCTCCGTCTTACCTTCTTCCACGCAGTCATTTATATAGTGATACATCGTATCAATGTGCTTGCCCCTTTTACGCCGCACTGGATAGTCACGTAGAAAAGTTGTAGACTCACTGTCAACATTGAGCATCACTTGTTCTTGATCTCGATACATGAGATCACCCTGTAGCCTCCCGAGCCACACACCTTGACACTCTGCTTCACTTGAAGTAGATGTCACCACTTTCTGCTTTCGTGATAATCAATTTACTATGCTTTTCCACCAAAGAAATATGCCACGTCCGAGGTAGTCTTACGGTCGTCGACAATTCCTTCCTTATCACTACCACTGTAGCCAAGTAGTTTCACCATCTCCTTCTTGCTCAGCTCAAGATGAGGTTCCATGGAACGTCAATTGGATTGCAATATTCATGCCACAACTTTCCAGTAATTTCCTTGCGTATACTTCCTGGCATACGGTGACCCCCTCTGGCTTTTAATGTACCTCGATCCCGAGGTAGTAACTCAATAGTCCTAGATCATCCATCTTGATAAGCTCATTCATTTGTAGCTCGAACTTTAAAATCATCTCTTCATCTGCTCCAGTTATCAATAGGTCGCCGTCGTAAATGCCAACTAGCAGACGATCCTTTCCTTCACCTTGCTTGTACATTGCATACTCTAGTGGGGCTTTGTTAATCCAAGAGAAATCATCTTCTGATCAAGTTTGATGTTCCACTTTCGAGGGTCTTGCTGTAGCCCATACAAAACTTTGTGTAGCTTCAGTACCTTGTGTTCCTCTCCCTCTTTGATGAATCCCGGTGACTGATTCACATACACATCTCCTTTTAACTTGCCATTCAAAAATGCGGATTTTACATTCATGTGATGTATCCTTCATGATTTCTGAACCGTGAGAGTGATGAGTAGTCTCACCCCTTCCATCCTTTTAACGGGAACGAACACTTCTGCAATGTCCACACTTTCCTCTTGCACGTACTCTTTGGATACTAGCCTCGCTTCGTGCTTCACGGACACTTTGGCATCTTTCTTGATCCACAAGCTCCCATGCATTGTTGTCGTGGATCGACCTCAACTCCTCCTCCATAGCTTGACGCCAATACTCCTTCGTATTTGCATCCTCGAATTCCATCGGTTTCTCAGCGTTTGCTAGACATTGCCAACCACTCCGTTTCACCTTTCCCGGGTCTTTTGTCCAAAAAGCTTCCTCCGGACATATGTCGATCACCCGGCGTAGACGATTGGTTGTAGGTAGACATGTCCTTTCTTCCTTCATGGGCACGGGCGTTACGTTGCCATTCCCATATCCACACGTGGACGCGGTCCCTCCTGGACCTCCACTGCATGAGCCACCATGCAGGATCAGCTTGCCACACCCAGTTGGGCTTCCCGACTCGTTGGCAAAGTTCCCAAGTAGTAAATCTAGATGTGGCCCTTGCTCACCACGTGAGACACCCATGCCTCCTGCTGGAGTAGTTTCAGGCTCACGTGGGCTTTGACTTAATACTGCACCATCACACGCAGCTGCCTTGTAACCTCCAGCTGCAGCGCTCGCTGATGGGTGCAAGGCACCGCGACTCCATGCAAGACCTCCCGCTTGAGTTAATGCGGACAGTGCTTTCGGCCTACTCAGTGGGACACCACGTTCACCTGTTATTGGGTAGTGTGGCATGGCTGATGCGCACATGCCCACTTTTGTATCAGCATACTTTGATTCATGGTCTTCAGGCGCCACGTATGCCGAAGTGACATTCGTGTCCTTAGCATCGACACAGATTTCAGAATTATGTCTCGCGTCAGTACCTTCGACACGAGTTTTGGAATCACCCCTCATGTCTGTAACATCGACACGAGTTTTCCAAACAATAATTTTGAGAGCGAACTTTTTATTCACTAAGCGCGATTTCTGTAGCCGATGCTTGAAGAACATGATCCTCCTTGTTCACGAGCTCGCACATCAACATCAGGTCACTTTCATCATCTTCCTCGGCCATGATCGTCTTCTCCTTCGGGGGATTCTTACACGCTGACTTGAATTGGACGAGCAGATTACCGTTGTGGCAGCGGATCTTCCTTTTGTTGAACTTTTTCTTCTTTGGCTTATCCGACTGTTTGTCGGCGTCCTTTGCGGGATGGTACTTTCCGCCGCTACCAGACGCCTTATCGAAATTGTTCTCCTTGGAAACCATCGCCTGCCACTGAGCACGTGTAAGCATCAGGTACTCATCCGACTTTGCGTCACCGTAACTTAGTTTCATCCGCTCGTCATGCACCCTGAAGCGACGAACCAGATCATCCAAAGTGAGAGTCTTGAGATCAACACATTGCTCGATCCCCGACACAATCGGCATGTAGCATGGTGGAGCGGCATGTGGAAAACACCGGACCACGGAGATGTCCTCTAGCTTCTCCCCGAGACTGCAAATCCCGTTTACCATAGTGGCAACCCTTGCTGTGAAGGCGTCCACCGTCTCATCTTCTCCCATCCTCAAACTCTCGTAACTTTTCCATAAAGTTTGCAAGTTTGCCTCGCGCACACGCGAGTGCCCTAGATGCAATGTCTTCAGCGTGTCCCACGCCTCCTTCGCTGATGTCTTTGAGATTAGATGCTGTTGCACGTCCACCAGCATCACCGAGCAGATGGTCGTGATAGCTTGGCGATCCTTCCAATACAAGGCACCACCCTTCAGGTAGTCATCACCGCCGGGGTCGATGTCTTCCCAGAGCTCATTGGCCTCGAGCGTGCACTCCATCATGGTCACCCGTACCACGAAGTTTCCACGGTCGAATCATGGATACAACGATCTCACCGGAGAAGCCATTACTTTAGCCGCACCGGAGTGCTCCGCCAGCTGCTTGTTCTTCTCGTCGTCCGACATGATCTCTCGTTACTAGAAGATCGACCTTGCTCTGATACCAATTGTTGGCCCAGTCCCGACGGCGATACAACCGACGACGAACGACGATGACAAACGAAGCTCGCTGACGAACTCGACGAAGTTCTATTACGCCTAGATGTACATGTTGTAACCTAGATCAATCCACTCAGCACGAAGCTAGCTTCCTCTAGCAAAGCGCTTGATCGATCCTCTAGTAAAACAGCTGAAAGCAACACCAAAACGCAAGTACGTACACAACGGCCAGTCGGCCAGAAGCACCACGTGAAGCTGGGTATTGCCGCAGGAGCGTATCGCTCATGTTTGAACTGTATTACTTTCACAAATCCACCAACGAACAAGCCCTCTTCACTCACCAGCTCGGCTGCTTCTCAGCTCATGTGGTATTCTTCACTCAACCAGGCCATGGCGCCGCACCGTACGGCCTTTGTTGAGGATATGGCGACGAGGTTAGGAAGAGCTCTATGTTTGGAACGGTGCCGACGACATTGTAAAATGTTTTTTTTATGTGTGTGATAGCGCTACAATTTTCTCTCAGTTGGTTAGTGGTTGATTGACTTGGAGTATACACATTAGTAGCAGTTGCTCACTACAGATAATTTTTTTGTCTTTTGGCCCCATGAAACATTTTTGTCTAGCTCCGCCACTGCCCCGTGGCAACCTAGTCCGGCCGCAGCCCCTCCAACGCCTTCCTGAGCGGTGCTCTCTTGTCGTGCATAGCCTCCGTCCTGCATCTCTGGTTCCGTCCAATCCACCCTGCCGTTGCACACCAGGTCACCCGTCATATGAGGTTGTATACCCGGTACTCCTGCCTTGCTCTTCAGTCATGATGGCGATCATGGTAGTGAGCTGCTCTCCTTCTAACATTATAGAATATTTAGGCTTTTCTGTGTGACTAACCTTCATGCGGATGTAATTTTGTAGGGTTAGTTCATGTATTTGATTATAAAAATCTATAGGAGTTGATGTATTTCAACCAATTTTTTGTAGGGTTTGATGAATTTTTAACTTATAGATAAGTTCGGCAGTGTTAGCTATTTCTTTGTAGAAATATGTTAAGAATTTAGTGAAACTATTCTAATGGTGTAGCACTACAAACTTCTTAGTAGGCAGATGATGAAACTTGATACCTTTACACATAACTAAGGCACAGTTTGCTTTGACTACTATATGTTGAGGAATAACTTAAGTTCTTTAACTCATTCAAATCAAAGGAGTAATGTCTTTGATGTGGATAATAAGATGAATTACTAAGTTATCTGAGGTTTATATGTTCTTGAACAAATCAGTTATGCCTTTCATGCATCTCTATATAAGTTGGAAAAAGTACATAACAACTGTTGTGCTGAAACGGATATCCATTTTAGTTGCACTGCGCACAAAAAATATTAGCCATTTTGCCGGTAGTTCGAAGGGCGATATATACTCCAGAAAAAGGTGAACATCATCCGGAAAAACTCCGAGAGTGTTGTCCGTTGTAAACACACCACTGCTTATGTCAAGTACAAGGTTAACTAATTGCTTATTTCATAAATTTTGCTTGAATTTGATCTGAAATAATAGATCGATGAACATCTTATGTGATTGTTATGCCAGTTATTGTTCCATGCAGAGTTTTATTTTGTTTGCACTACACAAATGAGGATGACGAGTTGCGCTACAAAGTTACCTATTGGTGCAAGCACCGACCGGTTTCATCGGTACTTGCTACTGGCCATTGTATTTCACATAGATTGGTGAGATAATTATTCTCATCATCTCCGTCTTATTGAGAGCCCGTTAGTTTGCTAAGAGGCATGGCAGATAGACTAGTGGAGATTATGAGTAGTTTAGCATATTTAAATTTATATGTATGTCCTTTGTCAAGTTTGTTAAATGGCTTGATGGATAGACCAATCTTTGTAATGTGGTAGAGGTATCTATTTTCCATATATATATATATATATATATATATATATATATATATATATATATGTATATATACGTACCGAGTTTACAGATGGGCCCAACACTGAACTTGGCGGCGTTTCAATCCAGAAGAGGAAAGATGTCAATTTCCCTCACGCCAAGCATCATAGCCACCCCAAAGACTGGAATCAAACTTGGTTTTATTGTCGAAACACAGCTCCAGACGACGAAAATCATCTGCCGGGTTATCGTCTGCACCGGCTTACCAATAAACATGCAGTCCCCCAACGACTCACCGCAAAGGAACGAGCTAGTTATGCACCACAGCTTGCAAAGCTCAGAGCTTTTGTTGCAAACGGATTGACAGGCATTGACTTCGTTCGATGCTGGGTTTCTTGGAGTATTATGCCTTTAAGCCGGCGCCCCGGTTTAATGTGTGAATATACAGGGGATCTGAAAGACCCTCAGCGTCATATTAACATCCAACTCACTGACGATGAAGTCACCGAATCTATCAAGAAAATGCTTGATGAACCGGTGGCTGTATGCAGCAAAGTAGGGCTCAGTCCCTTCTGTACTTCAAATAAACCGCCAGCTGTAAGAATTGCATCGCTCTTTTTAATCCATCCTCCTGTAAACACTATTATAACCTTTGCTAATCTTTGCAGGGTGACGATCCATTTTGGAAATGGAAACCGCAGGACAAACCAGCGAAGCCTCAGGATAAACTAGTGAGAGTGGCTCGCATCAAAACCAAAGTTACAAAGAAACCTGCGAAGAACAGAACCGCTGATTCCCCTGACCTGCCAAATGAGGAAGAACTTGATAATCTGGAATCAGAGGTAGAACTTGACTCTCTTGGTTCTTTTTTCATACACCTCATTGACAATGATCATTATCAGGATGATGCGGAGGCTAGCCGCGCTGGTGAGGCAGAGGTAATTATTCTTTCTTCCGACTCGGATCCTGTGCCAACACCAAAAATCCGTCGAATACTCCGGAAAGTAAAATTTTCACGCCCTCTTGCTTATTCGGATCCGCACTTTCTTTTGAAGACACAACAGGACGAAGCTCGCCGCACAACTCGGCATAGCGGCCAAGTGGTGACCTCCTCCGGTTTACCGAACTCTCCAGTTCGTAAATGCCATCAAGAGGTTTCTTATACTCCCGACACACTTTATCCTAAAGCATGTTACTTCTGATATCCTCTTAATCCGTCTGACTCAAATTATCAGGGAACCTCCCATTCATCATCCAGCGAGTCATCAGCCACACAACTTCCTCCCCTCAAAACTGTTCCTGGGTAAGCATATTACACTTAACCCTTTATACCTTGTACTTGTTGATTATACTAACTTGTATGTCTGTTCTTTTCAGTGCCAAAGCCAGACTTAGCAAGAAAGCCAAGTTGAATAAACCGACCGATGATAATCCGGTCACTGAACTGGAGAAGATCCCCGAAACCTTTGATCCAAATGCTGATACCATCCTGGATGATCCGGTACCTCAGGTTCAGGACACTTTTGTTGAACCGGTAGAGATAAATCCGACGAGCCAGTCTGCTAATCCGCCAAGCCCAGAAAAAATGACTGATAAACCGCCAAGCCCAGAAAAACGATTGATAAACCGCCAAGCCCAACCAAAACTATTGATGATGATGTTGTTGTTACTGGTACTGGTTTCTCCTCCCCTGGCCATCCTGTCGCTTTATCAAAGCATACTGCCAAAGAAGAATTTTCTGTTATGGACAAAGGCAAGTGGAAAACAGATTTATCAAGCTATGCCCACCTCAACGCCCAAGATATCCATTCTGGATTTTTAAACCGCCTGTACACAAGCCGCGACTATGAAGCCGGTTTAGTGGGCGTGATGAAGGAGCGGTAGAGGTAAATATCACTCACTCTTGCATAAGCTTTCTTTCCTTATGACTATTGTAGGCTATCAATTCCAGTAGCCCCCAAGGGCCGGTTCATAATGTTGTTGTGAACCGGGACTTGTAATAGAATTATATATAATTTTTTCTTGCGTAGTCCCCAGGGACCGGTTTATACCTTTAGGATGAACTGGTACATCTCTGCCCTGCAGCTTCCAAAACTGTTGATAATCATCATTGTAATCCGTCTGAATAGGAAAAATCCATAACTTGAATTTGAGCAAATATGCATTAGCCCCCAAGTGCCAAGTGTATAACTTGTTATGTGCTTGGGACTTTAGAATGTCAGTTGATAAAAAGTAATCCGCAGTAGCCCCCAAGTGCCAAGTGTATAACTCATTAACAGCCATGAAAGGAATCTTTAGGACTTCAAAGATGTACTACCAACTCATTAACTGTCTCTTGCAGGCTGATCTGACCAAAAAGGAATCTCAAATCGCCGACCTTCAAGAAAATATTAAGTCCCAACAAGCAGAAACTTCCAAGGCTAAAGAAGAGTTGACCGGCGCTTTAACAGCCATGGAAAAACTGAAGGATGGCTTTAAAGGCGAATGGGCAGACTAGGAAGCTGAAAGAGCAACTTTGCTAAAGCGGTCGGAGGATGCTGAAGCAGCCCTTAACCCGGTAACGGAAGAGCTGACTGGCTTGAAGCGGCAAATCAATGCTATGACCTCTGCTGTCTTCGGTAAATAACCTCTTCATAAGCTTTAAACAAATAACAGCCATGAAACTGCCAGTTTAATAATACTTTGACCATTGCAGGTAGCCGTGTTACTCATCTTGGCTCGGACATGCGCAAAAAACTGAAGGCTGCCTATACATTGATAGAGCAGTTATATACCGGCGTTCAACGGGTCATCTACACAGCTTCATATAATAAACCGCCCCTAACTTTAATCAAGGAAACATTGGTAAAATTATCCATGACACCTGCCCAGCTTGAGGAATTGAAGAAATCTGCTGCAAGGGCCGGTGCTCTGTCTGCATTGACTCGGGCCAAGGCCTGGATATCTGATCTTGATCCGGAAGACATTGGAAACGGCTATCCCAGCCAAAAAGAAGATGGGTCAGATTTTGACAATGACGACCTCAGGGCTTTGACGAAGGAAATGCGTCCACTTGCAAGTAAACTGGCTGAAGAGACTGATTTGTCTTTCCACCGGTCGATTTATGATGCGGACAATAAACGGATTGATGCATCTGTATATGATGTGCAAAATCTTATCCCGCCAATCCGTAAGCATACCTACGCCCCTGATGTTGAACCGTCCGATCTTATAAGCTATGAAGCTGTCTTTCGATGTTTAACTGGGATTGACTAGGCAACCACTGACTTCCAGCTGCTGGGTGGAGAGGCGGAGGTTGAACCGGCACAGGATGATCCACAACCTTCAAGTCAGCCTGAGGAAGAATCATGATCCAGAGGCCGGTTTAGCTTCTGCACACTGTGATCCGTGTGATAAACAATTATTCTTTTGGGCAGTCAGAGCGCCTTGTAATAGGGTAGTTGAAACACTTGATCTGCTATCGTGGATATTCACTCTGCATGATATTTTTATTCCGCCGTGATTATGCCATGTCTGCTTATGATCGTTAGCAGCTTTTATGCAATCCTGTTTCTGCACATAGCAAACTTAAATTGTCCTGGCGGTTTACCGCCGGACGGGTTATAACACCCAATATAAAGCGAGGGTTTATAACCAAGGCTGTATTGTCAAGAATAATTAAATATGAAATTAATCATACCTATGACATTGCATCACATCATTGGTTTACCAACTTTATTGTAGTAAGGGTAATAACCCAAATCTTGAGTGCTGATAACTCCCACCATGCTTTGCTGGTTTCTAATACAGTCATGCCGGGTTATAATAAACAACGGATTATCATACTGGCGACTTATAGTCAAAACCAGACCGGGTTAAAAAACACCGGATTATAATTGATCGTGTACTGACAACTTATAGTTGAAAGCCAAGCCGGGTCAAATGACACCGGTCATCTTTGTAAATTTAAACCTAGGAACTCAAAAGCCAGACCGGGTCAATAAATACCGGTTTATCATAAAATGTTATAAATTTCATTAAAAGAGAAAAAACTTGGCAAATAAAAGCATAAAAGAATATGCGAGGCTTTTCATGGGCTGCCAGGCCCAAAATCGAGGCTTTTCATGGGCTGCCTGGCCACTGAGTTAAACCATTTTACAAAGCCTTTTAAGACGGACCTCACATTAACCAATCGTCGTTTTAACTTTGAAAAGTTCAGGGTCTGTATAAGATTGACTTGTCAAACGTTCGGCGGGTCATACCAGGATTACCTGGGCGGAGTGACTTACTTGATGAAGGCAGGTTAACCCGGGGTTTTAGGTGAATACACCTGGCTTCCAAGCCTGGCTTGATAGCCTATCACAAGGGTGTCGACTCTATGTTCTTGTAGAAGCAAAGATCCCCCAAGCAATATTTTGAGCTGTGCTCAGTGGACGCCTATGTTTGAGTTGTGCTTTGCAATAAACTCTCTTTGGTTCCTCATGATGTTGGGTATTAAGCCCCCAAGCTTATGTTTGAGCTGTGCTCTTTCTCTCTTTTTTGTAGCTTTATAAGCCGGATTAATGGACAAACAGAACTCCGCTTTATAAGCAGAAGCCCCGATGTAACCAAGAAAATATTTAAAGACGAACAACAGAGGCCCCGCTTTAGCAAGGATGCCGGTTTATTATATTGATCATAATTTATACACCGTCAAGAATATGTACATAATAGGAGCCTATGGCTCAGGTGTAGTAAGGCCGAAGATGAGCAATATTCCACGGCCGGCGGGTCTCCTCCTCCGACTTGCGTGAGTCTTTTTGCTCTCGAACATCGATAAGGTAGTATGACCCGTTGTTCAAATTCTTGCTGACCACAAAGGGCCCTTCCCAAGGTGGGGATAACTTGTGCATGTCGGTCTGATCTTGGATAAGCCGGAGCACTAAGTCGCCTTCTTGAAAAGCTCTGGTTTTAACCCGGCGGCTGTGATAACGCCGCAGGTCTTGCTCATAAATCGCTGAACGAGCTGCCACTATGTCCCATTTTTCATCTAACAGGTCCAATGAATCTTGGCATGCTCTTTCATTGTCCGCTTCAACATAAGCTGCCACTCGGGGCGAGTCATGGCGAATATCACTTGGGAGAACTGCTTCTGCTCCATAAACCATGAAGAAAGGTGTATAGCCCGTAGATCTATTGGGGGTGGTATTAATGCTCCATAACATGGAAGGCAACTCTTCCACCCAACAACCCGGCGTCCTCTGTAAAGGAACCATAAGCCGGGGCTTGATGCCTTTCAGGATTTCTTGATTAGCTCTCTCCGCTTGACCATTAGACTGGGGGTGAGCCACTGATGACACATCAAGCCGGATGTGCTCACGTTGACAGAACTCTTCCATAGCACCCTTGGAGAGGTTCGTGCCATTATCTGTTATGATATTTTGTGGAAAACCAAATCGGAAAATCACCTTTTTCATGAATTGAACCGCCGTGGCTGCATCACACTTGCTGACTGGCTCTGCTTCCACCCACTTGGTGAACTTATCAACCGCCACCAAAAGGTGGGTCTTCTTGTCCTTGGACCTCTTGAAGGGCCCAACCATATTGAGCCCCCAAGTTGCAAACGGCCAGGTGATTGGAATCATCCTCAATTCCTGAGCTGGAACATGGGCCCGGCGTGGAAACTTCTGACAACCATCACACTTCCTGACCAAATTCTCAGCATCAGCATGAGCTGTTAGCCAGTAAAAACCGTGTCGGAAAGCCTTAGCCACAAGGGACTTTGAAACGGCATGATGACCGCAATACCCTTCATGGATTTCACGCAAAATCTCACAGCCTTCTTTAGGAGAAACACAGTGCTGAAACGCCCCCGAGACACTGCAGTGATGTAACTCGCCATTGACAATAGTCATGGAATTGGACCGCCGGATTATCTGTCTGGCCAAAACTTCGTCCTCGGGTAACTCACCCCGGGTCATATACGCTAGATATGGCACCGTCCAATCAGGGATAGCATGAAGAACCGCCACCAATTGAGCCTCCGGGTCAGGAACAACCAGGTCCTCCTCCGTCGGTAGTTTGACCGACGGGTTATGCAAAACGTCAAGAAAGACATTGGGCGGTACCGGTTTATGTTGAGACCCCAGCTGGCTTAAGGCGTCCGCCGCTTCATTCTTGCGCCGATCAATGTGCTCGACCTGGTAACCCTTGAAGTGACCAGCAATGATATCCACCTCACGCCGATAAGCCACCATGGTGGATCCTTAGAATCCCAAGTACCAGAGACTTGCTGGGCCACTAAATCGGAGTCCCCAAAGCAACGTACCTGGATTAAGTTCATCTCTTTAGCCATCCGAAGACCGTGGAGTAAGGCCTCATACTCAGCTGCATTGTTAGTACGAGGAAACATCAAGCGGAGAACATAACGAAATTTGTCACCTCGAGGGGAAGTAAGGACCACTCCAGCCCCCGAGTCCTCCAATTGTCTGGACCCGTCGAAGTGAATAGTCCAGTACGTGTTATCCGGTTTATCCTCCGGTGCCTGCAATTCCGTCCAGTCATTGATGAAATCCACGAGCGCTTGAGACTTGATGGCCGTGCGAGGCATATATTTTAACCCATGAGGTCAATGCTCGATAGCCCACTTAGCAACCCGTCTAGTTGCTTCCCTGTTCTTGATGATATCTCCCAAAGGAGCGGAGCTGACCACAGTGGTGGGATGGCCCTGAAAGTATTGCTTAAGCTTCCGGCTCGCCATAAAAACTCCATACACCAGCTTCTGCCAATGCGGATATCTCTGCTTGGACTCAATAAGCACCTCACTGATATAATAAACCGGTCGTTGAACCGGATACTCCTTACTGGACTCCTTGCGCTCCACCACAATAGCCACGTTGACAGCCCGGGCGCTAGCAGCCACATATGACATCGATGGTTCTTTATCAATGGGGGCAGCAAGAACAGGCGGCTCGGCTAACTGCTTCTTCAGATCCTCAAACGCCGCATTAGCAGCATCACTCGAGACAAAGTTGTCTGTCTTTTTCATCATCTGATATAGAGGGATGGCCTTCTCTCCCAACCGGCTGATAAACTGGCTTAGCGCTGCAATACGACCCGCCAGACGTTGAACATCATTGACACACGCCGGTTTAGCCAGGGACGTAATAGACTTGATCATTTCCGGATTAGCTTCAATGCCCCTGTTAGACACCAGAAAACCCAAGAGCTGGCCTGCCGGTACACCAAAAACACACTTGACCGGATTAAGCATCACCTTATAGACCCGGAGATTATCAAAGGTTTCCTTCAAATCATCTATCAATGTCTCTGCTTTCCTGGACTTCAGCATGATATCATCCACATAAGCATGAACATTGCGCCCAATCTGATTATGAAGACAATTCTGCACACATCGCTGATAAGTCGCCTGGGCACTCTTGAGCCCAAAAGGCATAGACACATAGCAGAAGGCTCTAAAGGGGGTTATGAAGGCTGTCTTGTCCTGGACCTTAACTGCCATTTTGATCTGATGATAACCAGAATAAGCATCTAGAAAGCTCAAACACTCACAACCCGCCGTAGCATCAATGATTTGATCAATACGAGGGAGAGCAAAAGGATCCGCTGGACAAGCCTTGTTCAAATCTGTGTAATCCACACACATACGCCAAGTGTCGTTCTTCTTGAGTACCAGCACCGGGTCAGCTAACCACTCCGGGTGAAAAACTTCCACAATAAACCCTGCTGCCAAGACCCGGGCTACCTCCTCGCCAATAGCCTTGCATCTTTCTTCATTTCAGCGGCGGAGAAACTGCTTGAACGGTTTAAACTTGGGATCGATATTAAGAGTGTACTTAGCGAGCTCCCTCGGTACACCTGGCATGTCGGAAGGTTTCCATGCAAAGATGTCCCGGTTCTCACGGATGAACTCGATGAGCGCGCTTTCCTATTTCAGATTCAGGTTAGCGCTGATGCTAAACTGCTTGGATGAATCGCCAGGAACAAAATCAACCAACTTAGTCTCATCAGCCGACTTAAACTTCAAAGCCGGATCATGCTCTGTAGTAGGTTTTTTCAAAGAAGTCATATCGCCAGATCAACATTGTCTTTGTAGAACTTCAACTCCTTGGTTGTACAAACCGACTCGGCATAGGACGCATCACCTTCCTCACATTCCAAAGTGATCTTTCGGCTTCCATGTACTGTGATGGTTCCCTTATGACCCGGCATCTTGAGCTGCAGATAAACATAACATGGCCTTGCCATGAACTTAGCATAAGCCGGCCGTCCAAATAGGGCATGGTATGGGCTTCTGATTTTCACCACTTCAAAGGTCAATGTCTCTGGTTGTGAATCGTGATCATCTCCAAAAGCAACCTCCAGAGCTATCTTTCCGACCGGATAAGCCGATTTACCAGGCACTACACCATGAAAAACGGTGTTTCACGATTTAAGATTCTTATCTGTTAACCCCATGCGATAGAAGGTTTCATAATACAAGATGTTGATACTGCTCCCTCCATCCATGAGCACCTTGGTGAACTTATAACCTCCAACCTGAGGTGCCACCACCAACGCCAGATGACCCGGATTATCCACCCGGGGCGGATGATCCTCTCGACTCCACACAATAGGCTGTTCAGACCAGCACAAGTAACGGGGAACCGCCGGTTCAACGGAGTTCACTACTCTTTTATGAAGCTTCTGATCGCGCTTGCACAGGCTAGTGGTGAAGACATGATACTGCCCACTATTCAACTGCTTCGGGTGACTCTGGTAACCTGACTGTTGCTGCTGCTGATTTCCCTGTTGATTATAACCACCCTGGTTGCCTTGATTGCCTTGATGACCATGTCCACCCTGATTAACTTGAAATCCTGAACCGGAATTACCTCCACCATAACCCGGCCCATAGGACAAGGGTCCTGAACCGCCGGGCGGTCCATGATCATATCGGAAAATATCTGAGTTTTGAACTCCTGCAAAATAAAGCAATCCTTCCAGAGGTGCGTAGCCGGCTTCTCTCGCGTCCCGTGCCTCGGGCAAGGCTGATTTAACAGGCACTCAAGATTAACACATGATCCTCCACTCCGTGGGGGCGGTTTACCCTTACGACGCTGGCCATTGTCCTGCGCATTGGTGTTAGCCACAAAATCTGAATTACTATCCGCTTTACGCTTACCATTGTTCCCATGGCCCGCCTGGTTATGTTGCTGCCATTTTGCACCGTCGTTCTTCTTTCCCTTCCCCGGCTTCTCGTCGTCAGACTCGGGATCCTTGGTACTATCAGAGTCGGCATACTTAACCAGAGCTGCCATAAGTGTTCCCATGTCATTGCAGTGACGCTTGAGCCGTCCCAACTTCAACTTCAGAGGCTTGAACCGGCAATTGCCCTCCAACGTTATGACTGCTGAATCGACATTGATGCGGTCCGATGAATGCAAGATCTCTGAAACCCAGCACACCCAATGTGTTGTCGACTCGCCTTCTTCTTGGACACAGGCGGCTAGATCCACAATTGACATAGGCTGCTTGCACGTATCTTTGAAGTTCGTTATAAACCGGGCCTTCAACTCGGCCCATGACCCAATGGAATTAGCTGGCAAACTTTTTAGCCAAGTGCGAGCCGTTCCATTCAACATCATGGTGAAGTATTTAGCGCATGCCGCTTCATCTACAT
Source organism: Aegilops tauschii subsp. strangulata (assembly GCF_002575655.3). NCBI lineage: Eukaryota > Viridiplantae > Streptophyta > Magnoliopsida > Poales > Poaceae > Aegilops > Aegilops tauschii. Next base: position 639,263,314 of record NC_053041.3, on the reverse strand, counting down.
CCAGCATCTCCATTCCCATCTCATAGCTTTCGACCCATGATTCGGGGGGTTGGTCAGCAGTGTAATTGGGCACTTTACGCGGACCCTTGAAATCCTTAGGTAGGCACATGTTGCGTAGAGCCGGGGTGAGCCACGGCACCCCCCAAACATTGAAAGCAGCACCTCGTTCCACTGAAGTGGTCGGACGAACCGGAGTAAGCTGACGGTCCACGTACGGTGCTGCTAACTCGGCTTCTCGACGCGCTCTACCGTTATCCACCACGTCCTGAGCATTTGCACCACCGCCTGCCGGGTTAGGTCCTCGAGGGGCATTACGATTCCGCTCACTGCTTGACACAGCCGGTTCATCAATATGCCTGCTGTAACTCCGGCTCGGGCGAGGGGTTGAATGAATTCTGTCTCGACTATATGAATAGGCCTACTGCTAAACCATAGCTGTTTGAAGATGATCTCCGGCGCGCCGCGTCTCAACCGCTGTTGGGGACTCGCCTTCCATTGGAATAGCCGTCAATCGTGACGCCACAACGATCATGTTACCCAAAGGGGTGGAGAAGTGACCCGGCGGTGTCGGCATGTACTGAGGCGAGTCATGATTCCGTCGAGGCGGATCTGTCGCCCGTGGCTGATCCGGCGCTCCTGTCCCAGTTGCTTCAATCCGGTTTACCGCTGCCGGATTACTGGTTCCTTCTCCTGGTGTGTTGAAGAGATTCATTGCTTCATAAACCGGTGGTAGACGAGACCGATGCCTCCTCCTCAACACGTCGTTTGAAGCGTTCTGTTCCAGCATGAGCCGGTAATTTTCTGCTTGAATCCGCTGCGCCTGAGCATCCAAAGCGGACTGCTCCTCAGCCATCCTGGTTTCCTCAACCGCCAAGTCCTCCTTGGCCTGAGCTATTTGATCTCGCAACTTTGTGACCTCCGCGTTATGCTGATCTTGATTATCCGGGGTAACCTCTGTGGCCAGCAATGTCGTCCAGGCGTCCAATAAACCGACAAGACTTGAGCCTCCTGCCCCGGCTGCCGATCCGGAAATCATCGCCGCTGCAGCCGATGAGTGCTGCGTGGGCTGCGTACCGGCCATGAAGATCGCAACCCGGTTTGGCCATCGGACCAGCCCCCAAACTGGCCATCTTGAAGTTGGTACAGTGACTCGGTCTCACCGGTGGATGATTCGCCATCTGAATAAACGAACGTCTCACCATCAGACACCGGTTCAGACTCCACACCATTGATGAATCCTACGAACGCACGCTTCATGGCGGGCTGAACCCAGGCGGGGCTCGCACGCTGAGCCGTCTCGACAAGGTCGGTGCAGATGTCCGGCTCGGGGCCCGGTTCGCCGATCTTGCCAATGAAGAAATGAATTCCTCCGAAGGGGACCCGGTACCCGTACTCGATTGAGCCGGCCTCGGGGCCCCATCCTGCGTCGTCGATGTAGAGCTTGCCGCGATGACTCTTGGTCATCCGGCCCACTGTGTATCCTTGGAGTCCTTCGAAATTGCCCTTTAAGAACTCGAAACCATCGTGCGATAATGTGGTAGAAGTATCTATTTCCTTTGTATGCCCCTGAAGCCGCCAAATAATGGTGGCCCCGGGCACGCCCCACGGTCCACCCATCATGGACCTCCAAGCCGGGTCGCACGACAACACTTAGTCCAGGAAGACTGGATGCCGCATAGAGCCCCCGAGAGGCCCTCGCGGCACCCCAACCTGAAGCGGAAGGCGTAGAGAGCTCTGTCGCCGGCGATGCCCCCAGGGAGGCAGTACTGCAGCATCCTTTATCAGGGTAATATGTATGTTCCTTTCCTAGTTTGGTAATTTGCTCGACCGATAGACTACTATTCGTAATGTGGTAGAAGTATCTATGTTACAGTAGTCTATCGGTCAGTGATCGTCCTCATCACCGATGTGTGGGCATTCGTTGGTCAGCAATGAAAGACTCGTCAGTGATCATCCTCATCACCGATGTGTGGGCATTCGTTGGTCAGCAATTGAGGGTTAGTGATATTCTGATCTGTAGTAGTGGATTGTGCAAGGCTTCTTCCAGTTCTGACTGGTGAGGAACCATGTGAGTTACACTAGTAAAATCTATCTTTCATGTGGAGCAGTGGCAACAGGCACACCCACAAGAGGACATACAAATCGTGGCTCAGCTGCAGGAACGATGGCATCTGCCAGAGCATGGGTGGATCTAAGGCAATGCTGACGGTGTATGTGCCAAGAATCAAGACAGAGGAGGATGGGCGGTCCTGAGAGGCCATCCAAGGGAGTTCGTTGTAGGCTCAAGCTTGTGCCGTTTTTACCCTCGCTAACTAAACCTACAGTGGCAGAGTTTCTAGCATGTCGCCATGTCCTTGCACTAGAGAAGGAAGTTGGAGTCTGACGATCGTCTTGGAGATGGACTGCATGATGGTGGTGAGCAAGCTCAACTCTGAAGGGAAGGACGGTTCACCCCATGGTCCAGCGGTTGAAGATGTGAAGGGCATGCTCCAAACTTTTATTGAGTGAAAGATCACTTTCGTTCGTAGAGAGGTGAATTGTATTGCGTACATGTTAGCTAAGGAAGGTTGTCGGCATGAATTGTGAAAAACAAGGCTTAGTGTGTCTTCGGGCCGTTTTGAATTCTCGCACTGCCGAGAACTCTGAATACAGTGGCAACCTTCTATCTAAAAAATGTTTACATGTATCTTTTTCTTTATCAATAAATCAAGTTTAAATTAGGAGCAAGGTAATTATCAACGTATTTATTTTATTCTGTATCTATATCTTAATGCATGGCTACAATAAGATGATATATTTTTTGTCAAAAAATTGCTAGTATTGCATTAATTGTTATATATTAATTGACTAGGGAACTAAATCATGACTACTAATAGTACTCCCTCCTGAACAAATAATGCACTACCAAATACAAGTACTAAGTATATATTTGTTTTTAAATACTAGAATATTACTATTAAATACTAGTATACCAAAGATATATTTAATAGTGTACCAAAGATATACCTAATATATAAGAATACTTAATAGTAGTATACCGAAGATATTCTACAATTAAATACTATTACCTCGGTTCCAAAATATCAGAATATTACTATAAAATACTATTACTTCTGTTCTAATATTTAGCAATAGAGATAATATTATTTAGTAGTGATATATCTTTCTTCCTAATTAAATATAAGAATATTTCTATTAAATAGTAGTATCCCAAAGATATATTTAATAGTATACGGAAGATATACAATAATTAAATACTATTACCTTGTTCTAAAATATAATAGCATAATAATAATATTACTATTTAATACTATCACCTCTATTCTTACATTTAGTAACAGAGTTAATAGTATTTAATAGTAGTATATCTTTGTTCCCAAATATAAGAAAATTACTATTAGATACTAATATAGAAAATATATATTTAATATTATAGCAAAGATATCCCAAAAAATAATAATATTTAATAGATATATACCAATTAAATAAATAAATTTGTACATGCACACGCGGTCCCCACCTTGGCCCATGCCTTCCTACTTCAGTTCATAAAAGGCAACACACACTTCTCCTCCGGCGTCAACGCCATACCCACAGCCAACCACGAGTAGCAGAGCCTTGCGGCCCCCGCCCCGCCCCCTCCGGTCACCGTCGTCCAGGGGAAAGAGAAGGTGCTTGCGCAACAGGCGGCTGCGCCGGTGGTTCGCACGCGCAAGTCCAGAACACACCGGTAGAAATCCCGGCCCCTCGCGGCAGAGAGGAGCTGGAATCCAAGGAGTCCTGGGAAGGCCCCTTGAAGGTGCTTGCGCTCCCGGCGCCAGGGGCCCCGCGTACTCACGCTATCTCCGACGGCAAGATGGTGAGCCGTGCTCGCGCCCCCACTCCGCGTGCAAATGCTGTCTCCGGCGACAAGATGATGAGCCATGCTCCTCCCCCCTCTGCTACAAGTGATTTGAAGTTAACCAGTGCCTAATGATTTGGAGTTACTGACATTTTTTAATCTAGTTATGTGAATTAGTACTAGTGCTTACTGAACTACCTGATGTGTATGTGCAAGAATTACGTGCTGTGTATATATCCTTGGACTTTCTAATAGATGCGGTCTCATGTGGCAGATGGATGGGGACGAGATGAAGCAGGTCCAGGGGGAGCATCGCCGCTTCAAGCTCGGTTGGTAAGTACTCCATACTTGTTTTTCTGTCAGTATCACGGCTGGGTTTTTTGTCATCATTAGGTAATGATATTGGACTGAAGCTGGTTAGCTCTATCCATGCTGGATTTTTGGCATCATTAGTACACTCATATTGGACTGAAACTTGTTAGCTCTGTCCATGCTGGCATTTTTGTCATCATTAGTATAGTGATACATTGGACTGAAGTTGCACATGTTTTCTTTTCGTTAACGTTGGTCACACGGTGCTACACGTCAGTCGGCCGATCGTGGCCACCTTACCCGCCTGATTTTCATCAAGTTCCACCTAGTTTGTTTTGTGACAAACCAGGTATACAAACTTGATTAAAATCAGGCAGATAAGGTGGCCACGATGGGCCGACTGACGCGTAGCACCGTGTGACCAACGTTAACGGAAAGAAAGCATGTGCAGCTTCAGTCCAATATATCACTATACTAATGATGACAAAAATCCCAGCATGGACAGAGCGAACAAGCTTGGGTCCAATATCAGTATACTAATGATGCCAAAAATCCTGCATGGATAGAGCTAACCAGCTTCAGTCCAATATCAGTATACTAATGATACCAAAAATCCAGCATGGAAAGAGCTAACCAGCTTCAGTCCAGTATCATTATCTAATGATGACAAAAAACCAGCTGTGATACTGACAGGAAAACCAGTATGGAGTACTTACTAACCGAACTTGAAGCGGTGATGCTCCCACGCATGGGTGGCACCCCCTGGACCGGCTTCATCTCGTTCCCGCCCATCTACCACATGAGACCGCAGCTATTAGAAAGTCCAAGGACATATACACAACACATAATTCTTGCACGTATAATATCTTTGGTATACTACTATTAAATATTCTTATATTTTAGGTGTGTCTTTTGTATATTATTAAATATATCTTTGGTATAGTAGTATTTAACAGGAACCAGCACATATGCCCATGCGTTGCAACGGGAGATTTTTGTTTTTTCACTTATATTAAAATTTAAGTACATACGCATAATCTTAAAATTCTTAAGTGGGTGAGACAGAGGTGATAGTATGAAATTAAAGCTTTAAAGATACACGGGAGACAGGTGAGCATTGTCACCCATGAATTCAAAGTGTGGATCCCTGGCTAATAAGGTATAGAGTGCTACGCCTCTGCATTAGTATTCAATCAACAATTAATGTTATAGAAAAACTAACACTGAGTAATCTATGTGATCTTGCACGTGTAATCATCGAGATCCTGCTCTACATATTTAGACATGCAAATTAGCCCAAGTGATTATTTGAATACCTACTTTTCTTTATGATACTAAGATTCTTCATGTGAAACACAGTTTCGGGTATTCAACCAAGAAAAGGATGTTGATTTTCTGCCAGAGCCATACCTTCTACCTTATGTTCCCGGCTGGTATCTTCTAAAACAAATAAAACTGTTAATGAAGAAGCACGACCAATATAATGGAAAAAATGCATACAACATGTAAATGAAAACTTCAAGCAATGGTAAAAAGTGAGGGAATATTTCTGCCGGTATCAATATAATTTATAAAAAAAAGAATGGTATAATTTCAAGGGAAATATGTATACAACAATGGATAGAGAAGCCTAGTAAAGAAGGCACTGAAGACCATATGTCCTCGAACTTCGGTGCAACAAACATGGAGTAAACAGGGAAAAGTTCAGTGAATACGTAAAGATGCATGCCTGCACGAATGGAGGTGTATATATGTGTTGTTCATATGAGCTATGATCTTCTAAGAGAGGAAGAAAAATGCAATGAACTCAGTTATTGTTGTTTTTTAGACCTTACCTGCCAATTAAAATAAGCAATGTGAACTTATTATTCGACCTTCATATAGTGGGAGCGCACTTCTGTTCGATTTTTTATATAGTATTCATTAAATTGTCGTTCCTGGTGAGGAAATCTTTGGTGGAAAAACATCAAAGCGAGATTTAGAACTGTAAACTCAAAAAAGAACCTAACTGTGGGGGCATGTGTTGTACAAACATCATATTATGCAACAACAAACTTATTTATATTGAAATGGCTATGGGATATACCTCATAGAACATGCTCATAGAACTAAAAATATAGTAGACCTTCCTAGGTTAATCTTTGTATCTGGTTTCTTCTTTCCTTCTTCCATATAGAATGTACCGAACATAACATTCTGTTCTTTCCATCTTTCGTACAAAATAGGCAGAACAGAACCCTTTCGTGACTTTTCGGGGGGAATGGATTTTCACACAATGAAAGAATTATGTAGATTACAGCACCGGATGGAAATTTGAAGTCGATGATGACGTGAAGAGGCAACACGGACATGCAGAGGAGCAGTTGGAGCAGCAGTACAGATCGTCTCACGGCGCCCAAAATTGTACCTCAGTAACTTATAATTTATCCAGTGGAAAGGAGAAATTAGAATATAGCTAGGTACCAAGCACTAAGAAAGATTTAAATCCCTTTGCCTAGCTATATCAGGGTATGAATTGTGCCGAGGATAGCAATCCTCAAAAAAAAAATTCTCTAGCACTCTCAAGTTATGCAAAACTCATGTCATGTTTGATAGAAATACATGAATAGATGGAAAATTCAGAAATATAGGAACATGAAAATATCTCATTTCCTCCTCTTGTGGAGCACTAACTACTACTTGTGTAGTAAGTTTAGCCATGAAAACTGATACCCTCTCCATGAACTCTCAGATAGGAGGGAAAAAAATAAAAATCAAGCAGTTATTATAAAAGGCTAACTTGTCTATGACAAATTGACAATTGAGTTGAGTTATACGTGCGAGTTCTCCGGAACAATCAGTCTAGCTATGTACATGCATGCATGTCTATTCGCTGGATTGATCCAGCAGCCTGTTTAACATGTAGCTTCGTACATGAAACTATGCGTTGCCGTGGCGCGAGGTACACGGCTACTGTCACGCGCGGTGCTCCAGCAGTCCGGCTTCGCCTCGGCCCTCACACAGAGCGCTCAGGCCTCGCCTTGGCTCCAAGGCAAGCCGCCCGGCATCCGAGTCATCGCTGTACCAGCTGCAGCAGCCTGCAGCCATGCCAAAAGTGGCGAGCCTGTGATGGGCTGCAGCGCCGGGCTCGCCATCAACATTCAGATTGCGCCAACGAGCACGCGCGTGCTACCTGTTTCCACTGCCCCGCCAAACCCCGATGCGCTGACACACGCCCATCGCCTGGTGGACATGTCCTCCCTCTGCCCCTCCGCACCCTTCCCACGGCGCCACAGCAAGCCGCAAGACGGACACCCCGATGACGTGCTGGTACGTCCGAGGTTTGCAGCCCTCTTGGTAATAGATACCCGCGCCGACCATGCCGCCCTCCTCAAGGCCTTCGAGGAGCCCCGCACTGGTGTCCACGGCCTGATCGAGTCCAGGGTCTCCACCGTCCCTGAACTATTAGTCCATCCCCAGCCCTATACCTGTTCTTCTCGCTCCAATTGGCGTCTCCATATCGTCGTCGACCTCCCTCGATGCAGCCGCGGCTCTAGTCTAGGCAGCGGAAGAGGACTCCCTCTGGCTAGGGCGCCTCTCTTACGTTATTATCTTTTTCTTTATTTGCGACCGCAAAGTATCCATCTCCCTCACGCTACAGAATACGTGACCAAAACTGAAAAGAACAGAATGCTTGGCAATAGAACCAGAAACATACGCTATTATCGCTTTTTCCTTTTTTATCTGTCGTAAAACATGTCAAACGAGTGCGGAACAGAGCTAGGGACGAAAAAAAAACAGGCAGGACGACATACGAATAAAAGTTTGATGCGCGAATAAAAGTAGAGATCTTAGCCGTTAATCCATATAGTTAACACAAGATCAACGGATATAAAAGGATGCCGTATGAAGAACTATGAAAGCTTCCGTCCTTTAATATTAGGTAAAGATAAAGATATTATTATATTTAGAAAGAAATATATACTTACTATTTTGTATTGCATTCATTAGTTCCGGAGGGAGTACTATTACTTTTTTTGACAATGGGAGGGAGTACTATTACTAGTCATGATTTAGTTCCCAAGTCAATTAATGTATAACAATGAATGTAATACTAGCAATTTTTGATGAAAAATATATCATTTTATTATAGCCATGCATTAAGATATAGATACGGAATAAAATAAATACGTTGATAATCACCTTGCACCTAATTTAAACTCGTTTTCTTAAAACTCAATTTAAAGATAACGAAAGAGATACATGTGAATAGTCATTTTTAAGAGAGAAGGTTGCCACTGTATTCAGAGTTCTCGGCAGTGCCCGATTTCAAAACGATGCTAGTACAATCCGGAGGCACACTAGGCCTTGTTTTTCACAACTCAAGCCGACAACCTTCCTTAGCTAAAATGTAGGCAACACAATTTACCTCTCTACGAACGCAAGTGATCTTGGACTCAATAAAAGTTCGGAGCATGCCCTTCACATCTTCAACCGCTGGACCATGGGGTGAACCGTCCTTCCCTTCAGAGTTGAGCTTGCTCACCACCATATTTTAGTCCGTCTCCAAGACGGTCGTCTAGACTCCAACTTCTTTCTCTTGTGCAAGTACACAATGCCATTCTATAACATATCGTGAAGCAATAGGAACAACAATCGTTAATTGCAGGTTCACTCGAATATTCAAATGGTGGTAGGGGTCGATATGGATGTCCACGGTTCCGGTGTTGATCATTGATCGGAAGAGTTCCGGTCATGTCTATACTTGGCCAACCTATAGGGTCACACTCTTGAGGGTCATCTATCTGCTAAGTAACAGACAGGGAGTCAGAGATTTTTTCTGGAAAAGTTTTGGAGACGACAGGAAAAGTTTCGAGGAGGAACCGGAACTGTTTCTGGGTCACCGTAAGCGTTTCAGAGATAAAAAAACATCGTACCAGAAATGTTCCGGATTGCATCCAGAATTATTTTAGAGGGTGCTAGAAATATTCTGGACCTTCGTGAATGTTTCTAGATTAAACGGTTTGGGAAAAGTCTTCTCCCAGTCTGAGGGGACTAGATCCCACAAATCGTGGGATGATGTAGGCAACACTATTGCCGTGGTTGGTGGCTTTATTTGAACGCCGTGTTTTGGGGTTTCGTCCCTAAAGTTGTGGAGCATGTTTGGGGATGTGGGGGGCCCATGAGGCAGCCTAAACCGTCCATGGTATGGGGGGCCCACCCAAGGGGCTTCTTCCCACTTTTAGTGTCTTTTGGGTGGAAAATATCCAAGGTCTTTTAGTATTTTCTAGTACCCTCTGCCCCTTGCCTCCCACTATAAATAGAGGTGGAGAGAGCCTTCCATTTCCCTAATATCTCTCTCAAAAACACTAGGCATGCATGATCTGCCATCTCTCTCCCCCCCCACCCCCACACAAAATAGTTTCGTAGGGCGGGTAGGCCGTCTAGTCTTTGGTAGGGCCTAGTTTTGGACGGTGAAACCACACCGGATAGTAGACACCGTATGTGTGCCACTCGGTAGAGAGGTTGTAGTGTTGATGTTAGTTTGAGAGATATTCGTGTATGAAGAAAATGTTTATGATTTTGCAGAAATGTTCGCGTATTGCAAATATGTTCGTGAATTTGAATAAAAAATTCCTGAATTCAGAAAATGTTCCAAGAAATGATCGTGAATTTCATAAAAATTATCATCAATTCTAAAAAATTTCACTGACTGAAAAAATGTTCACCAATTCAAAACAAGTACGCCAATTCATAAAAATGTTCATCAACTAAAAAAATGTTAGCCGATTCAGAAAACTGTTCACAATTTAAAAAAACAACCGCAAAAGATATTTTGTTTTGTGAATTTGAAAAATGCTCATCCTTTTGAAAAATGTTCACGGTTTCATAAATAATGTTCTGGAATTCAAAATGTAGTGACTATTTAAAAATTGTTAATGATTTCAAAAATATTTCCGTGAATTCAAAAAAATGCTCATGATTAAAAAAATGTTCACGAATTTGAATATATGATTGAAATACTAAACATGAAATAAATATCAGACAATAAAAAACTAAGCAATAAAAATAGAAAAATGAAAAAATAGAAGAAAAACAATGAAAATACAAAAATCAGGTTCTAGAACGTTACCAAAACCAGTTTCTTATATTTATTAATTGGAGGCACCATACCAAGCACCACGATAAAATTAAAGAATTTTGGCCGAAGAGCACGAGTCCTCCTCGCTGGCGTCTTCCGCGAGGGCTGCTACGGCCTCCCGCACCCGCTGCGTTAGATGTTTAGCGACTATGCATATCTGCCTTAGTGCGCTAACAAAGTTGTTGCGCTCCTGCCACAGCGTACAGACGCGAGACGAACCGCGCTGGGTTATTCCCGCCGGATGTATTCCGAGCACTACGGGTCGGACTCCTTCGGTAGTGGCAGAGTGGAAGGCGGCTGACCATTTCACTACTAGGGAAAAGCCTAGCAGTAGCACTGGTTTTTGGCCTATCAATAGCGCGGGTAAGCGCGCTACTGATAAGGCGCTACAGCTAAAGCTTAGCAGTAGAGCCTACTGGCACTCGCTACTGCTATATCTACTTAGTAGTAGCGCTTTCCAAGCCAATCGCTACTGCTAATTACTAGTAGCGCTTTCGAAAACAACCGCTACTACTATTATTCCGTATTCCATTTCTTTTCAATTTTAGGTCGTATTCATAAACTTGTATACAATTTTTCATACTGTAGCAATGTAGAGATTGTTTCTACATCATAATGAGTTATTAAATCACTAGGTGAAAGAACCTTGGATTAGTTTCAAGTGCATGGATCCAAAGTAACCAATGGTCACTTTGGATCCATCCATTTGAAACTAATCCACGGTTCTTTCACCCAATGACATAATAACTTATCATCATCATCCTAATATCATTAACAACTTATCATCATAATATATCATTGTCATATAACTCCTCATAATCATCATTTTCGTCCATGATGAGACATTATATAACAACTTCGTCACTAGTTATAATAACAACTCCTCCTCATCATCATCATAGTACTCATAATCACTACTTCTACTCAGCATCACCATCAAGTCTAAGACATTGTAGTCATATATAATCAACACTAACTAATTGTTCTTAATACATAGGACCTACTCCTCTCTCCTAGCTAAAATACCATAAAACAGATAAACCGGTCCTTCACCATAATGGAGAATGGACATAAACCTATCTCCAACTTGTGGTTGCGCACATTCATTTTGTCTCCAATTATTTGCGTGTGCGCATTCATCACTTTGCTCCATTATTTGATTTTGAGCCTTCCATCATTTGAAGAAATCGAGTATGCAGTATGGTAAGCCTTCGAAGGAATTGGTCATAAGCTAACCATATGCATATCACCTTCGGTAAATAGCATGTCAGGCACAACCTGCTTCGGGAGCCTTTGTTCAAAAATGAAATAGTAACATATATAGTTAGCAATGTAGTTTACTTCAGAATAATGTATGCAACGAAGTTACCATCATTAACAAAATCTTACCAAGTTTTTGGCAATGAAGTTACCATCAAGCAATTTATGGACTAGTGGCACGTATCAAGTATAATTTGGGCTGATAGAGTGACTGGTTTTGAAGGCCTCAACATCTTCTATGAATGAGACAAGATAACCTTTCTCCTCACAATTAAGCTTGGAGTCATACCTGTAGTATGTGCTGTCTACTACCTTCCGAGTATTTCTTGAAGATAAAAATAAGCTGACAATTATAAATAAATAAGTTTAGTACGGACGAACACCAAATATTTTTAAATTAACAACATAAATTACTGAACTTAACAAATTAGTTTGACAAACTCACATTTAGGTAAAACTGAAGGCATATCCACATCCACCCAGATGTTGATATTATCATCATCATCATCATCATCATCTTCGGGATGAATATCAAATCTTATTCGCATTCCCTCCTCCAATCCATATGCCTTGCAGAGAGCTTCCCAATTAGAGCAACCGAAATAACAGCGATCGACCGCATTGTAGAACTTAACCAGAAACTCATAACCATGTTTAGTTCTTAAGTGAGCCCTCCTCGTCTCCACATTCTCAAAGTCATCTAACCAAAACCAAGCTTCTCTAATACATATGGTCTAGCGTGCCACGAGATGTACTAATCGAATTGAAAAAATCCATAAATTACACGTTGAACAAAAGAAGCACAAGTGATGATATTAATTACGATGAAATGCTTGTCGTTGCGTACCGTACAAACATCGAAGGTCTCTTCCAGCTTCACGGTGAAAAACCTATCATTTAGCAGGTGAGGAAACCTGTCGGACACACCCCGGTCATCGTAGCAGTACCCGCACTTCGGGATCCCATCGTCATCAGACATCTCCTGTGTTCAAAATTCAAAGATTATAACTCGACGGCAAAACGCAAAAAATCCGGCATGACCTTCGCTAAGAAAGTACATATCGAGCGCCTGAAATTTGCCGGAACGGAAATTAATCAACACTCTGGCAAAACATAGGCCACTTATCGATGGTCATTGCATTTCAATGGTTGAAAATATGAAAAAAAACATTTGAAAATATCTTATATATAATCCTAACACTAAATAAACTAGTTTTATTAGCTACTTACTGAATAAACTAGTTTTATTAACTACTTACTAAATAAACTAGTTCTATTAAGCACTTACTATAAATAAACTAGTTCTATTAAGCACTTACTAAATAAACTAGTTCTATTAAGCACTTAATATAAATAAACTAGTTATATTAATCACTTACTAAATAAACTATTTTTATTAAACACTTGCTAAAAATTCTACTACCCTAGTTCTACCCTAAATTTTCTTACTTCTATTTTATTCAAAACACCTAAAATAGTCAAAAAAATTATTCTATTAAAAAACCTACAGTCTATGATGTCTACATTCTAAAATCTACATTTAAATTACCTAGGATTTGCAAGAACAGAGACAAGGGAGGGAGGGAGGAGAGAGGAGGGGGAGGGGGCGGCCGGAGGAGGACGGGGAGGGGCCGTCCGGAGGAGGAGGAGGGTGGGGCGATGGGAGGAGGAGGAGGGAGGCGCGATGGGAGGAGGGCTGCCGACGGAGGAGGGAGGAGGGGGCGGCCGCAGGCGGAGGGAGGAGGGCGCGGTAGGAGGAGGAGGGAGGAGGGCGCGGTGGGAGGAGGAGGGACGGAAGGAGGGAGTACCTCGGTGGCGGACGGACGACGGCGGCGGCGACGGACGACGAAGGTTATCGGCGTGGGCGAGAGTGACTGAGAGGGAGAGTGAGTGAGAGAAAGGTTCGGCCGCGTGGGGATAAGGTAGGGTTAGTAGTTGCGCGGGTAAGAAAAAGCGCTACAGCTAAGGAGAATAGCAGTAGCGCTGGGTGGTGATACGTGCTACTGCTAAGTTGGACTAGCAGTAGCGCTTTATTATTAAAAGCGCTACTACTAGGTGTAAGCATACAAAAATACATTGTCTGTCAATGCAAAAATACATTGGCCATCAATGATCTTTTTGTGTACAATATGAATTCAGTGAAGACCAAGTGGTTGTGATAGTTTGAGAAGTAACATATTTAAGGTGGTAAACACCCTGTTCGCGGAGCGAGGTGGGACTAAACTTGTGGACTGAACTTAGCAGTAGCGATCTTTATAGAAGTGCGCTACTGCTAACATCTATAGCAGTAGCGCGGTGCGGAATAGGGCGCTACTGCTATAACTAGTTGGACGGCGAGGTCATGTCAATTATAGCAGTAGCGCGGTTTAGAGAGTATGTGGTACTGCTATTTTTCTGGCACGCGTTGCTGCTAAATAGCAGTAGCGTCGTATTTTGAACAGCGCTACTGGTAAGATTCTGTGTATAAGGTTTTCCCTAGTAGTGTTTCCTCGTCGGGGCAACGTGGGACGAGCTCCGGGTCAATGCATCGGTAGGTGTAGGACTGGGTTCCATAGCCCACCATGTCTGCAAAGGTGGGAGATTGCTGAGCGCGGCTTGTGGGCAGAGGGGAGTGGAATGCAGACGAGTAGAGTGGAGTCAGATGTGGCTAGGGTTTCATCTGGAGTGCGGATAGGGTCCAATTTGTGTGGGGTCGGGTGGGCAGCAGTCGCCCGGATTCTACCTAGCAGGTGTCTCCGAGCATGTCTGGGTTTCCACATATCTGCCCGAGATATGGGCTGGATATGAGGAGTGCTGGTCAGTCCAGACATTTGGTCCGGATTTGGCGAGTCCGGTTGGGTGGCAATTTTGTGTCCTGATAGTGGTCGGGCAACTCGCCCTCGCGTTTGGGGTGGATATGAGGCGTCCGGTTGTAGAGGCTCTTAGAAAGCATTGCTTATTTTCTTCCTTACATGTGACTGCTATGTCTCGTGTCTTGCATTTGCATGCCTGCTATCTGAAATGCATCCAATAAGCAATGCTCTTTGAAAGCATTGCTTATTTTCTTCCTTGCATTTCAAATTTTCATTGCAACTTTGCAACAGCCAACTCACAAATTTCTCGCAGATGCAAACCGCAAAACTACATGAGCAACGACACGTAATACTTGACCGAAAAAACAACATTTTCATGTCCGAGGCTGTGAATAATAGAGCCACCACGAGAAGTTTAATGGGAACAACAATGAAAATATAATGTCAGCATCGTATTTTGTACTACAATTGCAACTATGCATCCATTTATAAATGTCTCCCGAAATCTCTTATTCTCTCTCCATGGCAGTGTTTCATCCATATTACTACTAATGGTTTCACAAAGTCCCCTTTATTATCAATCCATGCCCGACCCCTCACCTTGACTTCAATCATAAGTTCACACCCATCCAGGTTCAAGCTCCCATGGTTCGCAGCGTGGTGGCACTGATGCGGGGAGTGTTTGCCCTGCATGCATAGTTCGATGTCATATGTAGGTTTTTCCTTGCAAGCATAGTTCAATGTCAAATGAGATAAAAACACTCTAAGTTTCAAAACTATACACTGAAAATAAATAAACCAGTTTATAGTTATGAACAAACTTTTTGGAACAAAAACATGACTAGTTTCTCCATCTGTATCCCCAGCTTCTACAGAGTGCCACCTAGTCTTAGTAAACACTAATACTACCACAGTATGAAAAACCAAGTTGCATGAACCTTGGGAGACTACATAAGATAATTCTACGATGAACATGCGGAAACATGCTGCAAAAGATAGTAATAAGTGATAACATTTGTCATCTGTAATTGATAACATCTGTTATCTTGGAGTTAAGTATAACATAACTCTAAGATGTACATGGGTACTGCATGATGTGTATTTCACGCAGTCTGGGCTTCTATAACTTGACTTTGGTCTGTACATAGCTTCCTAATTTGTTGAACATGATAGAAACATTGTTATTTGATTAGATTTAGCTAACATCAGTATACTTTGGCGCTGAGATCAATACAGCAACAAACCAACATAATCTATGGAAGAAACCAAATTTAAATGGACAACGAATCACAAATGCATATTTAGAACACTGCTTGTCACCCCTATAAGAAATCAACACTTCGCCGATCTGAAAAGTGAAAACATCTCACCTTCCCACAAAGAATATCAACAATTATTGTCCCATCATTTTCAATTTTTTTCATAAATCAAACAGCGTGAACACCATGCGGAGGCAAATAATGCTTTTACATACAAAGATCACTAACTCTTACATAATTTTCTTTTAAGAAATACTATTTTGTCATAGTAGGCAAAAAGCTCATTAATTACTTTAATTGTGTATATTATATGTTCTAAATATACCCTAACGTCAGTCATTGCACCATATGGACATTCACGGTGGAACATCCATGTTCTTGTTCCTAGGTCTAGTCGGCGTGTGAAGATAACTTGTTCTCTTTGTAATGTCCAATGTAGAACCATGGAGGATCAATATGGGAGGAAAAATAGAACTTGACTTTTGTGTGCTTTGGTAAATAATGCTAACGCAGCCCATATTTTTCTCACTGCCAACAAGTAGCATTTGAGCCCTCCTTTTCATTGGCTAAATATCCTTGACATACGAGATTGCTACTAAATTAGTTAAATATTTCCATTGGAATTTAGTCTTTAGAAAAAATGTTCCGGATACGGTGCATTATATGCCCCGAAAAGATGCAAGTGAAGTGAGTGTTGAAATATACTAGCCAACATTGTTCACCCACTTAAGTAAATTGATTATGTACTTTCCATTCAATATGGTATCAAGCAAGGTGGACTTGAGTTAAGAACCGGGTCAACATACTAATATCCTTCATTGATCCCATGATTAAGGTTATCTAGGCTTCAGACGAGCCTAGACACGACAGGTGTGTGGAAATATGTTGCCCGAGCTTCTTTCTCAACTTAAACTTCTGCGAACCAATTAACATCATGAATTTAGTAGGGGGCATACCCATTGAAAGATTGTACACGTATATATTAAGCCACGACTTTGGGCTTATTTTGAGGCACATAATATGATTTCCCATAATTCAAATTATTGACATTAGTGTCTGCAAGACTACTATTCTGAACTGATTTCTTTATTTCGAATGTTATATGTGGAAATAAATAATACATGAATCCAACATGGTTGCTTGAATCCATAAAATATTTAGGTTGCCAAAGTTAGAGTGATTTTGCTTCCCGTTAGGGAGGCCGACATGTGAGTCCCTACCTTCACTATAATTGGTGTAACAGCCTGGATTTTGCCTTCTCTCTCTTTCCGGACTTGGTTTCTATCGTGGTTTTTGCCCTGATTTGAATTGGAGTTTGAATCATTTCAAATGGACTTGGCACTTGCGCATATCCTTGACTTTCACCCAAGTGACCTATATTCTTTATTCCTATGATGAATCCTCAAAATAATCAAATGAATATTTTTCATAAAAGAAAAATATTCATTTCTCTCTCTGAAACTCACTTCAGAAACTTGTGCTCCAAAGCAACTTCAATTTTTCTTGCTCAGAAAAATCTGAGGTAATTCCTAAATATTCTTAGCACCTTGGCACACATTCCCATGCAAAAATATTGCATCACTTTTTCTAATATTTTTGCTGTAGAAAATCTTTTCACTTCTGGACCAGAAATGCACTTTGTACAGCAAGTACATTTTTCCTTGAGCTTTTAGCTTTGATCTTTCTTGAGCTTAAACACCCTCCTAAGTAACCCTAAACCCCGGGAGATCAGCCCTAATGGCCTTCTAGAAGGTGGCCAAACATGGCGACCAAGTTTCTGGACAGAAAGTTGTCAGGTTATTGGAGTCAAGTCTGGTTGGCCTGGGCATGAACCATCACCTCTCCTAGACTAAACACTGCATGGTCGAGCGCGTAGACAAGGTTTGGCCGCTCCTGGGCATCGTTTTGACCATGCCAGCTTGGTGACCGCGCGTGGACACGACGCCTGGCGGCGTCTCGACGCGCTCTGGCTGGCGCCTTGCTCTCTGTTTCGCGCGTGCTCGTTCTAGCGCTCGCCGCCGACTGCCGCACCGCGCCACAAGTCCCGAACCATCACCCTTGACCGCTCCGTGGTGCTCGCCGACGCCGAAGCCGCCGCAGCAAGCACGGGCGCGTCGCAGCCAAAACGCCACAGTGCGCGCGTGCACTTGTCCGCTTCCCCAACCGCCTCCTGTGCTCGTCCGCGAGCGTGGGCAAGCTCCTGAGTTGACGCTGAGCGTTTGCCCCCCCCCCCCCCCCGCGTTGGAGCTTCTCGTCACCGTTCGCCGCGTGTCCAGAGAGCTCTGGCGGTGACATGTTTCCCCCCTTGCTCCGGCTATATATAGTGCTCCCCGCCTCGAATCCTAGACAAGCACCACTCCACACTACCTCCATGAACACGTAGACGAGCAGAAGCTCAGTCGGGCAGGCCTCTAGCCGTTGCCTCGACCAGAAGACTCCGGCGATCCCCGCAGTCCAGCCGCCGTGCTCCGGTGCCTCTCGAGCTCAAGCAGCTGCTTGGGCGGGGCATTGGGGACCTGCTGGTGCTGCCTGGACACCACTGAGCCCTCGGAGCCGCCTCTAGCCATCGTCTTAAACCTCTCCGACGAAACCTGTCCGCCACCGTAGCTTGCGAGTTCAACTGCGAGCACCTCCGTCCACCTCTCACCAAGCCACGGGTACGGGCAGGTGCACCTCGAGCCCCGCTTCAATCCTATCCCTCTAGCCTAGCCCCAAACCCCCTCGTCGCCGGCGTGAGCTCCAGCGAAGCCCCGCCTCTCTCTGATCTCGCCCCCCTCTTTCCTGACGCACGGGACCCACCTGTCGGTCTCACCACTCGCGCCCGAAGCGGTACGAGTGGAGGTGTATTTCTGTTTTACGCTTTCAACGTCACCCCCCAGGATTTCTGTTTAATTCAAATATTATTCAGAAATTTGACTGAACTTTGACCAGCCACCATTTCTAAACCATAAGTCCAAATGATTTGATTCTTTTTGCATTGTCTTTGTTTCAGAAAGCTCTAGAAGCACACTAGAAGGTGGATTTTTCCTTGCTGTCTAGAATTTCTGGTGATTTTCAGAATGTGTTTTGACAAATACTTTTGTGGTTTAAATTCTTTTTTCAGAAGGAGAAGCTTGTCTTGAAGCAAACCAAGAGGGGTGTGATCCTCCTCTACACTAAGGCAAGCCACACCAGCATTTGGATGGTGTTATTTCAATATCTATGATTTTTTACTTGAATATGAGTTCTTATTTGCAATTAAAATTTGATAAATAACTTCGGTTAATTTCTAGTTACTTTGCCATGCTTGATATGCTTGTTTTAGTTACTGGTTGAATGCATGAACTTGTTTGGCTAAGTAGAGTAATATTTTGCACTATGCATATTGCTATGGAAATTAATGGTAGTTATTTTACTAGTGATAGTTTCATTAAAATAAAGAACTAATAAAAATATTGCTTGATAAATAAAAATGAGTTATAACCAGAGAAGTTTTGGTTCTAAGTGTTACAAGATGTATATGTTGCTAAGTTTGATCCATGAATATGAGTTGTTTGCTTTGCATGACGAATAGTTGCATGATCCTTTTTGGGGTATATCATGTTGATGATAATTTTTTTATCAAAGCTAAACTTGATTAAGTTCAAGTTGAATATGATGTTGATCACATCATGGTGCCACTGAATCGGGTTTTTAATTCAGTGCGACCACATTTAACTTATGGGAAGGTCTTGATTCAGTCCTTTGTCGTGGCTCTCACCGGTGCCTCCCGCGAGGGAAGGTTATGGGCGTGCATACCCTGGCCCGGTAGGCAGACATAACCTTGTGTGCTCGTTTTTGTTTTTATGGTACCTTGTCCCCGTTTGGGACCGTTTTGCCACGACGGTGGCCGTTGGTGTCTTTGGTAGACACGAGGCCACCCAAGACCTAGCCCTGAGGGGGAGTTGGTCGGAGTGACCGGGGAGAGTGCATGACAAAGGGAGGGTTTCGTCGGAATGCTTTGGTCCACCCGAATGGGAATGCGAGGTCAGGTGTTCCGTAGTGTGGGTACAGTGCGCTACCTCTACAGAGTGTAATTAATCTATCGATAGCCGCATCCTTAGTTATGGAAATAAGTCGAAAGTAAGTCACACCATGGATCAACTTTTCTAATAAATCTTGCAAACTAAGTGATGGCTGTGATGTATTGGTTCGTGGAGAAGCATGAACACGTGAGGTGTTCATGAGTGATTGGTTTCAGGTGTGACCCAGGAATGGTCACCGTTTGGTTACGAGGTAACCGTTTGGTAAGCGAGTCCGTGGGACTCATTGCGTGAAACATTTGTTTTCCTTCAGTAGTAGTTTTGCATTGTATTAACCTGGTTAAATATCATGATATTGTTTGTCATCGTGCTTATGTTTGTTGTGAGCTTGCAAGTACATTCAATGTACTGACCTGGCGTGTTATGCCCGATTTCAGGCAAGTCAGTTCACATCGGAGCACATCTCATGTCTAGGCCGTGTTCACATCGGTGTCCCTATGCTATGGAGTTCCACTTCGTCGTTCTTCCACCACCACGTAGCTCGTGTGATCGAGGCCCCATCATGTTCATTAAATAATGTACATACTATCCAGCAGCACCGTGTGTGCCGCTTGGCCTTGAATCTCGATGTAATATCAGACCTATGCAATCCGCTAGCATCAATAAAGCGGTTGTTTCCGTACCATGTTGTTGTGCATTGCCAGAAGACTTGATCTGGGCTGGCAATGCAAGGTAAACCGGTTGCTCTGAGCCGGGGTGCCACAATTGGCATACAAAAACTTGGTGAAATGTATTCAATTTATAAAGTCACCATATGGGGGCATACGTTGGCATGTAATACATAGGACCTATTGATATCCTACTGGTGGAATTGCAATGACATGTCTACACTAACTACACATGCAAGTCAAACGTTGTTTCCAGGGAGCTGATCAGAAGGAAAAGAGGCTCCTAGGTAAAGTTGTCTCGCCCCACGTTAAAACTACAAGGCGTGCGCTAGGGCTTTGACCTAACAGCCTCCGTTTGCTAGAATCAAAATAGTTGAGAACAGAGTGGCGAGACAATAACCCTAGCGGAGCACATGTTACACCTTTCATAGTACCGTGCTCTCCAAAGAGCAACTATTTTCAATATCTCAAAACAGAAGTGCTGAGTTGTAATCCTATTCTAAGGATTCTTGTGCTTCTGGGGAATCCAGTTATAGGATAACAAAGAAAGTGTCTACTTGATGGAGGCGATTAGCTTCTAAAGGTCAATTAGTACGTAATATCATTTCTCCTTGGCAAAAAATGACACCTTGCTCCTCCCGAATAGTATCAAAGTCACCATATGGGGTACTTTTGGTTACATGAAGGACTCCAAGATGGCCATGAGGTGGATTATAGTGGCCCATATTTACGGATGTGGGTTTGACTCAAGGGAGGAAGTTAATTTCACCATGGAGATTATTTGGGCTTATCATCTCTCTTGGACACAAAATGCTAAATCGCTCTTATTGTTTCGTAAATGTGACCATCAAAGTCACAATATGGGAAACATTCAATTATAAACCGATTACTTTGTGTGGTAAAATTGCAATGGTACAGATTCCCTGTCTTGGGATAGAATTTTGATCTAGGGGGTTAATTTTTTATTGTCAATTATTAGGCATGTCATCGCCCCTTGACACAAAAGAGAGACTCATTCCTCACCGCATGCACATGTCATTCTGCAATACTCATTGGGTTTAGAATAGGAAATACATCATCTGTGACCATAAATGATGCACCAGACATATCCAACTTGACCTCCTATTTGACAAATATGAGTAATATTCAAGGTTGATGATTACCTCAGTGCCAACTATATTAATATAAATACGGGAGGATCTTAGTTAACTTTATAGTCTCTTGTCGAACAAGTGGGCACAACAATAATAGTTAACATAAGTAATGAACTCATGAACACCAAGAGCTAGACCCAAAACGTTAGAAGAAGGTTACACACTATAGCATATAACCAATATCAAATACTAAACAATGAAATAAAGGAACTTCAATGCCCAGCCATCGACAACTATTTGCTCCTTGTCCTCCCGCCTTTGCAACATAGACTACATGGACCAACATGGCTTGTCCATAAAGTGGTAGTCCAACTAAAGCCCAATGCCCATGTAGGATGTGGATTTGATTCACATGTTGGATAGTTGATGTATGTTGATCCTCAATTCAAATATCAATAAATTATCAGATTGTGTCTACTTTCATTCTTCTTCTCCGGGATGTGGCTATAATAGATAAGACACCTCCATTATTGCCCCCTGAACAAGTCTATCTAGACAATGATACGACTATCTCTCAATAACAACTCTTACTCAGATGAGAAGCATATCCAAATAATAGTGTCGATCAGGGTACTATGGGGTTGGTGAAGGAAACTCGAACAAGAAAGGGAGGAGATGGTACGCTATGCACACTCATAGTCGGTTAGCATTTTCATACAAGATTCCCTCCATTTTCATCTTGTATGAGAGATCTTGTCCATATGCTATGATTAACCTTTCACTAGTCTCGGTCTCTTCGTACAATAGGAAGTAGGTAGAGCAACATGTTGGGTGTTCTCGTGTTTCCCTATGAGCCTCCTCCATTTCCATACTGTCTCACTAGACAACTAGGTGCAATTGCGACACAATGTTGAATGTTTTCATGTTCGGCTATTATACTCTCCATTTACACCTTGCCTCACTAGACAATTATAGATTGTATTATGGAAAAATATCCCCATATGGTTATGATTACCCTCCCACTAGAATATACATTGAAGAGAACTAAATAGATTATTTTTGGATATCTTTTGTTTGGTAAGATGGCAAGTTATAACATACATACATATACAATAATTTAGACGCAATCCATTTTGTAAGGATGTGGGTCCTTTGATATCTTCTGTGGTTACATAACCATATCATTTGTGATACCTATTAGCCATGCATGTCATTTCAAACCCAAACATGCATGCCGACCTTCCTCATACTACCCATGGTGTCAACACACACATGAACAACTTAGAAAATATGTTATCTCATGATCGAACACGCTACTTGAACTACTGTCATTTAACATGACCTAAGACCTAGCTCCACCGTTGATGTTTCACAAACCTTTACCAAATCAATAAGTCCTTGCTCAAACAATCCACATATCAAAACCATCATGCGAAATGAATAGAAAATCCATTTAGAGTTGACATGGTGATCATGAGGCAGTATACCAACTCCTTCCCTCAAGTCTAGCAATAGCGTCAGTCAATCGCCAAAAAATAGGAAGCGAGAAATTCAGAAGTCCCACATAAGCCTTCCAATCGTCCTCAGGATAGGGATATAGTTTTGATAATTTGTGACAGGGCTATGCTGTTGGCCAAGAAATAATTTTGCTCACACATGCGGATTTGAGTAGCCTCCAACCATTGTGAATATTAAAGCTCATGTTGTGCCATAGGCGGCTATTCTTTCTCCACGGGCTACTACTCCTTCTTGAGCTACACATGCTCACTCGGCAGCACATTCAGATCAAAGTTGTGGTTATTCATCGTGGAGAACTGAACCCCTGTTGGTGCCATTTTCCCTGCTTCCAAGCTCTGACTCCTTCACTCTCGACCCCACCTAAAGTGAACACTTGTTAGGATCAATTGATATGTCTCTGTGCACAGAAAAACATTAACAAAATCTCAAAGAAACAAATGTGCACTACACTAGAGTTCTCGGCTAGTTATCGATCTAAAGTGGTGGGTCACAAAACCAGTCAGCAGTGCTACTTAGCAGTAATGGCCGGCGGGATTGTCGTGAACCTAACTATAACTAAAATTATTATTTTTGTTTAAAAAGGTAGTAGTGACGCGCCCAATATGTGATCCATCAATGATACGTTGTTACCAGTGACAGAGGACAATATGGAGGCTAAACATGCTGCTTGTAAGTAATATACAACCCACCACTTACAAGCCCTAGTCACATCCTAATAGTGACTAAAACATTACCTTATCATTTAGGTCGCAACTTAAAAATAGTAGCCTCACCCAGTAAGCTCATTATTCCTTCCTGCTATCATTCATCCCTTATCAAGCTACTTGCACACTTGTCTTCATGATGTGTCCTCCACAGCCACTCAAACTTCCCTTATTAACAGCTCATCATGTCATACCCTTCCCCCGACCTCCTTGAAAGTAATCCCTTTGAGGAAGAAACCTTCCGTTGCCCCTCCTCCTCCTCAATATTTTTATCTTTGTGGAATGTGGCATGTGTGCCAACTCCACGAAACCATTGAGTTTGTCCGAGAAGATCAACACACTAGTCCAACTTCCTCTACCACCCAGATGATGATGGTTTTCAGTTCTGGCTCGGCCCTTGCACCATACGGGTCAGTGCTCATCCGCGAATGGTGCAGCATGGTGGAGGCCTTCTCCGCCCGGCTTCTTGGCTCCTATTCTTCAAGCGACTACCCATCATTGTTTTCTCTATTTGGATCCCTGACTCTATGGCTTCTTCAAACATCAACATACCGAGGAAAAGTAGGTTCGGGTAGTGGAGACTACACATTGTTGGTAGGTGCCGGATTTGGACCGGCCATGGCCTGATTTTCTTTTCCAATTTGTTCACCAATGGCGGGCACGTGCCTATAAGTGGCTTGTTTCTTCTCCACTAAGTATAGACTACTAACGGGAGTTGAACCCGTCATTTCTAGGTGTTTCTGGACCTTCACCAGTTAGGATTTATGGAGTAGTGTCGGCAATTCTGGAATATAAAATGTAGAGAGAGAGAGATAGAGAGAGAGAGAGAGAGCGCATGAGAATCGGGGCTATATGTAGGGAGAGTAACCATTTAGTATGTCTATTTGAGGTGGAACAACACACCTTGACATGCTTTGAAGGCACATGAACTTGTTCTAATTTCAACATACCGAAAACTGATATGATTCATTAAAACATACTGACCAAAATACATTCCATATCTACCACGATTTACACATTTTATATTAGTAAAAATATTTTTTGTTAATAATAAAAGAGCAAGGAAACATTTAAATATATGTGTTCTCCATAAGGAAGCTAATGTCTTGTCTCTCTTTTTGTGACTTTGTTTCTTTGGAAATGATACATTTATGGTGGTTGATTCCTTTGTACGCTCGTTCCCCCTGGAGCTGTTCATATCTGCTGAAATTTGCATTATCCATAAATTATGCACTATCCATAAAGTTTGCACCTATATGTGTGACACTCTTAGTGTCGTCTTCACATGCGACAAGACTTCTCTCGACGTCGCTGTATACTAGCAAGTGTATTTTCCTTGAAAAAAAGAAGAGCTAATATCCTGGCTTCCTATAGATAGAGGAGACTATATGATTTGGATACGACCGCCATTGTAGAAAGGCAAATGTAGCAAAAAGGCTCCAGCGCAGAAAAGAGTACCAATGGAAGGACCCATATTAATACCTAGTGGCGGGCCCACCATGATAGGAAATGAAAAGGGCGACTATAGGCGACCGACAGGTAGTGCTAGGGTTAGGGTTTTATTCATCTATGGGGCGATGACGCTATAAAATCCTACATTGATTGGTCTTGGTGCTTCCACTCCTTTGCGCGACAATGGGAGAGAAGCCGTGGGATAGATCGATAGCTCAACTGAAGCAGGCAACCAACGATCATTAAGATGAGAACCTTCAGATTCCCTGATAGCCGGAAATGCTTCAGGGGAGGCAGCGAATCTCTGAACCAAACAAGGAGCCTTGAACTTGACAAAAAGGAACTAATAGATCTCATGTTTGAGGATCAGGATTCCAGAACGCACGAGGCCTACTAGGTGGTCAGTGGTTGGAAAGGCGTGCTCACTCCAGCAAATCAACATCAACGTGTTTGCTAGGGCTATGCAACACGCATGGGGACTCTACTAGGAAGCCCAGATAAGTCACATTGGCAATAATATCTTCTTCTTGAGATTCGAGGACAAAGGAGTCTAGAAGCACGCTCTATATAATGGAATGTGGCAATTTGGTTTTAATGTGATAGTTTTGAAGGATTATGATGACAAAACTAGGTCGTTGAAGATAATGTTTTGTATAATGGAGCCATGGGTGAGAATTACAGACCCTCCCCTATATAAACAATCGTATACTTTTGGGACTGCTCTCGGGAATTGTCTTGGGGGCATGGTACAGGTTCATGTTAAGAAGGATGGATTTATGGGGGAACCATCGCAGAGTTAGAGCTAGAATTTTCATATTCGTTTCACTGGTCCGACGCTTCTTTCTCAACTCTTTAGCAAAATATGAGGGGACCTTGTTTTATTTTCAATTTGAGAAGATACCTCTCTTTTGGATTGACTGCGACAGACTAGCACATGTTGACGAATGATTTGAACCACATGTTGATTCCTCACCCCAGTTGGTTGAATGGTTAACGGCATCACTTGAATGGCTCCTCGCAGACAAAAACAATGTAGAACTCGGCGACAGAAAGCAGGAACCTTAGTTTTGGGAGCACTAGGTAAAGCAAGGGCGCCTATGGTCGCAGGGGTCATCTAGCGTTGCATGTCCTCCCATTTAGGCGCATGTGATACAATGATTGTACTCCCTTTGTGGACTCTCTCACTAGCGAGGATCTTGAAGATGGTCTTGTAGACGGTAACTGTCTAAGAAAGATGAAGTGCAGGCAGGACCAATGCAGGCAAGATCGGTGACATGATTGTGAACTAAGGGATGATTTACATGTAAAACGGAAGTGGAAGCTGAGAAAGGAGCATGAAAGGAAGCAAGACATAAGAAAAATCTATATGGGAAATGGTGCAAGGCGATTGGGAAAGATGACCCATCTACCTCCAAGCAACGCAGACGAGGCACTTCTGTTCATAAGACGAGGCAGGGTGATGGTGACCACAAAAGGCGTCACAAGGATTATCAGCTAAAGCTACTGGATAGGAAGAGAGATTGAAGCAAATTTGTGTAGCTAAGGGAGGCTCTGAGAGACGGATCCTAATAATACATTTATCTGTGACAATGATACCTCAACAAAGAATTCTTTTAATCACAACAACTAGGAGATTACTTGAGGAGTTTCACACAAATGGAGAACATTAGGGAGAGCGTAGCCAATAATAGATTTTGAAACCATTGTTTAGGAGCTACCTGTACACATGGGGCAATAAGAGGGAGGAGGATGAGATCATTTAGGTACATTTGGACAGGGGTCCATGCAATGACGATTTCATGCATTTATTGTAGGACACACCCATTGAACATGTTCTCATGGGGGACCAGACCATGCTTCGCACATTAATAGAGCGCTAGAAAACCCAGCCATTACCAAAAGTAAGAAGCGGGCATTAACGTTTGAGGAGAGGTGGATGCCCCATGGAGGCATGGCAGTGTGCATGTGTTAACAATTTCGGCCAGAGTGAGCTCTACGGAAGCGTAACAATGTCACCAATCATATGCAACATTGGAGTGGCTCGGTGTTTTGTTCCGTATGATGTGAGATTACTAGGCACAAGGTCTAGATTCGATGGAAAGGGCAGAGCATTGGGATCCAGACATCCTCACTGAAAATCAGCGATATTGAAGTGTAGCTTCATGTGGTTCATGCATGGGAACAAATAATGTATAGACTATGTTCTAGACTGGAATTGCTCAAGGAAGACGATCAAAACATGAGGGTGGATGGCATGAGCTGTACTATTGACAATGAGATGGGGAAGATATCGGCCAATTTCTATGCTTAGTTGTTTTCTTCAGAAGGCTCTGCTGAAGCTGACCACATCTTAGCTGACATCCGACCATGTGTGACTAGTGATATGGAGGAGAGGGTGAACGCGGATCGTGATGGATGATGAAATTGAGAATGCACAATTCTAAATTGCACTGAGAAAAGCGCAGGGGCCAGACAACCTCACGACTTATGTTTACCAATTTCACTAGTCATTTCTAAAAAAATGATGTACGCATAGCAATAGCGGATTTTTTAATGGAGTTATTTCTCGGAACTTCAGTGATACGGTTCTAGTCCTGATCCCCAAAATTAACTCACTGGAGATACTTCCTCAAATGGGATCAATCAGCCTATTGAACACACTCAGTCACATTGCTTCAAAGGCCTAGCAAAGAGATTGAAGGTTGTCATATCTGTAATGATCACGGAGGAGCAAAGTATGTTCGTTCAAGAATAGAAAAATCCAATGCTCGCAATTAAATTATACATGATGAAGGCCTATAAGAGGGTGGTTTGGATTTTACTCGATCTGATGATGAGGGTACTTGGCTTCTCCGATAGGTTGATCTTGATGATTATGATGTGTGGTACCCCGGCCAAGTTTTCTATCAAATTGAATGGAGTGTGCTATGTCATTTTTACACTATCAAGAGGGCTCTGGCAAGGAGACCATGGTCCCCCTATTTGTTTATTTTCTAAGTTGCGACTTTTTCGGCCTTTCTCATGAATACTCAAAGATGAAGAGATCAGTGGTATATATTTTGGGAGCACTAGCCCCCATGTAGCCCATCTTATTTTTGCAGATGATAGTATTGTATTTCTTCAACAGTCAAATGGCAACTTTGTAACCTTAAATATATCCTCTTTGACTACGACTGGGCCCCGGGACAAATGATAAATCTTCAAAAAGCCTCAACTTTCTTTGGGAAGTGAGTCAAATAGGAGGACATAGTTGTTGTCAATATCTTTGCAATGATCCTAAGGCATTGAGCGAGCATTATTTAGGGCTCCCAACTGTGGTGGGCAGGTCAAAGGAAGCAAATTTTAAACATGTTAGAGAAAGCTCAAATGGCAAAGTGGTTGGATAGGAAGAACAAGGTATCTCAAAGGCGGGAAAGGAGGTTCTAGTAAAATCAGTGCTTCAACCAACACCTACTTACACCATGAGTTGCTTTCAACTCCCCAGTGAAAATGTGTCGGAACGTAACTATGTGACAGTATGTAAAACCCTTAGTACCCATAGTAGGGTGGTGAACACGTCCGGATACACGAGAAGGGATTTCGCGCAAGGGTTTTACCCAGGTTCAGGCCCTCGGTGAGAGGTAATGCCCTACATCATGTATCTGATTTTTTTTCATGGTGGAGCACCTTGTGCGAGGAGTTTAGACTGGTGATGATGTATAATGCTATCGAGTGTATAGTCTACGAGACTATATGCGAATGACAACCATTATCCCCTCCTTATATAGGTGACGAGGGCTAGGTTAACAAGGAATCCATCAGATGTCATACCGTCGCCATCTTAGCTTTCCTGCCAAGATGCTCTCACAGTCCTTATCTGGGCTCGTGAGCTGCCCTCCTGCACCGATCCTCCACTTGGCCTCTTGGGCCCTACGGCAGGCCTGCTACCGTGCTTCCCACCTAGAGGACACCCCTAGTGTATTGCACCTTTAGTAGCCCCTGAGCGTGTCTGAGTTGGAGTAATGATTAGCTTCAGGATTGAACCAGGAGGCCTCCTTTTGTCTTTTTGGCTATTGAGGCAAGACACTTGTGACCTCGCGTCTATCCTAATTCAACATAGGCAGTCCAACCACCCCTACATTTAATCTATTTTTATCACATACATTCTAAACTATCATTGTCAGCACTTTTCCAACTATAATCGGTTGTCGCAGAGCTCAGAAAATATGGCTCGTGGGGTGGATGTGCAGTTGCTCTCTTGTTCAGTAACGTCGATGCTTGGAGAAGCAAATTTATCGTCTTCAAGGTCGCTAATGTTGATACGTTGCTGATATTCCAATCACACTCATGTGTATGTACATAAAAATAGAGATGAGGTGTGCAATGTCAACTAATACTGTTGCAAGGCCGACCATCGATCATCGCAGTGCTGCAAGCCCAAGTGTTCAGTGCTAGAAGCCGGTCACTTGATGCGGCAAAGCTATTGGTCAGTGAACTTTTCATTGCTACAAGGTTGTTGACAATGCTGCTGGGTCGGTCATTGGCATGTTTTTCTTTGCCGCAAAATGGTGCACCAGTGCTACAAAGTTGGGGTTACCTCATGTTGCAGTGTTGTGTTTAGTGTTGCAAGGCTGATCACCAGTGTGCTTTTCACTAGCCTATCATGGCGACCATTGTCGGCTCCATGCTGGTCTATTGCTGAGAATCATGGGTGTATGCTGCGAAGGGTGGGGAGAGGAGACTAGAGGAACAAGTAAGTTGGTGGTTGATTGGGTAGTGATGTGTGACCCAACTGAACGGCTCACTGTTGGGCGTAACCTAGGAAGAGCCTGTAGATGCATGCCGATGATCCATCGGTTCAGGCCAATATTCACTGTGTTTTTCACTAATTTGTTGCAGCTGATGAGTATGTGTGGTATACCTACAATTTTTTGTATAGACATGCTCGCATGTTGCAACATTTTATGAGGTCTTTCAAAAGAAAATGGAATTATATTCAATGGACTGGTTTCAGGGGGAAATGAGTCAGCTTGCTCTAGCACCAGATGCCCCTTGTTAGTCTTCCTCTCTCTTCACTATACCCATTCGCTTTATTTCCACCACGTACACACCCATCATTTGTCCCCCTTTCTCTATGACAATGAGTTGGGCTAGCACCGCCACTCACCGATGTTGCGACTCTCCGACCATCACTGCTACAAGCCATCGCTATATGCTGAAAGAGGAGCACTATGCTACATCGGCCAAGGCACACCACGTTGTTGCATCATGATAGCCGATGTTGCAAGGCAGTGCTCGCTTATGGTGCTACAAACACATACTTTTGTTAGGTGCTACAACCATCTTCTCATATGTGCTCCAACTACGGCCGATGTTGCAGGGAGATGGTCGCATCATCGCTAGTTTTGCAGGGGCTGTCACAACAATTCCTAAGTTGCATAGATCGCAGTGGTGCAACCGCATGTTCTCGTGGATTGTGTTTTATCCGACGACCAGTGCCACAAGCCACGACCCATGCGTCAAGGGGTGAGGGTGGTGGTGGCATCAGCTACACTGGCTGCAAGACCGTGTTGCAAGGAAGACGCCTCGTTAGCGCACTGTCATAATACTTGCAGGATATGCAAGCGACATCAGGGATCTCCAGGGCACCGATGCCAGGTGTTGCGAGGGGCTAACATAATATCCTGTTGCGACGATGGGGGAGGTGGTAGGGGATACACATGCATTATGGAGGCTATGGAGGAAGACCGGTTCCATTCTCTCTGCAGCCATGTAGTGTGATCCAATGCTCCATGTGTCAATCCGATGGCTGGCGATCACACTAATTTTGTTGACACCTAAAATATGCCCAGAAAAATGTACGGAGATGTTTCTAGCCATTGCATGTTTCTTATTACAGTTCATATGTCTTACGCGGCTAGTGACAAAACAAACTACTCCTAGGTGGGACTTTATTAAAATCAGGTCAGTAAGGTGGCCAACGATCGGCCCACTGATGCGGAGCACCGCCCGACAAATGTTTCTAGCCATTGCATGTTTCTTATTACAGTTCATATGTCTTACGCGGCTAGTGACAAAACAAACTACTCCTAGGTGGGACTTTATTAAATTCAGGTCAGTAAGGTGGCCAACGATCGGCCGACTGATGCGGAGCACCGCCCGACAAACGTTAAGGGAAAGAAAATATGTGCAGCTTCAGCTAATATATAACAATACTAATGATGACAAAAAGGCCCAGCATGGACAGAGCAAACAAGCTTCAGTCCAATATCAGTATACTAATCTATATCTAAACCTACTATTAAAGGGAATAAGTATTCTTGGTTTGATTTAGTCCTTTTCGTTGGCTCGTACACAGGCTAAGCTATCTGGGCAGGTACTTGTATGTTGATGGACCTTTTATGAGTTTTCATACAGACCGCGAGAAATAATTGGGACAAAATAACCAACATTGTGGGAATTGAACACAGGACCTCCTGTCTGGATCTTCGATTTAACAACCAACGACCTATGCGCCATTCACATTTACTAATTTCAACTCACTCTAAACATACGAGTGGCAGTCCTCATGTTTAGGGCAAGCTAATTAAACGAATGAGCTAATTACAGGAAAGATTGTGGCCTTAAATAAAATATTTAAACGGATGGATAATTAAAGAAAGCATTATGGGTAAACCGGTGAAATAATTGAAAGAAAGATTGTGGTCTTAATAAATAGAATATTAAAATAGATGAGGCTAATTAAAGGAAATACTTGAGGTAAAAATGTAGGATAATTAAAAGTTCAAAAAAAGGTAGGATAATTAAAAGTTCAAAAAAAGTAGGATAATTAAAAGGAAGGATCTATAGGCTTCAATGTGTTGGGGCTACTAAATTAGAAAAAGGAAGGATTTGATTCCCGACTAAAATGGATGAGGACGTCATGATAATTCAAGGAAGGATTATATTTAAATGAATCAGTGGCAGATTATGCCAGGTAAAGAAAACATAAAATGGCTAAATTGCATCGTATTTTTTTATGTTTATTTTGTAGAAGGATGCGGTGTTGCAGCATGTTCTTCATAGTGAATCCGATGTGGTGAGGCATTATACTTGAACAAAACATCAATTTTTTCCATTGCAACACAACGGGCATATGTGCTAGTGATGCCAAAAAACCGGCATGGACAAGAGCTAAGCAGCTTGTTTGCCAGTGTAGCCTGCATTGAGACGATGCTGACAAAAAAAAGCAGCATAAAGTATACTTACCAACCGCACTTGACGACGCGATGCTCCCCCGCATGCGCGGCACCCCCGGACCGGGGCCATCTCGTTCCTGTCCATCTGCCAGATGAGACCGCAGCGATTAGAAAGTCCAAGGACATATACCCAGCACGGAATTCTTGCACATACACATCAGGTAGTTCATTACGCACTAGTACTAATTCACATGACTAGATTAAAGATTGTCAATAACTCCAGCTCATTAGGCACCGGTTAACTTCAAATCACTAGTAGCAGAGGGGGGAGGAGCGAGCGCGGCTCACCATCTTGTCATCGGATACAGCGCTTGCAGTGTGGGGGCGCAAGCGCGGCTCACCATCTTGTCGTCTGAGACAGCATAAGCACGCGGGGCCCCTGGCGCCGGGAGCGCAAGCACCTTCAAGGGTCCTTCCCGGGACTCCCGGAATTCCAGCTCCTCTCTGGTGGCTGCTGGGGGTGGGGTCTTCTTCTTCTTCTGCTTGCGCTTGCGAACCACCGGTGCAGGCGCCTGTTGCGCAAACACCTTCCCTTTCCCCTGGGCGACGGCGGCGGCAGGGGGCAGGGCAGGGGCCGCGAGGTAATGCTCCTCGTGGTTGGTTACGGGTATGGCGTTGACGCCGGAGCTAGACATTGCGGTGGATCGGTTGAGCAGACGCGCGGAGTTGGTCGAGGAGAGCGGGATGAGGAGAATGTGAGCAAGCAGCACGCGAGGAGCAGAAGCGTGCGTTGCCTTTTATGAACCGAAACGGAAGGCACTGGGCATGGCGGGGACCGCGTGTGGAACTACAAATTTATTTATTTAATACCAGTATTTAATAGTAGCATATCTTTTGTATATTTCTATTAAATATATGTATTTTATGTATATGTTTGGTATAATACTAAATATATATTTGGTATACTAGTATTAATAGTATTATTCTTATATTTAGGAACAAAGATATACTACTATTAAGTACTATTATCTCTGTTACTAAATATACAAATAGAGGTGATAGTATTTGACAGTAATATTCTTATATTCTGGAATAGAGGTAATAGTGTTTAATTGTGGTATATATTTGATATACTATTAAATTTATCTTTGGGATACTAGTATTTAATAATAATATTCTTATATTTAATTAGGAATAAAGATATATCACTATTAAATAATATTATCTTTTTGCTAAATATTAAAACACAGGTGATAGTATTTTATAGTAATATTCTTATAATTCGGAATGGAGGTAATAGTATTTAATTGTAGAATATCTTCAGTATACTATTATTAAATATTCTTATATTTTAGGTATACCTTTGGTATACTATTGAATATATCTTTCGTATACTAGTATTTAATAATAGTATTCTTATATTTAGAAACAAATATATACTTACTATTTGGGGGGGATTTATTTGTTCCGGAGGGAGTAGTATTAGTGGTCATGATTTAGTTCCCTAGTCAATTAATGTAATACTAGCAAGCTTTTGACGAAAAATACATCATCTTATTATAGCCATGCATTATGGTATAGATACAAAATAAAATAAATACGTTGATAATCACCTTGGTCCTAATATAAACTCGATTAATTGATAAGGAAAAAGATACATGTAAATAATCATTTTCAAGGTTGCCACTGTATTCAGAGTTCTTAGCAGTGCGAGAGTTCAAAACGACGCTTGTACAATCCGGAGGTACACTAAGCCTTGTTTTTGACAACTCATGCTGACAACCTTCTTTAGCGAAGATGCAGGCAATGCAATTCACCTCTGTACAAACCCAAGTGATCTTACACTCAATAAAAGTTTGGAGCATGCCCTTCACATCTTCAACCACCTGACCATGGGGTAATCCGTCCTTCCCTTCAGAGTTGAGCTTGCTCAACACCATCTTGCAGTCCGTCTCTAAGACGATCGTCTAGACTCCAACTTCCTTCTCTAGTGTAAGGACATGGCGACATGCTGGTAACTCCACCACTCTAGGTTTAGCTAGTGAGGGTAAAAACGGCATGATCCTACAACGAACTCCCTTGGATGGCCTCTAAGGACCGCCCCTCCTCCTCTGTCTTGATTCTTGGCCCATACACTGTCAGCATTGCCTTATATCCACCCATGCTCTAGCAGATGCCATCGTTCCTGCCCTTGAGCCACGACTTGTATGTCCTCCTGTTGGTGTTCCTGTTGCCACTGTTCCACATGAAAGATAGTTTTTTCGGCCACCGATCTGCGGATTTTACTAGTGTAACTCACATCGTTCCTCACCAGTCAGAACTGATAGAAGCTTTGCACAATCCACTACTACAGATCAGAATATCACTGACCCTCCATTGCTGGCCGATGAATGCCCACACACTAGTAAACAACCTTTCGTCTGAGTCATTAGTCCCGGTCTGGTTTGGGCCGGGGACTAATGTGATCATTAGTTCCGGTCTGGTTTGGGCCCGGGACTAATGTGATCATTAGTCCCGGTCCCAACGGCTAGGAGCAGACGGGGGCACGGCCACTGTCGTGGAATTGTCACGGCAGATGTCCTTAGTGCCAGGACTTAGTCGCGAGGCCAACGCATCTATGTAGTAGCTTGAGAGGGGTTGAGCGGAATCGAAAGACGCAACACAAGACAAGGATTTAGACAGCTTCGGGCCCCGGGAAACATCATCCGGTAATAACCCTACATGCTATTTGTGGCTAGGTCTCATTATGCTCACGATGGAGTCGCCGTAAACCGGCTCTGGTGTCTAGCCCTAGAGATAGTTTCTTCTTCTCTTCCCTCTTCGGGTGCCCTGCCCCTCCTTATATAAGTTAGAGGGGCGGGTTACATATGGAGTCCTAGTAGGATTAGGACTAGTCTATCTTTCTTTACAAGTTGAATACAAGTCCGGGTTTTGCTTCCTTATAAAGGAAATAATCCTCACGCCTTTCATCTTAAGCCGGCCTACCAGAGTATAAGCCAGCCTGCTGGGCCTTGGGCCTTGTCGTCCGTCTGATCCGCCCGCCAGGTCTCCAGTGAGTCACAATGTCCAGGCGGGTTACCCTGTGAACCGCCATGTTCGGGCAGACCTGGCTGGAGCTTGGCGACTCACCAAATGATTTTTCATACTGGGGGCTATTGTTAAATTCGGATGTAACTTTTCGAGTAGATGATTTTTCATATAAAAAACTTTTTCATCCGAGTTCGTATGCAAAAGTTATGCCCATTTTAAGAATTTCCAGAGAGATTTTGCTAATAAAGTCGAAATTCATATTTGTTAATTTTCCAAACAACTAGACCACATATCACATGAGAAACTTATTTTATTTTATTTTTTTGACATTTCCATCATTTTCTTTTGGTTTTTCTAAAACTGAAAAGGCGGTCCGGGAGGGTACTAATGCCTCAAATCCCATTAGTACCGGTTGGTGGCACCAACCGGGACTAAGGACTAACCTTTAGTCCCGGTTGGTCTGGCCAACCGCGACTAAAGGCCTTCGGGCCAGCCTGAGGACCTTTAGTCCCGGTTGGCCAGGCCAACCGGGACTAAAGCCCCTCCCGTCCGCCAGCTGTCGACCGAGCGCGCTGGGCCCAGATAGTTGGTCGCGGGTCTCCTCCCGAACCGCGACTAAAGAACCCTTTTGTCGCGGTTCGATTATTTTGGGGACTAATGGGGCGTATGGAAGCCTCTTTTTCTACTAGTGTACGCACTGTATTTGCAGACGGAGATGAATTATAAAGTTGGATATCATACACTGGATTTGTTTTGGCATTTGAGTTTTCCTTCAATTATCTGTCGAACACTTATCTTCTTTTCTTTACTAATGAAAAAACGTAAAGTTGAGTATATGGACGGAATGTTCGCTCGCTAGAAATTAGACACGGCGTCCATCTGGCCTATCGATTAAAAATCGGCTGCATGCATGTAGTATTTGATATACAAAATTGAAAAATATCGGGCGTCAGGTTTTTTTTGTTTATGTTGAGAGCGAACACGCTTATTCCCGTTTGATGTAGGAGCCGTACTCAGACCCGAACGCGCTTATTCAGGTTTTTTGCCGTCAGGTTTTTTGTTTATGTTGAGCGTGCGCAGACCCGTCGGACCCCCCGCTATCTCCTTAGCCCCTTGCCTCTCGCGGCGGGCAGCTCGTGCCTCCGACTCCAGAGTCCGCATGCGCGGCGTCGGCTGAGCGGGCCCTAAAACCCACCGCTGCCCACGCGGAACAGCGGCCAGAGGTGGAGGATTCCGTCGGGCGGGAGGAGCAGATCTCGCAGGCAGATCCGCGAGCGGTGCGTGAAGGGCCGGCATCGGCATCGGCATCGGCATCGGCGCTGGCGCGACGAGTGACAGGGGGCGTCGCACCTGACCCTAAGCTGCCGCCTGTATCAACCCGCGAGTGCTCGAGCGCGATACGGAGCGCCAGCTCTTCCTCATCTCCGGAGCTGCCGTCGGAGTGGCTGCCGGTGCTGGACATGCTCGCCAGCGCTAGGGATTTGGCAGATTGAGGAAATGGGAGCGTCGGGAAGGGGAGGGGAGGGTAGCGCGGCGGAGCGG
This sequence comes from Aegilops tauschii subsp. strangulata, assembly GCF_002575655.3. Classification (NCBI taxonomy): domain Eukaryota; kingdom Viridiplantae; phylum Streptophyta; class Magnoliopsida; order Poales; family Poaceae; genus Aegilops; species Aegilops tauschii. Next base: position 639,226,563 of record NC_053041.3, on the reverse strand, counting down.
GGTGAGCTAGGGTTTCCGCCTCTTTCCTTGTGGCGTACGGCGACAGCATGCGCCTCCCATCCCCACGACCGAGCTCCTCCACCTCGCCGGTCTTCCAAGGGGCGGCCGTCCACCTCCTCCCTGCCTTCCTTCATCCCAGTGACCCGATGTCGGCTCCACCTCTCCCTGCTTCCTTCCTTGTGGCGTTCCGTCGACGGCACTGCGAGGTCAATCCAGTCCCCCTCTACATGCCGGGCGGGAATGTGATGGGGGCTGTGTGCATCGCCACCTTTCCTCACCGTTCACTTCGCCACGTTTTCCTTCCTCCTGTGCCGAGGAGGACGAGGCTGACAGGCACCATCCAGATGCTCATGGTGCTGGTGGCCTCTTGCTACACCCGTGGCACGTCGATGTGGCAGTGGATGTTTTTACCCAGGCAAATTCAGTAATTTATGTTTGGTTGCACGGAAATTTTAAGTCTTTTGAACACACAAAGTTTCTGTGAACAGAACCATTGTAAGTTCTTTTTTATTTTAGTGTTTCTTTTTATTTTTTGGGTTTTGAATTTTTTTAGTGTAATTCTAGGCAACTGGGCTGTGACTGGCCTTTTTTCGGTTTGGGCTGGCTGGATCTGTGCCGGATGGGCCAGCAGAAGTACTCGCTTGAGACTGTTTTGTACGGAGTAACTTTCAACTCAAAAAAAAAAAGACTGGTTTGTAGCGCGAAGGTCAGGTCCATATTGAGGTCATTCCTTGCACGGCAAGTCTCGGATGTGCAGGCACGTACGTTTTTTTTTCTCGAGAATCTGCTGGCACGTACGTATATATATTGCAAGACACAAGTTACATCCGATTGATCAAGGCAAGATTAAACCTAAAATATACTGTACCAAATAAGTTATCGGCGGCAGCCCATGGGGACCGAGTGCGACTTCAACGTGGTCTGGCACCACGTGGAGAACGGCGGGTGCCTCCAGAAGTTCATGAAGGCGACGGACGAGTGCAACCCCTTGGACAGTGACGATGGACGTCCAGGCGTCGTCTATGTCGAGGCATGCATCAAGCGACCGCGGCGCTGCGCAAGTGCTTCGGCCGCAACCGCCGGTGGTTCAAGCACCAGTACATCAACCGCATGGACTTCCTTCTCGACGAGGACGTCAAGCCGTCGCCGGAGCAGGTGCAGGAGGAGAGTAGCCAGTACAGGTGGTGGACCGGCATGAGGAGAAGCTAGCTAGCTTGTACTAATTGCATGCATGTTTGATAGTGATAGTGATTCGTGAAATTTTGATAGTACTGCATCGGATACGATAGATTGATCTTTGATAGTAGCAGAGTAGTATAGTTGGAGGCTTTAATTCATCTATTTAGTTTTCAGTACGATCCATATTTTAGTGTACGGCGTGCCCCGTTTCTACTCCACCTGATGTGAAGCTTGTTTTGATCTCATGAATTACGAAGCTCTTTCTCTTTGTCGGTAAACTATGCAACTTTTAGCACCCAGTCGTGGGTAGGGGTAGCTATTTAAAGCGACCTACAGAGGGATCTATCGATTTCGTTCTTAACCCTAGCTAGCGAGCTAGCTAAACCCATGGGGCTCTTGACTACATTGATAGCACTCGATCAAACGATGCATCACAGTGCGCCGAGGACTGCAAGAAGGCAATCATCGTGCATCACGTGACCAACTGCGGGTGCTTGGACGACTTCAAGAAGGTGATGCATGAGTGCTGCCCCCATGGCGCCGACATGGAGGCGTGCGTCAAGGTCAAGGCGGAGCTGCGCGAGTGCTAAACCGGCAATCCCACCATGTTGAAGCACCAGTACCTCCGGCCCATGGACGAGGGCCTCGACCAGGACACGAAGCCGTTGTGGCATGATATTTGGAGAGATGCACAGGCCATATTCACAGGTAGTAGACATGCATGAGGAGATGCTAAGCTATGCTATGCATACATGCATGGCCTATACTCATTAGATCGATTATAGCAGCGATGAAGTTAGTATACTGATCTAATAGACAAAAGTTATGTCTGTTGATTTATCTTTCTCTTTTAGTTGTGGAGTTTCCATGTATGTGCACGATATTCATTGGTCTCACTTCGTTCGTGTTCCCCGACAACTACTACAAAATCTTTCGGCCAAAACAACATAGCAGAGGTGGTTCGTCAAACCCTTCAGTATGCATATGCATCGTAAGTGATGGTGATAGTTGTTATACAAATACTCGTAGACAAGAACAATTTAACATTGGAGTCATATTTTGCGTGCATGTATGCATGCCCTATACTACTCCCTCCATATAATCTAGTATGCATTGTAGTTTAGGACGAATGAAGTATAAAATTGGATATCATACACTGAATTTGTTTAGACATTGAGTTTTCTTTCTTGAATTGTTGAACAAGTTTTCTTTCTTATACTAATAAAAGATAATGTTCAGTATATGGAGGAAACATTCGCTCACTAGACATTGGATACACTGTCCTTGTGGCCTTTCCACGGCATGCATCTATTTGCTATAGGAAATATAGTAAGAGGGAAATTGTTTTGCACACAAAACCGTCTGCCCGATTCACGATTTATTTTCATGGATTGTTGTTTAACGTCGTGGTCTTTGAAACTAGATATCACCTGGGAATAATCGCACAAAGTTTATTTTGGATCCTAAAGTTACCACACGAAGATAAATGAATGCCAAAATTGCCCTTGTGTCGGTATCAAAGTTGCCACATGGATACAATACCATTGCAATTTCATTAATCATGTAGGTGGCTTCATTTAAGGTGGATAGTTTTTTCCCATTGGAAGATATACAGATCTGATCCAATATAGAAGTTCTCATGGAAACACAGGCAGCCGTGAGGATGAGTATTAAATCGAGTGTGTTGTTCGGGACTTAACACAATTTGAAATTTTAAAAATAACATTTGTTGCACTGATGTCATTGTTTTTTGTGGTTCTCATGTATATGCATGGTTGCATGCGGTTGTTGCGCTAGGAATCCTACCGAGGGAATGCCCAGCGCCGCTTCCAGGCCCTTGATGCCTTGGTTGGCTCCAACCATCCACGGGTGGAGTGGAGATCTCCTAGCCGCCACTTCGCTTGGCCATGCCCTTTGGCGGCAGCAAGGGAGGAGCATGAGGAGTAGGGGAGACCCCGGTCGCACACAGGTCGACAGACAAGGGCAGGCTGGTGTGAACACATTTCGATACAACTGTCTATATATGCCAGAAAAATGGATATAGTTTTGCTAATGCACATCAAGATGTGACATAAGTATTGTACATCGAAGTCTTATGTCGTTGATATTACAAGAAGATTTATGCATATTTTTTACTTTCTAGTTTGATTGAGTCACTAGATGTGCAATAATTATGACATATCTGGATGTGCCCTAGACCCATTTTGATATTGTCTGTTTGTGTGTCTTGCTACAACTGCACTGCGTATTGCCTATTGTTTTAAATATACGCCATCATAATATGTACTCAAAATACTAAGATGTGGTTGATGAGAAAAATATTTATTGTGAAAGTTATTTTGATTATTAGAATGTAATTTTATAAGTTTTGGCCAGGATATTAAGGCAGTTGTTATGAAAGTTGTTTCTAAAACGACATGCACTATTAGTTAACGAAAGGATTGACACCTATGGCAATTTTAATTTTTTTTGCAACGCCGATCATTCCTTGGGCGGAAAGTCTACCGCGTATACATACGTATACATAAACATCTAACGGGCACCACGGTTCTAGCAGCACCTAACGATCGTGAGCTACGTACGTGCGTTAACCCTAGCACACCGCCGGCCGGCCGTGGACATGGGGGCCATCGAGTCCTCCCTAAAGTTCCTCGGCGAAGTCTTTGAGGTCATAGACCATGCGGACAAAGGCGGCTGCGGAGACCAGTTCATTGCGGCGTTGAGGGAGTGCTACCCCAGGGAGATCGAGGGGCGCCGGGCCGACGCCGGCCCCGCCGAGCGCGTCGTGGACAAAGAGGCGTGCGCGAGGGCGGAGGCAGCGCTGCGCAAGTGCATCGCCGGCTGCAACAGCGAGTGGTTCGACCACCAGTTCGTCGCCCGCATGGAGCACCTCGCCCGCAAGGACCTCAGCCTTGAGAAGGGCTTCAAGAAGACGGAGCCGGAGCCGGAGCCGAACGCAGGAGGAGAAGCTAGCTTGATTAATTAATATTCGTAATCCTAGTCCTAGCAATGCATGGATGCTTGTGCTATACAGATTAGATTTATTAATGGTGGGCAGACCTGGGCTATTTGTTTCAACATTAAGATCTCTTTCTTTACTGTCGTTTGAGTTTGTACTTGCAGTATTGTCGCCGGTGATCTTGATCAACAGATCAAGAGCCGGTGCCCGACTAGGCCCTGCTAGAGAGGACATGGCCGGCCGGAGCTAGCTTCAGCAGATCGAAAAGAAGCCCTCGCCGGAGAATGCATGAGGAAAGCTACCTAGCTAGGCTTGATTAATACATGTACCTTTTTTTTAACCGGAACACCGTGCATTCCAAACTTACGAGGGACAAACCAAACCGGCTATATACATGGATGCTTCAACTATATAGATTAGATTGATTATTAATGGCGGGGAGATCTTGGAATTTGTTTCTTCAGCCTCGAAGAGGGCTTCAAGAAGCCGCTGGAGCAGAAGGCATGAGGATTGAGGACAAGCCAGCTGTGCATTTTTAATACGTGTAATCTTAGTAGTCCTAGCTATGCATGGATGCTTCAACTATACATATTAGATTGATTAATGGCGGGCAGACCTAGGAAATATATTTTGAAGTATAGATCTTTCTTTATTTTGTTGTTGGGTTTCTAATTGCAATAATGGTTGTGATCAACAAATCAAGAACCGGTGTGTTGGGAATAAATCACAACTCGCCGCGGTGACTAGCATGTGTGTCCGGGTCTAAACCATATGCCGGTGCGTGGCCGCATCCGTACTCGAGTTGGAGTCGCAGTCCGCTGTGTGCATCGTGCGTGCGGCCCTAGCTAACTAGCTAGGCGTGTAGTGCAAGTGTGCATCTGGTTCGCGGGACGGGCGCGTAAGCCAATGCTCGAGATCGAATCGTAGCTAGCTCCTAGCTAGTTGAGTTGTGTGTGTAACGTGCATGGATGCAGGGATTGGTTAGGCAGGCCCGCGTAATGCACGGACGCGCCCGGGCCGAATGGATCGCGCGCGCATGCAGCTGAGTAGGGGCGAGCGCGAGCAAGGCCTGTGTGTGCGTACACCCATCTATAAACTAGAAGATACCCCGCGCGTTGCTGGGGAATTTTTATCGTACTTTTTTATATGACTGAATAGTTGAATATATGGTATGGAAGTAAAGGAAGAGCAAATTGCAATGATGGAAGCAAAGAAAACCCTAATTAGTGAACATCAATATACAGTACTGCAAATAAAAGCTTAGATTAGTGATGAAAAGGTTATATACTGGCGTCCACTAATGGTGTAGCACCGAGAAAGCATGCTTGATAAAACATAAGACATTGTAACTAAACTGAACTGTAAGGCAATCAACGTTGATCTGAATGATGTATTGGTCAGAAAATAAGTAAACCTAAGAGGATATACAGACCGAGAAGCAATATATTTTAGAACAACACTTACAAAGCAGGGTTAGTACATCATGCTAAATGTCTTCTTGTCCAAGTCGTAAATTATGAAGAGCCACAACAGAATGGAGGAGCATAAAAATTACATACATTCATTTTCTCATGCAAGCTTGCTTGAATTTTCACCAAACACCTTGCAGACACTCGACATACATAAATAAATCTGAAACATGAGAAAAATTCGATGCTACATTTGGAAAGCAACTGCCGCCATAGTTGTCGTGAAAGCTCCCGTATGGATGATGAAAATAAAGATATGATAAGCTCATAAGGTCGTAATAGGTCTGTAGACCAAAAATCATTTTTTAGGACACCTCAAGAGGGGCAGGGGGTTCCTGCATTCCAGCAAGAAGAAGAGAGATGATTCAGTTTATAAGGAAAACCGGACCTAAAAACCAAACATTTCTCGGTTAATTAAGGAAAACCTGGTGAAAACCTAAAAAACACAGAGAAAAGGCACTAGAGCTTGGGGATAGGGAAAGCAAAGACTCAATATAATGGGACATCGTCAGAGCCAGGCACAAGGGCGTCAAGGCCCAAAACCGATAGTCGTGGCCGAAGAGCAACCAAAGTAACCACCACACGCTCGACATATCTTATCCATATTGAGCCTCGCTGCATGGAAACATCATGGGCTATCATTATCTTGTGCTCAAGTGGAGCACGAGGGACGGTGCAACCATCTGCAGGACGAGCTAAGGAATCTCCAAGGGGCGATGCCAAGAGAGCATCAACATTCGAGCGAGGCCTTGAAGCGTGGCCGGCCTGCACGCCACAGGTAACATCAACACCAGACTGAGGCCTCAAAGAAGGAGCCGATGGGGGGGGCTTCCGCGGTGGCCCAGAGCAGTAGCTGGCAAGGTTGAAATTCTTGTAGCAGTGCCAGCACTTGAGGGGCTCCATACATGCAACGGCGAAGTGCTTGCGACGGAGGCAGCGGAAGCACCGTCCATCCATCCACTTGAGGTTCGTAGCACGATCAGCCTGGGTGGCCACCAATGCGATGGCGGTGCAACATGCCTGACCTTGGTAGCATCCAAGTTTCCCCGACGCCCCTGCACCTCAACCCAGTCACCACGGTCCGCTGCAGCCGGCAAGTCCTCACCTCTGGACGGCAAGGCTTCGTCCTTGACTACCACCGACTTGAGGCGGGGTCGTGGGGCCGAGGAGGATGAAGCAATAGCACTGGATCTAAGCAACAACATGTGGGGTTGGAACCCTGCTGAGATGGTGGCAGGAGGAGGTGGCAGCGGCCCTCCAGTGGCAACCGCGGAAGCAGATGGAGATGCGGGAGTAGATGCATCCAGTGAAGAGGCCAGGGCAGCCCGCCCGACGCTGCAGCGACCCACCGGCATAGCCGGCACCGCCCACGCAGCGGCCCCAGCCATCCCAGAGATCCGCCTAGGCCAGACTGACGAGGGGGGGACCTCAGCACGCGCCACGGCGACGACAGGCCCACGGATCTGGCGAGCCGGCAGCGACCTCGGGAGCGCACCGTCCATCTCGTCTTTTTAGCTCCATGAGAACCGCTCCGCCGAAATCGACCCGAGGGAAGGGCAGATCTGACCGAGGGGCAGCTTTGGGGAGGGGGGCTGGGGTGGGGTGGGTCTCGCCGACGGGGGAGGTCGGCGATGGAGTAGCCGGGCTGTCGCCAGACGGGGGGGGGGGGGACGCGAGGGGGATCCTTCTTTTTTCTCTTCATTCGATGTAGACCAAAACTCTCTTGAGAACATCACTTGGACACATCTAAACGACCAAACACATGGCTATACACGACCATTCGCAACAGGTTTTGCCCTACTCTCCAGAAGAGTGGAAATGTCCAAAAGAGAAGGAGAGAAACTCAGGGCAGATTGGTGGTAATGACCTGCAGATAAGCTTCACATCTAAGCCCTGGTCGGTGCCCATGATGGCTAGAAATTAGGTGGATTGTGAGAGTAGTATTGCCCAGCGAAGAGACGGTATGAAGGGGACGTCACGTGTGGTGCGAAGACGGCACATGAACTGGCGGTGGTCAAGAGGCGGAACTTAATCTTCCATAATCATTTGTAAATTGTAGTCCCTTCATCTACTGAATTAAGAATAGTGGAAGTAGTTAGAAAAACAAAGCCGAAGAGATAGATCTCGCATGTGAATAGAAAGGGGATCAGCGGGAAGATTAACAGATGATTGACTTTTGTAAAAAAACAGATGATTGACTTCATTCTTTCAGAACTAACAAATGACGGGCCTAGTTGGAATGTGGGATAGGTTTTTGATATTTTTATCTGGGCAGCCTGGGCTGGCATTAGATAAAATCCATGGGCTAAGCATGTTCATTGATATGTAAGAAGGAACACGAAGCACTGAGCTATATACGTGGGCTTGGCTGCGGGACCAATAGGGGCTAGTGAGAGAGAGATATTTTTGATTGGTTGGTGTTTGCAAAGGTTGACGTGGCATGCATGCTTACGGACAATGTAGCAAAGCCGAGCACATGAACACAACAAGGATGAAGGCCACTGCCACAAGTCGGACGTGTGTCATAGCGAGGTTAATCAATGTGCTACAAGTTGGTTGTGTGGAGGTGTAAAGCTAACTAAGTGTAGATGGTAGCATTATAAGGAGAATTAATTGATCCTTAGTACCTGTGTTAAGGGTTTTGCATGATTAATGCCTGACTGATATGCATTTCTTTTAGAGCTTGATGTGCGTCTCCTTGCCGTGTAATACGTTCTGGATGCTATCATGCCACACTGGTGAACACGCTAATTTTCACTCTCGCTGCAATGCACGGGCATATGTGCTAGTAGTCCCTAATATTCCTTTTTCATTTTACACTAGACAAGCACTGTAGCACGGTGACTTCCCTTCTCTAGGTTAGAGGATCCGTAGGGGGTGGGGGGGGGGGGGGGTGGGTGGGTATGCATAGATAATCAAGGTGTCTTTGAATGGCATCTGCAATTTATTTTTAATGCATAGTTAGCTTGCCCATCTTCTGGCCTATAGTTCCTTTTTAATCTTTCCGTACGTATAGCCTCACACAAGTTATGGGATGGATGACCTAGTAGGAAAAGAAGAAGGAAGTCAGGGGATATGCAGGTTGCAACGTATACGTAGGTAACGTAGCATGCATGGATACGTTAGTTTAACGGTGCGATCGATCCTCTCGGTAGCGTGATCGAAGCCGGTACGTACGGTGACAAATTTGGAATATCAACAAACCGAGGTCGATCCTCGGTACGTAAAGCGACATACCAATCGATCGACTTCGTTGCTAACCCTAGCTAGCTTAGCTAACGCCATGGGGATGTGGAATAAATTCCTCGAATCAGTGTTCCATAAAACAGGCGAAGAAACATCGCGTCGTATGGCTCCGCTTGTACAGAGCACCGCCGCCGTCACCGACGAGAAGGCCGTCGTGCATCACGTGACCAACGGCGGGTGCTTCACGACTTCGCCAAGGCGATGGGCGAGTGCCACCCGAGCCCCCCGACGTCGATCGTGCAGCGGGGCCAGCACGCCGTCGACGCCAAGGCCTGCGTCCAGGCCACGGCGGCGCTGCGCAAGTGCTTCGCCCGCAACCCGGCCATGTTCAAGCACATGTACCTCCGCGTCATGGACGAGTGCCTCGATCAGGATCTCAAGCCGTCGCCCGAGCAGGTAAAGGAAGAAGCCCGCGCCGGATTCAGGTGGTGGACTGGCATGACCAGAAGCTGAACTATGCTCCTATGCATGGCTACTCATCGTGATCAATCTTGGCGTATACTAGATTATTACACCGATTAGCTAGCGTGTGGCTGTAGTATATGTTGGATATAATACACACACCTTAGATTAGGATCATATGTTTTTTTATATGTGCACCATATGTTTACTCTTACCAATAGAAGCACCATGCTTTGACACCAAAGTAAAAGATGTTATGCCACTGCAACCAATGATGTGAGAGGTTAATAAGAATAAATCTTAGCTACGTACAACTTTATATTGTGATTCTATATATGAATAAATGAAGTGAAAATCTGAGCCTCATGATATGATGTTATTATACTAGCTAATTGCTTATTCTTTGCAACGGAGGGATACATTCGAGTGGTTCAACATCAATTGTGTCCGACATAAATCTTACACTCATCATATTTTTGCGGTGGCGGGATTGGAGAGAAACCAGGGAGGAGTGGAGAAGGTCGAGTGAATCTGCGGCCAGGGGAGGGGGCGCCGCCGGTGGAGTGGAGGCCGGAGTTGGGGGAGACGACGGAGGAGCTCGGTGGTAGTTGGTTTGTTGGGGAATCCAATCCAATCGTGTGGAGAAGAGGATTAGCTGGTTGGTTGGTTCGAGGAGGACTTTAATATTTGGTTTGTTTTGGGACCTGTGATTTTTTTGGCCTCCATCCCGCATAAATCCTCGGTTTGTTTGAATCTCAGGCGCGGGCATCTCTCTGAAATTTTTTAGTGGCAGGAATAAGTGGCGGGAAGACCGAGAGGCGGAAGCATCACAAAAATTACGGCACACAAAGCACAAGCGTTTTTTTTCAGGGCAAAATTACGAGTGGCTGTGCGGGAATTGCTCCCACGGATCCGGATCGATCACTAGCAGATATCATATGTCACGGGGATCACGCTCACTTCACTCTACTATAAAACCCAACGACCAAGGTTGGCTCAAGTTTATTCACATAATATCACCCAAAAAAAAATTCTTGAAACGAGTTCAATACAAATATCTCTAAAACTAAAAGAAACATCGAAATGTTTCTTTGAACTGCAACCATTATTTCTTTTCCATCACGTGGGACCCACTCCTCAATGGGCTACCATCACACAGAACGGAAATATTTCAGTGATTGGGCTATTGAATGTTGATTGGTCAATCATCACCTCCCACCGATCAGTCCCCCACTCCAGCCATTCCCAATCACTAGATAGGGGGCGCGGCTTGCCGCGCGTTGCCCGCCGAACGGCGGGCCAAATAAGCAGGACATTGAGATTGTAATGGACATGATCTCGGCATCTTGTAAACATATATCAAAACAATGATTGTTTAGAGGATAGTAAAGTTTGCATGTAATATAGTAGTTGGTTTATCTGGCATACATAAGGAGGTTGGCATGATCATAAGATAAACATGGAGCCAACTATAAGTCTTGTGGAGCTACAAAAGTCAAGGATCCTAAATCCAAGAAACTTCGATGCAGAGCAGTAAGGTAAATAAAGAAACTTTGATGCAGAGCGGTAAGGCGAATAAGGGGCACGGCTCGCCACACATTTCCTGCCAAACAGTAAGCCACAAGAAATGATAAACGGTTAGAAAAAATAGATGACTTCGGTGTGTTGCGATTTTGTCCAGTTATATGCAAGACGGGTCACCACACTGTTTAAATCTCATCTATTTGCAAATTTGGTTTTTCATTGTGCCTGGCAAGTGCAATTTACAGGATCAAAAAGAAACAAGCACAGTAACCTCCACCAGAAAATTAAGCAAAGTAAATTATATTGACAGGAACATATATTATCGGGACAACTAAATTAGAAGGCAAAATCACAAAAAAAATATATGATTTCATGCGTGCTAATCTATTGACTAAATAATTATAATATTCTCCTAAATTGCTGTGACCTCCTTGATATTGCCAACCTGAAGTACTTCCTGCGAAACCAAAACATCATGGGTAAGGTTCTAGAGGACAACAATTAATTTAAACATAACTATCAAGATTAATGTAAGAAAACCGAGCAATAAACGCCTTTTAGCTTGTGTCTGCAAACGCCACATGGTACAAGAATAATCACGACTATTTATGTAAAATGGAGGTCGGTGTATCTCCTGATTTGAAAGCGATGTATATGATAATGAAATTTCAAAAGCTGAAGGTGACCTATCAATACTTTGAATGGGTTGTATTTATGCAAGCAGCAGTATGCTTAAAAATACATATCAGCCAATCCACACCCAGAAACTATAGCTATGCACAAAGGGAAGTTCTTTTCCAAGTAGGAAAGCGCGGCTTACGACGCGTTGCCGGTAGAAGCAATGGGCAAATCAAAATGAATAACAATCTTAAAAGGAATGAATATATAGATAAGTAAGTATGCATGCGTGTGTTCATATATAAGCATGTCGATATTATGTCGATAATAAATTGCACGTTCATAGGAGATTTAGCTTAACATAGGTACCTGCAAATCTACATATATAAGTAGATCAGAGTGTATAAGCTTGATAGAGCCAGTTTCAAGACCACCACGATAATGCCACAGGCAAGATACAAGCACACACAGAGTCTGGACACCCAATCCACGTCATAGAGCGGATAGTTGAACGCATTCCATTTGAGAAGAACAACAAGAAATATATAACTACATTTGATCGGTAGATTAGACGATTATACAATCTACATCAGTCTCAGCATGTTGCTTTATACTGGGCAATTTCTATTCGGAGCACAGATCGAATGCTAAAATAATACTTGGAAAGCAACATGGCGCTAGATAGTACAACATAACCACTGCCTTCCAAGACCCCCTGCTGTGTAGTTTACTTTATCGTACATAAATTACTGCAGTTAAAGTGCCACATCCATGACCTTTTTTAGTAGTCCATAAAGAGAAAACTTGTGCTTGAAGTTGTTCTGTGGTATTGATGTAATCAAAAGGGATAGAGAGATATGTTTAACAGTATTCCCTAGAAAAGTAAATCTTGCTTGAGAGTTAACTCAACACATATGTGGTAACTACTTTTATGGCATCTAGTACAAGGTTCAGGAATTGATCTACGGATCACAAGGAAAGGCAATTTGAGCTCATGTACTTGGGGTTGAGCACCCCCTCTCTCCTCTGCTCATCGGCACACATATCACCGCCCGCCTGTATACAGAGTGATGGAGTGCCTAACTGTTATTTTTCTCCTTCTATCAATGCAAGGATACGCGCCTAGCGTATTCGCAAAAAAAGAAGGAAAGCCAATTTCATGGAGCCCTTTTTTAGATAATGGATGTGGGTATTTACAATTAATGCATTTGAATGTTTTGTCGAGTAATTGATATATTCTAAGAGAGATAGCAAAGTAGCCCAAAGGGTACTAAAACGTCAGGGAATTCGTAAGATACAGGGGTTTTTAGATACTGGTAAGAAAATTAGCAAGATAATGGGTCGAAAATGGAAGGGGCAGTTGGAGGAAGGCAATTAGCGTGATACGTACCAAAGGGACACCAAAGGGACGACGACAACGAAAAACAGGAGGCGGCAAAGCGACCTGGAGATCATTACATATGAATCATAATAGGATAATGCACAAGGAGCACACAACGACATCACACATTGATCATAGGCCGGAGCAGGGATATTGACATGGATGAGGTTCATGAGTACATGAGATGATAGACTACAGAGCACGAACGCGTAGATGTCAACATATTGCAAAGCTCGTTTACATATATACAAAGCACCGAAGCTTTATGACTCTCTACACACGGATATCACCTTGACCGAAACTGAAACACAAGGGGCAAAAGTGCAGGTCAGCAGATCGACTTACTCATTTCACCTCTAGGCACCAAGTCCAGGATATACACTTGGAAGCTGTGCACCTACAACACACATGCAACGGGTAGAGGTCAGTGTACAAAAATATGAGTATTGGAATTAAGAAACGGAGTGATGGGAAGGGAATCCAAGTATGTTTAAACCTGACTAAAAGACAGACTGTCCCAAGTAGCCTGACAGTCCAGATGGTGAGTGACATGGTTGTGATAACAGGCACCGACGCTCTGAAGCAACCAAGTGACTTGGCAATAAGTGCCTGCGAGCCGGAGCTCAAGCAGAGGAATCGCTAGTACATCCATACTTATAAAAGACCATTCATTTACAATACTTGTTTCTGAAAGGCTTAGGTTACCAAAATATGTCGTTGTTCCTGAAATGATGCAAGAATCGATGAAAAATGATATGGTGCAATGTGGAATGATAACAAAGGCCCAAGAAGAAAAGATAAATTAGAAAATAGGAAAGGAAGGCAAACAGACAAGGTAAAGACCTAGTACATGGTTCTACTTCTTCCAACCTTTCTTGCCCACAATCGTTGGGGCAACAGTAGGCACGGATGGCTCGAACCTGAAAACAAAGGACATGACAAGCAGGAATAGCATTAGGAATGGAACAGTTATGCAGTTTTAATAGAAGAGAAGCCGAGAGGCAAAGGAACAGTAAGAACCTCTTTGCATTGGTTGTTGCATGAGTCAGTGACAACCTGTCTTTCTCAAATGATGATATCAGACTGAGGAATTTTGCGTTTGGGAGCGATCACCTTGTCGGTTGAACCCAACGTCCCACCAGCCTGTAGGAGCAAACATAAGCACGATTTTCGAACTAGCATTTTGAAGCATGCAACATAAAAGGGCAAAATAAAATATGTGTCGAAGGATAAAGTAAAACCAATAGTATGTGTTGAAGGATTAAGGAAAATAATGGTAAACAAATAACAATAAATAAACCTATCTTACATAAGAAAGAAAGACGAAATCCCTCAAAATGTCTAATAGCAGAGCATACCTTGAAAAAATAAAACTCGTGTACTTCTGTAACACATTGCAACACCATGTAAATCACAAATCCTATAAGTAGGTACCCAAACAAAAAAACGGTCATGGATATATAATGTGTGTTCCCACACTTGGTTTAAAGTTTTTACAGTCGGTTGGCAACAACTCCCTTCAGATTGTGAGCCATCCATTATACTCTTGTAGGCATTTAGTTACTTCAGATAGACTGTAGTAAATTAAAAGATGTGTGCCATTTTTCCACAAGAATATGAACTTCAGAAAAGAATTAACTTGCGGTCATTTACTTGCTCAATAAAATCTATACCGGTTTTATAAAAGAGAGTCAAACAAAAAACTGTGAGTTAACAAATTCTGAAGCAACTCTGTATATAGACTCATCAGAAGAGTGGACCCGAATAATCCAGAACGACCAAATTCAGCAACAGAAGCCCATAATCAAGCTTGTGAATTATCCGACCCACAAGACTGTATATAGTTTCATCACAACCTTCCCTATGACCATGATTAGGGCTAAGCCTAGTCTGAAAGACGGTATGTCATCTTGGATTGACAATGTACTTACTGAACTTTTGTAATTCACTTGGTTCTATCTCTTAAACCATGTACATATCTGACCTCTAATTATAAATAAGAAAATGACAAACGGTAGGGATTTTCCCTACCGTAATTGATAAAAAAAGATTGTATATAGACTTAAGACTAATAGCATGCCATGACCACAAAAACTGCTCTAGCTGACCCCAAAGACGTTCGACTAAGCAACCCTGCTAGTAGTGGACAACACAAAATGCCACCAATCTTCTTTAGATCAAAACTGGATGACCACATCATTAACTTATAGACCAAATAGCAAAGGCAGCAGCCAATAGTGCACAGAGCAGCAAGGCAACCACCGAACTGGTTATGAACCTAAAAATACAAAGCAAACATAATGTAAAGCCAGAGAAAAAAACACATACACAGGAACATCAGATGTTGCAGTAATATACATCAGGAAGTACCAACATTAATATGAAATCGTCAACTGCCATAGAAAAGCACAAGGAGGCATTATATACAGACCCAGAGAAGGAAGAACAGGAACCCCAAACATGTGTGTAGGCATTTCAAAGAGCTAACCCAAGGGCTCATAGATCCAATTTAGAGAGCTCAACAACAAAGCCGAATAAAATATAATCGACCGACTATGCAAAGATGATATCTAAATCCCAATCTCATAGAACCACGCAAACTAAAGGAGCCTTGAAGAAAGCATCGACAACCTGAAGCTGCAAGGGGACACTATCCAAATGAACAGAAAACACAATATACCACACCCAACCAGCGACCCAAACTAACACCAGATTGATCCACTCATCAGACCATAAATCAAATGACCCACACCAAGTATTAAGAACCGAGAAGCACGCCGCAACATGCTACTACATGAAAATCAAGCCAACTCCAAGATAACTGAATCTATTTTAACCCTCTTCTCTCATCAGATCTATATATTCCAACTCAAAGATCACCAAATCTATTTTAGCCTTCATCCCTCACAAGATCAAAAGAAACCAGCTCTTAGCAAATCCATATACCTAAGCAACAAAGCACCTCCTAGGCAGGCCCTAACTACCAGCTCTCACCAGATCCATATACTACAACTCCAAGATAGCTGAATTTAGTCTAGCCTTTAACTCTCAGAAGAGTCATCTATTCAATTTCAACCAGAGCACCAACCCAAAAGAGGCAAACTAATGCAGCAAAGCACCTGTTGGGCAAGACTAATCATTATATGACCTCAAGAAACATGTCAGACCTACCCCACTGGTCAACAACAAAGCCATACCACCCTAAGAATACAGCTAGGTCCAATGACCCCCTGGACATTGTAGCACACACAAAACCAACCAGACAGATGTAAGAAATCCACTCCTCTATTTTAGTCTCTACCCCTCAGCAGTCCCATTTATCCATAGAAAACCAGCAATTAAGAAAGGCACACTAAAACACTGAAGCATCTCATGTGGTAACCCTCATTATCATACAACCCTAAGAAACCTGACAGCCCTAACCTAACCCTCTCCTCGACAACAAAGCCACATCACACCAAATATGCAGATACATCCAAATATTCAATGTTTGGCTGGGCAAGAAGACACCAATAGAACAAGACACATCTAAAAAGCTCCTTCCCTGGAACCTAGCTAGATCGAAAAAAACAAAAGCACACCAACACAGGAAGATAACAAAGGAATCCCCCGATCTGCCACTGTACGCACCCACCCCAACGCAACCATATCACAGCGGCACATGAACACACCCCATCGACAGGCTTATCACACCGAGCCGAACAACAATCAACCAAAATACAGAAAGAAACAAAAAAACAAAGAAAAGGGAAAAGAGAGTCAACCTGCATATCCTTGGAGCAAGACGTGAATATCAGCATGGGCCCGACGACGAACAGGAGAGGAGAGACCAAGCAGGAGAAGCTACAAAGAACAGAAGAGGACACATATGTCAAGATCACACCTTGGCTGAAGCGGACGACAGAAAACGGGATAAACCAAAGATTTACCTGCAGATCGACGAGGGACGCAACAGACCCAGGGCCAGCGAGGAGGAGAAGAACGAATCTGCAAGCAATAGACACCCAAGATCCAAAACTGGTCAGCCATGACAAATCGAACGCAAAAATGAGGAAAGAACCGAGAGGAGAACCACCTTAGCCGACTTCACCCCAGCGTGCCGCCATCGGAGCCCCTCGGCGACCAACCCAGCGACGACTCATGGACCAGGGAGCAGGACTACGGAGAGGATTGAGCACCGAAACGAAACGAAACGAGGAGGGGAGGAGAAGAGGCAGACGACCCACGCCCCATGCCCTACGCCGTCCGGGTGCCTCTCCCCATGCACGGGCAGCGCGCCTCGACCTCGACGCTAGATTCGGCACCGCCATGAGCCGCTCGTCGGGGCAGGGGCTGGAACTGGACAGCGGCGGGGCAGGGAGGCGCGGGCGGGGCTAGGGTTTGGAGGGAGGGAGAGAGGTGAGGCGGCAAGGAGAGGAGAGGGGCGCGGCGCGACTGCGGGTCTGCGGGGAGAGCGACGACCAGGCGCTCACACCTGCCGCTATGGGATATTTTTTCAGTCATGCGAAATGACGGAAATGCGCCCGGCGGGGCACCGGAATTGCACGCGGTGGCACGCGTTTTTGACTACTATTCATTGTAGCAGTGTCCATGGGTCGATCCGACGGTGGACATCGATCAGGAGCGAGATCAAACGGTCCACAACGCATCAAGTAAACAATCTGACGGCCGACATTCACTGAGCTCTGAGAACGCTCATGTTCTACCAACTAACATAGTTCTGGATTCACCCAGAACGAACGAAGATAAAGCAGGAGCAATGGGTACCGTCGTCCTCGGGGATAGCGGAGCGGCGGCTTGAATGTGGAGCGCGGGAGTGTGTGAATGCCGGGTGGGCGGACAATGGGTTTGCTGGCCAGTCATGTGGGTACTGAATGCGTGGAGGATTGTCGAGGCCACGCAGAGAGAGAGAGCTGACCTATTTATATTTTTTGCACTTCTTTTTTGAGTATATTTTACTTATATATTTTGGCTGTCGACTTGCGGGCCGCATACGGTTGACTCCATGCAAATCGATGGATGGATGGAAGCAGGGAAAAGATAGGGCGGCTGCTACAAATCAGCCGACTTATTTCCTAGAGAAATAAGTCAGGTACCTAGCCGTCTGATGGAGCCGTTGGATTCATTCAACTTACTCACGTCGTTCTCAGGCAAATACAACGCCTCTGTGGCCTCGTCTTTCTCGCCTCACAGCCAACGAACAAATTCTCCACACACACGAGACGAGATGCCTAGACAGGGCGGTGAGCTTCGACGAGCTCACAATCGCAGCCGCCATGCCTCGCATGCCATTGCCGCAACGCTGCTCGCGCTCGTGGCAGCACCACCCCTGTGGACGGCTGCCCCCTGCATCACCCCGGTGCCCCCCTACACCACCGCGACCGGCCATGGCAGCTCTCTTTTGCAGAGACTAACCTGCCACAACGCATCATCGCCGCTGGTCATGTAGCGGTGTCGACTCACAGCGTGGCAGCAACGCTTCATTGCAAACACCGAATTCCCCCGAGAGCCGCCGGCGACGCTGCATCGAGCCGCCGGCGAGCGATGCGATGAAGCATCAGGACCCCTCGTGCGAGTGCTTCATCGGACCGCTGTTGGAAATATGCCCTAGAGGCAATAATAAATGGTTATTATTATATTTCTTTGTTCATGGTAATTGTCTATTTTTCATGCTATAATTGTATTGTCCGGAAATCGTAATACATGTGTGAATACATAGACCACAACGTGTCCCTAGTAAGCCTCTAGTTGACTAGCTCGTTGATCAACAGATAGTCATGGTTTCCTGACTATGGACATTGGATGTCATTGATAACGGGATCACATCATTAGGAGAATGATGTGATGGAGAAGACCCAATCCTAAGCTTAGCATAAAAGATCGTGTAGTTTCGTTTGCTAGAGCTTTTCCAATGTCAAGTATCTTTTCCTTAGACCATGAGATCGTGCAACTCCCGGATACCGTAGGAGTGCTTTGGGTGTGCCAAACGTCACAACGTAACTGGGTGACTATAAAGGTGCACTACGGGTATCTCCGAAAGTGTCTGTTGGGTTGGCACGGATCGAGACTGGGATTTGTCACTCCGTGTGACGGAGAGGTATCTCTGGGCCCACTCGGTAATGCATCATCATAATGAGCTCAATGTGACTAAGGCGTTAGTCACGGGATCATGCATTGCGGTACGCGTAAAGAGACTTGCCGGTAACGAGATTGAACAAGGTATTGGGATACCGACGATCGAATCTCGGGCAAGTAACATACCGATTGACAAAGGGAATTGTATACGGGATTGATTGAATCCTCGACATCGTGGTTCATCCGATGAGATCATCGTGGAACATGTGGGAGCCAACATGGGTATCCAGATCCCGCTGTTGGTTATTGACCGGAGAGGCGTCTCGGTCATGTCTGCATGTCTCCCGAACCCGTAGGGTCTACACACTTAAGGTTCGGTGACGCTAGGGTTGTAGAGATATGAGTATGCGGAAACCCGAAAGTTGTTCGGAGCCCGGATGAGATCCCGGACGTCACGAGGAGTTCCGGAATGGTCCGGAGGTGAAGAATTATATATAGGAAGTCACGTTTCGGCCACCGGGAAAGTTTCGGGGGTTATCGGTATTGTACCGGGACCACCGGAAGGGTCCCGGGGGTCCACCGGGTGGGGCCACCTATCCCGGAGGGCCCCATGGGCTGAAGTGGGAGGGTAACCAGCCCCTAGTGGGCTGGGGCGCCCCCCATGGGCCTCCCCCCTGCGCCTAGGGTTGGAAACCCTAGGGTGGGGGGGCGCCCCACTTGCCTTGGGGGGCAAGTCCCCCCTCTTGGCCGCCGCCCCTTGCCCTAGATGGGTTTGGCCGGCGCCCCCCCTCCCAAGGGGGCCTATATAAAGAGGGGGGAGGCAGGGCAAAAAAGAACACAGCCTTGGGCGCCTCCCTCCTCCCCTGCAACACCTCTCCCTCTCGCAGAAGCTCGGCGAAGCCCTGCCGAGACCCGCTACATCCACCACCACGCCGTCGTGCTGCTGGATCTCCATCAACCTCCCCTTCCCCTTGCTGGATCAAGAAGGAGGAGACATCGCTGCACCGTACGTGTGTTGAACGCGGAGGTGCCGTCCGTTCGGCACTCGGTCATCGGTGATTTGGATCACGGCGAGTACGACTCCGTCATCCACGTTCATTGGAACGCTTCCGCTCGCGATCTACAAGGGTATGTAGATGCACTCCTTTCCCCTCGTTGCTAGTATACTCCATAGATGCATCTTGGTGAGCGTAGGTAAATTTTAAAATTATGCTACGATTCCCAACAGTGGTATTAGAGACAGGTTTATGCGTAGTTACTATGCACGAGTAGAACACAAAGCAGTTGTGGGCGTTGAGTTTGCCAATTCTTCTTGCCGCTACTAGTATTTTCTTGTTTCGGCGGCATTGTAGGATGAAACGGCCCGGACCGACCTTACACGTACGCTTACGTGAGACAGGTTCCACCGATTGACATGCACTAGTTGCATAAGGTGGCTAGCGGGTGTCTGTCTCTCCTACTTTAGTCGGAACGGATTCGATGAAAAGGGTCCTTATGAAGGGTAAATAGAAATTGGCAAATCACGTTGTGGTCATACGTAGGTAAGAAACGTTCTTTCTAGAAACCTACAAACCACGTAAAAACTTGCAACAACAATTAGAGGACGTCTAACTTGTTTTTGCAGCAAGTGCTATGTGATGTGATATGGCCAGAAGATGTGATGAATGATATATGTGATGTATGAGATTGATCATATTCTTGTAATAGGAATCACGACTTGCATGTCGATGAGTATGACAACCGGCAGGAGCCATAGGAGTTGTCTTTATTATTTTGTATGACCTGCGTGTCATTGAATAACGCCATGTAAATTACTTTACTTTGTTGCTAAACGCGTTAGCCATAGAAGTAGAAGTAATCGTTGGCGTGACTACTTCATGAAGACACAATGATGGAGATCATGCTGTCATGCCGGTGACGAAGATGATCATGGTGCCCCGAAGATGGAGATCAAAGGAGCATAATGATATTGGCCATATCATGTCACTATTTGATTGCATGTGATGTTTATCATGTTTTTGCATCTTATTTGCTTAGAACGACGGTAGTAAGTAAGATGATCCCTTATGATAATTTCAAGAAAAGTGTTCACCCTAACTGTGCACCGTTGCGAAGGTTCGTTGTTTCGAAGCACCACATGATGATCGGGTGTGATAGATTCTAACGTTCGAATACAACGGGTGTTGACGAGCCTAGCATGTACAGACATGGCTTCGGAATACACGCAATACACTTAGGTTGACTTGACGAGCCTAGCATGTACAGACATGGCCTCGGAACACGGAGGACCGAAAGGTCGAGCATGAGTCGTATAGAAGATACGATCAACATGGAGATGTTCACCGATCTTGACTAGTCCGTCTCACGTGATGATCGGACACGGCCTAGTTAACTCGGATCATGTTTCACTTAGATGACTAGAGGGATGTCTATCTGAGTGGGAGTTCATTAAATAATTTGATTAGATGAACTTAATTATCATGAACTTAGTCTAAAATCTTTACACTATGTTTTGTAGATCAAATGGCCAACGTTGTCCTCAATTTCAACGCGTTCCTAGAGAAAACCAAGCTGAAAGATGATGGCAGCAACTATACGGACTGGGTCCGGAACCTGAGGATCATCCTCATAGTAGCCAAGAAAGATTATGTCTTAGAAGCACCGCTAGGTGAAGCACCAATCCCTGAGAACCAAGACGTTATGAACGCTTGGCAACAGCGTGCTGATGATTACTCCCTCGCTCAGTGCGGCATGCTTTACAGCTTAGAACCGGGTCTCCAAAAGCGTTTTGAGAAACATGGAGCATATGAGATGTTCGAGGAGCTGAAATTGGTTTTCCAAGCTCATGCCCGGGTCGAGAGATATGAAGTCTCCGACAAGTTCTTTAGCTGTAAAATGGAGGAAAATAGTTCTGTAAGTGAGCACATACTCAGAATGTCTGGGTTGCACAACCGCTTGACTCAGCTGGGAGTTAATCTCCCGGATGACGCGGTCATTGACAGAATCCTTCAGTCGCTTCCACCAAGCTTCAAGAGCTTTGTGATGAACTACAATATGCATGGGATGGAAAAGACCATTCCTGAGGTATATTCGATGCTGAAATCAGCGGAGGTGGAAATCAGAAAGGAACATCAAGTGTTGATGGTGAATAAAACCACTAAGTTCAAGAAGGGCAAGGGTAAGAAGAACTTCAAGAAGGACGGCAAGGGAGTTGCCGCGCCCGGTAAACCAGTTACTGGGAAGAAGTCAAAGAATGGACCCAAACCTGAAACTGAGTGCTTTTATTGCAAGGGAAGTGGTCACTGGAAGCGGAACTGCCCCAAATACTTAGCGGAAAAGAAGGCCGGCAACACCAAAGGTATATGTGATATACATGTAATTGATGTGTACCTTACCAGTACTCGTAGTAGCTCCTGGGTATTTGATACCGGTGCGGTTGCTCATATTTGTAACTCAAAACAGGAACTACGGAATAAACGGAGACTGGCGAAGGACGAGGTGACGATGCGCGTCGGGAATGGTTCCAAGGTCGATGTGATCGCCGTCGGCACGCTACCTCTGCATCTACCCACGGCATTAGTTTTAAACCTCAATAATTGTTATTTACTGCCAGCTTTGAGCATGAACATTGTATCTGGATCTCGTTTAATTCGAGATGGCTACTCATTTAAATCCGAGAATAATGGTTGTTCTATTTATTTGAGAGATATGTTTTATGGTCATGCCCCGCTGGTCAATGGTTTATTTTTGATGAATCTCGAACGTGATGTTACACATGTTCATAGTGTGAATACCAAAAGATGTAAAGTTGATAACGATAGTCCCACATACTTGTGGCACTGCCGCCTTGGTCACATTGGTGTCAAGCGCATGAAGAAGCTCCATGTAGATGGACTTTTGGAGTCTCTTGATTATGAATCATTTGACACATGCGAACCATGCCTCATGGGTAAGATGACCAAGACTCCGTTCTCCGGAACAATGGAGCGAGCAACCAACTTATTGGAAATCATACATACCGATGTGTGCGGTCTAATGAGTGTTGAGGCTCGCGGGGGATATCGTTATGTTCTCACTCTCACTGATGACTTAAGTAGATATGGGTATGTCTACCTAATGAAACACAAGTCTGAAACCTTTGAAAAGTTCAAGGAATTTCAGAGTGAGGTTGAGAATCAACGTGACAGGAGAATAAAATTCTTATGATCAGATCGTGGTGGAGAATGTTTAAGTCACGAATTTGGTGCACACTTAAGGAAATGTGGAATAGTTTCACAACTCACGCCGCCTGGAACACCTCAGAGAAATGGTGTGTCCGAACGTCGTAATCGCACTCTATTGGATATGGTGCGATCTATGATGTCTCTTACCGATTTACCGCTCTCATTTTGGGGCTATGCTTTAGAGACTGCCGCATTCACTTTAAATAGGGCTCCGTCGAAATCCGTGGAGACGACACCGTATGAATTATGGTTTGGGAAGAAACCTAAGCTGTCGTTTCTAAAAGTTTGGGGATGCGATGCTTATGTCAAGAAACTTCAACCTGAAAAGCTCAAACCCAAGTCGGAGAAATGCGTCTTCATAGGATACCCTAAGGAAACTATTGGGTATACCTTCTACCTCAGATCCGAAGGCAAGATCTTCGTTGCCAAGAACGGGTCCTTTCTGGAGAAGGAGTTTCTCTCAAAAGAATTGAGTGGGAGGAAAGTGGAACTTGATGAGGTGATAGTCACCCCTTCCGTGCCGGGAAGTAGCGCAGCGCGGGAAGATGTTCCTGTGGTGCCTACACCGACTGGGGAGGAAGTTAATGATGATGATCATGAAGCTTCGGATCAAGTTCCTACTAAACTTCGTAGGTCCACAAGGACACGTTCCGCACCAGAGTGGTACGGCAACCCTGTCCTGGAAATCATGTTGTTAGACAACGGTGAACCTTCGAACTATGAAGAAGTGATGGCGGGCCCGGATTCCGATAAATGGCTAGAAGCCATGAAATCCGAGATAGAATCCATGTATGAAAACAAAGTATGGACTTTGACTGACTTGCCCGATGAGCGGCGAGCCATAGAAAACAAATGGATCTTTAAGAAGAAGACGGACGCGGATGGTAATGTGACCATCTACAAAGCTCGACTTGTCGCTAAGGGTTATCGACAAGTTCAAGGGGTTGACTACGATGAGACTTTCTCACCCGTAGCGAAGCTGAAGTCCGTCCGAATTATGTTAGCAATTGCCGCATACTATGATTATGAGATATGGCAGATGGACGTCAAAACGGCATTCCTTAACGGCTTCCTTAAGGAAGAGTTGTATATGATGCAGCCGGAAGGTTTTGTCGAACCTAAGAATGCTAACAAAGTATGCAAGCTCCAGCGCTCAATCTATGGGCTGGTGCAAGCATCTCGGAGTTGGAGCATTCGCTTTGATGAGATGATCAAAGCGTTTGGGTTTACACAGACTTATGGAGAAGCCTGTGTTTACAAGAAAGTGAGTGGGAGCTCTGTAGCATTTCTCATATTATATGTGGATGACATACTATTGATGGGAAATGATATAGGATTCTTGGAAAGTATAAAGGCCTATTTGAATAAGTGTTTTTGAATGAAGGACCTTGGAGAAGCTGCTTATATATTAGGCATCAAGATCTATAGAGATAGATCAGGACGCCTCATTGGTCTTTCACAGAGTACATACCTTGACAAGATATTGAAGAAGTTCAATATGGATCAGTCCAAGAATGGGTTCTTACCTGTATTGCAAGGTGTGCAGTTGAGCACGGCTCAATGCCCGACCACGGCAGAAGATAGAGAAAAGATGAGTGTCATCCCCTATGCCTCGGCCATAGGGTCTATTATGTACGCCATGCTGTGTACCAGACCTGATGTAAACCTTGCCGTAAGTTTGGTAGGAAGGTACCAAAGTAATCCCGGCATGGAACACTGGACAGCGGTCAAGAATATCCTGAAGTACCTGAAGAGGACTAAGGATATGTTTCTCGTTTATGGAGGTGACGAAGAGCTCGTCGTAAAGGGTTACGTCGACGCTAGCTTCGACACAGATCTGGTGAGTCGCCAAGCTCCAGCCGGGTCATACCGCGGGGTATATCCCCGACATTAGCCCCCAGTTTAATTTGGATTTATCCATGTTAAACTGATCCTGCAAAATAACTCAAGAACAAATTTGACAGGTTGTGCTCCAGGTTAAATATTCTTGTAAGCCGGCACCTGATCATCCTTAAGCCCTAGACATTTTCTCCTCGAATATCCAGGTCAATAGGCCAGCTTCATAATCCATTTGCTGACATTGGCTCTTGTAAAGAAATATTATAAGAAATAATCCATTTGAGTTGGTTTCCAGAACTCCGGCTTAATAAACATCATGGACACAAGATTCATCTGGTGATCCGCCGGATTAAAGATGTAGAAGCTGGCTAGTTATAATTGCCAAAATTACCGGCTTGTAAATATTGATAATACCGGGTCATAACTGTTGCCGACGCCGGGTCATAATTATTGGTGACACCGGGTCATGATTGTTGCAAACACCGGGTCAATCTGGTCTGCTCCAAACTGAGAATTTGAAGATTTTTTCTCCCTTATATGCATATCACCTGTAGCCCCAAAGTCTTAAGAGGAGAACATAGTGATAACTTAAGACTTGCTTCAATATAAGTGTTGGAACCTTGAAGAAATCCGGGTTATTCATCTCAATCATTAGTCATAAACTGAATATTCCACATATGTAGCCCCCAAGTACCGGGTTGTCATACTTGCAGCAACCTGGGACTTGTAATTGCCTTATGCTCATAAAAACTTCAACCAGTGTAGCCCCCAAGGGCTGGGTCATTACGCTATAATGAGCAGGGACCTTGTAAATATGATCATGTAAACTTGACCAGCAACGTGTAGCCCCCAAGGGCTGGGTCATTACGCTATAATGAGCAGGGACCTTGTAAATATGATCATGTAAACTTGACCAGCAACGTGTAGCCCCCAAGGGCCGGGTCAGTAAGATATTACCGAGCTGGGACTTTGTATATAATTCATTGATAATAAAAGCATATGATGTAATCTCCACCATGGGGCTTGAACCCACGACCACAAGGTTAAGAGCCTTGTACTCTACCAACTGAGTAGTGGATCTTTCAATATAATGGATTAAGGCTTGTGTACCTTGAATTGTCGACAGGAGCAATTGGTAGCCCCCAAGGGCCGGCTCATTACAATGTGATGAGTCGGGTCTTCAATGAGTTGAGCAAAAAATGTCTTTACATTAGCCCCCAAGTGCCATGGTGCATGCTGGCAGTGACATGGGACTTGGATATTTTATGTGATCTCAATTTAAATAATGTAGCCCCCAAGTGCCGGGTCGTAAGCCTGCAGCGACTCGGGACTATTCTTTCCATTGTAGAATAAATCATATCCATTGATAAAATAATAGCCATTGCGCCAAAGCGACTTTGAATACCTCATCTGTTGATAAGTCATTTCGGAGTTTAAATACCCGGCGGCTCTTGGCCGATGGCGATTTAATACGCCTCCATTGGAAGCCGGAATTTGTATAACCCGACGGCTTATAGCCTTTGAGAAAATCAAGAATTGATAACCCTTTTGAGACACCAATTTCAATCTTTGATGATGGGCCTGAATTTAATCATTTATGTAAGTCATAGCTCTGTAAATCCTGCAGAGTTTAAACAACATATGCCCTGGCGACTTAACATCAAAAGCCAGGGCGCGTAACCACCCAAATGTAGTCTTATCCTGCACATAATTAGATCACAAGATCCCTTGGCGATTTACCGCAGGGCGGGTCATAATATCTCACATATAACCATTGATGTGTAATAAGGAGTTACAGATAAGCCTGTTATGAATCATAACTTTGAAACATAACTATAATAATAATATTATACCTGTGATATTGAATTTTCACTGCCGGTTTATGTGACCTACGCAGTAAGGGTGATAACCCAATCTTTAGAAATCAAGACTTCCAAATGTTTATGATTGTCATATGATGGCGACTTATCATCCAAAATCAAGTCGGGTTAAATAGCAACCACTCATATACACCTTAGATATGATCAAAAGAGCTTCAAATAAAATCCAAAAATTGTTTGCAAAAAGAGACTTCCAAAATTTTGAGGCTTCTGATTCAAATACGATCAGAAAACCGTCCCAAAGGGGTTAAGCTAAGATTCGAATACGATCATATAGCCCCCAGTAGCTTTGGCGTTGCCGATCAAGAGGGTACCGACAGCTATGTTCTCTTTGGTTCGAATACGACCTATGTTTGAACAGGAAGCCCCCAAATGACCTTGAGAGTTGTTTAACGACGCTGATTCGAATACGATCCACGTCGGTTCCCAAAAGGGGTTGAGCTATGATTCGAATACGATCAAGAAGCCCCCTAGTTAGCTCGGCAGTGTGCCGATCAAGAGGGTACCGACAGCTATGTTCTTTTTGGTTCGAATACGACCTATGTTTGAACAGGAAGCCCCCTAGTGATCATGAGAATATTTAACGACTCTCATTCGAATACGATCAGGTTCACACCAAAAGGGTTAAGCTAAATTCGAATACGATCATCTCCCAATGGTCATTAAAGCAGGGTACCTATGTTTGAGTTGTGCTTTGTAACAGACTCTCTTTGGTCTCTTTAATTTTTCCTGAGAACTCGAACTTTGTGAGAGATAAATTCTTTTTGAACCGGAAATTCTTAAACTGGATATTGAGAGATTCAAAGCTTGGTGATAGACAAATTTACCTTGAACCGGATTTGAGAGCTTCAAAGGTTTTTGGCAGATAAATTTCATTTGAACCGGATTTTAAACCGGATATTAAGAGCTTCAGTGCTTTGTGGGAGATGTCAAGTCTCTTGATCCGGATCTAAACCGGAATCCTTCTTTTTAAGCTGGAAATTTTCTGACGGCCTTTAAATTTTCACCAATATGGCGGTAGCCTCCGGGACCGGGTTATCTTTTCCTCCAATGACCCGGAGTTCTTGAATGCATTGAAACCGACCAATGCTGCCGAGTCATATCATTGTAGCCCCCGAGTCTCAAGACGACTCGAGGAGTTGGCTTTGAGATTCTCCATATTGACCATAGCATAATGTGTATATCATTGGTGTTGATAGCGCGATGTGAACCCATAGAAGGTTGAGGTGACTGCGGCGGGTTATAAATGATCCTGTATGAGCCGTGTCAGCAACTCGGCCAATGGTCCCTTCCAACTGGATGTTTTGAAGTTAACCAAACTGTAGTGGCGGCGACTTGTGCGCATGCCCATTGAACCGTCTAGTGCCGACGGCGATTGATAACACATGATAATTTTCCTCCAACTTGTTGGAAGAAAACTGGGCTTCCCAAGCAGCGTCTTGTTCATATTCAATAATCCGCTCATGCAGACAGGTGCGGCCCGGTGTGTTGATGTAGACCAGGCCACGAGAGACTGACGACAAAGACGACCGCGGCTACAGAGGCGGCACAGACAGATGAGTCGGGCGCGGCGTTGTAAACCGGCGCTGGTGGGAGAATCGGCCGCGGGGGTGGACAATAAGTCAATCGCGTGTGTTGATGTAGCGGGGGTGGCAACCTGCGCAGGATGAGCGCTAGTGCAAAAATAATATTTGCTCACGCCCCTTTCGCAACACCTTTTGTAATAATGGTCCTATGAAAAAATATCATAGACCAAGTAATTATTCTTTGATAAAAACAATATGTGCCAAAAATAAACTTTAGATAGATTTCACCTGATATGTTAGGCCGAAAATTATCCGTCGCAGAAGTTGATGATCACCTTGGTGACGCTAAAACCAATCACGAGCGAGTCGGCCGTGAGAGCAGACAAATGAGCCGGCCGCGGTGTTGTAAACCGGTGCGGACGGAAGAGTCGGCAACAACGTCGTAAGCCGGTGCGGACCGGCGAGTCAACCGCGGGCGCGGTAAGCCGTGCGGGCGGGCGAGTGATCGCAAGCGTGATAATCCGCTTGGTCGGGCGAGTAGATGTAGATTAAGCTGCACGGGCAGCGATTTGCGCACACCTGTTCCATCACGGACGCCGGTGTGTGATGATGCTGACGCATACTTCATAAGCACAACATGGCTCCACTTTTTGTGCACATAAAAATATACAGACCAAAGTAATTGCTCTTCTTAATTAAAATATGTGCTAAAAGTAAATAGAAAAAATAGCACCTGGTCTGTTTTATCAGATGAACACAAACGCTAGCATTGAATAATGCTGGACAGCGTCAGATGCAGTAGCACCCACGTGGCCTTTTTTTTATATATCCCCTTGATTTCCTCAAAACTGAATCCTAGACCCGTAGAAAATTCTTCTGAATCCAAGTCAATGTTTAGGGGCGCCTCTTTATACTTAATCCTTCCTATGCGTGTACAGTGTTTGTACTATTTGATGTTTTCTTCACATGCAGGAGCTAAGCAATCCATCAGACTTGGACCCTTAATCCCTGTACGTACGCCAAGTTGACCCGGAGATTTCACGGGATTAGAAACTGACCAGCCCGGCACGGCTGAGGCCAGCTGAGACGCCCGGCAAGGGCAACTTTGCAGCAGAGCCGGAACGACTTGGAGCCAGACAGTATCATCGGTTCGAGACGAGGCGGCGGCGGCCTCGGAAGTGAAGATGGCAGCCTGCGGCAGGGCCGTGTAGACGGCAGCTCAACAGTGGCCGGCTTGCCAGCGAGGCCGCGGCCGTCGGGGCGGAAGAGACCGGGTTGTCCAACAACAGGCGAGTCGCTGAGGCCTGGTCATAGCAGAGGCACGGTGGTTCAACAAAAGGCGAGTCACAGGAGAAGACCGAGCCCGTGGACCATCCGTGTCCGGGTCGTGCTCAAAAAACTCCTTTGATATTCGTATTGACCGAGGCTTGCGGGGTTTGCGCTGATAGTTTGCCTTTGATCGGATTCCTTTGGTATTATCATGGTTTGACCAAAGAAAATCGATTGGGCTTTAGATGAGCTTGCAGCAAATCAACTTCGTCTTCATGTGACGTACGTACGCGGCGTCGGCAACTCGGCGGATCTAAAAAATAGTCCCAACTTGGCGGATCGCAAATAACGTCCGCAATAGAAAACTCTGGTCCATCTCAGCGCCCCTGTACGCGGCAACGGTGACTTGGTGAATCAGATCAAAATAACATAATTTGATGATTTTGATCCGTACTGATGGAACTCCTTCTGCGCTTAACTTCTCGCGGCGGTGCAGCAGAAAGTGATTTGGCCACGATGGATCGTCTGGCTGCATGTGAAGGTGTACACAAACGCAATTCGACTATCCTTCATCTGATCATCATGAACCTTTCGAAACCCTGGGAAAAGATCCCTCCAAGAACTCAACATCACTGTGCGCAGGCCTCACGGTGGGCGTCAACTGTCGTGGAATTGTCACGGCAGATGTCCTTAGTGTCAGGACTTAGTCGCGAGGCCAACGCTTCTATGTAGTAGCTTGAGAGGGGTTGAGCGGAATCGAAAGACGCAACACAAGACAAGGATTTAGACAGCTTCGGCCCCGGAAAACATCATCCGGTAATAACCCTACATGCTGTTTGTGGCTAGGTCTCATTATGCTCACGATGGAGTCGCCGTAAACCGGCTCTTGTGTCTAGCCCTAGAGATTGTTTCTTCTTCTCTTCCCTCTTGGGGTGCCATGCCCCTCCTTATACAAGTTAGAGGGGCGGGTTACATATGGAGTCCTAGTAGGATTAGGACTAGTCTATCTTTCTTTACAAGTTGAATACAAGTCCGGGTCTTGCTTCCTTTTAAAGGAAATAATCCTCACGCCTTTCATCTTAAGCCGGCCTACCTGAGTATAAGCCAGCCTGATGGGCCTTGGGCCTTGTCGTCCGTCTGATCCGCCCGCCGGGTCTCCAGTGAGTCACAATGTCCAGGCGGGTTACCCTGTGAACCGCCATGTTCGGGCAAATCGCCAGTGAGTCGCCAAGCTCCAGCCAGGTCTCTGGTGAGTCGCCAAGTCCGGCCGGGTCGTACCGCGGGGTATATCCTTTCTGATGGTGCACTATCTGAAGCCCCCGCGGCAACCTAGTCCGGCCGCATCTGCTCCCATGCCTTCCTGAGCGGCGCTCTCTTGTCGTGCATCACATCGAATGTCGCGGTGGCATAGCCTCTGTCCGGCATCTCTGGTTCTGTCCAATCTACCATTCCGTTTGACGCCAGGTCTCCCATACCATCATATGAGGTCGTATGCCCGATACTCATGCCTTGCTCTTCTGTCATGATGGTGAGTTGTGCTCCTTCTAACATTATAGAACTTTTAGGCTTTTCTGTGTGACTAACCTTCATGCAGATGTAATTTCGTAGGGTTAGTTCATGTCTTTGGTTATAGAAATCTATAAGGGTTGATGTATTTCCACCACTTGTTTGATGTATTTTAACTTATAGATTTTTTTATAGTGTTAGCTATTTCTTTGTAGAAATCTGTTAAGAATTTAGAGTTCAGTGAAACTATTGTGATGGTGTAGCACTAACACTTCTTAGTAGGCCGATGATGAAACTTGTTACCTTTAGACATGACTAAGGGGCGGCTTGCTTTCACTACTAAGTATTGAAGAATAACTTCATTTCTTTAACTCATTCTAATCAAGGGAGTAATGTCTTTGATGTGGAGAATGAGGTTACATATGTTATGTGAGGTTTATATGTGCTTGAACAAAGCAGCTACGCCTTTTTCCCTTTTATGCATCTCTATATAAGTGGAAAAGTACACAACAACTATTGTGTTGAAATGGGTATCCATTTTAGTTGCAGTGCACACAAAAAATATTCGCCATTTTTGCCGGTAGTTTGAAGGGTGATACTCCAGAGAAAGGTGAACAACATTTGGACAAACTCCGAGAGTGTTGTCCATTGTAAACACACCACTGCTTAAGTCAAGTACAAGGTTAACTAATTGCTTAATTTTTAGAGTTTGCTTGCATTTGATCTGAAATAATAGGTCGATGAATATCTTCCGTGATTGTCATGCCAGTTTTTGTTCTATGCAGAGTTTTATTTTGGTTGCACTACACAAATGAAGATGATGAGTGGCGCTACAAATTTACCTATTGGTGCAAGCACCGACTGGTTTCAGCAGTACTTGCTAGTTGCTACACTGGCCATTGGATTTGACATAGATTGGTGAGATAATTATTCTCATCATCTCCTTCCTGTTGAGAGCCCATTAGTTTGCTA
Organism: Aegilops tauschii subsp. strangulata; assembly: GCF_002575655.3. Lineage (NCBI taxonomy): Eukaryota > Viridiplantae > Streptophyta > Magnoliopsida > Poales > Poaceae > Aegilops > Aegilops tauschii. Next base: position 639,194,495 of record NC_053041.3, on the reverse strand, counting down.
AAAGGCACGACATATAGCGTACTGGAGATTATGAGTAGTTTAGGCATATTTAAATTCATATGTATGTCGTTTGTCAAGTTTGTTAAGTGGCTCGATGGATAGACTAATCTTTGCAATGTGGTGGACGTACCTATTTTCCATATATATGTTGGTTTGTTAAGTGGCTCGATTGGTAGACTAATCTGTGTAATGTGGTCGAAGTATCTATGTCCTTTGTCTGCCTCTCAAGCCGCCAAATAATGATTGTCCCGGGCGCGCCCCACAGTCCACCCATCATGGACCTCCTAGCCGTGTCGCGCAGCAGCATGCCGTCCAGGAAGATTGGATGCCGCATAGAGCCCCCGAGAGGCCCTTGCGGCACCCCACCCAGAAACGGAAGGCGCCGAGAGCTCTCTCGCCCGCGAAGCACCTAGGGAGGCGGTACTCCAGCATCCTTTATCGGGGTAATATGTATGTTCCTTTTCTAGTGTGTTAAGTTGCTAGATCGATAGACTACTCTTTCTATGTGGTAGAAGTATACATGTTGGTAGTGAAGTGTGTAAATATTTTTAGTTCTATGGAATGCAACTTCCGCAAATGAATGATGTATGCATGCGTATTCTGTTCATGTGTTTCTGAAACTTTCATTTGCGTGCCTTGCTGGTACCAACATGAATATAGCCAAGCAATAAAAGGAGCAAATTCAACATGCGATGAACTACTATCACTGACCGGCTAGTAGTCTGTGATGAAGTGTTATGACTGACAAGCTAGGATGCCCGTCCGTGGTGTAGCAGGTCAGTGATGATACAATTTTGTTGGTTTATGCTATTTGGATATGTAGTAGTGATCAACCCTTTTTCGTTTTCCTTCGCCTGACCCACCAAAAACCTCAACCATCCAACCAAGTCACTGTGGGTGTGGACGTTCGGCTGTTGCTCCATAATACTAGCACCCGTATCGGATTGTAGGCATCTCCAGAATACCTTGGAACAATGACACCTCCATAAATGGGGCAATAATATAGAGTCACCTCATCCACAAGCCACACACAGCGCCCCTTCTCTGATAGTCCTATGGTGCAGCTGTTCCCCCACTGCAATCCATTCTTAAGCATTCTCCAGACATAAACCTTCACTTTATTAGGCATCACATCCCTAAAGGTTAAGCCATCCGCTGTGGCTATGCACCGACAAAGAGGGCCCCGCCTGACACGCCTTCCACCAAGTTTGTGCCATGCAAAGATGCTACACAAAGCAAACAGTAAACTGTCTATTCCTAGTGAAATTCGACGCTATATAATTCTTAGTGTTTGGCCCACCAATGGCAATCTGCTTAATGTCATGAACATCTTTGGGAGTAAAAACAACAACCAATTTGCTCTCGTCCCCCAGCTGGTCCCATGCGAATTTAGTAAGTCGTTGACATGGCAGATTTGTTGTGTGTGCCTAACAACTTGTGTTTTTAGCCACCCAACTGTTGTGATCCAATTTTTGTGTGCAATATTAATGCTAGAACCATTTGTAGTTCTCCAGATTAAGCCCATACGTAGAAGATCCTTTTCTGAAGAGGAAGCTCCTCCAAGTGGAAGAACAACCGTTCGAGCATCTCGACACCCATAAATCTCCTTGAGAGAAATATCTGGCCTTAGCACTCTAGCACATAGCGGCTGAGGCACTATAAGAATTCCCCATCCTTGTTTTTCTAGTATCTAGGGCTTGACTGGATGCCCCAAAATCTCTGAATCCCATACATCCCTCTCTCTTGCTCATGCACATTTTCTCCCAAGCCACCCAATGCACCTTCCATTCACCATTTGTACCTCCCCACCACGACTTCAAAGAAATAGAAGTCGGGTTCCGACACATATTCCTTGGTTACTGGAAGCAGCTCATAGTGTAGGTCGGTGCATCGCGCAAGACAATTGTACTCAACACCTCCTTCGCAGCTTTAGAAAGACCTTGCACTTTCCACCCGGTGTTATTTGCACTTTAGCTTTCTTGCACATTTCTGATTGTCCCCTCGTTCGTTCTACCAACCATGGTGACGGCCCATCGTACATGCTACTACACCTGTACAGTAAACATTTAACTGGAGAGGAGACGAACCCCAGAACCGATTGAGGTACAAACACAAATAGTAGGCAGTTATTATTAAACCGCATGCTAAAATCTCTAGTATGGGAGAATATTTGGTTAATGAATTTCTTGATTTTTCATAACATATTTAATGCAGAGCGGTAAATGCCGCTGGCGTTTCTTTCCATCCATCCCTAGGCAGCGCAAGCAGGGCGGCCAGGAGGCCTTAGCTATCTCATTCTTCTCCTCTCGCCCCTCATTCTTTGCTTCTTCTCCGGCCGCATGAACTAATCCTCATCCTTCTCTCCACGCATCACCGAAGAACCATCGACCGTGATGGCCAGCCCTAGCGCGGCCAGCATGATGTTCGCCACCAACGACTCAGAGGAACACCCCGTCGCTGCCCCTGCCCCCTCCCCCGCCCTCGCTCCCAGCGTGCTGGCACCCTGGCCCAAGAGACGCCGCATGGCCACCACTGCCCCCACCCCGGCGGCAGAGAGAGAGGCGTCGGAGTCCCTGGAGGGCCACTTCACGGCGGCTGCGTCTCCGGCGGCGGTCTCCCCGCCTGTCTCCGAGAACTACCTGGTGAGTCGCGTGATCCCCATGGCTGGATCCTCCTACCTGGTGATACTACCCACTGCAGCTCTCCTTCCGCTAGCTAGCCGGCGCCTCATTTGGAAGGAATTAATCATCCATTAACGATTTGGCACTAATCATCCTGCTGGTTATATTAATTATTACGGTTGTTCTTGTTGAATTGCCTGATGTGTATACTTATGTATTATTTCCTTGTCTAATCGCATGCAATTTCACCTTCATGCAAGCAGCCATACAACATGCCGGGGCGCCTTGCAGGATATAGACATACAACGGGGTGCGGCGCATGCACGTTAGGTACGTACTTCATACTACAAGATTTTTTGTTTACCACTATAGTACGCATACATGATGCATCGTTCGGCACTACTAGCAAACAACGTGCCATGCATGTTAATTAAACTAGCAAAAATCTGCGAAAGGTCATTTTGTCATCCGATCATTGTATCCAGCGGCTGTGCTGCAATTCCCCCATTAACTTTTTGTAAAGGAGAAAAACGAATTGAAAAGGCGGCCGTGCTGCGCTGGCGTGCCAGGATGCAGCACTGCTAGATTGTTCGATCAGGATTATTTCCGAATTATTACCTCTGTTCCTTTTTCTTTTGTTGATTGTTTTTAAGATAGCTAACCACTCATTTCAAATGGACTCTGTTCCTGCCGCCAACGACTTATATTTAGGAACGAAGGGAGTACTAGATTGCTTTTGGGTAGGGCCATTACCTTTCATATCCAAACAATATTAAAATGTTGTTTGCATCTTTGCTAACATTAAGTAGCATTACTTGCCCAAATGTAAATTAACAAATACGTAAGGGGGAAACCTAACCCCCCCCCCCCCCCCCCCCCCTCCCCGAGCGCGGTCCGAACTGCTTGGCACAAAAATGAGAAGTTCCTATTTGTGTACTTCCCATTTTGTAAGCAATCCTTTTCTAGCAATTTTAAAAAGACGTGGTGCTAACTTTCTCAAAATATCGACCCATGTGTCAACTTTCTAGAATTTGAACTTCCAACTTTCGGTAACTTTATGCTTTCAATATTTTAAACTTCCAAAAATTTCTATTTTTTAACATTTGAGCCTTTTGAACTTTCAAGATGTTGAACTTACGTAATTATGGAAATTACACAAGAAAAAAGTTGAAAAAGGGAAACACTCTGACATTCGTGGGGCCAGATAGAAAAAAGGTAGATATAAGAATGAGGTTAGATTCCCCTTCCCCTACTCATCCCGTACATGTGGATGCGCACTCTACCGAATGGGAAACTCGGTTGCCCCCCCCCCCCCCCCCCCCCACACACACACACATAACATTAACAAAACTTGTCCACTACCTATGTCGGAACACTCCTTGCTCTTGTCGACCACGACCAGGGGCGGTAGTTCGATGATTGAAATTATTTCTACCGGAGGAGGAATACCATTGCCATCTTCAGCTATATGTTGGGTTACCTACGGTGACATGTTACATTATTTTGCATCAAGCTAAGCTACGTTGCATTTAAGTTTGGAACCTTTTGAGGCAAGTTTTAGTATTCTTGCTAGTGTGCATGTTATTACCTAGGAAATTTGTTTAATGAAATAAATGAGACTACATATATAGTATATTTGGTAGTTGTGTATTAATGCGTCATATCACTATATGGTATATCTACATCACCAGCCAGTCATGTGCCTTGTAAGCATGTCACGGTCTATTTGATGTCACGGTCTTCGAATGAAGACAAAACCCAAGAAATAGGCCAAGGACTGGAAAAGATACATGACCTATGAATGATGTGTCCTCGTACATGTCATTGCCATCCTCTTAAGTTAGTCTTCATAGCGTCTGATAGGGATCCATGGCCTCGATATCGTGGTTCTTTAGCCACAACTCCTTGATTTTGCTCTTCTCTATGCGATTCGTGGTGTGTTGTTCAAAGAAGGCATGGAACTTGGGATATAGACAAAGAAAAGACGCTAGGGAGCCACCCAAAGAAGAGTACACTACTAGGAAAAGGGCTATAGATGAAATGGCCACTAATGGCGCACCAGACATGTGGTGCGCCATTGCTATATAGGAGTGGCGCACCATGTGCTGGTGCGCCATTAGTGTCACTAATGGCGCACCAGACACACGGTGCGCCATTAGTAACAAATTTTTTTTATTTATTTTTTCCAAACATACTAATGGCGCACCGGGGCACAGTGCGCCATTACTAGTTCTAACTAGTAATGGCGCACCAGCCACATAGTGCGCCACTACTATATTTTTTTTATTTTTTATTTTTTTGCAAAACTACTAATGGCGCACCGGAGAACAATGCGCCATTACTACTTTAAACTAGTAATGGCGCACTGTTCCTTGCTGCGCCATTAGTGTATTTTTTTTGCAAAAATACTAATGAATGCAACTAAAATTGCAAAAAAAACAAATTTGATTATATTTTCAAATAATAAATTTGATGATTTTTTTCATATTCATAAATATTATTACTGTTTTTATAAAAAAATATTACTGTTTCATATTCATATTCATTTTCTAAAAAATTATTAGATGCAACAAAAAAAATAAAAAAATATTACTAATGGCGCACCTCTGGCTGGTGCGCCATTGCTATGTAAAAAAAACATTCTAATGACGCACCGCTTCGTGGTGCGCCATTAGTAAGCTTCCCCCCACACTAAGCTGCCCCCGCCGCGCCCGACCACCACCGCCCCCAACGCCCCCTCCCCGAGCCGAGCGCCGCCTCCCTCGCCGTCCCCCCTCCGCCCGCGCCCGCGCCCTCGACGTCCTCCCGCCCAACCGCCCCCTCCGCCCGCGCCCGCGCCCTCACCGCCCCCCTCCCCCCGCGGCCCCACCTACGTCAACCTCGTGCTCGCCGTCCAACACCGCGCGGCCTGCCCAGGAGGACCGCCGCCATCTTCCTCTTCTTCACCCTCCCGGCGTGAGCTCGGCGGCGACAAGGAGTGGCGACCGCAACGACCCCGTCGCCTGCGTGATTCTCCCCCGCCAGACTCCACCCCCGCCGCCCCCGTGCCCCCGCGCCCCCCACCACTGCAGCCGGCCGGCGCCGTGTACGCCCTCGACTGCGGGTGAGCCCCTCCCCTCCACTTCCTTCTTCTTCTTCTTCCTCTTGCCCTCAACCTCTGCTCTGAGTCTCGATCGCTGTGCAGGGCCCGTCCATCTCCGGCGAGCTCACCACACCGCGCGAGCTCAACGACCGCTGTGCAGGGCACCATCACGCAGGTGACCCTCCGAATGTCAAAATTTCAACATTTTGATAGAGTACAATTGTTACAGTACAGTCAAAATTGTGTATGATTGTGCCTAAAGTAGATAATAGTGGACTATAGGCTTTTTTAGAGGCAATACTAGTGAATTTCAGTTAACTCCTTACAGTTCAGTTAGGTACAGAAAAATTCAGTTAGGTACAGTTATAGAAAAATCCAGTTAGGCTTTTTTAGAGGCAATACTAGTGGATTTTAGGTATCTAATTGCTTGTCCTTCAAATAGGGGCAAGACTGTTACAGAAAAATTACTAAATACAGTTAGCTACTGTCAAAAAATTCAGTTAGGTACAGTTAGCATCAGTTAGGTACAGTTAGGTACAGTTAGCTACTGTCAGGCTTGTTAGATTAATCTTCAGTTTACTTGACTTTTGAGCCGCTGTATCTGAAGGGAGGGAGACAGGGAGTGATGCAGTTGTGCAGCTGCTTGCTGCTGAACCCTAATTAGTTTGTTTGGCTTATGTATAAGACCATAGAGCACACCTCAATTGGAACCACAGCTGCACTAGAGCAATTATGTTTCAGAATGCCCAATCATGTTCTCCAAGTGCACCAAGTGCAAGTGCACCAAGTGCAAGTGCACTAGGATTTTAGAACCACAGCCGCACTAGGATTTGGTGGTGGTGAGTGAATGCAAGTGCACCAAGTTATAAGGGTCCATAAGCAGTGTTGTCATCAGGTCCAGACATAAGCTCCTGTAGTAAGTAGCTTTTGGTTTTATCTTTGTAAGATAACTGGTTCTTGTAGTTTGCTGTTGGTTTCTCTTAATGGAAATCGGAGGGGTAAACCCTTCCTTGATAAAAATTAAAGTGTCTGGTTTGTCGATTGCAGAACTGAACTTCTCTTTGAGAATGTGTACTCTGTGCTCTTGACATTTGCGCTTAAAGTTCTGAGAAAATCCACATGGTCTTTCATTTCTGTTGCATTGTTTTATCTATATGGTCTTTCATTTCAGAGTTACACTTATATCATATTAATCATTGACAAATCCACATGCTTAATCAATCGAGTAATAAGTTGTTTAGGCTTGGCCATTTCCACTCATTGTAGATAGATAGAGTTACACTTTTGTTACATTGCGTTATCTTTCTGTAGAGTAGTAATGCTCCACTTCCATTGGTACTACTTGTGATGCTGACAGCAAGTCTGTAATACTGAAATTTTGTCAACTTGTGACGCTGCTGCTGTACCCCGAGAGGCCCTTGAGTTTGCTGGAATCTCGATTAACTTCCGTTTCGGCAAATTCGGGTACTCCATATGTCCTATTTTCAGCAAAGGTCATGCTGAAATTTTCCATGAATTTTAGCATGACTTTTCCATGAAATAGGACATATGGGGTACTTGTGACTAATGCATGGGCCGGGGTCTTAGTACTTAATTAAGTAGGAACCACTCATCCTAACCATTTGCTCTCAAAATTACCACTTCACTTCTTACTACTGAAAATCTTAGACCATCTCCATTCACCAATTGCTCAAACCAGTTCGAAGGGCGTGTTTTCACCACACTGTGGATTATCTTATTGGACCCAACAGAGATGATGTAGTTTTGAATTATGAACATAGGAAATGTCGTCATCGGAGTCTCCCGGGGGAGTGCGACTGGTGCCACGACGGTCGAGGTCTGTGCGACAGGCCTCACCTGGACGATGATCGGCGCTTCAGCATTAAGCTCGAGGAGACCTTCGAAGTTGAAATGGTACGCAACGACGACAAGTGTTTTTTTCATAATTAAGCATGACTTTAACTATTTCAACGTGTAATTTCATCTTTTACAATTCGAGTATAGTTTATCCCATGCCATGCAAGACGCTATGTCTTGGAGAGGATGGATTTTGAAGATCATGAAAATTTTGAAACGAAGAAAATTCACCTAAGGACACATCATGATGTGGATTTTGAAGTAAATCTGTATAATGCTGAGAGCGTAACCCATTTTGGTTGCAAAAATTGGGAAGCATTTTGCAAGATGTATGGTTTTGATGAGGGTATGCTTGTCACCATGGATCTTGGTGATCCTGACACCGACCATGACAATATGGACATTTGGGTCCTTGTTGATACGCCTCCAGTTCTACCGCTATGTGAGTTTCTCAAACATAGTTAATTATTAACTAATTTATATTGTTTATTTCAAAATAGTTGACAACTTATTTCCATTGACAGCTTATTTTGATTGTTCGAAAAATGTGCGGAACATGGTAGACAAAACCCACTACACCGATGGCTCCGAGTTAACTTATCAGGAAAAAAATCATCTGGTCGGATTTTGTACTGATCTTGAGAATTACAATATCTACAATCAAACTCCTCAACATATTGGTCAATACGTGCCACTAGTGCACGTGTTGAACTACGGTAACTACCATGGAGATACCCTGGTAAGATTTTTTACTATTACGACATCCGTGCATCTTTTGCATACTTCTAAAACTAGTACATCATTGCTAACTATGAAGTTATTACTATGTCTTTCAACAGAGAATCCCTGAGGATTGTGTGCCTCATTTGATGTATCAGAATGACAGTCTTCGTGTTTTCAACTTATATCCAGGTCATCCTACGAATCTCAACTGTCCATACCGGATTTCTAGAAGAAGTGGAGACATGCTAATCAGAGAATGGAAAAAATGTATGGACAGTCGTAAGGAGGTTCTTGGAAGCAAAAGGAAGCGCCGCGCAAGAATTGGAGACAGGATGATCTCCATTCTCCATAATGGAGAGTCAGGGTCTATATTGTTTTATGCTATTTTACCTTAAATAGGGTATTTAGGTCCTGCCTAATATTGATGATCATGTGCTAAGAACAATTAAGTAGGGTTGGTTGGATGACTATCAGGGTGATGATCGTATGACTTGTTATTAATAACGAGTAGAAGTTGTATGATGATGATTAGTAGGACTTGTTAGGATTAGTATTACTTTCGACAAACTCGCTACTCGCGGTCTCGAGACTTGTAATGTTCTATCTTTGTTCGGTCTTTTGAATTCGGAGACTAATATGATGAATTGTATTCGGAGACTAATCTTCTATTGTATTCGATGAATCTGCTGTTGGTGTGTGGTGCTGCTTATATTCTATCCAATAATATATTTTGTAATCTGTGCAAAAATCAGAAAAGAAAAAAATAATCCCTAATATACGTACTAATGGCGCATCACACCGCAGTGCGCCATTAGTATGCCAAAGGATACTAATGGCGCATCACCCTGCAGTGCGCCATTAGTATGCCAAAGGATACTAATGGCGCATGACCACGCGGTGCGCCATTAGTATGGCTAGGCACATGGGTAAATATGGCCCCCTGGGAGGCATACTACTGGCGCATCGTGGCCTATACTAATGGCGCACTGCCTGGTGCGCCATTAGTATACCAGATACTAATGACGCACTAGTGATGCGCCATTAGTAAAAAATACTAGTGGCGTGGTGCTAGTGGCGCACCAGTAGTGCGCCATTAGTAGGCAAAACTGGTGCGCCACTAGTAAGCCTTTTTCTAGTAGTGGTAGAATCCTAGTATCTAGATGGATAAATCCGCCCACCACAAACGACACCCTTGGACGGTGATCAATAACGTGGACGATGTGGTGGTCAAGGAATAAGTTGATACCAACATCATCTAGGTTGCAGAGAAGTGTATTGGTGGGTAGATAAGGAATTAGTGTTACTAGGAAGAGATATTTCTTACTTATCATCTGCGATATGCTTTTCTTGGGTCATGATCTAAAGAGCAATGATTTAGGCACTTACGGGCTATGACTTCAGTCTATCAGTGGTGGGTCGTATAGCATTGATAGTTCACAAGTTTGAATTTCCTCCCGTGTTCTCCGTGGATCATAACAACGCACCAGTGATGGGCCACATATTAGGCCCGTCACTAGTACTTTTTCATAAAAACTAGCGGGTCCATCCGCGCATTTGCGCAGCTAGACCATTTTTATCTACTATTTCTGCATTTTAATAATCATTATTTGGCATTTGAGTATTGCTTTTTCTGCGTGGTTAAACCAATATAGTGTTCCATAAAATATTGATTGGTTGCACGCCCTAAAAGTTTGTTCGACAATTATATATGGGCCTTACATTATGTCATGATAATTGCAAACTTTAAATTTAAATATGGTATTTCAGAAAGAAAAACAGACTTATAGATAACAACTTTATATTACCGGGATGTCATTGAGTACTACAACATAGTTATATTACGTAAGTATATGTACACTGTTTTTGGCATCTTTACTCTTCTACAGAGCTCTTTAGTCATGAAGTAATGATATTATCTTAGAGTGGTGTGTGTCAACTTTAACCGTCACTACAAAACAATTGTGGTTGTAGTCTCGGGTTACTTACTTTTTTTCTCTTTGTCCAATTTTAAACGGATTCAATCAGTACATCAAATCTGATTTTATGATATTACTTTGTTTGATTCTCCGAACCCTAACTCCTATGTGTCGATTTACGGCCTCTATCTGGAAGCTACTCATGGAAGGAAAAAGTGCTTGTATAAATTCACAGAAAGGTTATAGTGCCAAATGTCTATTTTTGAATAGTTTCGATTGGCAACTGGGTTGTTTCATGCTTCAAACATGTGTAATATTGTTTAGAAAAATAATATTTCTTATGCCTGAAAAAATGAATGCTCTAGAAACAACCGGTAATCACGAAATTTAAGGCACAAAATGGACAAATGTGAACATGATAAAAAATTCAAACGTTTCAGAATTAAATTATTTTTACCTTTTCTTAGTGAAATTTAATTATTTTTACCTGGGAGCTCATCCAGATATTGACATTTTTTTCACTATAATACCAGAGGAATGGGCCATGTACGTAACTTGAATCACAGAAAGCTAATCGTGTCCGATGGGCCGCATGTTGTGCGTGCTACAACAATATGCAAATCGCTCCTTCCTCCCCCGAGCCACTGACTCTGCCGGCGGGTCGTCGCGGCAGATGCTTTCCATCTCGACCTGCGCTTTCCGCCTTCCAAGATCCATCTCCGCTCGCATGATCTGAACCACTCCCACTGCAGACACAAGAGCTACAGCAGGTACTCGCGATGCCAGTGCGCTGCCTGTTGCTTCTCTAGAGCACCATGCACGGTCGTCGTCAGGCACTACAGCCAGCTCGCTCTGTAGTAGCTTCACGGCGGATGATCCTTCCTTGCTTACCCACGGCCTCCTGCGAGCATGCTTATTCTCATCCTCTTCTGCTTCTTCTCGAGCTAATCTTTCCCCAATGCTACTTGTAGTATACTAGTAAATTGTATGTGCTTTGCACGTCATTTAAATATATATAAAAAGCATGGAAAAATACATTTGAATATGTATTTCCTTTTCTAGAATCGTACTGGACAAGATCCAACTTGGTTCTTACCTCTCTAGAATCCAGATTGTTCTAGCCTGTTTTTATTAAAGTATCGGATAAGCATGTGGATAGATACTTCTAGAACATATGAGATGGTAGAGTTGGGTTTTCAATTAGAAGGCCACGTGGCAGTATCCTATGAGTGAAAAACTATATCCAACGGATGATAATGCTCGGATTTGCCATCTCTTGACCGTTGGATGGGCATATCCAACGACTAATATTTGAAACTATTGGCACACTATATAGTGGTATAGAGATTGTTGTGTCTATAGAAGCGGGTAGCTGTTCGAGCTAGTGGTGCCCGCAATCCAAACGTAGTCGGTGGCGCTGCAGATAGCCGGAGCTTCTCGCCTTCCGCCTGTTCGAAGGTGAAGATAAGAAAGAGTATGGGATACAGTCTCGTCAGCACGCGAGACCCATTCGACAGCGGCAGCGCAATGTTGAGTCGAACGAAGCCTAAAGAGGAGACGGTCCACTGCAACGTTATGGCTACAATGTCAGCCTCGCCCTTGCCGGAGATATTGTACCTATGGGTTTGGATGATGCCTTTTTCCGTAGATCATGCTCCCGTCCGGCTCAGTGGCATCTTGTCCGGGATACCATGATGTTCTTCCTCGGTCATATGGAGATCCATCTCTTTCATTGTGTCCCTGCCGGCGGCGGCGGGATGATGTTCTTCCTCGGTCATATGGAGATGGATATCTTTCGATGTGTCGCCGCCCGAGCCGGCAGCCCCACTGGCTCTGATGTGATCACGGTCATGCTTTGCAAAGTTGGAGCTGAGCTAGGTGACTCATGGGTCACGTGCATATATATTCACATCAAACAACGATGGCTGCAATATGATTCTAAATTCAGAGTAAGGACACTTTCAAGGGGTAAGGTAATACTTTCCTGCCTTGTCTGTACGTGTTATCCACGGTTAGGATGGACTCGTTTATATTCTCCGTCTCCACTACCTTATACACGTATACAGATTGTATTCTAATCTACAGCAATAGAAGCCGGAAGAAAGGACGATAATTTTGCTTGCTTGTCAGATGGATGTTGTATCCCTTCCATATTCTAATATATCCATACATGATGTTAGCGGACTCACATTTCCTCTTTTATTTCTCAGGTTCGCATCCTTTTGACAGGTTGTAGTTTCACAAAAACAAAAATTAGACAATTGTACCTGTGGACATATACCTAATTGCGACTGCACTTTTCCATCGTCGGCATGTGTACCTCACAGACTTGGCACGTGCAACACAACATATCCTTGTACACAATTTTTTTAGGGGAATTGTACACAAATATTTGTATGTAACGTTGTATCTTCAAATTACAGCCGTTTATATCTAGGATTTAGCGGAAATTTAATCTATGTGGAAGAACGTGAAAGGTCGTTTGTCTCTTGTCTTAATAATATAATAGATCTGACCATGAACCAAAAGTGCATTTTATGTTTCATTTTAGATGTGCAATGCACATGCACATGCACACACTATCTCTGTACTGTTCACAGCAGCACTCTAAAATACTTGTGTTTACTTCAGTGTCATATCTTCCAAACCTTGTGCGTTATAAAATCCTTTTGGAATTCACAGCTCGTGGCAACAATTCGTTGCAGTACATCTTGCCACATTTTCTAATTATCGAACTCCAAAGAGAACTATTTTTATTGCCGTAACATCTGATTTTTATATGCATGTTTTATATGATCTCGCATTCTCATTGCAAGGCATAATACGACTATATGTTTCTAGTGAAAAGAAACATATATTCAAAAGTATATTATTACTTTCCATGTAGAGCATATACTTTTGTATGTTTGTGCCGAACTTTTATACTCCATTCTTCTCATCTTGGTTGTCGCTGAAACGAATCTATCAAGATGCATGTAAGAAACATATATTCAAAAGTATATTATTATTTTTCATGCAGAGCATATACTTTTATATGTTTGTGCCGTTCCTTTTATTCCATTCGTCTCATATTAGTTGTCGTCGAAGCGGATGTATCTAGATGTATTTTAGTGTCAGATACATCCGTTTGAGCAAAAACTAATAGAGGACGCAGGAATTATTTGAAAAGGTAAAATATTCAAAGATATAGCCGTGTAGGTATCTTTTTTATACAAAGGTAGAGTCCACGGGGAATATATGCACGTTTTTTAGGTCTAGCATATAAGTTTGAAGGTAGAGTCCATAGCCTGGGCAAAAAAAGGGCATAGTCCGCAGTTTTTTTTTCTTTATTAAGAGAGAGAGAGAGAGAGAGAGAGAGAGAGAGAGAGAGAGAGAGAGAGAGAGAGAGAGAGAGAGAGAGAGAGAGAGAGAGAGAGAGAGAGTCGGGGAGCATCTCATGCATCAAGAGTCATCAACGTGATGTGAAGTGTTGGCCACCGGCCGCTTAATCTCTTGGCCTCTTCCGGTGTCCGAGTTAAGAAGTGCAGGGTATAGACTCTTAGTTTCCTAGATGGATGTAGACACGTGATAGATTATGGATTTTTATTTTCTAATCGAACGCTTGTAATAATATTATCATATGTGGTTAAACGTGATGGCTCATTTGACAGGAATCCCAGTGCCCATCAGTTTTAGGTAGCACTGTTGGTGTGTTTTCCTGTGCCGTCGGTGGTGACAGATATGGGTATAGTGTTATAGTGCTCTCTCATTTCTTTGAGATTCTGACCTAGTATTCCTATGCATAGAGACATATTGATCATCCCTAACCCATTGTCCTCTCAACTCTTGTCTTAATGAACAATTACATCAAGAACTATGCCTTTTCTTCATTCGTTCCAATCACTAAATACCTTGACTATATCCACTTGTGTCACTACACCTAGTTTTTCATGAAGATCGTAGGTTGGAGATTGATACGTATTTTCTACAAATGTACGTGTTATCATCAATGGTTTAGGTTGCCAAAGCTCTTACTATGGTATCTTATTGTGATTGATTGACTCTATTTCTCTATGAGGGAGAAAGTTGGTATATTGCCTCGTGCTCAATTTGCCCACTCTAAATGGCTTTCTTAATAATGTTCCATGATACTTTTGATACGTGGATTGTTCGAACTAGAATATCCATCTCGTCAGCTTTGTGCAACATCAACCTCGGAGCTATGCCTTGGGTCACACGGGAAGATAATAGATCAAGAATCATGCTTGGCCATGCACGGGACAATATATCATCTATGTTACTCTCCATGAGTAGTATGAGAGAAGATGGGTGTTCATGTTTGGGTTCCAAATGAGTTTAGGAGTTGAACTTGCATGACCAGCAAAATGGGAGAAATAAGATGACGAAGTGGAGGAACACAAGATATGAAAGTTACCAATTGGATAGATGTGAATGGTGGCTATGTGACCGACCCGAGAGTTGGAGCCATGTCTGTACATAGTAACTAGCCATCTTATCAATCACCAAACATAACGGACTACTTCCTTATCTTTGGCACCTACTGTATTGGAGGTGCAACCATAACTAGTGGGAATAGTTCCCATAAAGGAATTTATAACTGTCCAGTGAAACAAGATCAAAATTAAGAGGGTCGGGTCGGGTCGATAGAATGGGGATGCATCACCGAACATGTTGGGTGTTGTGTCATCGGGCGTCTAAAACTATAGACTACATTATTGTTCAGTGTGTCTTCCCTTGGACCTTCTGGTTTTGATGCTTCCCAAATTCGGAATTCAAAGATTGGCACCGATGGTGAACAATACTATGTAGATCAGCAGATGTGGAGCCATTAGAGCTGGAGAACAGACCTATTTAACCGTAAAAAATCGAATTGAGGAAGGAGATTATGGGAAGGACGAATACGTGCCATCCCTGACACGTCTAACTGATGGGGAGCGATTACTATGTGGAGAACCAAAGGAAAAGCTACAGGGTAACGAAATTCCATCATTGTTCTCCATTCATGGCTTGCTGCAGCCTTGAAAATAGAAAGGCATTACAACGGTGACACACTTCTTGGTTTGAGAATTTTAGCAAGGTCTAGAGGATGGGAGTTGCTAAGTACGGACAGCTGAGGACAACCCTTTCTTCTTTATTTGTGCATTTGGAAAGAAAGAAATGACTATATTTTTTGTATAAAAAAACTTCTCCCTCATCATGTTAATATTTGTGCTACAGCTTTGTCCAGTGACTATCTTTTTGATATGAAAAAGCTTCTCCCTCATCATGTTAATATTTCTGCTACGTATTTACCACATGTAGTCTACGCATCTGTCCCTAACATCGATCAGTTTTTTTTGTTCGAAAAAAACCTTCCAGTTAATTCCTAGGCCCGTGAGATATTTTGAATCCAGCACACATGAGAAATACGTTCTCTTAATTGTTTCAGTTGAGAAACAGTTTCTACTACTAATCCAATTGATAGTCAAGTTCCAAAAATATCTGTCGACGTAAGAAATTTGGTAGCCGACGGAAGACATTTAGCACGTAATAAACAAGCTAATTGTGGGCAATGTCAACATAGAATTACTTGTGGAATGATAGGCAAATTTAATCATTACATGTCATATTCCAAACGCTTTTGTTATATTATTTCGGTTACACATGATGCTGACGGTGATATCATCAGAAAATTAAGGACATAGTAACTAGCTGAGTTAGGATGAACGGAGGCCATAAGTTGCTTCGCTTCTTCGGATCGAAACGCATGCTCAGGGATAAGTCAACAAGACCTTTCTTCATGATAAGCATAGATTTGTGAAGCCTTAACAATGGATAAAAGAGGAAATCGTCAGCTATAAAAATATTCATCTCAAAGTTTGCATGGACATTCTCTAAAATATAATTTATGGGGTTGGTATCTCAGAAAAATCGCATACATAATCAAGGCGCATGCATGATGATTTATAAATGGATTCAATTAACCTCTCTCTGTTCTTTATCACACTGTAATGAAAAAAAAGTATAAATAATGATAAAAATACAGAAAAGATTGACGATAGTTTCCATCTTTTCTCAATGGAAATAAATCTAACTGGAAATTTGTTACCAAGCATTTCTCCGAGCAGCATATGATGAGAAAAAAAATTGTGCAGTCAGCTAAATAATCAATGCTACTAATGTAGTAGGCTGGTGATATAATAGCAGGTTACTTTCACCTCAAGAACGAAGACATGTCGATTTTTTGCTAGCATAAATTCCAGCCATAATTTTTTTTCAATAGATAATGACTCTTCATTTTACCATTTTCCATATTCATTGTAAATAGGACCGTGCACATAGATGCCTCCTTAAAAGATGCTGCAGCTTGCATGTCCTAAACTAATACCCTCTACTAATGGCACAAAAGAAGTAGCTCTATTCTCGCTTTCATCCTCGCTGAGATGTACACTGAGGTTGTTGTTCATGTCGCAGGCAGGCATGAAATGCAGCGACCAGAGGGCACACCAGCCTACCCTAGCACTCTGGTATGTGGTTGTCTAAGTACTTGAGTTTGTATTCCGAAATTTGTGTGGAAATGGAAAACGGTTAACGAAATGCACCATCTTCTCAGCTGTTACTTAGAAGTCAATGGTTCAATCCGTTCATATGGTGTAAGCCCAGAAGAAAATGTATGATATTTAATTAATCCAACTAGAATCACGACTATTATCCATATTCACACTCTCCCAACCTCTAGTGGCCTAGCCAGGATTTCAGGTCAGGGTGGTCCAATTGATTTAAAAATTGTTTACACCACGAATACAACATACCCACATACTATTAGAGGGCAAGCTGTTTAGCAGAGGGGGCCAATGCCCCCTCCCCCAAGTTTGAACCAATAAATATCCTGTAACTAAGTTTATTGGGAAAGGCACGATCATTCGACTTGTTTAGTTACAATTTGATGTTTTGAGAACATGGATTTATTCCTAGACATATCTTTGGTAAAGCTTGTAGAACAGGGCAGGGCACAAGGGGCGCACATGTGTACAGAGATGGTCTTGACCATGGTCTGTTCTTTAGTTTAAGTAATCACAACATAAAGAATGCTTAACTATAACATTATTAACTAATGTAATTGACCATTGGCCTACGTGAAGTATAGAATGCCTAGCATTCCAAAATTATAAAACAATAAGATATGACAGGTAAGGTAAACAAGCAAGATCTTCGCATGTCGATGGCAAACATGAGAAACATTAGTACGCCACATGACTGCTAATATGTCTAAAAAATGTAGTAAATTGCCACCTCCCAACATATATTGAAAATGATAAGCATACAACGACTAATTTGATAAATTACAAGCCCACTAAATACTAACCAATTCTTTTAGGAATCCATTTTTATAGCCTTCAAATCCTTGTATGTATGCCATAAAACCAAAGTCTATTTATACATCAAGGAAACAGAATATTCCTATTACGAATGATTGTTAGAGGTCCTCTCCATAGAAGAACTTGATTTTCTTATTATGTGCAAAAGGAAACGTATTGACTCTTTTTTGACATATACTTGTCAACTTTGGACTTAAATCTATGCATCTTGTTACAACTTGTTGTTTTGATTCATTTTACTTATAGGAATATCACGATCTTTGGAAAAGCTAGTGAACTAGGACAGGGCATAAAGGGAAAGCATGTGTGTACATATGTGAACTCAACCACCATCATATCTATCCTTTAGTTTACTTTATCATAGTATACGGAATATTTTCTACCATTTTGGTGGTTTAATCATGTTCTAGGAGGTTTTTTATTTTCACCAACTAGTCATTGTGTGGTAAGCATGGATGACTAATTGGGGAAGATAAAAACCTCCTAGAGCATGATTAAACCACCAAAATGGTACAATATAGTTCATATATTTGATTGATTGGTTCGGAAAATACAATGATTTTCATTATATATTTATAAAATATAGTTGCCATCATGAACTGAACTAACATTTACTTCTTATTTTTATTTTAGATGAAGTTGCCTGGCATGAAGATATCCCTACTGTTAGTTGCCTTGGCTTCTCTGCTCCTGAGTGTTAGTATTGCTACAGCCAGATCCCTAGCTTTAGTTGCTCTCGTGGGAACTAGAAAAGATCGAGGTACCAAGAAGCATTCATGTCTTTGTCTGTGGCAGTGCCTTGGAAGGTGGTGTCTACTCCATGAATGTTCGCCCGTGTCGGGAGAGGAAACATATGCCCTAGCACAATGCAGAAGAGACACAAATAACTCCAATAGCAGCACATGCATCGACAAAGCTATCCAGAAAGCACATATTGTTTGTTTGCTCAGAAAGGAAAATAATCATCTACGAGCTTTGGACTCTTCAAGTTTCTGGTGAGATGATCAATTGGGCATCTCGAGTGTTGTGGTGTAGACTGGATTTCGTGTCAGGATGGTCCAATTGATATACATTTTGTGTCAGGATGGTCCAATTTCTCATCATTCATTGTAGTCATTCCAGCTGTATACATTTCTCTTCGCACTTGTTAAGACTGGTGTGATTTGCCTGAGTAATCTTCATTCACCTCGTCATAGTTATCTCTCGTACTTTTCTTTCGCAGTTCATACCTTGTTTCTCTCTCACGCTACTGAATTTGATAGCATATTGCATCATCAATATTGTCAAACCTGTGATATCCTATGCTCGTACCATTATTGCTTCCTACCTCAATAGATATGTTCCTTGATAAAGTGTTGATTAAGTTTAGATCTACCAAACCTTATTTCCACTGCTTTGTTTGGGATGCATTCATAACATTCACAAGAATGTTTAAATCTCATGTTCACCCCCCCTTTGGTCGATATACTCTGAGTCCTAACAAAACAATATATCATCTTATTATAGCCATGCACTAAGATATAGATACAGAGTAAAATAAATACGTTGATAATAACCTTGCCCCTAATTTAAGCTTGCTTTCTTTTAACTCAATTTATAGATAAGGAAAAAGATACTTGTGAATAATCATTTTTTAGATAGAAGGTTTCCACTATATTTAGAGTTCTCGGCGGTGCCCGAGTTCAAAACGATGCTAGTACAATCCAGAGGCATAATAGGCCTTGTTTTTCTATACCTACTAATAAAACAAGGTGCATTTCTCCAATTTTTTTCATCGGTTCACCATCGAAAAGATTTTTTCCTATTCAAGATGGTACTAAATATTTGTCCGTTCGTCTATTAGAAAAGTAAAAAAATACCAGAATTTCGTACATGGGCCGCCTGAAGTGTGGTCCAGCAAAGCCAGCCAATTTTTTCGTGCCCACGCAGCTGGAAAATCCTAGAAAGAATGCATTGAATCATCATTGAATGGACCCCTGTCCATATGCACCTATATGTTCTCATCATCATCCCTTTTGTTATCCCATGTGTATAGGTAGCTACTAAAACAAAGCTTTGAAAAGCTATTATTGGCTAAGCTCCCCCTAATGTGCTCCATTTGTGTGAAACTCATCAAGTAGTCTCCTAGTTGTTGTGATTGAAAGAATACATTGTTGAGGTATTATTAGTATCTAATCTCTCGAAGCCTCCCTTAGCTAAACAAATTTTCTTCAATTTCTCTTCCTGTCTAGTAGCTTTAGCTGATAATCCTTGTGACACCTTTGTTGATCACAACCACCCTTCCTTGTCTGGTGAACAAATTGCCTATTCTGCATTGCTAGGAGGTAGATGGGTCTTCTTCGCCAAGTCGCCTTGCACCCTTTCCTTTATAGAATTTTTTTAATGTCCTACTTCGTTTCATGCTCCTTCCTCGGCTCCCACTTCCTTTTCAATTGCAAATCATCCCTTAGTTCACAATCATGTCACTAATCTTTCCTGCACTGCATCTTTCTTAGACAGTTACCCTCTACATGATCATCTTGAGGATCCTCGCTAGTGAGAGAGCCCACAGAGGGTGTATAATCATTTTATCGCTTGCGCCTAAATGGGAGGTCATGCAACACTGCATGACGCTTGCGACCATAGATGCACCAGCTTGACCTAGTGCTCCCAAAACTAAAGTTTTCACTTTCTGTCGCCGGCTTCTACTATGTTTCTGTCTGTGAGGAGCTACGTTTGAGTGATGCTCTCAAACATTCACCTAACTAGGGTGAGAAATCAACATGTGGTTAAAACCTTGCGTCAATATGTGCTAGTCTATTGCAGTCAAACCAAAAGTGAGGTTTCTTCTCAAATTGAAAATCCAACCAGGTCCCCTCGTCTTTCACTATAGAGTGGAAGAAGAAGCCTCAGACCAATCAAATAAATATGGCCAATTCCCAAGAGTGTTCCCAAAAGTATACGCTCGTTTTTATAGGGGAAGATCATTATTTCTCACCCATGGCTCCGTCATACAAAACATTATCTTTGACGACCTAGTTTTACCATCATAATCCTTCAAAACTATCACACTAAAAAAATTCCACGGTCCACTATATAGAGCATCCTTCTAGACTCCTTTCTTATCGAATCTCAAGACGAATATATTATTGACAATGTGACTTATCTGGGATTCCTAGTAGAGTCCCCATGCCTGTTAAATAGACATGTCAAACACGTTGATGTTGATTTGCGGTGAGCACGCCTTTCAACCGCTGACCATTTAGTACGCCTTGGTCGGTCTAGAATCATGATCCTCAAAGAAGAGACCTAATAGTTACTTTGCAATCAAGTTCAGGGATCCTTGTTTGGTTGAGAGATTCACCGCCTTCCGAAAGCATTTTCTTCTGTTAGGGACTTTGAAGGTTCTTATCGGTCGCCTATAGTTGCCATTTCCTTTCATGGTGGGCCCGCCACTTGCTTTTTCTACGGTGGAGCCTTTGTGCTTCATTTTCCTTTCTAAAATGGCGGTTGTATCTAGCTCATATAGTCTCCTCTATCTATTGGAAGCTAGGACATTAGCTCTTTTTTTCAAGGTAAATACACTAGCTAGTCTACAATCGACTTCGAAAGAATTCTTGTCGCATGTGAAGACGAAACTAAGAGTGTGATACATATAGGTGCATACTTTGTGGAGGATGCAATTTTGAGCAGATATGAACAACTCCAGGGGGACCGAGCACACAAAGGAATCAACCACCATAAATGAATCATTTCCAAAGAAACAAAGTCACAAAAGGAGAGACAAGGCATTATCTTCTTTATGGAAAACCCTTCTATACTTAAATGTTGCTTTGCTCTTTGAGTATTAACAAGAATATTTTTACTAATATAATAAGTGTAAATCTCGATAGATATGGAATGCATTTTGGTGAGTAGGTTTTAAAGAATCATATCAATTTTTGGTATGTTGAAATTAGAAGAAGTTCATGCGCCTTCAAGGCATGTCACAATGTGTTGTTCCACCTCAAATAGAGACATACTAAGTGGTTATTCTCCCTGAATATGGCCCCTCTTCTCATGGACTCTCTCTCTCCTCTCTCACTCCATTGTATATTCCAGAACTGCCGACACTACTCCATAATGCCTAACCGGTGAAAGTCCAAACACACCCAGCAGTGATGGGTTCAACACCCATCAGTAGTCCATCCTTAGTGGAGAAGTAACAAACCACTTACAGGCATGTGTGCACCAATGGTGGTTAAATTGGAAAAGAAAATCACGCAATGGCCGGTCCAAACCGGTCACCTGCCAATAATGTGTACTCTCCACTACTCAAACCTTCTTCTCTGCAATATGTTGCACCGTGTGATGTTGTGAGAAGCCATTTAGTTGGGGAGACGAATAGAGAAAACAATGGTGAGTAGTTTCTTCAAGAATAGGATGTGGGAAGCTGGACGGAGAAGGCCTACACCATGCGGCACCATCAGTCGATGAGTACTAATCCATATGGTGCAAGGACCGAGGCAGAAGTGAACACCATCATAATCTGGGTGGCAGAGGGATTTCGACTCGGGTGTTCCTCCTCTCGGACAAACTCAATGAATTATTGGAGGCGGCACCCATGCCAGACTTCCCTTTTTAATAGCTCATAATGTCATACACTTCCCCCTCTTCCCTGAAAATAATCGCTCTGCAAAAGAAACCTTGCATTGACCCTACACCTCCTCAATGTTGTCATCCCTATGGAATCGACACGAGTGCCGCCTCCAAGAATTCATTGAGTTTGTCTGAGAGGAGGAACACACGGTCCAACTCGCTTTGCCACCCAGATTATGGCGGTGTTCACTTATGCCTCGGTCCTTGCAACATACGGGTCACTGCTCATCTGACGATGGTGTAGCATGGTGGAGGCCTTCTCCGTCCGGCTTCTCGGCTCCTATTCTTCAAGCCACTCCCCATCATTGTTTTCTCTATTTGGATTTCCAACTCTATGGCTTAACCAAACATAACACGATGCAACATTCAAGGAGAAGTAGGTTCGAGTAGTGGAGAATACACATTGTTGGCAGGTGTCGGATTTGCACCCGCCATGGCCTGATTTTCTTTTCTGATTTGATCACCATTGGCGGGCATGTGCCTGTAAGTGGTTTGTTACTTCTCCACTAAGTATGAATTACTAATGGTTGTTGAACCCGTCAATGTTGGGTACTTCTGGACCTTCACTAGTTGGGCATTATCGAGTAGTGTCGGCACTTCTCTAATATACAGTGTAGAGAGAGAGAGCATGATAAGAGGGGCTATATGCAGGGAGAACAACCATTTAGTATATTTACTTATTTGAGCTGGAATAACATATTGTGACATGCCTTGAAGGAAAATGAACTTCTTCGAATTTGAACATACCAAAAAATTATATGATTCTTTAATACATTCCATATCTATGAAGAAGCTAATGTCATGTATCTCTTGTTAATAATCAAAAAGCAAAGCAACAGTTAACTATTAGTAAAAAGTATTTCTTGTTAATAATCAAAGAGCAAAGCAACATTTAAATATATGTGTTTTCCATATAGCAGCTACTGTCTTGTATCTCTTTGTGTCACTTTGTTTCTTTAGAAATGATTAGTTTATGGTGGCTGATTCCTTCGTGCGCTTGGTTCCTCTCGAGCTGTTCATATCTGCACCTATATGTATCACACTCTTAGTTTCATCTTCAGATGTGACAAGACTTATTTCGAAGTTTCTTGTACAGTAGCAAGTGTATTTTCCTTAAAAAAATAAGAGCTAATGTCCTGGCTTCCAATAGATAGAGGAGACTATATTAGTTGGATACAACCGCCATTGTAGAAAGGCAAATGAAGAATAAAGGCTCCACCGTAGAAAAAAGTACTAATTGAAGGACCGATAGAAATACCTGCTGGCTAGCCCACCATGAAAGGAAATGCTAAGGCAACTATAGGCGAATGTCAGGTAGTGCTAGGGTTATGGTTTTATCATCTATGGGCGATGATGCCGTAAACTCCTACATTGATTAGTCTTGGTGCTTCCTCTCCTTTGCGCAATGATGGGAGAGCAGGCGTGGCATAGATCGACAACTCAAGTGAAGCGGGCGACCAACAACCGATAAGCCGAGAAACTTCAAACTCCCTGACAAACAGAACTACTTCTGGGGAGGCCACTAATATCTCAACCAAACAAGGAGCCATGAACTTGACAGAAAAGGAACTAATAGTTCTCATGTTTGACGATCAGGATTCTGGACCGATCGAGGCCCACTAGGTGGTCAGTGGTTGGAAAGGCATGCTCACTCCAGCAAATCAACATCCACATGTTTCACAAGGCTATGTGACAGGCATGAGGACTCTACTAGGAAGCCCAAATAAGTCACATTGGTAATAATATCTTCTTCTTGAGATTCGCCAACAAAGGAGTCTAGAAGCACACTCTATATAATGGACCGTGGCAATTTGGTTTTAGTGTGATAGTTTTGAAGGATTACGATGGTAAAACTAGGCCGTCGAAGATAATGTTTTGTATGACGCAGCCATGTATGAGAATTACATATCTTCACCTATATATACGATCATATACTTTCTGGAACGCTCTCGGGAATTGGCTTCGTGACATGCTGAAGGTTCGTGTCGACAAGGACGAATTTATGGGGGGAATCATGTCAGAGTTAGAGCTAGAATTTCCATATTTGCACTGGTCCGAGGCTTCTTTCTCCACTATTCAGCTAAAGACGAGGGGACCTTGTTTGATTTTTAATTTGAGAAGATACCTCACTTTTGGATTGACTATGGCAGACTAGCACATGTTGATGGACGATTTGAACGACATGTTGATTCCACACCCCAGTTGGCTGAACGATTGTGGGTACCACTCGGACATAGCTTCTCACAGACAGAAACCGAGTAGAAGCTGGCGACAGAAAGCACTTTAGCTTTTGGAGCACAAGGTCAAGCAAGGGCAGGCATGCAGCGTTGCATGACCTCCCATTTAGGCGCTGGTGATACAATGATTATAGTCCCTCTTTGGACTCTCTCATAACAGGGATGATTTGCAGCTGAAAAGGAAGTGGGAGCTAAGGACGGAATATAAAAGGAAGCAAGACATAAAAAATTCTATACGGGAAAGGGTACAAGGCATTGGGAAAGGATGACCCATCTACCTCGAGGCAACACAGACAAGGAACTTTTGTTCATAAGACGAGGCAGGGTGGTGCTCATCACCAAAAGCATCACAGGGATTATCAGCTAAAGCTACTGGATCGGAAGTGAGATTAGAGCAAATTTGTGTAGCGAACACAGGCTCCGAGAGACTGGATATAAATATACATTTATCTGTGACAATGAAGCCTCAACAAAGTATTCTTTGAATCACAGCAACTAGGAGATTACTTGATGAGTTTCCAAAAAATGGAGGGCATTAGGGAGAGTGTAGCCAATAATAGCTTTTCAAACATTTGTTTTAGTAGCTACCCGTACACATGGAACAATTAGAGGGAGGAAGATGAGATCATTTAGGTATATTTGGACAGGGGTTCAAGCAATGATGTTTTCATGCATTTATTCTATGATACATCCATTGAACATGTTCTTATGGAGGACGAGACCATGCTTCACTCATTATTAGAGTGCTAGACAACCTGCACATTACACAAGTAATAAGAGGGCATTACACAAGTAAGAGAGGTGGATGCCCCATTGAGGCGTGGGAGTGTGCATGTGATAATAATTCCGGCTAGAGTGCGTTGTATGGGATGATTAATAGTGTCACCAATGATATGCAACATTGGAGTGGCTCGGTGTTTGCTTCGTGTGTTGTGAGATTACTAGGAACAAGGTCACACTTCGATAGAGAGGACATAGCGTTGGGTTCCAGATCCTCGCTAGAGATCAGCGAGATTGAAGCGTACCTTCATGTGGTTCATGCATGGGAACAAATAATGTATAAGCAACGTTCTATACTAGAATTTCTCAGGGAACACTAGTAGAAAAAGAGGCTTCCATACGCCCCCATTAGTCCCCAAAATAATCGAACCGCGACTAAAGGGGTCTTTAGTCGCGGTTCGGGAGGAGAGCCGCGACCAACTATCTGGGCCCAGCGCGCTCGGTCGGCAGCTGGCGGACGGGAGGGGCTTTAGTCCCGGTTGGCCTGGCCAACCGGGACTAAAGGTCCTCAGGCTGGCCCGAAGGCCTTTAGTCGCGGTTGGCCAGACCAACCGGGACT
The DNA here is from genome assembly GCF_002575655.3 of Aegilops tauschii subsp. strangulata. NCBI lineage: Eukaryota > Viridiplantae > Streptophyta > Magnoliopsida > Poales > Poaceae > Aegilops > Aegilops tauschii. The sequence goes on along the minus strand of NC_053041.3, from coordinate 639,168,745 downwards.
AAAGGTTAGACCTTTAGTCCCGGTTGGCCTGGCCAACCGCGACTAATGGCCCGAACCTATAGTCCCGGTTGGTCTGGCCAACCGTGACTAAAGGGATTTGAGGCCTCATTTTCAAACTCTACCCCCCCCCCCCCCCCCCGTGGATCGCCTTTTCAGTTTTAGAAAAAACAAAAGAAAATGATGGAAATGACAAAAAATAAAATAAGTTTCCCATGTGATATGTGGTCTAGTTGTTGGGAAAATTAACAAATATGAATTTCGACTTTATTTGCAAAATCTCTCTGGAATTTCTTAAAATGGGCATATCTTTTGCATACGAACTCGGTTGAAAAAGTTTTATATATGAAAAATCATCTACTCGAAAAGTTACATCCGAATTTAACTGGGAGAACCCCGTTAAACATTTTCAAAATCCTCAAAAACCTAACAGAAAAAAGATACGGGGCTTTTAAGATCTGGAGAGGCAAAAAAATTCAAAAAATTTCAAATTGTGGTCAAACTGTGGTCAAACAATGGTCAAACTAATTATTCTAGAATATTAGTGTTACTAAATAATTATTTCAGTTTTTTTTAACTTTGGTCAAATCTGGTCAAACTGTGGTCAAACAGTGGTCAAACAATGGTCAAACTAATTATTCCAGAAATATTAGTGTTACTAAATAATTATTGTTTTTTAAAACAATAGTTTCAAACTCAAACAGTGAAATGTGTCACTTCGTGCTCAAGCTAAATTCCTGAGGGTTAATAGAATTGACATCCTACTATTGTCAGGAAAACAACAAGTGCAGACTTGGAAACAAGGGAGAATAGAACCCGGAAGTTAAGCGTGCTCAGGCTGGAGTAGTGAGAGGATGGGTGACCGTCCGGGAAGTTAGATGATTTGAAATGATGAGGGGTGATTAGAGATTAGAGGTTAAATTGAGCAGTGATGAGGGGTGATTAGAGATTAGAGGTTAAATTGAGCAGTGATGAGGGGTGGTGATTACAGATTAGAGGTTAAAATAATTCAGAAATTTGAAAATAAAAAAAATAAAAAAAAATTCGAAAAAAATTCGCAATAAAAAAAATTAAAAAACCTGCGGAGGAGGCCTTTAGTCCCGGTTAGCCACGAGAACCGGGACTAAAGGACGGTCCTTTAGTCCCGGTTAGCCACGAGAACCGGGACTAAAGCCTTTAGTCGCGGTTCGTAAGAGGCGCGACTAGGGGGGGGGGGGGGGGTCTTTAGTCGCGCATATTTAGTCCCGGTTGCACAGCCGGGACTAAAGGCCTTTTTTCTACCAGTGGAAGACCATCAAAACATGAGGGCGGATGGCACAAGATGAACAGTTGACAATGAGATGGGGAAGATGTTGGCCAATTTCTATGATTAGTTGTTTTCTTCAGAAGGCTCTGCTGAAGCTGACCAGATCTTAGCTCACATCCAACCTTGTGTGACTAGTGATATGGAGGAGAGGGTGAACGCAGACGTGATGTATGAACAAATTGAGAATGCACTATTCTAAATTGGACTGACAAAAGTGCACGGCCAGACAACCTCTCGACTTATGTTTACCAATTTCACTAGTTGTTGTTAAAAAATGATGTACGCATAGTAATAGGGGATTTTTTTAATGGAGTTGTTGCACCGGAAAAATTCAATGAGACGATTCTAGTCCTGATCCCCGAAATGTACTCGCTGGAGATACTTCCTCAAATTGGATCAATAAGCTTATTGAACACACTCAATCAGATTACTTCAAAGGCCTAACAAATAGATTGAAGGTTGTCCTGTCCAAAATGATTATGGAGGAACAAAGTATGTTTGTTCAAGGAATAGCAAAATCCAATGTTCACAATTAAACTATACATGATGAAGGCCCATAAGACGGTGGTTTAGATTTTCCTCGATCTGATGATGAGGGCACTTGGTTTCTCAGATAGGTTGATCTTGATGATTATGATGTGTGGTACCCCGGCTAGGTTATTATCAAATTGAATGGAGGGTAGTCTGTCATTCTTACACTATCAAGAAGGCTCTGGCAAGGAGACCCACAATCCCCCTATTTGTTTTATTTTTTGTGTTGCGGATTTTTTGGCGTTGCTCATGAATGCTCAAAGATGAAGAGATCAATGGTGTATCTTTTGGGAGCACTGGCCCCCATGTAGCACATCTTATTTTTGCAAATGATAGTGTAGTATTTCTTCAAGTGTCAAATGCCAACTCTGTGGCCTTAAATACATCCTCTTTGACTACGAGTGGGCCCCATGACAAATGGGTAAATCTTCAAAAAGCCACGGCTTTCTTTGGAAAGGGAAGCAAATAGGAGGACAAAGTTGCTATATAGAGTATATTTTTGCACTGATCCATAGGCATTGAGCGAGCATTATTTGGGGCTCCCAACCATGGTGGGTAGGTCAAAGGAAGCAAATTTTAAACATGTTAGAGAAAGCTCAAATGGCAAAGTGGTTGGATAGGAAGGACATGGTATCTCAAAGGCGGGAATTGAGGTGGTAGTAAAATCAGTGCTACAAGCAACACCTACTTACACCATGAGTTGCTTTCAACACCTACAAGCAACCCTACATCCTGTATCTGATTTTAATTCATGGTGGAGCACCTTGTTTAAGGGGTTTACGGTGGAGATGAAGTATAAGGCTATCGAGAGTACTGTTTATGTGAGTATATGCGAATGACAACCCCTAGCCTTTCCTTATATAGCTGTCGAGGGCTAGAGTTTACAAAGAATCCAACAGATCCCATACCTCTGCACCTTAGCTTGCCTGCCTAGATGCTCTCCTGGTCCTTATCCGGGCTCCTCAGCTGCCCTCCAGCATCGATCCTCCACTTGGCGTCTTGGGCCCTGAGGCAGGCCTACTCCCGGGCTTCCCACTTAGAGTACACCCCTAGTGTATTGCACCTTCAGTATCCCCCGAGCGTCTCTGGAGATGGAGTTATGCTTAGCTTCAAGAACGAGAACACAGGAAGCCTCCTTTTGTCTTGTTGGCTATTCAGACAAGGGACTTGTGACCTCGCTAGGAAGCCTTCTGATTCAACACAGACTCAGGGGTGGGCGTAACCAAGTAAGAGCAAGCAGATGCATGACGATGATCCATTGGTTCAGGCCAACATACATTGTGTTTTTCACCTATTTGTTGCAGTTAATGAGTATGTGTTGTATATCTACAATTTTTTGTATAGACATGCTCGCATGTTGCGACATTTTCATGAGGTTTCTCAAAAGAAAATGGAATTATTTTCAATGGATAGATTTTAGGAGGAAATGAGTCAGCTCGCACTAGCGCAGATCCCCCTCGTTTGTCTTCTTCTCTCTTTACCATATCCATTTGTGTTATTTCCACCACATGCAGACCCACCCTTTGTTCCCCTTTCTCTATGACAATGTGTTGGGCTAGCACCGCCACCCAAGGATGCTGCGACTCTCCGACCATCATTGCTACAAGACAACCATATATGCTGAAAGAGGAGCACTATGCTACATTATCCAAGGCACACGGCGTTTCATGGCTGTGAGTGTGTTCGTCAGTGCTGCATCCCGATAGCCGATGTTTTAAGGCAGTGCTCGCTCGTGGTGTTTGTGAACACATACCCTCGTGCTATAACCATCTTCTCATCTGTGCTACAAATGTGGCCGATGTTGCTAGGGGTAGAGGCTGTCGCAACAATTCCTAAGTTGCATAGATCGCAGTAGTGCAACCACAGGTTCTCGCTGCGTGTTTTTTATCCGACGACCAGTGCCACAAGCCACGGCCCATAAGACAAAGGGGTGATGGTTGTGGTCGCATCAACTACCTTGGATGTAAGACAATGTTGCAAGGACGACGCCTCGCTGGCGCACTGTGATAACGCTTGCAGGATACGTAGGAAACATCAGAGATGCTCCAGGGCACGGATGTCGGGTGTTGTGATGGGTTGACGTAATAGTCTATTGCGAATGGGGGAGGGGTGGAGGATACACAGGTTTTGTGGAGGCTATGGAGTAAGATGGGTTCCACTCTCTCTACTCTCGTGTAGTGTGATTCAATGCTCCACGTGTCAGATCCGATGGCTGTGAGCCGACTAATTTTGTTGACACATAAAACATGCCAAAAAATGTACGGAGATGTTTCTAGCGATTGCATGTTTCTTATTACAGTTCATACATCTCCCATGCTGCAACACAGTGCCAGAGCTCGCGTTTTATACGCGGCTAGTGACAAAACAAATTAGGTGGAATTTGATTAAAATCAGGTGGGTAAGGTGGCCAGGATGGTCCGACTGACGCATAGCACCGCCCGACCACGTTAATGGTAAGAAAATATGTGCAATTTCAGTCCAATATATCATTATACTAATGATGACAAAAAAAACCCAGCATGGACAGAGGTAACAAGTTTCAGTCCAATATTAGTATACAAATGATACCAAAAATCCAGCATGCACAGAGCTAACCAGCTTCAGTCCAAGATCAGAATACTAATGATGACGAAAAACCAGCCGTGATATTGACAGAAAAACCAGTATGGAGTACTTACCAACCGAGCTTTAAGCCGCAATGCTCCCCCGCATGGGCGGCACCCCTTGGACTGGCTTCATCTCGTTCCCCTCCATCTGGCAGATGAGACCGCTATGATTAAAATGTCCAAGGACATAACCAATCACGTAATTCTTGCACAGACACATCAAGTAATTAATTAAAGATTGTCAGTAACTTCAAATCATTAGGCACTGGTTAACTTCAAATCACTAGTAGCAGTGAGGCGAGTTTGCGCGGCTGACCATCTTGTCGTCGGAAAAAGCGTTTGCACGCGGGGTGGGGGCACTAGCACGGCTCACCATCTTGTCGTCGGAGACAGCATGAGCACGTGGGGCCCCTGGCGCCGGGAGCGCAAGCACCTTCAAGGGGCCTTCCCGGGACTCCCGGGATTCAAGCTCCTCTCTGGTGGCCGCTGGGGGCAGAGTTTTCTGCTTCTGCTGGCATCTCCTGGACTTGCGCTTGCGAACCACCGGCACAGGCGCCTGTTGCGCAAGCACCTTCCCTTTCCCCTGGACGACGGTGGCCGCAGGGGTGAGGGCGGATGCGGCAAGGCTCTGCTCCTCGTGGTTAGCGGTGGATATGGCGTGGACGTCCGAGCTAGACATCGCGATGGATCGGTCGAGCAGACGCGCAGTGTGGGTCGACGAGAGCAGGATGAGAAGAATGTGAGCGAGCAGCAGAGGAGCCGAAGCGTGCGTTGCCCTTTATGAACTGAAATGGAAGGCAAGGGGCAAGGTGGGGACCGCGTGTGGAACTACAAATTTATTTAATTAATACTAGTATTTAATAGTAGATATCTTTGGTATATTTCTATTAAAAATTATTATATTTTTTGTATATCTCTGGTATAGTATTAAATATATATTGGGTATACTAGTATCTAATAGTAATATTCTTATATTTGGAACAAAGATATACTACTTTTTGACAGTGATATTCTTGTATTTTGGAACTGAGGAAATAGTATTTAATTATTGTATATCTTAAGTATAATATTAAATATATCTTTGGGATACTAGTATTTAATAGTCATTAGGAATAAGATATATCACTACTAAATAGTATTATTTCTACTACTAAATATTAGAACAGAGGTGATATTATTTTATAGCAATATTCTTATAATTTGGAACGGAGGTAATAGTATTTAATTGTAGAATATCTTCGGTATACTACTATTAAATATTCTTATGTTTTAGGTATATCTTTGGTATACTGTTAAATATATCTTTGGTATACTAGTATTTAATAGTAATATTCTTATATTTAGAAACAAAGATATACCTACTATTTGGTAGTGCATTTATTTGTTTTGGAGGGAGTACTATTACTAGTCATGATTTAGTTCCCTAGTCAATTAATGTAATACATGGAACTTTTTGATGAAAAATATATCATCTTATTATAGCCATGCATTAAGATATAGATACAGAATAAAATAAGTATGTTGGGAATCGTGAACCAACCTGTGGTTGGATGGTTAGAGGGACTGAGCGCTTGCATCTGTACTGTGTTCAAAAAAAATTACGTTGGTAATCACCTTGCTCCTATTTTAAACTGAATTTCTTTAAACTCGATTTATTGATAAGGAAAAAGATACCTGTAATTAATCATTTTTTAGATAGTAGTTGCCATTGTATTCAGAGTTCTCGGCAGTGCCAGAGTTCAAAACGGTCCTATTACATGTTTTTCACAACTCATGCCAACAACCTTCATTAGCTAAGATGTAGGCAATGCAATTCATCTCACTATGAACCCAAGTGATCTTGGACTCGATAAAAGTATGGAGCTTGCCCTTCACATCTTCAACCACCGGACAATTGGGTGATCCATCCTTCCCTTCAGAGTTGAGCTTCACCACCATCTTGCAGTCTGTCTCCAAGACGATCGTCTAGACTGCAACTTCCTTCTCTAGTGCAAGGACAAGCCAACATGCTTGTAACTCCACCACTCTAGGTTTAGCTAGAGAGGGTAAAAGCGCATGAGCCTACAATGAACTCCCTGGGATGGCCTCTCAGGACCGCCTCTCCTCCTCTGTCTTGATTATTGGCCCATACGCGGCCAGCATTGCCTTAGATCCGCCCATGCCCTGGCAGATGCCATCATTCCTGCCGCTGAGATACGACTTGTATGTCCTCCTATTGGTGTGCATGTGCCACTGCTCCACATGAAAGATAGTTTTTTCGGCCACCGATCTGCGTATTTACTAGTGTAACTCACATTGGTCCTCACAAGTCAGATCTTGTAGAAGCCTTGCACAATCAGACTACTACAGTTTAGAATATCACTGACCCTGAAGTGCTGACCGACCACTGTCCACGCGTCAGTGATGAGCATCATCACTGATGAGTCTTCCATGGTGCGTCAATGATGAGGTATTTTGAGCTCTACTACATGCTTATTAGAGACGGGTTTGAAATTTATCGATCAGTGATCACGTGTTCCGATGTCCAAAGTGAACGGATATTTGTCACGTACGGCTGCCACATTTGACCCGCCTAAGTTATTGTAGGAAAATTGTCGCTTTCATTTTCTCACCAGAAAGAGTTGTGTTGTACATGTTTTATATCTTCTCCATGTGAATTCCCTAACTCTCACCGCCGCTGGCGAGCCCCTGTCCTGTGAGATTGCACTATCCCCGGGCATGGATCCCTTCCAATGGCACACTTTATGAAGTCCCCGCGGCCACCTAGTCCGACCGCGGCTGCTCCCACGCCTTCCTGAGCGGCGCTCTCTTGTCGGGCATCACATCGAATGTCGCAGCATCATAGCCTCTGTCTGGCATCTATGGTTCCGTCAAATCCACACTGTCGTTGGACATCAGGTCTCGCACGCCATCATGTGAGGTGGTATACCCGATATACTCCTGCCTTGCTCTTTAGTCGTGATAGCGATTATGGTGGTGAACTTCGTTTCGTCTTACATTATAGAACTTCTAGGCTTTTCTGTGTGACTAACCTTCGTGCGGATGTAATTTTATAAGGTTAGTTCATGTATTTGGTTATAGAAATCTATAGGGGTTGATGTATTTCAACCAATTTTTTGTAGGGTTCGATGTATTTTAACTTATAGATTTTTTTGTAGCATTAGCTCTATCTTTGTAGAAATCTGTTAAATTTAGAGTTTAGTGCAACTATTCTGATGGTGTAGCACTACACACTTCTTAGTAGGCAGATGATGAAACTTGTTACCTTTACACACAACTAAGGCACGCCAGGATTTGACTACTATGTGTTGAAGAATAACTTAAGTTCATTAACTCATTCTAATGAAAGGAGTAATGTCTTTGATATAAAGAATAAGATTACTATCTGAGGTTTATATGTTCTTGAAAAAAGCAATTATGCCTTTTATTGATCTCTATGTAAGTTGAAAACTACATAACAACTATTGTGGTGAAACATATATCCATTTAGTTGCACTGCACACAATAAATATTTGCCATTTTTGCCATTAGTTGGAAGGGTGATACTCCAGAAAACGATGAACCTCATCTGGATCAACTTCGAGTGTTTTGTCCGTTGTAAACACACCAATGCTTAAGTCAAGTACTGGGTTAACTAATTTCTTATTACTTAAAGTTTTCTTGTATTTGATCTGAAATAATAGATCGATGAATAGTTTATGTCATGCCAGTTTTTGTTTTATGGAGTCTTATTTTCGTGGCACTACACAAATGAAGATGATGAGTGGTGCTACAAATTTACCTATTGGTGCAAGCACCGACTGGTTTCATCGGTAATTGCAACACTGGCCATTGGATTTGACATAGATTGGTGAGATAATTATTCTCATCATCTCCTTCCTATGGAGAGCCCATTAGTTTGCTAAGAGGCACGATACATAACCTACTCGAGATTATGAGTAGTTTAGGCATATTTAAATTTATATGTATGTCCTTTGTCAAGTTTTTTAAGTGGTTCGACGAATAGACTAATCTTTGTAATGTGGTGGAGGTATCTAAGTTCCATATATATGTTGGTTTGTTAAGTGGCTCGATTGATAGACTACTCTTTGTAATGCTGTAGATTGGATGGTATGTAGAACCCCCGAGAGGCCCGGCACCCCACCCGGAAATGGAAGGCACAAAGAGCTCTCTTGCTCGCGAAGTCCCCAGGGAGGCGGTACTCCAACATCCTTTATCAGGGTAATATGTATGTTCCTTTTTTAGTTTGTTAAGTTGCTTGATGGATAGACTATTGTTTGTAATGTGGTAGAAGTATCTATGTTCCAGATATATGTTTGTTGTGAAGTGTGTCAATGTACATTTTTTGTTCTATGGAAAGCAACTTCCGCAAATGAGTGATGTATGCATGCATGTGTTTCCAAAATTTTCATTTGCGTGCGTTGTTGGTACCAACATCAATATAGGCAAGCAATAAAAGGAGCAAATTCAACCTGCGATGAACTACTATCACTGACAGGCTAGCAGTCTGGGATGAAGTGTTATCACTGACAAGCCAGGATGCCCGTATGTGGTGTCAAAGTCACAACTTACCCAGAGGCACTGAAAGGCCACTAGCAGGTTAGTGATGATAAAATTTTGATTGTTAGTGCTATTTGGATATGTAGTACTGATCAACTTTTTTTCGTTTTCCTACGCCTGACCCAACAAATCCCTGAACCATCCACACAAGTCACTGTGGGTGTGGACGTTCGACCGTGGCGCCATAATACTAGCACCCATATCTGATTGTAGGCATCTCCAAAATATATTGGAATAATGGCACCTCTAGAAATGGTGCAATAATATAGAGTCATCTCATCCGCAAGCTACACACAGCACCCCTTCTTTGATATATAGTCCAATGGTGCAGCTATTCCCCCACTGCAAATCCATTCTTAAGCATACTCCAGACATAAACCTTCTCTTTATTAGGCACCACGGCATCCCTAAAGAGCAAGCCATCCGCTGTGGCTATGCACCAATGAAGAGGGCCCTGCCCGACACGCCTTCCACCAAGTTTGTGCCATGTAAAGATGATACACAAAGAAAACACTAAACTGTCTATTCCTGGTAAAATTCAACGCTATATAATATTTAGTGTCTGGTCCACCAATGGCAATCTGCTTAATGTCATCAACATTTTTGGGAGTAAAAAGAACAACCAATTTGCTCTCATCCCCCAGCTGGTCCCATGCGAATTTAGTAAGTCGTTGACATGGCTGATTTGTTGTGTGTGCCTAACAACTTGTGTTTTCAGGCACTCAACTGTTCTGATCCAATTATTGTGTGCAATGTTAATACTAGAACCATTTCTAGTTCTCCAGATTAAGCCCATATGTAGAAGCTCCTTTTCTGAAAAGGATGCTCCTCCAAGTGGAAGAACAACCGTTCGAGCATCTTGACACCCAGAAATTTCCTTGAGGGAAATATCTGGCCTTAGCTCTCTAGCGCATAGCGGCTGAGGCACCATAAGAATTCCCCATCCTTGTTTTTCTAGTAGCTAGGGCTTGATTGAATGCCCCAAAATCTCTGAATCACATACCTCCCTCTCTCTTGTTCATGCACATTTTGTCCCAAGCCACCCAATGCAACTTCCATTCACCATTTGTACCTCCCCGCCACGACTTAAAAGAAATAGAAGCCAGGTTCCGACACATATTCTTTGGTTACTGGAAGCAGCTCAAAGTGTAGGTCGGTGCATCGCGCAAGGCAATTGTAGCCAACACCTCCTTCACAGCTTTAGAAAGACCTTCAACTTCCACCCCATGTTATTTGCACTTTAGCTTTCTTGCACATGTCTGATTGCCCCCTCGTTCGATCTACCAACCATGGTGATGGCCCATCGTAGATGCTACTGCACCTGTACAGTAAACACTTAACTACAGAGTAGCCGAACCCCAGAACCAATAGAGGTACAAACATAAATAGTAGGCAGTTATTAATAAACCGCATGCTAAAATGTCTAGAATGGGAAAATATTTGGTTAATGAATTTCTAGATTTTTTGTAACATATTGAATGCCGAGTGATAAATGCCGCTGGCGTTTCTTTCCATCCATCCCCAGGCTGCGCAAGCAGGGCAGCCAGGAGGCTTTAGCTATCTCATTCTTCTCCTCTCTCCTCTCATTCTTTGCTTATTCTCCGGCCGCATGAACTAATCCTCATCCTTCTCTCCAAGCATCACCGAAGAACCATCGACTTTGATGGCCAGCCCTAGCACGGCCAGCACCATGTTGGCCACCAACGACTCAGAGGAACACCCCCTCGCTGCCCCTGCCCCTCCCCCGCCCTCGCTCCGAGCGTGTGGGCACCCTGGCCCAAGAGACGCCACATGGCCACCACCGCCCCCACCCCGGTGGCCGAGAGAGAGGCGTTGGTGTCCCTGGAGGGCCACTTCACCGCGGCTGCATCCCCGGCGACGGTTCCCCGCCTATCTCCGAGAACTACCTGGTGAGTCGCCTGATCCCCCTGGCTGGATCCATGCACCCTGTGTGGATCCTCGTACCTGGCGATACTAAGTACGCACTGTAGCTCTCCTTCCGCTGGCTAGCGGGGCTCTCATTTGGAAAGAACTACCGGTGTTACCTGCGCATTTGCACGGCTAGATTTCCATTTATGATTGTAATATTTTAAAGATATACATTTAATATTATTTGAAATTAATGGATGGTCGTAAAATTTAACTCATTTGAAAGGCGTGATAAAAGATTACTTAATTAATTTTTGTGCAACAGAAATATGAAATTTTTATATTAATTTATTAAAGAAAACTCGTTTTAAATAAATTTGTAAGGTGTGATAAAACATATGATCTAAGAATGCTATATTGATGCTATGTATGCATTACTGATGACCTGCATTGTTACATTAGTAAATTAATTTAATATTAGCAGTACGTATCTCGTAGTACCATTCCATTGTCATATGAAGTATATATTTGCTTTAATATTCTTTTTTAATGTAAGTAAATGACGGCTTATGGACAATAACAAAGCATGGAAGGACTCTGTAGCCTGACAAAATTCATATTATATATTTTTTTGCCGAAAAATTCATATTATATATAATGTAAGTGTTTCCTAGTCGGCATATCTATTATTTGCCCTTAAAGAAGGATTGTGCCACCCTGCAAAAAAGAAGATTGTGCTAACTCCAATGCATTTTTTATTTCCCTCTCTTCATATAAAAAATATCACAGTCATCTTAAGCGCCAGTAAAACACTAATTATATGTAAGGTTTGATCAATTGGGCTGCTGCCATCATCAATGATGTAATTGCGTGTAAGAATTTATTAATTAAGCCGGTGAATTCCACCTTAAAATATAGGCCTGTAAATTCTTGTCTGCTCCTACTGTAGAGCTGGCCGTCTCCCTAACAGCTATGTTTCTGTGCGTGTACAACATGTGCGTGTCCCCAGGCTGACAGTGCCTACTTTCTTATGAATTGGGCTTTTTTTCTTGTTTGACTGCTTGCCATAGAAAGGTGCGTGTCCATGTTATATTCTCCTTCCTTTTTTTTCTTTTTCACAGTCGCCTGAGGGTTTTTTCTTCTTTTGGTCCATGTACAGATGAATCTAAGCCGTTTATAATTAACTTATAAATCTACAGCGGTAAATCATCACCGTTCGTTTTCTACTGTTTTAATAATATAATAGATAGATAGATAGATTAATCATCCATTAATGATTTGGCACTAATCATCCTGCTGGTTATATTAATTATTACGGTTGTTCTTCTTGAATTGCCTGATGTGTATACTTATGTATTATTTCTTTGTCTAATCGCATGCAATTTGACCTTCATGCAAGCAGCCATACAACATGCCGGGCGCCTCGCGGGATATAGACATACAACGGGGTGCGGCGCATGCGCCTTAGGTACGTACTTCATACTACAAGATTGTTTGTTTACCGCTATAGTAAGCTTACATGATGCATCGTTCGGTACTACTAGCAAACAACGTGCCATCCATGTTAATTAAAATAGCAAAAATCTGCGAAAGTACATTTTGTGGTCCGATCATTGCATCCAACGGCTGTGCTGCAATTACCCCATTAAATTTTTGTAGGGGATAAAAATGAATTAAAAAGGTGCAAATAAAAAGGTGGCCGTGCTGCCATTCCCCCATTAACTTTTTGTAAAGGATGAAAAGGAACTAAAAAGGTGGAATTAAAAAGGAGACCGTGCTGCATCGCCGGCATCCCAGGATGCAGCACTGCTAGCCTGAGGGCAGCAGCAGTTCACATCAGCAACATCCCTCGATGTCGGATCCAGAAAATCTGGCCGCGCCCATCGTCACGGTAGGCCGGTCGCAGCACCCCACACCACCGGTTCTAGCTCGCTGCCTTGCCGTATAAAGCTATGTCGGCTGCTGGCTGGATACAACTCGCCACCTTGTCAGATGCATGTCCATCACGCGCCGGTTGCAGCTCACACGGTTCGTTGAGGTCATCGTACCACACCGTGATAACCATCAAACCATCACCGGGTACAGTCGCAACAACACGTCGTATCACCGAGCCCTTGCAGCGCCATCCAACCCCATGGTAGCATCCTCCATCGCCGCTCACATATCAATAACCATGGCCATTCCCAGCAACCTCTAGGGCCGGCTATGGAATATGCAGTCACCGGTGCGAGCAAACCTCCTCGTCGACGTAGCTTGTAGTTTGCCGCGGAGCACCAAAGCCCCCCGATCACCAGCTTGCCACATGTGGGGCGCGACTATGGGAAGTTGGAATTCGGCCATGGCCTCTGCCTGTAGGAGCGAGGGGCATCGTGTGGCCAACTTGTTGGGCAATCCTTGCCGTGTTTTTCTGCAGGGGAGGAACTCAGCGGCGGCGATATGGGGTTTTGAGAGAGAGAGAGAGAGAGAGAGAGAGAGAGAGAGAGAGGGAGGGAGGGAGGGAGGGAGAGAGGGAGGGTTGCGGCAAGCGCCAACCATGGCACCTTGAGGGGAGGAGGTGAACAAGCAATGGGAGAGACTAGACACGAGGAAATGACGTGCGGTTTAGAAGGCACATGAATGGATAAGAGCAACATGAAGAACATCACGCGGGCAGAGTGACAGTAAAAGGGGGCACAAATCTCGTAATGATCCAATGCTCAGCTTGTGACAGGCATGATGCGGGATTGGTCGATCAGGATTATTTATGAATTACTTCATTGCTTTCGGGTCGGGCCATATTTGCATCTTTGCTAACATTAAGTAGCCTTTAGAACTTGCCCAAATGTAAAATAACAAATAAGTAAGTGGAACACCTAACCCCCCCCCCCCCCCCCCAATAGCGCTGTCATAACTGATTGGTTGGAAAATATGAAGTTCTTAGTTGTGTACTTTCCATTTTTTGTAGCAATCCTTCTCTAGCAATTTTAAAAAGATGGAGTGCTTACTTTCTGAAAATATCGACACCTGTGTCAATTTTCTAGAATTTGAACTTCCAACTTCCGGTAAATTTCTGCTTTCAATATTTTAAACTTCCAAAAAAATCTATTTTTAAACTTTTCAGCCTTTTGAACTTTCGTATTTGAACTTTAAAGATGTTGAACTTATGTAATTATGGAAAATTACACAAGAAAAAAGTTGAAACATGGAAACACACACACATTCATGGGGCCATATAGAAAAAAAAGGAAGAGATGAGAATGAGGTTAGATTCCCCTTCCCCTACTCATCCCATACATGCGGATGCGCTCTCTAGCGAATGGGTAACCCGGTTTCCCCCCTCCTCACCCCCACCACACACAACATTGACAAAACTTGTCCACTACCTATGTTAGAATGCTCCTTGCTCGTGTTGACCACGACCAGGGACGCTAGTTGGACAATTCAAATTATTTGTACTGTAGAAGAAATACCATTGCCATCTTCAGCTATATGTTGGGTTGCCTACGGTGGCATGTTACATTATATTGCATCAAGCTGTGCTAGGTTGCATTTAGGTTTGGAACATTTTGAGGCAAGTTTTAGTATTGTTGCTAGTGTGCATGTTATTACCTAGTAAATTTGTTTACTGATATGTGAATATATAATGTGTTTGTGTATTGGGTAGAGTATATTTGGTAGTTGTGTATTAATGCATCCTATCACGATTTTGTATATCTACATCACCAACCACTCATGTGCCCTGTAGGCATGTCACGGTTGGTTTGATGTGCGCTCCATGCATAGAGCCCCTCTTCGCATGACACATACTCTTCTACTCTCTCCCCCTCGCCCCCTCCCTATCTCTATCTCTCTCTCATGACACATATTATCATGTGGTACTGCTAACACTAATCTAGCAATCCATGCTCTAAAGACGGTACCAAAAACACCCCTCAATGAGTGATTCATTGCCCAGTCACTAGTCTCCAGTGTGTGGACAGTAACAAACCCCTTTCAGCCATGTACCCACCAATGATGATTTAAAAAAACCCAAGAAATAGGCCAAGGACTGGGAAAGTTACATGACCTATCAATGATGTGTCCTCTTACATGTCATCGCCATCCTCTTATGTCGACTCTTCATGGCGTCTGATAGGGATCCATGACCTCAATATCATGGTTCTTTCTCTGCTACTCCTCGATTTTGCTCTTCCTTGATGGGATTCATAGTAGGTTTTTCAAAGAAGGCATGGAACTGGGGATTTTGACAATGAAAAAAAACGCTAGGGAGCCGCATAAAGAAGGGTAGAATCCTAAGATCTAGATGGATAAATCCACCCACCACAAGCTACGCCCTTGGACGGTGATCACTAACTGGATGACACGGTGGTTGAGGAAGAAGTTGATACCAACATCATCTAGGTTGCAGACAAGTGTATTGGTGGCTAGATCAGGAATTAGTGTTACTAGGAAGAGATTTTCTTACTTATCGTCAAGGCTATGCTTTTGTTGAGTCATGAACTAAAGATCAATGATTTAGACACTTTCAGGACTATGACTTTAGTCTATCAATGGTGTGTCGTATAACACAGATAGTTCACAAGTTTGAATTGTCATCACTATACTCCGTCAATGATAACAATGCATCAGTGATGGGCAACATATTAGGCCCGTCAATAGTACTTTTTCATAAGAATGGATTATTCTTTAGAGTCAACATTGACGGGAATCCCGGTGCCCATCAGTTTTTACTAACACTTTTGATGTGTTTTCGTGTGCCGTCAATGGTGACCGATATGGGTATAGTGGTATAGTGCTCTCTGGTTTCGTTGAGATTATGACTGAGTGTCCCTATGCATAGAGACATACTGATCGTCCCTAACCCATCGTCCTCTCAACTCTTGTTTTAATGAAAAAATTATATCAAGAAATATGCCTTTTCTCCATTAGTTCTGAGCCCTAAATACCTTGAGTATATTCACTAGTGTCACTACACCTAGTTTTTCATGAAGATCATAGGTTGGGAATTGATGTATTCTCGACAAAAGTAAGTATTATCAGCAATGATTTAGGTTTCCAAAGCTCTTATAGTGGTATCTTGTTGTGATTGATTGACTCTATCTCTCTATGAGGGAGAGAGTTGGTATATTGCCTCATGCTCAATTTGGCCACTCTAAATGGCTTTCCTAATAATTTTCCATGATTCTTTTCATACGTGGATTGTTTGAACTAGAATATCCATCTCGTCAACTTTGTGCAACATCAACGTCGGAGATATGCCTTGGGCCACACAAGAAGATAATAGATCAAGGATCATGTTTGGCCATGAGACAATATATCATTGATGGAGTAATTAAGCACAGGTTATGCACGATTTGCTAAAATATATGCGCTCACTCGATGGTAAAGACATGGCGTATTTTTACCTTTAAAAGGACCATGGTGAAAAAAGTAGAAAACAGGTGAAACGAGGCGGCACTGCCTCCAAAGATGACCCTCGAGGAGCCTCTGACGTCACCCATGATGCACGGGGACTGCCACCCCGTGATGGCGAGGACTTGCTTTGGCTGAGCAAGGCCAACCTTGCGGCACACTCCAGCGACCATGCTTTGAATGCCTGAGCGGGCTACTCACGCAGCTCAGTACATGGCTACACCTAGGGACATCATCATGACGACCTGGAAGACACGAGACAAGACAAGACGTTGGCAGTCAATAAATACATGGGTGGTGCAGCACGTCACGTCGGGGAAGGTACTCGAGGGCCTGACCTTGTGCAGTGTCAGGTTATCTCCTGACCAGTTGTTAGGAGCAAGTGGGCGAGGCGCAGCAAATATCTCCATCTATTCATTGTATCGTATTTATTAGGATGACCGAGTGTGGTACCTCCCGGATCTATATAAAGGGAGGGGGCGTGGTCGAGTAGAAGAAGAAACTTTTGCTGGCAAGAACACACTCACAAGAAGCACAAAGCATAGGGTAGGAGAAAAAGAGATAAGTAGTACTCAGGGTACTCTAGAGAGTACCTCGACCACCCCATATCTCACCCCGACCACTTACTTTGTACACCCCAAAGACTTGTATTCTTGAGCTGATATGAAATACCAACAGGACATAGGAATTTACGCCTCAAAGGCGGCCTGAACCTGCATAAAATCCCCGTGTCCATGACTGGTTTGGTTATCTTGTTGAGTTGGTTGGCTTATTGTTTTAGCCGTTGGCCGAACTAACAAATACGGGGTATCCTCGATCCCCTGTGTTTGGAGATTAGCCTCCGATAATCATATATGTTGCTCGCCATGGGAAGTATGAGAGAAGGTGGGTGTTCATGTTTGGGTTCCAAATGAGTTGAAGAGTTGAACTTGCATGACCGGCAAAATGGGAGAAATAAGAAGACTAAGTGGAGGAACACAAGATATGGAAGTTACCAGTTGGATGGATGTGAATGGTTGCTATGTAAGCGACCCGAGAGTTGGAGCCATATCTGTACATAGTAACTAGCCATTTTACCAATCGCCAAACATAACACACTACTTGCTTATCTTTGGCACCTATTGTATTGGAGGTACAACCATAACTAGTGGGAATAGTGTCCCATAAAGGAATTTATAATTGTCCTGTAAGACAGAACAGAATCAAGAGGGTCGTGTCGGCTCGATTGAATGGGGATGCAACACCCAACATGTTGGGTGTTGCGTCATCGGGCGTCTAAAACTATAGACTACATTATGCTTCAGTGTGTCTTTGCTAGGACCTTCTGGTTTTGCTGCTTCCCAAATTTGGAATTCAAAAAGCGACACCGACGGTGAACAATATTGTCAGGGAATTGTGGTGCGTGATGGACGGACCTAGGTCTCTAGTGAAGCGCTTGGATCTGGCAATGATTATGATCTTTGGTCTCCGCAAGCTTTGGTTAGAGTGTAAAGCTCGACTGTTCGATGGTAAGGCTTCCTCGATGCAAATTGTGCTCATGTTGGCTTTTGAAGAGTTCAAACTTTGGAAGAAGATGCGGGAACATGAGGCAGGCTATCCCGAAGAGTAGGTTTTGCTATGTTAGTGGTGTTGTGTGAACAGGAGAATTTTGTTGTCTCCCACATCTTGTATTTAATCTCCCCTTATTCTTAATGATAATGACAGGCAACAAGTTTTTTCCTATTCTTTCTAAAAAAAAGTAAGTGGATCAAAGGCCAACATGAAAAGATCCAATACGCGGGTCTACTTAGGTCCACTTGTCTTGTGTAACAAGATGGAAATGAAGTGGGCTAATAGGACAACATGAGTACACACAACAAGTTGCTCCACTTATTTCCTAATGATTTCAAGAGGATGACACTAGTCAAAGGGTAATCATAACTTGTGGTCGCCCATACTTATGGAGGTATTGACATATGCAAAAGCAAACCTGGAAGAATATAAATACCATAACCACTAAATATTGTTTCATTGAAATTTCCATCATCGGCCACATAGGACCCTGATCGGCAGTACAACAGTATTATCGGAATAGGGATATGATCTGAGTTTGAACGAGTTTGTGTGTGATTGAAACATAGTTGGATGATTTTCCAAATAGGCCGATTTAAGGGTCACAATATGCATGAGAGAGAAAGGAAAATAGCGAGTCGTGGGGTATCCTAACTACTAAATCTGATAAAGATATGAGACATGAAAAAGATAATTTTCTATTCTTCAAATGGAGGATTCTAATATACATCAACTATCCTACATGTAATTTGAACCCATATCCCACATGTACATTACGCTTCATTGTGACTACTACTTCATGGTCAAGCTAAGTGGTCTATTTCAAAGGCCAGAGGATGCGGAGCGAATGGTTGTCACTGGCTGGTTATCGGATTCAGTTGTCAACAAACTTATGTCCAGCCATGGGTTGCTTAATTGATTATATGGTACACGATATTGATTATATATGCTAGTACGTAATCTTATTTTCGTTCCCACCTTCCAATGTGCAAATGAACCTTACATTGATTATTGCTCTAAACTTATATTGTTATGTCCATTTGTTGGACCAAACAATGGAAAGGTAACTAAGCTCCCCCTTTGTTTAGATTAATATAAGTGGGGTCCGGGTGATCATCAACCTTCCATATTACCCACTACTTTTTAATAGGTTGTCAAGTTGGATCTTCCCCGTGCATCATCTACGGTCACATATGGTTTATAATGCCAAATCATCTAAACCAAATTTGTATGGCATAATGACGTCTGTCAATGGGGGAAAACGGTACGTTCTATTATCTAAAGGAAACACGACACACCCTAATAATCGATATTATGAAATTACCCATCTTCTACCAAAAGTCTAACCCAAGTCGGTGAAGATGCGCCATTGCAATTCCACAACTCCAAGTAGTTAGTAGTACATAATATGTCTCCGCCTTCTACCAAAAGTCTCACCAAAACAGGATGGATTTGCCATTTTGTGTCCAGGAGAGACAATAATCCCAAACAATCGACATTGCAAACTTTACTTCATCTATCACGTCAAACCCAAATCGTAAAGATGTGCCATTACAATTCCACCTGAATGCTATCTCCGAATCCTTAATAATAAATAATAAAATGTGCCCAATATGGCGACGTTAATAACCACATGTACTAATGGCCAAGCGAGGTGGCATTTTGTTCAAGCATAGAGGATGTGCCCAAATAACCGGAATTATGAAACTAAGTGCTTTCATGGAGTCGAACCCAAGTCGATATAGATGTGCCACATCAATTCAACCACTAGGCTATCTCCGAGTTGTATGTGTTACATAATGAAATGTGCCCCCATATGGTAACTTGATATGTTGAAAGCATTTTTCTAAGCTATTTTATAACATTCACTTTAAGGGTAATGTCTTACACAGTGGCCTACCAAGTGGGAAGCATAGCCACTTTGAATCTAGTGTCCAGTATTCTTTGCCAATTTTTGCAACCAGAATCCTTGATGGATTCAAGCAACCATGGGCTTGTGTGTTATTTATATCCATGTATATCTTAGCAAGTCGAATATGAATTGACACTCGTGCCAATATTATGATTTTATAGGAAAGTTAATTATGTGCATTGAAATAAGCCAAAACTTGTGGACTAAGAGACAAACTTGTACCCCCTCTGTTTTTATTTATTTCACATACTAGCATTGTCTCTTGACAAAATTTCTAAACTTTGACCAAATCAATACCATTAGAATCATCATTAAATATATTTTCAGATCATATATATTTTTTATTGTGAAATTTTAGATTGTTTTCAGTAAACTTGGTCAAACTTTATGAAGTTTGGCTTAGGTCAAATCTAATACGCGGAATAAATATAAACGGAGGGAGTACAAATAGTTGAGTTCGGCCGTTAAATGGGTATGCCCTCTCTTGAATTCATGAAGTTAACCTGTAGTTCCCCAAAAGCTTAAGCTGGAAGATGGTTGTGCAAAATATTTCAACACACCCCTCATTTCTAAGCTCTTATCAAGCCTAGATGAGGCTAGTCATGGAATTGATGTTGGCTATGTATTGATAGTGCATTGACTGGGTCCTAAACTCGAGTCCTCTTTTCCTTGATACTATATCAATATCCAATCACCTAACTAGTAAATTTAAGCTAATGAAACTGTGGTTATATAAAGAGTCACTTCACGTGCATGTTTTACGGGCGTATTACTCATTGGGTCGACAACAAACTTCTTCGTAAGGACTTACTTAATGAAAATATATAATTGAATATCAATTTCGTCTGCCAAAGTTATTTTGCCAATGGATCCTGTTATTTTGCCAATAAAAATAAGGGCTCAAATGCTACTAGTTGGCCCTGAGAAAAAAAAATGGGCCAGGTAGGTCTCTTGAACCAAAGCACACACAGCCAGGCGCTCAAGTTGTCTTTTTCCTCCCATGTTGGTCGCAGGTCCACATTGGCAATTACAAGGACACCGAGTTATGTTCACACAGACTAATGGGCCAGGTAGCGAATCTGCTAAAGCACCAAATACCCTTTTTGATGTGCCAATTTGAATGTACATATGGTGCAATGCGTTACTAAATAGGTTATTCTGCCTACGAGCTCAAAAGAGTATTTTGTTTAGAAAATAATATTTTACAATCTGTTGTGTTTTTATGTAATAGCAATCTTTGTCTTTGCTCTGCGTATACACCTTTTTGCAATATATTTTTCGAATAAGTGTTAAGAATGAGCTACTGATAGGTAGTACATTTTCTCATTCTTAGGGGATTTTTAGTATTACCTTATTGATCATTATATTCATGTCATAATTGGAAAATCATGGGACAAGAACTCTTGACCTTACTGGAACTGAAGTTACAAATGCCCAGACTGAATTACACATCATGCGGTACACATGTTGATCTTGGAATTATCTTATACTCCCTCTGTCCCATAATATAAGAGAATTTTTGACACTAGTGTATTATGGGACGGAGGGAGTATTTGTTTCCCCAAAGGGTAGCAGTTATTTCCATCTTTTTAATAAGGCTACGGTGTGTCGATCATAGAATTAGCTTATATCTCTAGGGAGGATCAAGCAACTTGGAGTGTCTACTACGAGAAGGAGTAGATGTTACTTTGTAGCAGCTGGGAAAACAGGTGGGGAATCTTGTCAAGTTTTTCTTTTCCGAAAAGTTGTTTATATCAATAGCATGTTTACTTATTTTCAGTGGAAATTGTAGTGAAACCTAAAGTATTTTATCTCATCTGATATTGAACTATGCATGCAGAGCAAGCGCTCGGAACAAGCTACATTAGGCCAAGAGGACGGCCAAGACCGCGCCGCGCTCCTCGTTGCGAGCTTCAATTTGGATGGTGGTGGTTAATTAAGGCGTTAGCCATGGATACAGAATAAGAGGGAGTTTGAGAAACAAAACAATTAGTAGTAATATGGATGAAACATTGCCATGATTGCAATAGCAGTACAAAATATGATGCTGAAATTTTGATGTTCATTGCTGTTTCGGTTAAGTTTCTCGTGGTGGCTCTGTGATACATAGTTCTGCACTTGAATCGATTGTTTTGTTTGGGCAAATGCTGTGTGTCAATGCTCCTACAGGTTTTCTGTTTGCATCTGGTTGAAACTTGTTTGCTATTCTTCTTCCGAAGTTATATGTCTGATACACGACCTCTACAT
The DNA here is from genome assembly GCF_002575655.3 of Aegilops tauschii subsp. strangulata. Classification (NCBI taxonomy): domain Eukaryota; kingdom Viridiplantae; phylum Streptophyta; class Magnoliopsida; order Poales; family Poaceae; genus Aegilops; species Aegilops tauschii. The sequence continues at coordinate 639,146,775 of NC_053041.3, read as the reverse complement.
TCATTTCTATCATATATATCTCTCAAACAACCGAGAACGCGAGAGGTTGGACGGGAAGACGGGAAGAATGCAGCACCCTACTCTATTCGTACATGCGAATTACGATGTATTGATCGAGCATGCATTATTGCTCATCACTATTTGGAAGCAAAGCGTACATGCCAAGATGTACGTTCGTACCCCTCCTTCCGATGAAGCAAAGAATCTGTGATGCAATGCCGTGGTAGGTGCCATCCTTCTCGTGGTGCACCTCAAAAAGCCTCGCCACGCGGAATTTCCTATATGATGCTAACTGCGTCAAATTGCTAGTGAAACACCCATTTTTAGCTGTACGCAAAGTGTCTCGTTCCGGTTTAGAATTCTTCTAGAAGGTTCCTGTCATATTTTACCGTTTTTCAAACCTTCTAGAAAGTTGCTGAACTGGATGTTTTTCCTTTAATAGTTTTTTCTGCATTTTGATTTTGATTTTTCATTTATATTCTTTTTACAGTTGTTTCTGCATTTTGGTTTTCATTTTGATCCTGAACTATACAGACTCTCCAGTGAAGCTGCAGCTGGCACGTATGGCCGTGGCTCTGAATTGTGGTTGCACGCGCAAATAAGTTAGTTGAATACAGTTTCAGGAGTTTGACGTACGCAGGAGGTTGCAGCTCTTCATGCTTCCTTGTGAATTACGGACTGCCACGATCTATGTTACCTAAGAGTAAAAATGGCTTTTTCCGTCCAAGGCAACTGTATGTAGATATAAATTGTTCTATCCGTGTGATTAATAGTTCTGCACAACAAACGTTCATGTCTGCAACCTGATATTCTATACCTACAGGAACAGGAGACGTCAATAAATTCTACTGATCCCGACACACCCTTGTTCTTGGCAACTACTGATTGCTAGCCAGCTCAAAATAAACCCTACTTATTTCTTTGCTTAACTGACCACATCAAACTACTTAGCTTTTGACAGACAAGTCACAAGACAGTCTGGAACATATATAGCACCTCCAAGATAATGATTTCTTCAGTCAATGAGGATAACATGATCGATAAGTGAGGAATTAATCGTGGCCCGGAATGATTGATAAATACCCGAGCTTCTTCCAGATGATAATCGTTATCCTTGGTGGCCTCGGCTTCAGTTAGCAACTCACCTCTTTTCCCTTCCCAACAGATTGAAAGAGGCTGTAACTAAAAGCATATCAATAGAATTGGGACGGTATGAATACTTACATCTATTTTACTATTTTCAGGTGTCTTGCATAATGTACTGAGGTTTTGTTAAAAAATAGATAATGTCGGCACAACTTAATGTTAATGGATTTATATTATACTTCTTTATCCATACAACAAAAAAAAGAAAAACAATCGATATATTATTTATCTATATTCAAGAAACTGGAGTTTAACAACCATATTTAAATGATAGTGTATATTGAAGTAATTGCATTTAGTTTAGTATCTTCAAATTTCTTGCATAGAGTTCTAAGGTGTGTGTTGTTTCAGAGATATCTTCATAAAGGTGTCAGATGGTATTAGTGTTTATTTTAAGTGTATGTAATTCGGAGTAGAGTTCCATATTGTATGAGGTATCTACAAGGGTTTTTCCTCTCAATCTTTTGCATTGCTCACTTGACTATGTTTTTGTCGGTCATATATATCTTTTAAAATTTTGTGGCCTCAAGTTGGTTTAAAACCCAAGCCTGCATTATTTTTAGAATCGAACTAGCACCATCTACATGCACATGTGGAATAATCTAAAACACAATAGAGGATTTAAAACATATGAACCGGAGCAAGCTGAGGGCCATTCTTTGGAACCATGCAGACTAGGGCTGGGGCACAAGAGGACCGCGCGTCGGCCCACAGAGGCGCCTCACCCGCCTCTCTCAGTCGACACCTTTAAAACCTCCTGAAAACTCCTCAACTAATTATCGATGATTATTTCCATTGTTGCACCTCTCTATTTTGCCATGATCCAATTTAGAGAGATTTTGCAGTACTCTGCCATAGTGGAATTCATCACGGTGACCATCTACATCAACCTTCCTGCCACCATGTTCGTGTGTGAGTAAATACATCCTCGGGTACAGACCATAATGGAACCCGACATGAAGTCTATTTGTCTATCCTTGCAATTGCATCCTCTTACAATCTTTGAAAGGGCACATGGTCCAACTAACTATTCCTGCCTCCTTTCTGATCGGTGGGATATTGATGGCCTACAAGTGCAGAAGGTTATTGCAATTCATGATAAGTAGAGTAGCACCCACAGGAACCGATTGCACAGGCAACTACCAACCCCGCAGCTACGTCGTCACTCACGCGACTACGTTCATCCCTAGAGCGTTTTCTGGAAATCGACCATTCCTCGGTTGATAGCGGGAATGATAATAGTGGAATAAAATAATGGGGCAGCGCTTGAGTAATAAGTGTGTTATAAAATCCATTTGATTAAGAATGTATGGTTATATATAGTCTTTGATAGAATGCTGAACATCTAGTGACTATGATCTGCTATAATAAACTTCAAGAAAATGAATTTCCTCATGTTTTGGTTTTATGTGATATTTTCTAGCATATCTCTATTTTCACTAGCGCAAAAGCCATTGCGCGTTAACGCAATCGTTTTCTTGCTTCATTTTTATACGATAATCAAACCATACTGCAAATTTTTATATATGGTACACCAAGCAAAACTACAAGCCTTTCGGGATATGTTGTACCATATTTTTCTCTTTTTAACTAACAATATTTTCTTAATATATATTCAGTCAATGTACTAATCTATTTTATTATTAAAATGATTACCCCGTTGATTCTAATTCTAACGGCTGAGATTAAAAGATCAGAAGGTTATGTAAAATATACAGAACGTACAAGAACTCCCATCATTGACACATGCATGTTGAGTCCAACATGGATACGTCCAAAACTGGACCTATTAGAAAGGAAAACATGTAAGCTATAATAAAAGGTCTCAAATATTTCAAATAAAGAATTAGTACTCAAAACAAATTTTATACAGTAAAAAGGTCATAAAAAGGCCACGCTAAAATCTAAAAACAAAGCAGGAAATTAAACAAATTAACTGTGTGTTTCAGTGGCGGACGGAAAGAAGTACGCGCCACTGACGATTACTACTTGTTGTGGGCAATGTTTTGTTGCCCGACACTAGAAATGTTGCCAAACGGCTAACCTGGGATCAAAGAACCAGTGGTGGGTGGCAACTCCCGTTCACCACTGGTTTATAAATTTTAGTGGCAGGTACATTTTTCTACTCGCCACTGCTCATAGGACGAAATGTCAGTGCTGGGGCATAGACTACGCCCGCCACTAATGTGACGATACTTATAGTTCCTTTTCCAGTAGTTTTAAAATCCTAAGAATACCATGTTGTTATTATTAGAGAACCACCTAGGAAACCCTTGATCTCAAACCAGATCAAGAATAATGCCTCCATATCCAGCAAGACATTGCCAATGTGAACCACGCCGCCGGCGCTGGCAAGTTAACCACCGATGCTTGTCAGTTTAATTAGGAGCGTTCCCTTTCCTTACAAATTAGGAGTATACATGCCCTGAGCCTAGCTCTTGTATGCTTTTTTTTTGCTTAATTTGGAGTGTCCCTTTCCTGACAAATTATGGAAGCCTTGAATTTTGTGATATATTTGACATTTTTATGCAAAACGCTATCTTTGAATATAGCACGCTATAAGTTGTATAGTATTTCGAGAAGGGCGGCGCTAAATCTTGTATCACGCTATTTTTTCCATTGACGTATAACCAATTGCTCTGACGGTTGCCGGCTGACTAAGACCATATCAAGGTAGAAAGTATAGTGTTAAATCTAGTCCAAAGTAGGAGTGAAGATGATTATTTCGGTAAGTATAAATTTCTTTTTTCGTAGCTATTAATACAGGGCTATGATAGAACGATATACTCTATATTTTTTGCCATTTTTTCCCTGGCGTGCAGTTAATATATAGGTCTATGTTTGATAATGCATTTATAGGCCAGGCTAGTAATTAGATGTAGCAAATTAATACGTACTCTGGCGCGCAATGCCCCGACCTCGCCGCGTTTCTGCAAAATATACGGTATTAATGCCGAGCAATAAATGCCGCGCGAGCCTCGTTTCCTTTGCCCGTTTCTTTCGATCCTCCGTCAATCGCTTCTCCTCCGGCTGCCTCCTCGCGCTTCTCTCCTCCCACGCATCACCGAAGAACCATCGACCTAATGGCCGACGCCGTCGTTGTCAACGCCGTGCCCTCTGCGGACGACGCCCAGGAGCACCCCGTCGCCGCGCCGGCCCCCGCCCCTGCTGCTGACGATGGGAAAGGGAAGGCACCCGCCGCCGACGACGACAAAGGAAAAGGCAAGGTGCAGCCCTGGGAGGGGCGCCCGTGCGTGGTGCTTGCCCTCCAGGCGGCGACGGCGCCGGCGCTGGTGAAACCCAAGCGCAAGAGACGCCGCCAGGCCATCCCCGCCCCTGCACCGGCCGCCAACAGAGTGAGGTTGGAGTCCCGAGAGGTCCACGTCGCGGTACATGCGCTCCCGACGACGCGGGTGCCCCCGCCTGTCTCCGAGAACCACCTGGTGAGTCGCCTCCTCTCCCTTGCTGGATCCTGCATCGTGCGTGGATCCTCCTACCTAGCTCTCCATCCTCTAGCTAGCCGCCTCCCTTATTTGGAAGTAATTAACCATCCACTAATGATTTAGCACTAATGATCCTTCTGGTGATCCTAATCTACAGTTGTCCTTAATGAATTGCCTGATGCGTATGTATTCTTGGCTTGCCTAATCGCTTGAGATTTGATCTTGATGCTAAGCAGCCGGGCAACATTCCGCGGAGGCACGCCGGGTATAGACATACATCGGGGTGCGACGCATGCGCGTTAGGTATGTACTTCATACTGTTACTTATTTATTTGTTTTTGTTCGCCAAGCGCACGTACCGCGTGCACGGGAACACCAGCACACGAGTCTCCTCGTGATCTATTAGTAGATTGTTTGCTTTAGGGAAGTGCATGGATGAACCCGGATATATATGAACCCATTTTAGAAAACACATTTTGAAATGTCAAAAAAATCTGAAAAAAGATGTGCGCGGACATCTCCATATTCTATGTGTGTGCAGAAAGTTTCACGGAAAAACAACTTTTTTGTAGCCTGTGCAAAAAAGACAAAATATTATGCCGCGAAACGCTATTCAGGAGCACTAAAATTTGTCCTTTTTACGGAGACAAAATAAAAATACCGTTTTTTACAAAACTTTGTGCCGTAGACATACTTTTGCGAACATGTATGCACAAAATTTTGTTTAGAATTTTTGAACATTACAAAACGCGTTAAAAGTACATCTATCTATTATTTATAAAAACTACTTGAAGGGATCACCAGAATAAAGATAATTAGTTTAGAAAATCCCACAATAATTAGGAACATCCGACCTTTAATTCGATTTGCCTATTTCCAATCAAAAAAGTATAACCGTTGGATATACGTAACAGGTGGGACCGTAACATGAGAAAAGGAAAAGCAACCTGTCACGTTCACAAAAGGTTGGACCATCCCACGCATGAAAAAAAAACCTGAGCAAGAAAAGAAAATGGATCGGACCACTCCCCCCCCCCCCCCCCCCCAACCCCCAAAAAAAACTGAGCGATTAGGACATCCCAAAAAAATAAAATTTAGGCCTACATGTAAAAATTGAGCGATACAAAAATGAGCAAACAGACCATCCAAAAAAAACTCTAAGCGACCAGACTATCCCATAAAAAAATTGAGCGATTAGGTCATCCAAAAAATGAAAACATAGGTGTGAGTGATCAGACCATCGCAACAAAAAACAAAGTGACAAAACTATTCCAAAAAAATGACCGATCAGGCCATCTCAAAAAGTAAAAACTTAGGTGTACTAGTAAAAACTGAGCGATAAAATAATGAGCGATCAGATCATGAAAAAACTCAACGACCAGGCTATAAAGAAACTGAGCGATTAGCCATCCCAAAAAATAAAAAATTGACATACAGGTTGTACCATCACACAAGCAATTGGAACATCCAAAATAAAAAAAACAGACGCGTACAGGGTAAAATTTCTCGGCAAGCAAACATGGCCAAACACTCCAGATGCTTCCAAAAACACACACTATCCTGTACATTGATGCAATCTTGCCGAACAAATTTGAGCGATCCCACAACAAAAACATGACCGGTAAAATAAAGAGCAACCAGACCATCCGAAAAACCGAGCGATTAGGCTATTCCCAAAGAGAACAAAGATGTACATGTTGTAACATCCCACAAGCCATTGGCCCATCCAAAGTAAAAAAAATTACACATACAGTGTAAGATCTCTCGGCAACCAAACATGGCCAACTCTCAAAATACTTTGAGAAAACACACTATTCTGTACATAGATGCAATCTGTCCCAACACATCCAAACACTGACCGATAATATGCAAGGATTTGATTCTCCAAACAGAAATATCTCTCGGCAACCAAACATGGCCAAACTCTCAAAATACTTTCAAAAAACACACCGAGTACAACTTCTACGTCATCTTCCTCTGACAAACAACAGTTCAGGTGAACCAAAGATTTCAGAAAATTTTCAAGTTTTTTATTGTACTGTTCACTCGAGCTCATATGAGCTAGAGCTGAGAAGGCTATACTACCGCATACATAGATGCAATCCCTGGAATAGATTCTCGCCGATAAACATAGGTGCTATCTCTCGAAACCAATCCAAACTCTCATCGGTAATATATAGAGATTCGATCACTCCAAAAAGATTATCTCTCTACACAACCAAATCTCATGTTCGATAGATATATATAAAATCCCTCGGCATCCAAGAAACCTCTCTTTCCATCGTGCAATATTATAGAGTACAACTTCTACAACAATCTCTCCATACAAATACAAATTCTCACCGATAAACATAGACGTAATCTCTCCAAACAAATCCAAACAGTCACTAACAATATATGGGGTTCGATCTCTCCAAAAAAATATCTCTCCATTGTGCAAAAATCCTCTCTTTCAATTGTGCAAGATTTTAGAAAACAACACGTACATCATCTTCCTCTAGCAAACAACACTTCGGTTGAACTTCCTCCACCCAGTGTCATTCAACATTGTATATCAACCAAAGTGCTCGGTTATGCAATGGTACAAGGATGAATATTTTTAACTTGGAAGAAGATTCATCGAAGCACACAGATAATAACTGAAACTCATGTGGGAGAAAGTCTATGTTGCAAAAATAGTCACCTCACCGACTAAATCAAACATTGCCATTTTTTGTAAAAAGGAGACAATATCATATATTAGTTTGCTTTGCTATGACTATCAACAAAAGCCAGGGTCAATCTATAAACAAGGTAGGACTATATCTACCTGTTTTTTCACACATGAATAGCTATAGGCCAGATAATGGTAAATAATGAAGGTAGCAATGAGGATGATGTGGTCAAGACTATATATATAATTAGTTCACTTCAAAATTTCCAATAAAATCCGACTTGATATGGCAGGTAGAATATGATGTACTACCGTGCCAAAGTATTTCAAACATACATCAACAGGTGGAAATACATCATTACTACCAAACATCAACAATCTATTTTATGTGATTCTTTATTCTACAAGATTATTATTTAATGGAAACAAATACTGAGAGCGTCAAGACATTTTCATATTGCATATGTACAATGCAATCATACCTATTTCTCATATTCTTCTATTATATATTAATTTTTCTTTGTGAAATATTGCAAAAAAATACAAACCAATTGTGAGAGCATTGGGACATTGTTATATTATGTTAATTTGAAGTCTATATTTGGTTCTACGAGACAACCAACCTCAATGCAGTGAATCAAGAAAGTAAGTTGACGGGAGCTATCCGGTAGCATCAATTATTCAGTGAGCAGAGAGAATTAGGAAAGGCGAATGGGATCGGGGACAACGAACATTCTCACTATGTGAAAGTAGGAGTAAGGGAAAGAACAACCAAGAAGTCAACCAGACTATAGAATGGGAAAGTGAAGAATCATACTGATGGGATCCATCAAACAAATGACTTTTTGTAAATGCACCTTGGTACTATCAGTACACATTATGCCAAATATATCAAGGTTTAGTAATAAGAAAAAAGTTTGCACTCTCAGTGTCTACCCTTGATACTGCTGAAAAATATGTAAGAAAATTTGATAAAAAATTATATAAGAAAAAGAGTTGGTATGTCTAGCAAACTATATAAATTCAACATATAAGCCTCCCTTGGTTCTAACAGGTCCACGTCTATGGAACCAAATACCAACCAACAAAGTTTTCATGGAAATGTATATACTATATACATAAATTAAATTAATTTCAATACAAGATTACTAAATGAACATGCCAACTTTGTATGCCGGTAGAAACTCAACCTATGACTACACGAAAACAAATCATAACTATTGAATTTCTGTTTACAGAAAAAACTAACCAACATGACAAAAATGTCAGCAAAAAAATAAAATTGTAATTTTAAGAATGTTTTCAATCATAATACTATAGTTGGTACGGCAAGCATAATCAGCAAGTAAAGAATTACGAGACAACACATCTATTTATGTACCAATAAAAACCCAAACTTACCAAAGATGAAACTATGTTCGCAAAATTAATCCTTATATTTGAAACTGTCACTGCATTTGGTTTATGATTGCCTTTGATAAATCAAGTAATATATTCTGAACATTCCACTTCATAAAATCCTAGCCCGCGCATCGAGCGGGCCGCTTTGCTAGTTTTTAAAAAACGGGTTCATATGTACCCATGTGTAGGACGTGCTGACCCGTTTGCTTTACCACTACAGTACTAGCAAGTGCGTGTCTTCTTTTTTGGAGAAAAACTTCCGGTCTATTCATTAACTGTCTATGCATGCATCCCTCGCCCTTCGGTTCAAATAAACAGGCCGTTTATGTCATTCGTTAGTTGTCTCGTTCGGAGGAATGTGATCCGAGGGACAAGGTGCCATGCAATGTTAATTAAACTACTCCACGTGGAGAAGAGAGAGGCCGTACCATGTGTGGAGGTGTGAGGACAATGACGACGTGAGCACGACGATGACGTGGAGGCTTCGGTGCCGCTCCGTTGCTCTGCTGCTCCGACCAGATCCGCCGCTCCGCTGCTCCAGCGCCGCTCCAGATCCGCTCGGGGGCCGCTCCACATCCACGCCCCTGTAGCCCAGATGCGCTTTGGCGCCGCTACACATCCACACCTCTGTCGCAGAGAAGCTCGTCGCCGGCGCAAAAAGAATCCATTTTTTTGACCTACAGGGTGTGAGTGAAGGCGGGGTGGCGGGGAGAAAGGGACAGTGGAAGAGGCCGGCGACGGGGAGAGGAAGAGCCCGGCGATGAGGAGATGGAAAAGACGGCCACGAGAAAAGGGAGTGGCCCTCCACGGAGAGAAGAGGCCGGCGACAAGAAGAGGAAGAGTTCGGCGATGAAGAGGAGAGGGAGAGACAACGAGGGAAGGGGATTCTGGAGGAAGAGCGAGCGAGTAGATCAGGTGGGAGGGTAAAATTGGAAAGTGAGAAAATTTTGCAACGTGACAGAATTTGAACTGGGTTTGCCCAGCGACAAGTATTTCTGTGCAGATGAAGTACCAGTCAAGGCGTGAAAGTACTATGCATACGACATTTTGTCATCCGGTTATTATAAAATACTTAATCCAACGTATGGGCTGCAGTTTCCAATAAGCATGGATGTAGGTGCCTTATTGTAACGATGTGGAGTCTGATGCTTACCATGTAAACAGTCTGATCTGCCTCGTCATCCCTTCGCGCCGCTCGCGATTAAGGTGGGAAAATACCTAGTGTATCGCTCACGGAGAGAGAGAGAGAGAGAGAGAGAGAGAGAGAGAGAGAGAGAGAGAGAGAGCATGGGTGACGCTCAGGGTCGCGCCAACCACGGCGACTGGAGGGGTGGGAAACAAGCAATGGGAAAGAGAAGATGTGGGGAGAAAAAAACGTGCCGTTGAGGAAGTGTGTGAATGGATAAGGGCGATGTGAAGAGCAAATCTCATAACGATCCAACGCTCGGCATGCGAGGGATTGGTCGATCAGGATCATCTCCCAATTACTTTGTTCTGTTACAGGCAAGCCATTACCTTTCTTATGGAAAAAATATCAAAATGTTCTTTGCATCTTTGTTATGATTGGGTAACCTTGTGAACTTGCCCAAATCTCACTGCTCGGCTAACACGCTGCCCCAACTAGCACGGTCCCAACTCACTGTTCGAAAAATGTGATTTTTCTATTTTTGTACTTTCCACTATAGGAAGCAATCCGTTTCTTGCAATTTTAAAAAGATGCACTACTACTAACTTTCAGAAAATAACAACTAGGTTTCAACTTTCTAGAATTTGAACTTCCACCTTACGTAAACTTTCAGCTTTCCAAATTTGAAACTACCAAAATTTTGTGAATTTTAAACTTTTGAGTCATTTCAACATTCAAAATTGCTAATTCAACTTCCGAGTTTGAAATTTCAAAATTTTAAACTTTGTGTAATGTTGAACTTACAACATTATGGAAAGCTTACAAAAGAAAAACGTTGAAAAACAAAAACACACACATTGGTGGGGCCAAATAGCAAAAAAGCAAGGGATAAGAATTAGGTTCCTGTCCCCCTCCCCCTACTCATCCCGCACATGCGGATGCGCTGTCCAGCAAATGGAATATGCAGTACGCCCACTCCTTGACAAAACTTGTCCACTCCCTATGTCGGAATGCTTTGTGCCATGCCGACCACGACCATGAGCGGATTCCGGAGGATGTAATTTCATTTGTATCATAGAGGGCTACCATTGCCATCTTCTTCTATATGTTTGGTTACTATTATGATATGCTACATTATTTTGCATTGAGCCATGCTACTTTGCTTCTGTGTTTGGAACCCTTTTAAGGCGTGTTTTAGTTATCTTGCTGGTGTGCCCGTTATTACCTACCAAATATTTTTCATGACATAATAAGTGTGAATCTGGATATATTGTGTGGATAATATTTTGGTAGTTATGTGTTAACGTGTCCTAACATTCTTCGGCATGTCCACATGACAATCAGTTCATGTGCCTTCCTGGCACGTCACGGCTGGTGTGATGTGCCACCTCGAATAGGCCCATTCTACATGGTGCTTCTCACTCTATAGATCATGTCTCTCATGCCACATACTCTGCTCTTCTCTATCCCTCCCTCTGCCCCTCCTCCTCTCCCTTTCATGAAAAACATTATCTTCCGGTAGCGCCGACACTACTCTGGAAAGCCATCCTATAAGGACGGGCCCAACAATGCCCATTAGTGAGTGGTTCATCGGCCATTCACTAATTTCTAGTTAGTGGAGAGTAACAAACCACTTCTGGTCATGCGGTCGTCAATCGAGATTAAAACAAAACCTAGGGAATTGGCCAAGGACTGGAAGAGAGACATGACCTGTCAACAATTTGTCCTGGTATGTGTCATCGCCATCCTCTTGTGTCATTAATTATAGTGTTTGATACGGATCCATGGCCTCAATATCGTGGTTGTTTAGCCTCTACTCCTGGATTCTAATCTTCGTGTGATTAATGGTGTGTTGTTCAGAGAAGGCATGGAACAGGGGTCTTGACAAAGAAAAAGAAAACTAGGGAAACACTCAAAGAATACTAGAATCGGGGTATCTCGATGGAGAGGGATGCCCACCAGAAGCAACACCCTCGACCTGTAATCACTGACCTGGGCGACTTTGTGGTCAATGCAAAAGTTAATACCGTCGTCATCTAGGTGGCAAAGCAAGGGTGGAATAGCAAGCTCCACCTCCTCGGCCAGCTCATGGAGCTATTGGAGATGATGACCTGCTGGTTTCCACAGATTTGACAACATTGAGGAGCTGGAGGGGTGACTCAAGGTGAATTCTTCAGAGGTGTTATCTGTGGAGAAGAGAGAGAAAAGGGCATGATGCGGCGAGCAATCAACACAGGGAGTGCAGATGTATGTCTATGGAAATAGGTCGAGTTAGACAAATGTAATGGTGGCTAGATAAGGAATTAGTTTTACTAGGAATGTATTTTTTTACTTATCAGTCGGGGCTAGGCTTTTCTTGGGTCATGATTTCAATGAAGGGACAATGATGTAGGCACTGATAGGATACATTTTTGGTCCATCACCGGTGTCCTCCGTCGTCGATAACAATGCATCTGCGATGGGCCACATATTTGGCCCATCACTAGTACATATTTTCATTCAATATGGATTGTTCCTTCTAGTCACCATTGGCGGCAATCCCATTGTCCATTATTGTTAAGTGCACTTTTTCCGTTTCGTTAGTGATGACCGATCATGAGATGGGTATAGTAGTGTAGTGCACCATAGTTTCTTTGATATCATGACCAAGTTGTCCTATGCCTAGGGACATATCAATCATCCCTAACCCATATTCCACTCAGATCTTGTTTTTGATGAATAATTAGATCTAGAACAATGCCTTTATTTCATTAGTTCCAAGCACTGAATACCTTGAATATTATCACTAATGTGACTACAACTAGTTTATAATGAAGACGATATGTGGGATATTGATTTGTATTCCTTACAAACATCAGTTTTATCATCGATGTTATATGCTACCAAAGCTCTTACAATTGTGTCTTAGTGTGATTGACTGCCTATCTCTCAACTTGAGAGAGAGAGAGAGAGTTGGTATATTGCCTCATGTTCACATTGGCCACTCAAAATGGAATTTCTAATCATTTTTCCATAACTATATTCATATGTGGGTTGTTTGAGCTAAAATTCCATCTAGTCAACTTTGTGCAACGTCAATGTCAGAGCTACATCTTAGGGTACGCGAGAAGACAATAGGTCAAGAATCATGTTGGCCCATGAGACAATATATCATTTATGTTGTTCGCCATGGGTGATGGCGCCGTGGGTCGTATGAGAGAAGGTGGGGGCGCATGTTTGGATTCCAAATGAGTTGAAGAGTTAGAATTGGATGATCGACGAAAAGGGTGAAATAATTAACATGACTAAGTGTTGGAGGGACACAAGATATGGAGGTCACCAACTGGATGAATGTGAATGGTGGCTATGTAACCGATCACGGGAGTTTGATCTTTCATGTAATTCAAACTCACATCCTAAATGGGCATTGGGCTTCATGCGGCTACTAATTCATGGTCAAGCTAAGTGATCTATGTTGCAAAGGTCGGAGGACATGGAGCGAATAGTTGTCAATATGGCTCCACACATTTAAATTAAGGGTTACAATATGCAAGACAGAGAAGGTGATCTCTAGGTATCCTATCTAGTAAAGCTCATAAAGATAGGAGACACCAAAATTAAAGGATAATTATTTGTGCATCAAATGGAGGATTTTAACATACATCAACTATCCTTCATATAATTCAAACCCACATCCTACATGGGAAATGGGGTTCATTGCGGCTACTACTTCATGGTCAAGCTAACTAGTCTATGTTGCAAAGGCCGGAGGAAGATGACATGGAGTGAAAAGTTGTCAATGCCTTTGTATCAGATTCAATTGTCAAGAAACATATGTCTTCACATGGGTTTCTTAATTGATTATGTAGTAGTTCAAATTGATTATATATGCCACTATGTAATCTTCCTTTCACACTTTGTGTCCACCTTTTAGCGAGGCACAAATTTGTTACTTCTCTAAACTAATATCGTTGTGCCCATTTGTTTGAACAAGATAATGGAAAGGGAACTAATATCATTCTCTATATTTAGATGAACATAAGTGGAGTCCAGGATATCATAAACCTTCAATATTACCGATAATTTTCGAACCAGGGGTCAAGCTCCATCCACCCCGTGCATCATCTATGGTCACATATGGTGTATTGCCTACTCTAAACCAAATGAGTATTTCATAATGACACGTGCCAGTGGGGACGAATGGTATGGCTTGTTATCTCAAGGAGAGACTACATGCCCTAATAATCGACATTATGAAATTACCTACCTTCTATCGAAAGTCTAACCCAAGTCATTGAAGATGCGACATTGCAATTCTACAATTCCAAGTAGTCGGTATTAGACCATTGAATGTACCCTATGTTGTAAATTTGATAATGACATGTACAAAAAAAGAGGAGTGATTTGGCATTTCATGTCAAGGAGACACGGTAATCCCAAACAATCAGACATTGCGAACATAACTGCCTCCGTAGCCCCAAACCCAAATTGAAAGACGTGCCTTCAAATTCCACCTCAATGCTATCTCTAGGTCCTTAATGTAAGGTACTAAAATGTGCCCCATATATATGGCGAATTTGATAATCACATGTACTAATGGGGAGAAGCGAGGTGGCACTTTGTGTCAAGGATAGACGATGTGCCCAAGTAACTGTATTTGTACTAAGTGCCTCCATCGAGTCGAGCACAAGTTGGCATAGATGTGACAATTCAATTCCACCACTAGGATATCTGCATGTCATCTATATTACAAAACCAAATGTGCGCCCATATAGTAACTTGATATATTGAATGCATTTTGCTAAGGTTTTGTATACCAATTACTGTAAGGGTAATGTCTCACACATCAGCCACCCTTATGGGAAGGATAACCATTTTGAATTTAGTGTCGAGTTTACCTTGCCAATTTTGGCAACCGGAATCTGTGATGGATTCAACCAACCATTTATGGTTGGTGTGTTATTTATGTCCATGTATATCTTGCCAAGTTGAATCTGAATTGGCTTCTTTGAGACACTCATGCCAATATTATGAGTTTACAGGAAAGCTAATTATTTGCATTGGAATAAGCCGAACTCATGGCCTAAGAGATACTTGTACAACCAGTTGAGTTGGACCATTCAATGGGTATGTCGTCTCTTGAATTCATGATGTTAACCGGTAGTTCCCTAAAAGCTTTAGCTGGTGAAGAAGCTTGTACAATATATTTCAACACACCCCTCATGTCTAGGCTCTTCTGAAGCCTAGATGAGCCTAGTCGTGGGATTGATGTAGGATATTTATTAATAGTGCATTTACTAGGTCCTGAAGTTGAGTCCTCTTTTCCTTGTACCATATCAATTTCCCACCACACGTCGTACCTTTGTCGTTTTATTTTTTCCCTTATATTCTGGGTGACAGTTTGACAATAGATTTAACTGACAAAATATAATTTACATGTAACAAAAATAATATCATTGGTAACTTCTTTCAAATATGAATCACTTCTTTCAAATATGAATCTATCAGCATAATTTTTATGACATATAACTTATATTTTGCTAATCAAATAAAAGGTCAAAGTTTAGCTCAAAATATAAAGGGGACTAATTAAACTGGACAGAGGTAGTAACTAGTAAACTTAAAGCGGGTGACCAATTGTGGCCAGTATATTTAAAGAGTCACCTCACGTCCATCATTTAGGGGCGTATAATGCCCTGGGTCGACAACAAACTTTATCGTATGTACTTAAATTCTAATGAAAATTTATAATTGAGTAGCAATTTTGTATGTCAAAGATATTTCGCCAATGAAAATAAGGGCTCAAATGCTACTAGTTGGCCCTGATAAAATAAAATGGGCTAGGTAGGAATCTTGAACCAAAGCACACACAACCAATCACTCAAGTTGTCTTTTTCCTCCCATGTTGGTTCCTCTGCGGTTCGACATGGGCAGTTACAAGGACAACAGATTATCTTCACACACCAAGTAGAGCGAGGGATCAAATCCAATAAAGCACCACATACCCCCTTTGATATTCCAATTTGAATGTCCATATGGTACAATGAGTTGTATCAGGGAAGATTACCACATATCATATACATTAATGAATTGGTTATCATGCATACAAGGACAAAAGACTATTTCTTCAGAGAAAATTATTCTGACAATATGTTGTCCTTTTGTGTAAAAACAATATTTGTCTTTCTTATGTTATAAGCAGTTTGAAATATATATTTTGAAGAAGTGTTAGCAATCAGCTACTGATAGGTGCTACTTTTTTCTTTTTCTTAGGGGATTTTATTATTGCCTTATCAATCATTTTATTCATGGCATAACTGGATACTCTTGGGACAAGAATTGTTGACCTTGCTGGTTGCTGCCAGTTGATATGTTTTCACACTGGAGATCACATACGCGTAGTAATGTTTTCTTATAGGGCCGGCATATATTGTTCCAACTCTGCACTTGCGCTTAGTTGTCCATCTAAATTTGGTGTCTTCCTTAGTATATGTTTGTTGTGGATGCATTTATCTCAGAGCTAAGGTATACTCCGTTAGCTAAGTTTAATCATAGACTGATGTGCTTACCATGTTATGAAAATTAGAAAGCTCTGTACTTACCAAAATGAAGTTACGGAAGCCGAGACTGTGAAATACACATCATGCGGTACGCCACAAACCGAAGGGTCTCAGTTATTTCCAACTTTTGAGCCATGCTACAACGTGTTCATCTTAGAATTATCTAATACGTCTAGCGAGGTTATTTTCATAGGTTGGTAGTACGAGTGTTTGATTGCTAGGGGTAGGACTAGGTATCACTTTGTAGCGGCTGGGGGTACAGGTGGGGAAACTAGTCAAGTTTTTCTTTTCCGAAAAGTTTGTTCATGTCTACATCTTTACTTCTTTTCGATGTAAAGCGTTGTAGTATTTCATCTCATCTGACATTGAACTATACTTGCAGAGCAAGCGCACGGTGGAAGACACTACATTAAGCCAAGAGGAAGGCCCAGACCACGCCGTGCTCCTCGTTGCGAGCTTGAGTTTGGACGGTGGTGATTCATCTAAAGGTTAAGGTGTTTGCCGTGGATACTGAATAAGGAGTCTGGCAAACAATTAGTAATAATATGGATAAAACATTGCCATGTTTGCAATAGCATTACAAAACATGATGTTGACATTTTGATGTCCATTGCTGTTCTCGTTATGTTTCTCGTGGTGGCTTGCTGATTCGCAGTTTCGTACTTGAAACTATTGTTTTGTTTTGGTAAATGCTGTGTGTCAATGCTCCTGCAGGTTTGCACTGAATGTGTCATTGCTTGAAACTTGAGGGCTGGAAGTTGCGAACTTGCAATTTAAATTTGTAATTCAGCACAGAACTTAATAAACGCTTTCCAAGACCATTCGACGTAGGACGTCACTTTTTCTGGACCAAGTCCTGAACTCATGTTAGGTACGTCTGAAGTTCCTTCTGATGTTGGGTAACCACTGCATATTCTTCTTCCAAAGTCGTATGTCCCCATACGCGACGTCTACACTCGTTCCCATCATATATCTCAAACATCCGCGAATGTGAGAGGTTGGACAGGAGGACGGCAACGAAGGCAGCACAGACTCAATTCATGCAAATTACAATGTACTTCTTCAAGCATGCAGGATTGCTCATCACTATTTGTAAGTGAAGCGTACATCCCAAGATGTACGTTCATATCTGCTACCGATAAGTGAAGCGCACGTCCCAAGATGTACGTTCGTATCTGCTACCGATGAGACGAAGAACCTGTGATGCAATGCTGTGGTCGGTGTCGTTTGTCTCCTGCCGCACCTAAAAAAGCCTCACCACCAACCTAGAGAGTATCTCGGTTCCTCTGTGCTACTCCGGCCACACATATACGGGCGCAGGGGCAAATATGACATCAAGGGGCCCGACATATCAAATTTTGAAATATTTGGATTACAAAACACTACTGGAGTCCGCTTATTTGCCAAATAACTACAATACTCCACGAAGGCCGCTTTACACTCGGCAAAGACTTTGTGGAGTGTTGCACTCGGCAAAAGGTGCTCGGCATGCACCCTTCAGGAAAAGCGGGGTTTGACGAGTTCCTTTTCTTGGGCACTTCTTGCCGAGTGTCAAATGGGGCTGCTCGGCAAAATAAAATGCCTAACGTTCAGCTAACGGATACGGTGCTTGTCAGGTGGTAGTATGTTTGTCAAGTTCGAGCCCAACTCGGCAAAGATACTTAGCTGAATTAAAATAAAATGGACACTGACTTTGGCAGCCATTATCTAAATCTAGACGCCAGTGGGGCGTGGTGCAACTTGTCCTGGACCTCCTGGCGCGTACACCACGCGGGCGCCCCAACGACGGTGCGGTCACGCCTCTTGGGGGTGGTTGCCAACGATGGCAGAGGCAGCGGACCACCACTACGGTTGCTCTTAAACATAGTCGCCCTTCAACGCGCTATCCACCCTGGTGGTGTGACCTCCTACGGCGGTGGCTCCCCATATCTTTGCTGCTCTAGTAGCTTGTAACCTCCTCGTTGACTATGCTTGTAGCGTGCCGTGGAGCACCAAAGCCCTCTGATAAGCAGCTCGCGTGAGGCGCGTGTATGGGAAGCCCTAATTAGGCCATGGCCTCTGCTCCTAGGAGCGAGGGGCATCGTGCGGCCAGCTAGTTGGGCAATCCTCACCGTGTTTTGCTGCGGGGGAGGAACGCAGCCGCGGCGATATGGGGTGGAGAGAGAGAGAGAGAGAGAGAGAGAGAGAGAGGACGCTTGTGGTCGCGCCATCCATGCCGCCTCGATGGGAGGAGGGGAACAAGCAATGGGAGAGACCAGACTGTTGGGGCTAGACCCTAAACACTAGCTAGCCCTAGCTCGTGCTCTCTCTCTCTCTATATATATATATATATATATATATATACATATGTATATATATGTATATATATATGTATATGTATATATATATGTATATATATATGCCTAGACACACACCAGATACTGGCCATACATGACCTGGACATGCCCGCCACAGACCCGGCGAGGCCCAGATCAGTATCCAACACGCCCAGCGCACGCACACACACGCTTTGGACATGCCCGCCGTGGCTTATTACCGAACAGTCACCCCCTAAGCCACGGCCTATAGCAGCGTTGGCCCGACGTCGTCGACCTCCCTGAAGAGTGCTTGCTCCGCCGCCTCTGCCTTCCCCGCTTCGTACAGCCGCGCCAGAACTGCCCTCGCTGGCCGCAATTGTAGCAGTGACAGCGCCGCTTCCCTCCGCCGCCTGATGCCATGCTGCCACCACCATCGTCGTCGTAGTCAAAGCTGCCACCTCCCTGAGGCCGTCGCGCCGCCCACTGTGCCGTAGTGAGCATGAGCTGGTTGCCGCTACCTCCACCATTGTCCTGGCTGCACCGCCGCGTCAGCTCCTCGAACATCTTCAGCCGTCCGAGCGCCTCCTCGAATGGCATCGAGTTGACACCGCAAAAATTGCTTAATGCCAGGCACCACAGCGAACAGCTGGTCCGGCACCATATCGAGCAGCTTCTTCACCATGGCAGCATCACCGAGCGTCGCCCCGAACCCCGCGTACCTTGTCGCTATGCCGCCTATCCTTCCGGCGTACGTGTCCAACTCCTCGCCACCTCCCATTTGAGGCCAATCAAACTCGCTGCGTAGGATGGAGAGAGGCGCCGCCTTCACATGATCCATGCCGATGAACCGTACCTTGAGGCTGTACCATACCTCCCTCGCTGTCGTCTTCGTCAACACCTCATCAACATGTCCTCCGATAGCGCCCTAAAGAGCAACGCTCATGCCGCCTTGCTCTTTTTGGCGTCTATCACCGTGCCGTCCGCCGAGACACCACCCCCACAGCCCCTGGGCATCAAGGATTACCTCCACCTTGATCGCCCAGGAGGTGTACGTAGTTCACCGGTATCAGCTGCAGGATCGGCAGCGACATCGCGCCACCGCCTCCGGCGCCGTACGAGACAAGGGACATGGCCGCCGGCAGGATCTTCTCGAAGCTCTGATGCCAAATGTTGGTGCTAGACCCTAAACCCTAGCTAGCCCTAGCTCGCCCTCTGTGTGTGTGTGTGTGTGTGTGCACACCTCTCTCTTTGCTTGGCTCGAACCGAGGAAGAAGAAGGACAGGGACACGGTGTTCTGATGCACGAACACCCTTTTTTTCTTCCCGAGCTCAAACTCTGGTCACCATAGAGATTACAATGATCAGCACATGGCTTTTATACCTGGGCCTGCGCTGGGCACGCTCCGCCCAGCCGGACACTTCGATACCCAGCCGGACGCCCCGAACACCCTTTTATATCCAGCCGGATGACCCAATTGGCCCGCTACGTCCGCGGCCACCACGCACATGGACACGCACGGCTCGTGGCGAGCCCGCTATGATCACACGCACCCCGCGATCCCCTAACCGACTAGACCTAGTCCTACACACGCCCGTTGGATGCGCACACACATGCAAACCACGAGCTACTACACACACGCCATACACTGCCCATACTAGTCGGATGCTCCCCAGACTATGCCTAGAAACACAGCAGATACTGGGCATACATGCCCTGGACACGCCCCATTCAGTGCCCGACACACCCAGCGCGCGCACACACACGGTCTGGACATGCCCGCCGTGGCTTATTACCCAACACAGACATGGGGAGATGACGTGCGGTTTAGAAGGCACGTGAATGGAAAAGGGCAACATGAAGAACATCGCGCGCGGACGGAGTGATAGTAAAAGAGGGCACAAATCTTGTAATGATCCAACACTCGGCATGTGACCGGCATGATGCGGGATTGGTCGATCAGGATTATTTCTGAATTACTTCATTGCTTTTGGGTTGGACCATTACCTTTCGTATCCAAACAGTATTAAAATGTTATTTGCATCTTTGCTAACATTAAGTAGCCTTTAGAACTTGCAAAAATGTAAATCAACAAATATGAAAGGGGAAAACCTACCCCCCCCCCCCTCCACACACACACACACACACACGAGCGTTGTCCGAACTGATTGCTCGGAAAATGAGAAGTTCCTACTTGTGTACTTTCCATTTTTTGAAGCAATCCTTTTCTAGCAATTTTGAAAAGATGGGGTGCTAACTTTCTAAAAATATCGACCACGTGTCAACTTTCTAGAATTTGAACTTCCAACTTTTGGTAACTTTATGCTTTCAATATTTGAAACTTCCAAATTTTTGCTTTTTTAAACATTTGAGCCATTTGAACTTTCAAGATATTGACCTTACATAATTATGGAAAATTACACAAGAAACAGGTTAAAAAAGGGAAACACACACACACACACGCTCGTGGGGCCTGATAGAAAAAGGAAGAAGAGATAAGACTTACTCCCTCCGTTCCTAAATACTTGTCTTTCTAGGCATTTCAAATGACTATCACATACGGATGTATGTAGACATATTTTAGAGTGTAGATTCACTCATTTTACTCCGTATGTAGTCACTTGTTGAAATGCCTAGAAAGTCAAGTATTTAGGAACGGAGGGAGTAGGTTACATTCCCCTTCCCCTACTCATCCCGTACATGTGGATGCCCTCTCTAGCGAATGGGAAACCCGGTTGCCCCCTCCCCCCCCCCCCCCCACACACACGCACACAACATCGACAAAACTTATCGACTCCCTTTGTCGGAACGCTCCTTGCTCGTGTCGACCACGACCAGGGGCGGTAGTCGGACGATTGAAATAATTGGTACCATAGGAGGAATAGCATTGCCATCTTCAGCTATATGTTGGGTTACCTTTTTTTGCGAGAAAACTTTCAATCTATTCATCTTCTATCATGGTAGTACAACGAACACTAGAAATAATAAAAATTACATCTAGATCCGTAGACCACCTAGCGACGACTACAATCACTGAAGCGAGCCGAAGGCGTGCCGCCATCATCACCCCACCCTCGCCGGAGTCGGGCACAACTTGTTGTAGTAGACAGTCGGGAAGTCATCGTGCTAAGGCCCCGTAGGACCAGTGCACCAGAACAGCAACCGCCGCTGATGAAGAATAACGTAGATCGAAAGGATCCAACCTGAAGACACACGAACATAGACGAACCACAACCAGATCCGAGCAAATCCACCGAGGATAGATCCACCCGAGACATACCTCCACACGCCCACCAACGATGCTAGACGCACCACCGGAACGGGGACTAGGCGGGGAGACCTTTATTCCATCTTCAGGGAGCCGCTGCCTTCTCGTCTTCCCGAGTAGGACATAAAGCCTAACAAATCTTGAATGGACGACTAACAACGGAGCCCTCCCGCCGGTCCTTGACAGGATCCACCGCGCCCCCATGGCCCTAGGGCCACCGGAGATGAGGCGGACCTGCGGCGGAGCCGGCGAGATGCACGAACCTTAGCTTTTCTTGGAGGAGGAGGCGGCGGCTGGAAAGAGGTATATGTTGGGTTACCTACGGTGACATTTTACATTATTTTGCATCGAGCTATGCTACGCTGCATTTAAGTTTGGAACCTTTTGAGGCAAGTTTTAGTATTCTTGCTAGTTTGTGTGTTATTAATACCTAGTAAATTTGTTTAATGATATGTGTGTGTGTGTGTAATGTGTGTGTGTGTGTGTGTGATTGTGTGTGTAAAGTGTAGAGTATATTTGCTAGTTGTGTATTAATGTGTCCTATCACTATTTGATATATCTACATCACAAGCCACTCATGTGTGTTGTAGGGACGTCACGGTTGGTTTGATGTGCGCTCCATGCATAGAGCCCCTCTTCGCATGCCATAGACTCTTCTCCTATCTCCCCATCGCCTCCTCCCTATCTATATCTCTATCACATGACACACATTATACTGCTGACACTACTCTAGCAATCCATCATCTAAAGACGGTACCAAAAACACCCCTCAATGAGTGAGGCGTTGCCCATTCACTAGTCTCCAGTTAGTGGAGAGTAACAAACCACTTTCGGTCATGTACCCACCAATGGTGATTAAAACAAAACCCAATAAATAGGGCCAAGGACTGGGAAAGATACATGACCTATCAACAATGTATCCTCGTACAGGTCCTCACCATCCCCTTATGTCAGTTTTCATAGCGTCTGATAGGGATCCATGGCCTCGATATCTTTGGTTCTTTAGCCACTACTCCTCGATTCTGCTCTTCCTCGATGGGATTCATGGTGTGTTGTTTAAAGAAGGAATGGAATTGGGTATCTTGACAAGAAAAAAGACACTACGGAGTCACCCAAAGAGGAGTAGAAGCCTGGGATCTAGATGGATAAAGCTGCCCACCACAAGTGACACCTTTGGATGGTGATCACTAACCTGGACGATGCGGTGATTGAGGAAGAAGTTTATACCAACACCATCTACGTTGCAGAGAAGTGTATACGTAGCTAGATAAGGGATTAGTGTTACTAGGAAGAGATTTTTCTTAAGGCTATGCTTTTCTTGAGTTATGATCTAAAGATAAATGATTTAGGCACTTCCGGGCTATGACTTCAGCCTATCAGTGGTGGGTCGTATAGCACTGATAGTTCACAAGTTTGAATTGCCATTGGTGTTCTCCATCAACGATAAGAATGCATCAGTGATGGGCCACATACTAGGCCCGTCACTAGTACTTTTTCATAAAAATAGATTGTTCTTCCTAGTCAACATTGACGGGAATCCCAGTGCCCATCAGTTTTAAGTAGCACTGTTGATGTGTTTTCCTGTGCCGTCAGTGGTGAACGATATGGGTATAGTGGTATAGTGCTCTCTAGTTTCTTTGAGATTCTGACCGAGTGTTGCTATGCATAGAGACATATTGATCGTCCCTAACCCATTGTCCTCTCAACTCTTGTTTTAATGAACAATTACATGCCTTTTCTTCATTAGTTCCGAGCACTAAATACCTTGAGCATATTCACTAGTGTCACTACACCTAGTTTTTCATTAAGATCATATGTTCGAGATTGATATGTATTCTCTACAAAGGTAAGTCTTATCATCAATGGTTTAGGGCGCCAAAGCTCTTATAATGGTATCTTTTTGTGATTGATTGACCCTATCTCTCTATGAGGGAGAGAGTTGGTATATTGCCTCAAGCTCAATTTGGCCACTCTAAATGGAATTCCAAATATTTTTCCATGGTTCTTTTGATACCTGGATTGTTTGAACTAGAATATCCCTCTCTTCAACTTTGTCCAACATCAAGCCTTGGGTCACACATGAAGATAATAGATCAAGACTCATGTTTGGCCATGAGAAAATATATCATCTATGTTGCTTGCCATGGGTAGTATCAGAGAAGGTGGGTGTTCATGTTTGGGTTCCAAATGAGTTGAAGAGTTGAACTTGCATGACCAGAAAAATGGGAGAAATAAGATAACTAAGTGGATGAAGACTACTTGCTTATCTTTGGCACCTATTGTATTGGGGGTGCAACCATAACTAGTGGGAATAGTTTCCCGTAAACGAATTTATAATTGCCAAGTGAGACAAGATCAAAATTATGAGGGTCGAGTCGGCACGATAGAATGGAGGTGCAGCACCCAACATGTTGGGTGTTGTGTGATCGGGTGTCTAAAACTATAAACTACATTATGGTTCAGTGTGTCTTGGCTAGGACCTTCTGGTTTTGCTGCTTCCCAAATTTGGAATACAAAGATTGGCACTGTCGGGGAACAATAGTGTCAGGACTGGTGGTGCATGACGAACGGACCTAGGAATCAAGTGAAGCACTTGGATCTGACAACGATTATGATCTTTGGTCTCCGCAAGCTTTGATTCGAGCATAAAGCTTGGTTGTTCAATGGGAAGGCTTCCTCAGTGCAAATTTTGATCATGTTGGCTTTTGAAGAGTTAAAACTTTGGAAGAAGACACGGGAACATGAGGCAGGCTATCCCGAGGAGTAGGTTTTGCTATGTTGGTGGTTTTGTGTTGGGAGCAAGAGCATTTTCTTGTCTCCCACATCTTGTATTTAAGCTCCCCTTATTGTTAATGATAATGACGGACAACATGTTTTTGCCTACTCTTTTTTTAAAGAGAGTCATAGGCCAACATGAAAAGATCCAACATGCGGGTCTACTTAGGTCCACTTGTGTTGTGAGACAAGATGGAAATGAAGTGGGCTAATACTGCAACATGAATAGACACACCAAATTGCTCCACTTATTTCCTATTGGTTTCAAGAGGATGACACAAGTCAAAGGGTGATCATTACTTGTGGAGGTAGTCTCCCATATTTATGGAGGTAGTGACATATGCAAAAGCAAACCCGGCAGAATATAAATACCATAACCTCTCCATATGGTTTCATTGAAATTTCCTTCATCGGCTAGATAGGGCCTTGATCGGCTGTACGACAGTATTATCGGGATAGGCGAAGACGAAGAAGAAGAAGAAGAACAAGAACAAGAACAAGAACAAGAAGAAGAAGAAGAAGAAGAAGAAGAAGAAGAAGAAGAAGAAGAAGAAGAAGAAGAAGAAGACGAGGAAGAAGAAGAGGAAGAAGAAGAGGTTAGGCAAGATGAGTGATCGTGCGTGGATGTACATCGGTCACACTAGTCAGAAAGACATGACCATTGAATGGTTAACAAAAACCAAGGGGTTTCTGAGAGCCGCATTTGCAAATGTCCAAAGGACAACATGGTGCCCCTGTGCCGGGTGCAAAAATTGGCACAAGAGGACAGAGGAAGAAATGGGAAAACACCTACAGAAGAGGGGTTTTACGCCAGATTATACGGTGTGGACATTTCATGGCGAGTCTACCCAACATGCCAGAGCTGAGGTGCTTCGTCGTCGCACTGACGAGCATGGTACCGGGATGCAAGACATGGTGCAAGACTTTGATGATGCTCAGGACTCGGACGATGAGATGGAGGAATCTGCAAAGGCCTTGAATGAAATTTTGGAGTCTTCAAAACGTCCTCTCCACGAGAACACTAAGCTTTGTCTATTGGATGCCATCTCACAGATAATGGCTCTAAAGGCTCAATTCAACTTGGGCAGAGAATGCTACGATGCAATGGTGACAGTATTTGGACGTTTTCTACCCAAAGGCCGTGTACTACCTGCAAACCTGTACCAGTCAGACAAATTCCTCCGTGCTCTTAAGATGCCCTATGAGAAGATACATACCTGTGAGAAAGGATGTGCCTTATTTAGGCTTCGTATGCAGACTTGAACTATTGTCCCATTTGCAAGTCATCCAGGTATGTTGTGGTAGACAACGGTATGGGTGAGAAGACGCAGACCAAAATCCCCATTAATGTTTTTCGGTATATTCCAATCGTACCAAGACTTCAACGTCTTTTCATGGTCGAAGAGACGGCCAGACATATGACATGGCATAAAACGGCAAAAGAACCCAACTAGATGCAAATGGGAAGCTGATGATGGTGCACACATCGGACGGTGAAGCATGGAAGCACTTTGATGCATTACATGATGACAAAGCGGCAGATTTGAGGCATCCTCGAGTTGGCATCAGCACGGATGGGTTCAGTGCGTTTGGTCTGACGGCAGCCCAATACAGTTGTTGGCCCGTATTTGTCTTTCCACTCAATCTCCCCCCAGAGAGTTTATGCAAAGAAAAAACATTTTCCTGACGTTGATAATTCCAGGGCCCAACTATCCGGAAAGAATATGAATGTGTACATGCGGCCACTGAAGGACGAATTGCAAGAAGCCTGGGATAATGGGTTCAAGACATACGACGCCTTTAGCAAACGGAACTTCATAATGCGTGTGTTGTACATGTACTCGACGCATGACTTGTCGGCGTATGCGCTATTCGTTGGCTGGTGGGTGCATGGAAGGTTCTCGTGCCCCACATGCAAGGGACCTCTTGAATTTCGTTGGCTTCAGGCCGGACGCAAGTTTTCTTTCTTCGACATGCATAGACAGTTTCTGGATCCTCGCCATAATTTCAAGAAAGACAAGAAGAACTTCATCAAAGGTAGAGTTGTCAAAAACTCTACACCACCTGCATTGACAGGCCAACAAACCCTGGATCAGTTAAACGCTCTCGAGCCAGATCCAGAGCATCCAGGGTATTTCAAGGGGTATAATTCGAAACACGCCTGGACTCACAAGACATGCCTGTGGGATCTGCCTTACTTCAAAGACCTCCTTTGCCCACACAACATCGACGTGATGCACACTGAGAAGAATATCGCAGAGGCACTTTTTGGTACATTGTTCGGCATAGATGGGAAGTCAAAGGATAATACTAAGGCTAGAGTCGATCTGGAGGCGCTATGTCATAGACCGTTTCAAAACATGCAACCACCAAAAGGAAAGCAGAACTGGACAAAGCCAAAGGCATGGTTTAATCTTGGAAGGCCAGCTATGAGGGAAATTATCTTGTGGGTGCAAAAGGAGTTGATGTTCCCCGATGGGTATGTAGTGAATCTAAAGAGGGGAGCGCGTCTTGATAAATTGAAGATATTTGGTCCCAAGAGTCATGATTGGCACATATGGATTGAGCGGGTAATGCCAGTGATGTTGCGTGGCTTCATCCCTGAGGATGAATGGCTAGTACAGGCAGAGCTGAGCTATTTCTTCCGTGTTCTTTGTGCGAAAGAACTATCACATGGCCTGCTAGAAGAAATGGAAGAGTTGGCACCAGAGTTGATCTGCAAGTTAGAGAAGATCTTTCCGGCGGGCTTCTTCAATCCAATGCAGCACTTGATTTTGCATCTCCCAACCAAGGCAAGATTGGGGGGCGTGCAAAATTGTTGGTGCTACGCAACTGAGAGGATGCAGAAGACGCTACGAGCAAAATGTAAAAATAAACGTAGAATTGATGCATCGATGGCTGAGGCATTCATTACTGAGGAGGCGGCAAACTTCGTGACAGCACACTACGAAGCCAAAAATCGTCATTTGCATAATCCGAAGCCTCGGTACAATGCTGACGACCCTAAAAAGAGTGGATCCAACCTCAGCCTATTCAAAGGGGATCTCGCACCAGCCAGTGCTTCTAATTCCTTAATGTTGGATTTCGAAGAATGGCAGATCATTTCGTTGTATATCTTCACCAACCTAACAAAAGTTCGGCCGTACATTGAGTAAGTTCTCGGTACATTGTTTCGCAACTTCTAGTTCCTTTGAACTGCTCTTATTCCAGAATAAATTTGATACAGCCGATACATCGCCAAATTCTCGTATGGAGTGGTGATCCAAAAGGATTCTGTCGAAGAGTATGAGCTTCTGGCAAAGCATGGAGGTGGCTATCCCGGTTTCATCTCTTGGTTCAAACAAACGGTAATTTCCATTAGACCATTTCATTTCTTCGTCTAATTTGTGGCTAATGCAACAATCCCTTTCGTATTAAACTTGTATGCTAATTCAGAGTTTATGGACGCCGAATTGAGACAAGTCGCTAATGGTTGACTTTAAGGTCCGTTCATTTGACAAGTAAGACATCAACGGGTATCGCTTTCGTACCTATGGCGAAGAGCTATCTATGGCCGACCGAAAGTCTACAAATTGTTGTGTCTCTGCTATCGGCGAAGGAGATACCGAGTATTATGGAAGTGTTGAAGCAATTTATGAACTTCCATTCTATGGTGCAAACCCACCAAACGTCGTAGTCTTCAAATGTTATCTGTTCCAGCCGAAGGAGACTAGAAGGACTCATGAACACTTAGGGCTAGTGGAAATCAAACAAAGCACCCATTTGGATGTTCCCGATGTCTATATTATGGCTCAACAGGCAACCCAAGTTTTCTATCTACCGTGGACCTGTCAAAGTGATCCAAACCTCAATGGTTGGGATGTCGCTTATGAAGTGCCGCCACGTGTTAGACCACCTCCCCCCAATGAAGAGGATTGTGAACCTCACATTAACCCAGATACATATGAAGGAGAATTCTTCCATGAAACAAGTCTTTCCAAAAAAAAAACGTTTCAAGAACCGTTCTACTTCACCCCAGAACATTGAATTAGACAGCGATAGTAAACCCGACTTCACCCCTAAGCCGGAACAAGAAGAGCCTGAACTAGAAGAGGTTACTGCTGCGAATGACCTGTCAATGCTTGATCGATTACATAAAGGTGGCCTTCCACATGATGATGCATTTATTAATGATGATGATGATGAGCACGTCATTACCGATAGTGATGATGATGATGCATTTATTGATCCCGGAGCATTTATTGAACCCGACGATCCATACTATTATTAGGTATTCAATTTTTTATGTTGTACTTGATTTATATAGTTACTTGTATGATTGTATGATTTATATAGTTACTTGTATGATTGTATGATTTATATAGTTACTTGTATAATTTTCTTACTTTGTATGATTTTTTCTTATACATAGTGCCATGGTCTTGATGTCCGTCCCCGTCGGCCCTCGCCGCTATATGATTTGGATGTGGTAAATTCTCTTTCATAATTATTTGTTGCATTTCGCATTTATGACAATTATGGCCATCAAGTTTACGTAGAGATATTTTAATCTAGTAGGTATGTGAACCGGAATTTGAAACCGACCCTCTTGTCGAGAAGTTAAATTTAGTTAAAAAGAAAATGAGTATTTGAAAGAAAAAATTAAAAGAATTGAAGAAGAGAAGATGACATTGGAGTTGTATGTTGCCGATGTCGTCGATGATCACAAGATGAATATGAATGCAATGCGCTTGAAGATTAAGAGGATTAGAAAATATGCCATTGATAATGAGGCTTGGTATCATTATGCCGTTGGATCAATTGTTACCTTAGTTGCGATCTTCATCGCATTTGTTGTGATGAGGGTAAGTTTTCTCTAGTGTTTTGCTTAACAAATGCATACTTAGCTTACTTTCCTCCTAAATGGCATAATTACCTAATTTAGATAAAAAAATGAGCTATACTTAGCTTCTTCAGTTCATTTATGACATACTTAGCATACTTAGGTAAAAAATGGCATGATAATCTTTGTTACCTCCAAAATGATATAGACTTAGCTTATTTTCCTCGAAAATGACATAATAACCTTACTAAGCTCCAAAATGACCTATTTACCTAGCTTAGCTCTAAAATGACCTACACTTAGCATTTTGCCCTAGCTTAGCAATAAAATGGAATTTTTACCTACCTTAGTTAGAAGAATAAGAAGATAAAGAAGAGGAGAGCAGAAAAAGAAAGAGAAGAAAAAATCTTCTTCTTTTTCTTCTTCTTCTTCTTCTTCTTCTTCTTCTTCTTCTTTTTCTTCTTCTTCTTCTTCTTCTTCTTCTTCTTTTTCTTCTTCTTCTTCTTCTTCTTCTTCTTCTTCTTCTTCTAACTAGTCTTTTTCTTCTTCTTCTTCTAACTTTCTTCTTTCCCAATTTGCAGATTTGCTTTAGATGAGGAAGCTTGCATTGATGGAGTCCACTCTTCTCTTTATGCTTCCTTCTTGTTTTGATTTTGTAGGATGAACAATGTGAAACTTGCTACCTATATATGATCTATGGATGAAACCATTGTATGCTTGTTGTTGGATATGTTGGCTAGCTGTATATGTTGCATATGGACTTTTGATTTGCTATGTATATGTGTTGGATGATCATATCCATATGGCAGGGATATGATTTGGTATGTATATGTGTTGGTATGCTTGTCAAAAGTATTTTCATATATGTATGTGTGTGTGTGTGTGTGTGTGTATATAAACACTATTCTGATCACGGGATCAGAATAATATTCTGATCATAACATGAACTTCCCGAGTAACGCGTCTGACCTTTCCCGAGTACTAGGTTGAACTTCAGCTAAAAAGTGTCCAAATGGGGCTTGGGATATACGGTTGGAAAGCTATTGGCACGACTATCATGACCCAAGTTAAATTTTTGGCAAA
Organism: Aegilops tauschii subsp. strangulata; assembly: GCF_002575655.3. Lineage (NCBI taxonomy): Eukaryota > Viridiplantae > Streptophyta > Magnoliopsida > Poales > Poaceae > Aegilops > Aegilops tauschii. The sequence continues at coordinate 639,116,225 of NC_053041.3, read as the reverse complement.
TTGTAAGCGGTTTAAGAGCAGTTTTGAAAACCCTTTTTCCTTCACACAAAAACTTGAATCGTATTTTCGATCACATTTCTAAACCGTTTATTGAATGAGGCAAATAATATGGCGTTGGAAAGCTGCTGCAAAACCGCTCCTTCCACATGTTGATAGTTTTCTATAATTCCTTATGGTTAAAGTGTAATTTGGAAAATCGTAATATTTCGTAAATCGAACAGCCGAGTTCGTATTTTTGATGAAATTTCTAAACGGCTAATCCAATTGAGGCAAACGATATGGCGTTGGAAATCTTATGAAAATGCGCTACTTTTTCATGTTAAACATGTTTTCTAATTTGGAACGGTTTAAAAGTAATTCAGAAAACAATACAAGTACCACCGAGTTCGTATTTTCGAGCTAATTTTTTAATTGTACGTCCGAATGCAGCAAATGGTATGGCCTTGGAATGCTTGAGGAAATGCGAAACTTTTTCGTATATATTGTTTCTCCCAATTCCTTACGGTTTTAAGTCAAATTTGAAAATGGATAAATATGTATTTTCGCCGTAATTTCTACAAACTTTACCGGATTGGGGCAAATAATATACTGTTGGAAAGCTACAGAAAATGCGAAACTTTTTCATGTTGATTGTTTTCTCTAATTCCTAGCCGTTTTCAAGTAATTTCGAAAATGGCGAGATCATTCGTTCTACCTCTATTGCGGAACAGATTCATCGAAAATGCACCCCGTGAAGAACTTGAACTTCTCGGCATGTCTACTTGAACTTCACTCTGTTTTTCACGTGCTTTTTTTGCTCGTAGCTCTCCATCCAGTGCTCGTAGCTCTTCATCCACTCAACGGAATTGAGCCAGTGATATACAGATGGAAAGCTGCTGTAAACACGCACCTTTCCCGTGTTGAACATTTTTTCGTACTCGCAATGATTTTAAAAGTTTCTCATCTGAAATTCATTCAGTTTAGTAGTTGAACTTCCTGTTGTTTCCATGTTGAACTTTTGTGACGTATTTTCATTTGTAATTTTCTCATTCATTCGCCAGTGTTAAACAAATGATATTCCTTTTGAACTTCTATGACATATTTTTTTAACTTTCTCTGACGGGGGACTTGAACTTATAACAACAACAAAATTGGACCTTGCCTTTTAAGTCATTTTTCTCATATTAAACACACACCATGTAATACATGAACTTTTTTTCATTTTTATAATTTGAATTTTTTATTTTCTTTTTGAAATCAAATTGCTCTCAAATAATAACCGAACTCCTTTGTGGGTTGAGAGAATTATTTTAAAACACAAAGAAACAATTTCTTTTTTGTGTTTTGCAACATGGAAATACAAGGTGAACCTCTTTATCAAGAATTTTTTAACTTCCCCGGAGAGAGCACTTGAACTTCTAGCAACAACTTTTTATACTTTATCTTTTTATTCAATTATTCTCACACGAAACGCACACCTTGCAGTACGTGAACTTCCGGCAGTTATCAATTTGAACTTTTCTCTATTCCACTTTAGTTATGAAAAACTCTTATATTTTTACATATATCGAACCGCTCTAACTTTTTAATTTGAATTTCTTTTATTTATTTTTAGAAATATAAAAATTGTAGTTTTGTTAGAAACATCAACCTTCCTCGTTATTTTGAAATGAATATCAAACTTCTCCATGTTTTTAAATTTCGAGTTTTATTTTTTAGTAACCAATTTGTTTTTGAGTTTTTAACTAAATATCAAACTTCCTCACGTTTTTCAATTGCACTTCTTGGTTTACTTTTTAGTAATGAGAAAAACTGAGTTTTTAGTGTACATTGACTTACTTTCTTTTTAAAATTAAACTTCTTGGTTTAATCTTTAGTATTGGGGAAAATCCTAATTAAAAAAAACAGGGAAAAATCTTTTTTATAACTTTTTTTGTTGTTCTCTTATTTTAATTTGAACTTATTAGTTATTCTGTAGAACGAGAATTTGAGGTTTTTATAACCTTTAAACTTTTCTGTTATTTTAGTTTGAACTTCTTAGTTTTATTCTTTAGTAACGAGGAAAATCTAGTTTTTCGAACTTCTTTGTTTAAAATTTTGAACTTCTTGGTCTATTTTTTAATAATGTGAAAAATCCGATTTTTATAGGCATCGAACTTCACCATTTTTTAAATTTGAACTTCTTAGTTTTATTGGTTAGTAACAGGGAAAATGCTTTTTTATATATAAACAATGATACCGCACCATTTTTTTAGTTTGAACTTCTAGTTTTTGTAGAATGGGGAAAATCATTTTTTATACAATCTTTTGAAATGCTCCTCTTTTTAATTTGAACTTCTCTATTTTTTTACGAACGGGGAAATCCGTTATAAAGATTTTTCAACTACTTTTTTTAACTTCTTGCTCAAATTTCTTTGAACTTCTAAAATTTTCTTTTCGATATAAAAAACTTCATTTTTCTAACGTTGACTTGCTTTGGTTTTTAAATTTGAACTTCTTATAGATTTTTGTCGTGACATTTTATGCATTTTTTGCTTTTTCGGTGAAATGGCCTAGGCGGTCCCTTTTTTCATTTGATCATTTTTCTTCCGTAAGTGGTACACGTGAACTTTGGAATTTCTGAAACATGAACTTCGCGTGCTATTAAATTTTTTCATGGAACTCCATAGTTTTTATTCTTTGAATTCCATGATTTTTTTGTTTACATTTTTTTAGACTTATTCTTAGAAAGGAAATGAGGTTCATATATTAAAAGAAATTGAAGTTTGCATAGACAAAAAAAGGTGGATTTCTGAAAAAGACATGATACGAGGGAGTAGCATATTTTGAACTTCTCACTTTTTTAGAAAGCATACATGAATGAGCATATGGACGTGCGGGTGGACGCCCCATATATTTACTTTGTCAACCATTGATTTTTTAAAAGTTGAACTTCTTGTTATTTTATTTTTGAACTTCTTGTTTCCATTCTTTAATAACGAGGAAAATCTGATTTTTCTATAATCATCGAACTTCTCCATCTTTTTCATATGGACTTCCTGGTTTTATTTACTTTATCTTTTTTATGAAATTTTGAAGCGCTCTATTTTTAAAAGTTGAACTTCTTGTTATTTTATTTTTGAACTTCTTATTTCCATTCTTTAATAACGAGGAAAATCTGAGTCTTCTATAATCATAGAACTTCTTCATCTTTTTAATATGGACTTCCTGGTTTTATTTTCTTATTCTTTTTTATGAAATTTTGAAGCACTCCATTTTTAAAAGTTGAACTTCTTATTTCCATTCTTTAATAACGAGGAAAATCTGAGTTTTTCTATAATCATCGAACTTCTCCATCTTTTTAATATGGACTTCCTGGTTTACTTTTTTAGTAACGGAAAAAAGCTATTTTTTGATAGACATCGAGCCGCTCCGTTTTTAAGTTTGAACTTCTAGGTTTATTTTAACAGAGAAAATCTTTTTTATAAATATGTTTGAGATGCTTTTTTAATGACTTTCTTTGGGTTTGTAACAAGACTTGGTGCGATGCGACACGATACGACATAATAGTCTTCAGGGTGGCGGGGATGGCGGCGCGCCCGAAGGAGGCGGGGCTGGCGGCATGCCTGGAAGGACGCGGCGGCGGTGAGGTGCGCCGGAGCAGGGTGGGCGGCGGCCGGAGGTCGCAGTGGGGAAGGGTGGGCGACAGGGATAAGGGGGGTTGGGGCGCTTTGGACTTTTTTTTTGTTTTATTCTTATGTACGTGAAAAATCCGAGTTTTGTAATAATTTTCGAACTGCTCCGCTTTTTAAAACTGAACTTCTTGGTTTTTGTTCTGTATTAACAAGGAAAATCTGAGTTTTATATATAAGTTGAACTACTTCATTTTAAATTTTTAACTTCATGGTTTGATCCTGTAGTATTGAAGAAAATACCTTTTGCACTTCGTGGTTTTATTTTTTAGTAACGAGGAAAAATCTTGGATTCTTATAATCATTAAATTGCTCTATCTTTTAGTTTGGACTTCTTGTTTTATTTTCCATTAACGGTAAAAATCCAAGTGTTGTAATAAATGAAAAACATTGAACCACTCCCTTATTTTAATTTGGCCTTCTAGGTTTTTTAGAAACGGGGAAAATCTTTTTTTATAACTTCAAATTTAAAACGGTGCTCCCTCAAGCTCGGGGAAATAACTACAGCAAAACCAAAATTGAGTTATTTATGTTGGCGCTTCAGGTCAACGAAACCACATGCTCTTTTTTTCCATCAAGTAGGATAAAACAACTGACATCGATGGGCATATGTGCTCATCTTATTTTCGGTTTTGGCGAAGTTCAATTTTTGGCTTGCAGATTTGTAGTAACATAGTAGGGCAAGCATCAACAACCATATTTCGGGGGCACCGATGACCGTAAGTATGAAATAAATACTATGAGGCCCAGATCTGGTCGGAGCATGGCAGCAGTGTGGTTTCGGGGGCGCGACGACTGTGAACCTCCAGCAGTGGCACCGATGAACGTCATGCTGCAGCAGTGGACCCCATCGGTAGGAGGCTGCGCGGTGGGGGGGGGGAGCCTCTGCCGGCAGAATCATCTGGGAGCCGGAGAATGGTCGTGGATCCACCGGATGCTGCCACGAAGAAAAAGTAACAATGTTATTAGCAAAAAAAGATTGGATAAATTAAGGCATGTCATTTTAGGAAAATGAATGAAAGTTTGCTTTGCATAGTTGCTCTCACAAAATCAATTTCCTCATGTCTGGTACCTACTTTTTGTAACGCGAGTTCAATTTTCAGTAAACGTACGCACCCATCCAAGAAACAAAGCAGTATACCTCAATTCTCTGTATCTCAAGTTCCACAAATCACCAGCCCTGTATTTCCAGTGCAAGTTACCTAGAAATCACTAGATCCTAGATCACATGTCTTCTTATCTTTATAATCTCTGAACTTCAGATTAATAACTTTTCATTTGTATTCTGACAAGCTGTACAAGCTTAAGATAGTACCTTCAGAGAAGCATACATACCAGCAGAGAAGCAGGCATAGTTGGACGAGCTCACGACGCTCTTCTAAACAGAGTAGAGGCGAGTAGCTCATGGAGCTGGCCACGTACAGCGGAAGGAAGCGAATGGAGTCGACGATGACGGGGCTCATCCACGACGAGCACCGGGTGGAGTTGATCGACCTGGCATAGTTGAACGGTCGAGGCGCTGCGGCGCCGGCTGTAGGTGGTGGACCGCTGTGGCAGCAGGTCGTAGTGTCGTGCGTGGCGAGCTTTAGGTTGACACCTCCTCCAGCTGCAGGTCGACGCTCCCTGCAGCTGCAGGTCGATGCCACCTGTAGCTGCAGATAGTGCCTAATCCCCATCAACGGCGCTGCTACCAGCGCCCCTGTGCGGACATTGGTTGGTGGCTCTGATCCAGATGACCGGCCGCGGCTGCGTCCAGTGCCATCTCTGGCTCAATAGACCGTGGGCTTTTGGCGGCGAGCTCGTGTGACCTTGGAGGAGTTGACTTGCTACTGTTTAACGATGTGGACTGCAGCGGCTGCCATGTTTTGGTGATGCATATGCGAGGAGGAGGTGAGCAGCACGACGGGCCGGGGGCATTGGTCGGGAGGTGGAGGAGCAGCGTGGATCCGCTGGTCCGACGCCGCATCGGGCGGTGGTTAATGACCTGATCCACTGCATGAGATGTCCGACGTTGTAGCTACTGCCGAAGATGGGGGAGACGAAGGCAGCGTTGAGAGGTAGGGGACGGGCAGCTCCTGCGCGGAGGAAGGCCGCCGGCGGTCAGCACAGCACCGGCGGAGCAGGAGGTCGTTGGCCGCGGCAGGGGATCGGGCTGGCGCCGTCCCAAGTGGATCCCTGCCGGGGGAGTTCGCCGCCGCGTATTGGCGGCGGATCCGGGGATGCGCGGTGGTTGGGGAGTGCATCACGGTTGGTGGTTGGTCTCCGGGGGAGCTCGACCACAGCGGCGGCCTGCGGCGCGCGGAGAGGCGGTGGCAAGCGGAGGAGCGGGGGTCCGACGGTGCACGGGGGGAGAGGGCGGGTCCGGCAGCGCGTCCGTAGGAGGCGCGAACGAAGGCACGCCGGCAGGAGGCGGGAGTGGTGGCGCGCCGGCAGGAGGCGGGGTAGGCAGCGGCGGCGATGGGATCGGGGGAGGAAGTGGTGGACGAGCGGTCGTGATCTTTTTTTCTTTTTCCAGCGGGTCGGGGAGTTCGGGAATAACCGGATCGCTCCTATACGTGCGCCGTGATCCAAATAACTATTCTGATTATATATATATATATATATATATATATATATATATATATATATACACTTCACATGTCTCATATACTATCATGTGGTAGTCTGTATTCTATTTTATATTTTAAGTATGTTCATATATTATATAAGATACTCCAAAGTGAGTTACATAAAAAAATTGTAAGTTGTCCCATGGTTTTATTATATTTGTAAAATACGTACATATATATTTGTACGTAAAAAGGAGCATACTCAAAATACGATATATAGTACCAAAAAATAATATATATAGTACCTAAATATTCATATATACTACATATTATATTTAAATACTCTCCGATTTGATAGATACTACACACAACATATCAAACTTAAGTGATGATAACTACCACTAGGGGCACTATTATAATCCTAGGATTAGAATAATTATTTGCATCACACCGGCCGAATAAGGGCTCGATCATAGGTTCCCGAACTCCGGAACCGCGCTGGAACGAAGAAAAAAAATACTACGACCATCCATCCCGCATCTCCCGCACTCGCTCGATCCCACCTCCCGCACTCCGACCCATCGTCCCCCACCAGCAGCCCCAGAACCGCCGCCGCCGTCGCCTCTAACCCGCGCGCCACTCCGCGGGCCGGGATCCAGCCCCCTCGCCGCCCCTCGCCTGAGCCGGCCCCCTCGCCGCCCCGCTGCTCCCGCGCCTGAGCCGGCCCCCGCGCCGCCCCACTCCTGGATCCGGCCGCCTTCCCACCTTGCTCCCCCGGCAGCACCCGCCTCAGGCCGACGGCGCGACGAGGCCGAGCTCAGCCGCGCTCGCCACCCCGACGGCTCTCCCCGCACCAGCCACCTCCGCCCTTGCCTCCAACCACCGCCCCGAGCCCCCGACCACCTCCACCACCGCCCTCTGCCCCGACCACCTCCCTTCCACCCGCCCCCAAATTCCCCTCCGGCGTGACCTTCCCACCACTCCGCCGCGACCTTCCCTCCCCTCCGACGCGGCCTGCCCTCCGCCCCTGTTTCTTGCACCGTGCTGCCGTCCCCACTCGCAAATCGAGCCAGTTTACCAACTAGTGCTATCGGCCTCTGCAGCAAAACCTGAACCATCTTCTCTTGAATTCCTCCAGCCTAACACACCCGTGAGATCGCCTGACTACGACAACGACGTGCAAGGGACCCTCACCATGGGTGTCGCGGACGAGTACGTGGGCGCCGTCATCGGCTATGCCGGGAGGACCATACGTGAGATCGAACGGGTACGTACATATCTCCCGCACCACCGAAGCGCAGCCACAAACGGTTAAACGACAAGGCTATGGTTTGGACTAATTGTTCATCGTCAGAGTGCAGGTTACGGGCGTGCCGATCAGTATCTCTAATGGGGAGCTCAAAGCTGGGACGAGCGAGAGGTAGGTACTACAACAGGTCTCAGCCGGGTTTGCGTGGTCATTACCCACGAAATCAGTCCTGCCTGTATGTCATTTTGACCTGCAGCGTGTGTGTGGTGCAGGGAGGTGGTGATCAGCGGGACACGGGAGGCGGTCGATGCGGCGGAGGCGATGATCGTGCAGCGGGTCTCGGACGCCGCCAATAGTCGCCGCCGGCAGCAGGGTGGCGGTGGTGGTGACAGGCGGCCTGTCAAGGAAGTGGAGTAGCAGCATCAGTAGCGGTGATACAACAGAACAAAGCGGAGAGCATAGTACTGAATTACTACTGATGGTGGTAGTAGGGCAGGAGATGTCCCAAGTTTTTTGGTCCCTTGCGTGCGTCGCCGGAGCAATTTATTAGCAAGAATTGCTTACTTGGGAGGGGAAGGCATGGTGCAATTACTGATGGCTGCACGGCTAGTTTTGGTTTTGGTCAATGTTGCTTCCATGTTTGACTACTAGTGTATCCGTGCCTTGTGTTTCGGTGAGAGGATGGATGGATGATTCCTCTGGGTTTGATTGATCCAACCCAAGAGGAGAGGAGTTCTGAAATGGAAGGCCGAAGCAAAGTTGTTTTTTACTTGCACACAAACTTGGATGATCTGATCAGATCAGATCAGACTTCCACTGTGGAGCATGTTGCAACTTTCGTTTAGTTCTGAGACTCTAATTCTGTCAGTTTAGTCCTTGTAGGAAAAAATTTGAAGAGTCAAAGAAAATGGAAAAAGAATGCATCAGTATAGCTACTTAGCAGAAAATGGTCAAAGAGTATGTTGCTTCGATGGTTTTTTGTGTGCTTGTATTTGAAAAATTACATCAAAGAAAATTCAGCAACTTGTGTACGTATGTGGATAACGTGGGAACAATATTCTGCCCACCGTTTGTTTTTGCTAATGATTTTGTTTGTCTTCCATTTTATATGTTAGGAAAATTGATGCCAGAACTTTTTGTCTTGAAAAGAAGTTCAAATAAATAGACAGGAGAATGTCACATATGTGTACCAGGAAAAAGTTTGCGGTTTGAAGGAGGACTGAAGTTCAGAGTGATGTGGATGTGAAGGTTCAGAGATGTTTTTTAGTATATTCAGACATGTTTTTCCTCTCTTGTTCTTCATTTCTTAACTTCTTCATAATTGATTAGATAACTTCTAAGGCAACATGTTGTTGTCTGAAAAGCTTATGGACTCTTGTGTGTACGTAAAACACTTTGATCAATATACTCTTTAGTTTATGATTCTTTCTTTCCACTATCACTCAAGCTTGGTGTTCCTAAAAAATATGGTGCACCTCCCGTTTGCGAGTCTGTGTGCCCACAATCTTGTGGTTAACTGACCTTTATGAAATGTGATGATTCTTCGTACAGTAGTTTGTGCAAAAGGAAAAAAATATTCAGGTGTCCGCAGCAAAACTCCAGTGCATAAAACATATGTTTTGTGTTTATCTATCTGAAAATTTGGCCACTATTGCAGCTTTCCCTGGTGTATCAGTTCAACTGAAAAAAAATTGCTTTTGCCTAGTTTAGTCAGTTGTTGGAACAAAAAAAGGGGCTGAAAGGTCAAAATGTTTTATTCGTGAAGGTCAAATGTATGTTAAGTATATTTTCTGGAACACTGGCACTCTTTGTACATCATGCTGTCAAGTTATTCACACTTGCATTCTGCAGAACAGAAAAAGAAAAGTTAGGGTGTTTAACTTAGTAACCCGCCCAGTGACGATGAGGACACGGCACTCTTCCTTCTCTGGCGACGACTTGGTGCTCCTATGGATCAACAACAACTTGTGACCTTTTAGCGATGGCCGACTTGACCTTCCTAACGAATCGGTTCAAAATGTTTGCTACAAAAACAAGGGTATTTCTGTTACTAACAGAAATAAACCAAGAAGTCCAAATTAGAAAAATAGAGAAGTTCAATATTTATAAAAAAAGTCAATTTTTCCTTGTTACCAAAGAATAAAATGAAGAAGATCAAATTAAAATAATGGAGTAGTTTGATGTATATGAAAAACTTAAATTATTTCCGTTTCGAGGAAAAATAAAAGTATGAAGTTTAATTTAAAAAAAGTTTGATGCTTATTTAAAAATATATTTTTTAAGAATAGGACTAAAGAAGTTCAATTTAAAATAACAGAGAAGTTCTTATTATATAAAAACCTCAATTTTTATGCTAAAGTTTTTTCTTATGCCTATGTAAACTATTAATTTTGTTCATCTCAATTCGGTCATAGCATGTCTGCAATTAATTACAAAAAAAATCAAGAAAAGCATTATAGAGTAGAAAAAAAAGAATATGTTCGAGAAGTTCCACTTCTTCTTCTGCGATAGTTCAAAGGCGGACGTCCGAAGAATTCAAAGGGTTTGTTCATTCAAAATGGTGAAGTGCGTGAAAAAATAGCCAAAATTATTTCACATATTAAAACCCAAGAAGATCTTCACAATTTTTCTAGTGCTTTACGATCACTTTCTTTCTCTAGTTCTCATATGGGAATCATGTGAGAAGTTCCAAAAATAAAAATAAGGAAAGTTCACATATAGTAAAATTAGTGCCAAGTAGAAAATGAAGTGAGCTTATTCATCATTTTTATTAATTTTGGCTATTTCCTTTAAAAAATATGGGTGCAAATTTAAAAGATGAAAAAGTTCAATGTTTATTACAAACCCAAGAAGGTCAAATTAAAAAACTAAGAAGTTCAAATTTAAATAACACATTAGTTTGATGTCATAAAGAAAAAATAGTTTCCCTATTTCTAAAGAGTAAAATCAAGAAGGTTAAATTAAAATAACAGAGCAATTTGATGCTCATTAACATTTTGGTCTAAAAAATAACCAATTTTTATAAAAGTTCGATTTTCCTCGTTACTAAAAAATACGAGAGAACGCCAACTCTAACAGAGCAGTTCAAAAAGAAGTTTATAAGAAATGGATTTAAGAAAAACTAGAAAGTTTGAAATAACCGAGAAGGTCAAAAAAAGTAGAAGTTCAAATTTGAAAACCCTAGAAGTTCAATTTGAAAATAACCGAGAAGGTCAAAAAACATAGAAGGTCATATTTTAAAAACCTAGCAAATGGTTTCCTTATTTAAAACCATATTTTTCTAAGAAGTTCAGGGTAAAAAAAGAGAGAAGTTTGAAGGTTAAAAAAAATTACATGTTTCTCGTAACTAAATAATAAAATGAAGAAGATCAAATTTTAGAAAGGAAAACTGAAAAAGTTTATTTTTTTTCTCATTTAAACAATAGAAGTTTGATGTTTCTAAAAAACCTCCAAGTTTCACATTTATGAAAATACACAATGAAGTTCAAATAAAAAGGGTAGAGAGGTTCAATGTCTATAAAGAACTCAAATATTTTTACGTAACCGAGAGGAATTCAGATTGATAACTGCCAGAAGTTCATGTACTACACGGTGTGCATTTTGTATGAAAAAAAGAATTAAAAGGCAAAGACTAAAACTTTTGTTTTTATAAGTTCAAGTCCTCGGTCAGAGAAAGTTAAAAAAATTATTGTGAGAGAGGTTTGTACAAAAGGAATATCATTTGTGCAACACTGATGAATGGATTACAAAACTACAAACGAAAATATGTCACAGAAGTTCAACGTGAAAACATCGAGAAGTTCAACTAATACACTGAATGAATTTCAGATGAAAAACTTTTAAAATCGTTATTAAAATCTGAGTTTTAATGTCATTGGTGCGGCGCAACTCGTTCAATGCTTGTTACACACCAAAGAAGGTCATTAAAAAAGCATCTCAAACAATTTTATAACAAAGATTTTCTCTCTTAAAATAAACCTAGAAGTTAAAATTTAGAAACGAAGCGGCTCGATGTCTATCAAAAAGTATGATTTTTTCCGTTACTAAAAGAAATAAAACCAGGAAGTCCAATTTAAAAAGATGGAGAAGTTCGATGATTATAGAAAACTCATATTTTCCTCATTATTAAAGAATGGAAATAAGAAGTTCAAAAATTAAATAACAAGAAGTTCAACTTTTAAAAATAGGGCGCTTCAAAATTTCTCAAAAAAGATTAAGAAAAAAACCAGGAAGTCCATATTAAAAAGATGGAGAAGTTCAATGGTTATAGAAAACTCAGATTTCCCTCGTTATGAAAGAATGGAAACAAGAAGTTTAAAAATAAAATAATAAGAAGTTCAACTTTTAAAAATAGGGCGCTTCAAAATTCATAAAAAAGGATTAAGAAATTCAGATTAATATTTATAAAAAACTCAGATATTTTCACGTAACCGAGAGAACTTCAGATTGATAACTGCTAGAAGTTCACGTACTACACGTGCGCATTTTGTATTAAAAAAAGAACGAAAAAGCAAAGTCTACAAGTTTTGTTGTTATAAGTTCAAGTCCTCCGTCGGATAAAGTTAAAAAAATATTGTGAGAGAGGTTTGTACAAAAAGAATATCATTTGTGTAACACGGACGAATAGATGAGAAAATTACAAACGAAAATACGTCACAGAAGTTCAAAGTGAAAACAGCAGGAAGTTCGACTACTTTAGTGAATGCATTTCAGATGAAAAACTTTTAAATCATCGCGAGTATGAAAAAGCAATCAACACGGGTGTAAGGGCATATTTATCCCTAAGATGTTTTGGTGATTGATGACAATGCTTTTGCGGACTAATCGTGTGCGTTGAGTTTTTCAGAGATTCATCCTTTGGCACGAGACGATTCCCTCCCCTCGGAGTTTGAAGCGAAGACGGTGTAGCCCTTTCGATTCAGTTTTGGTGGACTAGTTTCGTAGGAGTCACCGTACTATCAAGAGGGGGTCCGCTTTGGTAAGGCTAGGGTGGAATCAACACGTACACATCCTTTGCACACCCTCTGAGCCTTTCCGCTTCAATGGAGACCTCATTCCCCATTCGTTGTGCATCACTTGGTCCCAGCGGTAGTACCGCGGGCCATAGCGGTAGTACCGCCCGAGTGCTACAAGCGGCAGTACCGCTCCACAGCGGTAGTACCGCTTGGAGCCCTCCGCCGTAGTACCGCTGCGGCTCCGTGCTACTACCGCCTCGACTCGAGGGCTCTTTTCTCGTGTCGGGTTTGGCGGTACTAGTTGCGGTAGTAGAGGCGGTAGTACCGCTCTTAAGCGGTAGTACCGCCCTTACCACCACGGTTGTCCCGCTCTGGGTCCGGGTCCTCCCTTCGCTCCTCGCCCCCTGGCTGCACGGCAGTACCGCAAGGGGGAGCGGTAGTACCGCTGGGGCCAGCGGTAGTACCGCTGCCCCCTGCAGTAGTACCGCCCTCTGCGGGGCTCCTTTGGGGGTAACGGTTGGATTGTTTCCCCCCACTAGAAAAGGAGGTCTTCTTCCCAAAGTTGACTCACCTCTTCCCCCAAAAGCTCCATTGTTGCTCCAAGCTCCATTTTCGCCCGATCTCTCTGCCTAGACAATCAAACTTGTTGATTGGCTTGGGATTGGGTGAGAAGGCCCCGATCTACACTCCCACCAAGAGAAATATGAATCCCCCCACTAATCCCTAGCGGATCTTGTTACTCTTGGGTGTTTGAGCACCCTAGACGGTTGAGGTCACCGTGGAGCCATAGTCCATTGTGGTGAAGCTTCGTTGTGTCGTTGGGAGCCTCCAATTAAGTTGTGGAGATTGCCCCAACCTTGTTTGTAAAGGTTCGATCGCCGCCTTCAAGGGCACCAATAGTGGAATCACGGCACCTCGCATTGTGTGAGGGCATGAGGAGAATACGGTGTCCCTAGTGGCTTCTTGGGGAGCATTGTGCCTCCACACCGCTCCAACGGAGACGTACTTCCCCTCAAAAGGAAGGAACTTCGGTAACACATCCTCGCCTTCACCGGTTCCACTCTTGGTTATCTAGTCCCTTTACTTGTGCAAGCTTATTTGTGTCTTATCCCTTGCTTCCTTGTGTGCTTATTGTTGTTGCATCATATAGGTTGCTCACCTAGTTGCATATCTAGACAACCTACTTTGATGCAAAGTTTAATTTGGTAAAGAAAAGTTAAAAATTGTTAGTTGCCTATTCACCTCCCCTCTAGTCAACTATATCGATCCTTTCAATTGGTATCAGAGCCTCGTCTCTTTATTAAGGCTTTGCCGTCCGAAGAGTATGGTTGACACCGTAGACGGTGGGGAGGAGCACTCCGGTGTGAATCCGTTCTCATCTACGGCCGATGGGGGAACCGTGGTCTCTCGTGAGGAATTCAATGTGGCTTTGGACACATTGAAAACCTCCATGACGACCGAGGTTGAAAGCATGTTTAATAAATTCATTGAAGGGCTTAAACTATCTACCGCACCGTTGAAAGTGGGTGATCCCACTAACAAGGAGACGGATGCTAACTCCGACAAGGGGGAAGCTACTAGTGAAAAAGCTCCCTCTACTAGTGGTAAGAATGGCACCGCATCTTTGCCCATGTGGAACCTCCACTTGTTTATGGTGGACCGATTCCTTCTACTCATTTGAATCATGCCGGTCCTCCCCCTAAGATTGTGAAAAATGAGGATTTTGATTCTTGGGTCTATCGCTTTAAGCGCCATTTGAATCATGTGAATACTAATCTTTGGAGAATCATTGAAGAAGGTTTATATCCGCATGACCGAAGCAACTTCATGCCTAGAGAAGCAGTGGACAATCAATTCAATGAGAATGCTCTCTTCATCATTCAAGATGCAATTCCACCCGAAGATCTTCCTCACCTCCGGCCCTACGCCATGGCCAAAGACGCTTGGCACCAAGTCGTTTCCCTCTACCGGGGAAGCGCAAGCATTCAACGCTCCAACTATGAAGTGGTGCAAGATGAAGCCGACGAGTTTGTAATGAAAGAAGATGAAGAACCTCGTGAGCTTTATCGGAGAGTAACCAAACTCGCGGTCTCTCTCCGAGATCATGGGAGCAAGGACACGGATGACAATTGGATCAAGCGCAAATTTCTCAAGGCAATGATGCCTTACCACAAGGCCATGTCCTCCGTCATTCGTCAACGGCCGTACTTCCACACCTTGTCCTCAAGTGAAGTGTTGGATGAGTTTGTGGCTATGAGCATCTTGGACAAGACCGCCTACAATGCGGTGCTTCGCTCTCAAAGAGCAAAGAAGCCCAACCTTGCTTTGAAGGCCAAGGTTAGCGTGGAGGAAGAGGACGAACAGGAAGAAGAGGAGAGAAACCTCGAAGATACAAAGTATGCCTATCATGAACACATGGCTCTTGCTTTAAGGCAATTTTGGAGCAAGAAGAACTCAAGGCCCAACTTCAACAAGAACAATTCAAGTGGCGCCAAGGGCAAGCAACGTATGAGGACTTGCTTTAATTGTGGCAATGTGAGCCACTTTTGTTGCGGAGTGCCCTTATGAGAAAAGGGAAGACAATGGTGGCAAGCTCATCCGAAAGGAAAAAGCCAAGTCTTTCCCCAACAAGAGCAACTTCACCAAGAAGACTCCTCCTAGGGCGTTGGTGGTACAAGAAGAGTACAATGAGGATGATGATGATGAAGATGGTGAGTCGGTTGCCATGGCCTCCATTGACATTGCATCAACTCCACGGGTGTCTCTCTTTGACTCACCCAATGAGAACATCACCGCCAAGTGCCTCATGGCTAAAGCCACCAACAAGGTAACCCCCAACATCAAAACTACCATCGTTAATAATCCTTCGTTGACGGACTGCATTGATGAACATGAGGGATCTAGTGTGGAGGAAAATGAGTTTGAGTCCTTTATGGGTAAACTCAAGGGTAAATCCAAGAAGGACTTCATTGCTCTCTTGGAACAACTTGGTGAAGCCAATGTCATGATCGAGGCTCACGAAGAAACCATCTCTAAGATGGAGGGGCATAGTCGTGACTATGCCGATGAGATTTCGGATCTTTCCAATGCTCTTGAGGAAGTGCGTGGTCTTCGTTTGGCTCTTGAGGAGTCATACAACGATGATCATGCTAAACTAAAGAAAGATCTTGATCATGCTCTTGTTGTATCTCGTGTGCTAAATTCCGAGAAAGCCAAACTTGGGATTGATCTTGCTAGACTCAAGGAGGAGTTTGATATACTTGACAAGGCTCACAAGGCCTTGAAGGGTATTCATGCCAATCTTAAAGAGTCTCATGATCAACTTCAAGTGAAGCTAACCAAGAAGAAAGCCACCTTTCCTCATATGGTTTTAATTGATAATGCAAATGCCACTAACCCGTGTTGTGA
Organism: Aegilops tauschii subsp. strangulata; assembly: GCF_002575655.3. Lineage (NCBI taxonomy): Eukaryota > Viridiplantae > Streptophyta > Magnoliopsida > Poales > Poaceae > Aegilops > Aegilops tauschii. The sequence continues at coordinate 639,100,414 of NC_053041.3, read as the reverse complement.
GCATGTGCATCTTATTGAGGAGAACGCTAAGTTGAAGGAGAAACTTGAGAAAGGCCTTGTGTCATGCATACAAGGTGAGAAGACCTCAACGACCTTTTGAGTAATCAAAAGGAAGTTGTAGCCAAGGAGGGGATTGGGTTCGCACCCAAGCCCAAGAACAATAAGAAGAATGACAAGACCAAACGACCTCCTCCTCTCAAGCAAACTTTTGTGAAGGAGGGAGAGGGTGCTCCCAAGGAGAAGAAGAACAATGCGAAGGGTGGTGGTGTTAAGAAGGGCACTGCCACCCCTTCCAACAAAGCCGGCGTCTTTAACCCTTCTTATGTGTTGTGTCGTGCTAGTGATGGGCCTGTTTATGCCAAATTTGTTGGTTCTCCTTATGAGTACATTGAATGGTCTATTTGGGTTCCTAAGACCCTTGTCATTAACATCAAAGGACCCATTACAAAATGGGTACCTAAATCCAAGCATTGATCTCTGGTAGGTGTTTGCTTCCGGTGGGGGATCATGGTTGCTCGATAGTGGAGCTACAAATCATATGACCGGAAGCAAGGACTTGGTGGTGGACGTTCACAAGATTCCATCTATGCCCACCAATGTCGAGTGGGGTGATGCCTCATCTTCTAAGGTATTGGGACTTGGCAAGGTTGTCATTTCTCATGATCTCACGATCGAGAAGGTCATGCTTGTTGAGCCCTTGCATACAATTTACTTTCCGTTCGTCAACTTGCACTCATGGGTTTTGCCACCTTCTTTGATATTGATATCGTGGCCCTCTTGTGGAGCAAGACTCTTAAAGTAGCCTTTGTTGGGCATGTCGAGAACGGTCTCTATGTGATTAACTTTTCGGAGCGACCCACTAAGACCGCGACATGCCTAATGGCTAAAGTTGACGTGGGTTGGCTTTGGCATCGCCGTCTAGCCCATGTCAATATGAGATCTTTGCAAAGTCTTCTCAAGGGGGACCATGTCCGTGGACTAACAAATGTTAGTTTTGCCAAAGATCGTGCTTGCAGTGCTTGTATCGAAGGAAAGCTTCATGAGAAGGCTCACCCTCCAACGACTATCATCTACTCGAAGAGACCCTTGGAGCTCCATCACATGGATCTCTTTGGGCCTCCATCCTTTGATAGTCTTGGAGGTAGAAAGTATTGCTTGGTGATTGTGGAGGACTATTCAAGATACACTTGGGTATATTTCTTCAAGAGGAAGAGCGAGACCCAACAAACCGTCATCGACTTTGCAAATGAAGCCCAACGACAACACAATGCAAAGATCTTGACTATAAGAAGTGACAACGGCTCCGAGTTCAAGAACTACACCTTGGATGAGTTTTTGAGTGATGAGGGAATCAAGCATCAATATTCCGCACCGTATACCCCTCAACAAAATGGTGTAGCAGAGAGGAAGAACCGGACGTTGATGGATGCGGCAAGGACCATGATGGCGGAGTTCAAGTCTCCCTACAACTTTTGGGCCGAAGCCATCAACACCGCGTGTCATGCATCTAATCGACTCTACCTCCGCAAAGGCTTGAACAAGACTCCATATGAGATACCCACCGGCAACAAGCCCAACCTCAAGTACTTCCGGGTGTTCGGGTGTAAGTGTTTCATTCTCAAGAAAGGTGTCCGTTTGTCTAAATTTGAGGCTAGAGCTTATGAGGGCATATTTGTTGGTTATGCTACAAACTCCCATGCTTACCGTGTTCTCAATAAGTCCACGGGACTTATTGAGGAGACGTGTAACGTGGAGTTTGATGAGAATAACGGCTCCCAAGTGGAGCAAAGTGGTACTTGTGATGTAGGTGATGAAATTCCTCCCCAAGCCATAAGAAGAATGGGTGTTGGTTATATCCTACCCATTGATGAACCCCTTGTGGCCGAAGGAGAAGGACAATGCTCCACTCAAGTGGAGCCATCACCAACCCAAGACCCACCCGCTTCCGAAGAACAAAGTGAAGGCCCTCAAACTCATGAACAAGATCAAGGGCAAGATCAACCTCAAGATGGTGGTGAACCACCAAATGATGCCCAAGGTCAAGTTCTCCCCTTCGAGCAAGTTCAAGATCACGAGCAAGCTCAAGATCAAGAACAAGCTCATGACGGCGCTCAAGATGATAAGTTACCCCTCCTCTTTTCACACCCGAGGAGGAATTAGAGCGTCGTGCCGCAAAGATCGCTTCCAAGCTCACCACCAAAGGTCATCTCATGGAGAATGTGGTTGGAAGCCTAAGAAAGGGGGTAAGCACTCATAGACAATTAGCAAACTATTGTGAACATCATGCGTTTGTTTCTTGTGTCGAACCCCAAAAGGTTTACGAGGCGCTCGAGTACCTTGATTGGCTCAATGCCATGCATGAAGAACTCAACAACTTCGAGCATAACCAAGTGTGGAAATTAGTGCCAAGGCCAACCGAGAATCATAATGTCATTGGAACCAAGTGGATATTCAAGAACAAGCAAGATGCTCATGGGATCATTGTTCGCAACAAGGCTCGTTTGGTGGCACAAGGCTACTCCCAAGTCGAGGGTATCGACTACGGTGAAACCTTTGCTCCCGTTGCTCGCCTTGAATCTATTCGTTTGTTGATTGCTTATGCTTCTCATCATAATTTCACGTTGCAACAAATGGATGTGAAGAGTGCTTTTCTTAATGGTCCCATTAATGAGTTGGTGTATGTCAAACAACCCCCCGGGTTCGAAGATCCATATTTCCCCGATCATGTGTACCAACTCCACAAGGCGCTCTATGGCCTTAAACAAGCCCCACGTGCGTGGTATGAGCATCTTACGGAGTTGTTACAAGATCGTGGGTTCGAAATCGGGAAAATCGACCCCACTCTTTTTACTAAGAAGGTCAAAGGGGAGTTGTTTGTGTGCCAACTATATGTTGATGATATTATTTTTGGTTCCCCTAACAAAGCTTTCAATGAAGAATTTGCCGCTCTCATGACCTCAAAGTTCAAGATGTCTATGATGGGAGAGTTGAAGTTCTTTCTCGGGTTCAAAATCAAGCAAAGAAGAGAAGGAACCTTCATCAACCAAGCCAAATACACTCAAGACATGCCCAAGAGATTCAAGTTAAGTGATGTAAAGCCGGCCTCCACCCCAATGCCGGTCAAATGCCAACTTGACATTGATCCCAATGGTAAAGCGGTGGATCAAAAGGTAAATTGCTCCATGATTGGATCCTTGCTGTATCTTTGTGCATCTAGACCGGATATCATGTTGAGTGTGGGAATTTGTGCACGGTTTCAAGCCGCACCTAAGGAAAGCCACTTTGTGGCGGTCAAGCGAATCTTTCGATATTTGGCTCATACCCCAAACTTTGGCTTATGGTACCCAAGAGGAGCCAACTTTGATCTTTTGGGTTATACAGATTCAGATTGGGCGGGAGACAAAGTGGATAGGAAGTCCACCTCCGGAGGGTGCCAATTACTTGGTTGCTCTTTAGTGAGTTCGTCTTCTAAGAAGCAAAGTTGTGTGTCTCTCTCGTCCACCGAAGCAGAGTATGTGGCTGCCGGTAGTTGTTGTGCTCAACTCCTATGGATGAGGCAAACTTTAATTACGGTGTCACTTCTGACGAAGTGCCTCTTTGGTGTGACAATGAAAGTGCCATCAAGATCTCTCTCAACCTGGTGCAACACTTCAAGACGAAGCATATTGAGATTCGGTATCACTTCATCCGGGATCAGATTAGGCGAAGGGAGATCAAGCTCAAGTATGTCAACACTCATGATAACCTCGCAGATATTTTCACGAAGCCCTTGGATGAAGCAAGATTTCGCGAGTTAAGGCATGAGCTAAATATCATTGATTCGAGCAATGTGGTTTGAACCTTTGCACACCCCACCATATTCATCATGCCTTCTTGTCTAGGTGCAGGCATGGACATAGGGGGAGTGTTGTTCTCTCAATGAACTCTTCCTTCCCCCATCATGCATAAATTGATCGAGTCTTTCACATTAACCATTTTTTATGGTACTTGTGCTTCAAAGACGAGTTTTGGTCATGGGCCCAAGGTTAAAATATTCGCAGTGTGTTTCCTGTCCTCTTGCTAGTGTTCTATTTGCTGAGTCTTAGTTTCCTCTTCTTGCCATTTGTTTTTCCCTTCTTTTTGAGCCGAGTCGGCTTGTGTCTAGTTGTGAGTCTTGCTGGGCGGTACTACCGCTGGTGGTGCGCGGTACTACCGCTTATGTTGATAAGCGGTACTACCGCCCATCAGCGCGGTACTACCGCTGAGGGGCGGGACCAGGGGATTATGTCGAGGCAGGGGGAGGTTTCGTCTCCCCCATACCCATTCACTTCGCCCCCTCGTTCCTCTTCATCCCTCCAATGTCATCTCGCCGCGGGAGGGCTCCGGCGGGCCTCCGTCTCCGGGCCGTCACTCTCCATTTCCTTCGGTGGAGTCGATCCCCACCTCGTCCTCTTGCCATGGATGCCGGTATTGTTGGGGAACGTAGTAATTTCAAAATTTTCCTACGCACACGCAAGATCATGGTGATGCATAGCAACGAGAGGGGAGAGTGTGTCCACGTACCCTCGTAGACCGAAAGCGGAAGCGTTAGCACAACGCGGTTGATGTAGTCGTACGTCTTCACGATCTGACTGATCAAGTACCGAACGCACGGCACCTCCGAGTTCAGCACACGTTCAACTCGATGACGTCCCTCGAACTCCGATCCGGCCGAGCTTTGAGGGAGAGTTCCGTCAGCACGATGACGTGGTGACGATGATGATGTTCTACCGACGCAGGGCTTCGCCTAAGCACCGCTACGATATTATCGAGGTGGATTATGGTGGAGGGGGCCACCGCACACGGCTAAGAGATCCAAGGGATCAATTGTTGTGTCTATGGGGTGCCCCCCTCCTCCGTATATAAAGGGGGGAAGGAAGAGGGGGCCGGCCAAGGGGAGGAGGCGCGCCCAAGGGGGGGCAATCCTACTCCAAGTAGGTTTTGCCCCCCTTTCCTATTCCAACTAGGAGAAGAGGGAAGGAGGAGGTGGAGAGAAGGAAGGAGAAGGGGGGCCGCCGCCCCTTCCCTTTCCCAATTCGGATTGGGGCAAGGGGGGCCGCGCGCCACCTCCTGGCCGCCTCTCCTCTTCCACCACTTGGGCCCATGAGGCCCAATAACCTCCGGGGGGGGGGGGGGTTCCGGTAACCCCCCCGTACTCCGGTATATATCCGATAACCCCCGGAACCATTCCAGTGTCTGAATATAGTTGTCCAATATATCAATCTTCATGTCTCGACCATTTCGAGACTCCTCATTAAGTTCGTGATCACATCCGGGACTCCGAACTACCTTCGGTACATCAAAACACATAAACTCATAATATAACCGTCATCGAATTTTAAGCGTGCAGACCCTACGGACTCAAGAACTATGTAGACATGACCGAGACACATCTCCGGTCAATAACCAATAGCGGAACCTGGATGCTCATATTGGCTCCCACATATTCTACGAAGATCTTTATTGGTCAAACTACATAACAACATACGTTGTTCCCTTTGTCATCGGTATGTTACTTGCCCGAGATTTGATCGTCGGTATCTCAATACCTAGTTCAATCTCGTTACCGGCAAGTCTCTTTACTCGTTATGTAATACATCAGCCCGCAACTAACTTATTAGCTGCAATGCTTGCAAGGCTTATAGTGATGTGCATTACCGAGTGGGCCCGGAGATACCTCTCCGACAATCGGTGTGACAAATCCTAATCTCGAAATACGCCAACCCAACAAGTACCTTCAGATACACCTGCAGAGCACCTTTATAATCACCCAGTTATGTTGTGACGTTTGGTAGCACACAAAGTGTTCCTCTGGTAAACGGGAGTTGCATAATCTCATAGTCATAGGAACATGTATAAGTCATGAAGAAAGCAATAGCAACATACTAAACGATCAAGTGCTAAGCTAACGGAATGGGTCAAGTCAATCACATCATTCTCCTAATGATGTGATCCCGTTAATCAAATTACAACTCTTTGTCCATGGCTAGGAAACATAACCATCTTTGATCAACGAGCTAGTCAAGTAGAGGCATACTAGTGACACTCTGTTTGTCTATGTATTCACACATGTATCATGTTTCCGGTTAATACAATTCTAGCATGAATAATAAACATTTATCATGATATAAGGAAATAAATAATAACTTTATTATTGCCTCTAGGGCATATTTCCTTCAGTCTCCCACTTGCACTAGAGTCAATAATCTAGATTACACAGTAATGATTCTAACACCCATGGAGCGTTGGTGCTGATCATGTTTTGCTCGCGGAAGAGGCTTAGTCAACGGGTCTGCAACATTCAGATCCGTATGTATTTTGCAAATCTCTATGTCTCCCACCTGGACTTGATCCCGGATGGAGTGGAAGCGTCTCTTGATGTGCTTGGTTCTCTTGTGAAATCTGGATTCCTTTGCCAAAGCAATTGCACCAGTATTGTCACAAAAGATTTTCATTGGACCCGACGCAGTAGGTATGACACCTAGATCGGATATGAACTCCTTCATCGAGACTCCTTCATTTGCTACTTCCGAAGCAGCTATGTACTCCGCTTCACATGTAGATCCCGCTACGACGCTTAGTTTAGAACTGCACCAACTGACAGCTCCACCGTTCAATAAACACGTATCCGGTTTGCGATTTAGAATCGTCCAGATCAGTGTCAAAGCTTGCATCGACGTAACCATTTACGACGAGCTCTTTGTCACCTCCATAAACAATAAACATATCCTTAGTCCTTCTCAAGTATTTCAGGATGTTCTTGACCGCTGTCCAGTGATCCACTCCTGGATTACTTTGGTACCTCCCTACTAAACTAATAGCAAGGCACACATCAGGTCTGGTACACAACATTGCATACATGATAGAGCCTATGGCTGAAGCATAGGGAACATCTTTCAATTTATCTCTATCTTCTGCAGTGGTCGGGCATTGAGTCTTACTCAACTTCACACCTTGTAACACAGGCAAGAACCCTTTCTTTGCTTGATCCATTTTGAACTTCTTCAAAACTTTGTCAAGGTATGTGCTTTGTGAAAGTCCAATTAAGCGCCTTTATCTATCTCTATAGATCTTAATGCCCAATATATAAGCAGCTTCACCGAGGTCTTTCATTGAAAAACTCTTATTCAAATATCCCTTTATGCTGTCCAGAAATTCTATATCATTTCCGATCAATAATATGTCATCCACATATAATATCAGAAATGCTACAGAGCTCCCATTCACTTTCTTGTAAATACAGGGTTCTCCAAAAGTCTGTATAAAACCATATGCTTTGATCACACTATCAAAACGTTTATTCCAACTCCGACAGGCTTCCACCAGTCCATCAATGGATCGCTGGAGCTTGCACACTTTGTTAGCTCCCTTTGGATCGACAAAACCTTCCGTTTGCATCATATACAACTCTTCTTCCAGAAATCCATTCAGGAATGCAGTTTTGACATCCATTTGCCAAATTTCATAATCATAAAATGCAGCAATTGCTAACATGATTCGGACAGACTTAAGCATCACTACGGGTGAGAAAGTCTCATCGTAGTCAACTCCTTGAACTTGTCGAAAACCTTTTGCAACAAGCCAAGCTTTATAGACAGTAACATTACCGTCAGCGTCAGTCTTCTTCTTGAAGATCCATTTATTTTCGATGGCCTGCCGATCATCGGGCAGGTCCACCAAAGTCTATACTTTGTTCTCATACATGGATCCCATCTTAGATTTCATGGCCTCAAGCCATTTTGCGGAATCTGGGCTCATCATCGCTTCTTCATAGTTCGTAGGTTCGTCATGGTCTAGTAACATAACCTCCAGAACAGGATTACCGTACCACTCTCGTGCGGATCTTACTCTGGTTGACCGACGAGGTTCAGTAACAACTTGTTCTGAAGTTTCATGATCATCATCATTAACTTCCTCACTAATTGGTATAGACGTCACAGGAACCGGTTTCTGTGATGAACTATTTTCCAATAAGGGAGCAGGTACAGTTACCTCATCAAGTTCTACTTTCCTCCCACTCACTTCTTTTGAGAGAAACTCCTTCTCTAGAAAGGATCCATTCTTGGCAACGAATGTCTTGCCTTCGGTCTGTGATAGAAGGTGTAACCAACAGTCTCATTTGGGTATCCTATGAAGACACATTTCTCCGACTTGGGTTTGAGCTTATCAGGTTGAAGCTTTTTCACATAAGCATCGCAGCCCCAAACTTTAAGAAACGACAACTTTGGTTTCTTGCCAAACCACAGTTCATAAGGCGTCGTCTCAACGGATTTTGATGGTGCCCTATTTAACATGAATGCGGCCGTCTCTAAAGCATAACCCCAAAACGATAGCGGTAAATCAGTAGGAGACATCATAGATCGCACCATATCTAGTAAAGTACGATTACGATGTTCGGACACACCATTACGCTGTGGTGTTCCAGGTGGCGTGAGTTGCGAAACTATTCCGCTTTGTTTCAAATGTAGACCAAACTCGTTACTCAAATATTCTCCTCCACGATCAGATCGCAGAAACTTTATTTTCTTGTTACGATGATTTTCAACTTCACTCTGAAATTCTTTGAACTTTTCAAATGTTTCAGACTTATGTTTCATTAAATAGATATACCCATATCTGCTTAAATCATCTGTGAAGGTGAGAAAATAACGATACCCGCCGCGAGCCTCAACATTCATTGGTCCACATACATCAGTATGTATGATCTCCAATAAATCAGTTGCTCGCTCCATAGTTCCGGAGAACGGTATTTTAGTCATCTTGCCCATGAGGCATGGTTCGCAAGTACCAAGTGATTCATAATCAAGTGATTCCAAAAGTCCATCAGTATGGAGTTTCTTCAAGCGCTTTACACCAATATGACCCAAACGGCAGTGCCACAAATAAGTTGCACTATCATTATCAACTCTGCATCTTTTGGCTTCAACATTATGAATATGTGTATCACTACTATCGAGATTCATCAAAAATAGACCACTCTTCAAGGGTGCATGACCATAAAACATATTACTCATATAAATAGAAGAACCATTATTCTCTGATTTAAATGAATCACCGTCTCGCATCAAACAAGATCCAGATATAATGTTCATGCTCAACGCTGGCACCAAATAACAATTATTTAGGTCTAATATTAATCCCGAAGGTATATGTAGAGGTAGCGTGCCGACGGCGATCACATCGACTTTGGAACCGTTTCCCACGCGCATCGTCACCTCGTCCTTAGCCAGTGTCCGCTTAATCCGTAGTCCCTGTTTCGAGTTGCAAATATTAGCAACAGAACCAGTATCAAATACCCAGGTGCTACTGCGAGCTCTGGTAAGGTACACATCAATAACATGTATATCACATATACCTTTGTTCACCTTGCCATCCTTATCTGCCAAATACTTGGGGCAGTTCCGCTTCTAGTGACCAGTCTCCTTGCAGTAGAAGCACTCAGTCTTAGGCTTAGGTCCAGACTTGAGTTTCTTCTCTTGAGCAGCAACTTGTTTGCTGTTCTTCTTGAAGTTTCCCTTCTTCTTCCCTTTGCCCTTTTTCTTGAAACGAGTGGTCTTATTGACCATCAACACTTGATAGTCCTTCTTGATTTTTACCCCGAAACCTTTAGCATTGCGAAGAGCTCAGGAATTGTCTTATTCATCCCTTGCATGTTATAGTTCATCATGAAGCTCTTGTAGCTTGGTGGCAGTGATTGAAGAATTCTGTCAATGACGCTATCATCCGGAAGATTAACTCCCAGTTGAATCAAGTGATTGTTATACCCAGACATTCTGAGTATATGCTCACTGACAGAACTATTCTCCTCCATCTTGCAGCTGTAGAACTTATTGGAGACTTCATATCTCTCAATCCGAGCATTTGCTTGAAATATTAACTTCAACTCCTGGAACATCTCATATGCTCCATGACGTTCAAAACATCGTTGAAGTCCCGGTTCTAAGCCGTAAAGCATGGCACACTGAACTATCGAGTAGTCATCAGCTTTGCTCTGCCAGACGTTCATAACATCTGGTGTTGCTCCTGCAGCAGGTTTGGCACCTAGCGGTGCTTCCAGGACGTAATTCTTCTGTGCAGCAATGAGGATAATCCTCAAGTTACGGACACAGTCCGTGTAATTGCTACCATCATCTTTCAACTTTGCTTTCTCAAGGAACGCATTAAAATTCAACGGAACAACAGCACGAGCCATCTATCTACAACAACATAGACATGCAAAATACTATCAGGTACTAAGTTCATGATAAATTTAAGTTCAACTAATCATATTACTTAAGAACTCCCACTTAGATAGACATCCCTCTAATCATCTATGTGATCACGTGATCCAAATCAACAAAACCATAACCGACCATCACGTGAAATGGAGTAGCTTTCAATGGTGAACATCACTATGTTGATCATATCTACTATATGATTCACGCTCGACCTTTTGGTCTCAGTGTTCCGAGGCCATATCTGCATATGCTAGGCTCGTCAAGTTTAACCTGAGTATTCTGTGTGTGCAAAACTGGCTTGCACCCGTTGTAGATGGACGTAGAGCTTATCACACCCGATCATCACGTGGTGTCTAGGCACGACGAACTTTGGCAACGGTGCATACTTAGGGAGAACACTTTTATCTTGAAATTTAGTGAGAGATCATCTTATAATGCTACCGTCAATCAAAGCAAGATAAGATGCATAAAGGATAAACATCACATGCAATCAATATAAGTGATATGATATGGCCATCATCATCTTGTGCTTGTGATCTCCATCTCCGAAGCACCGTCATGATCACCATCGTCACCGGCGCGACACCTTGATCTCCATCGTAGCATCGTTGTCGTCTCGCCAACTATTGCTTCTACGACTATCGCTACCGCTTAGTGATAAAGTAAAGCAATTACAGGGCGATTGCATTGCATACAATAAAGCGACAACCATATGGCTCCTGCCAGTTGCCGATAACTCGGTTACAAAACATGATCATCTCATACAATAAAATATAGCATCATGTCTTGACCATATCACATCACAACATGCCCTACAAAAACAAGTTAGACATCCTCTACTTTGTTGTTGCAAGTTTTACGTGGCTGCTACGGGCTGAGCAAGAACCGTTCTTACCTATGCATCAAAACCACAATGATAGTTCGTCAAGTTAGTGCTGTTTTAACCTTCTCAAGGACCGGGCGTAGCCACACTCCGTTCAACTAAAGTTGGAGAAACTGACACCCGCCAGCCACCTGTGTGCAAAGCACGTCGGTAGAACCAGTCTCGCGTAAGCGTACGCATAATGTCGGTCCGGGCCACTTCATCCAACAATACCGCCGAACCAAAGTATGACATGCTGGTAAGCAGTATGACTTGTATCGCCCACAACTCACTTGTGTTCTACTCGTGCATATAACATCAACGCATAAAACCTGGCTCTGATGCCACTGTTGGGGAACGTAGTAATTTCAAAATTTTCCTATGCACACGCAAGATCATGGTGATGCATAGCAACGAGAGGGGAGAGTGTGTCCACGTACCCTCGTAGACTGAAAGCGGAAGTGTTAGCACAACGCGGTTGATGTAGTCGTACGTCTTCACGATCCGACCGATCAAGTACCGAACGCACGACACCTCCGAGTTCAGCACACGTTCAACTCGATGACCTCCCTCGAACTACGATCCAGCCGATCTTTGAGGGAGAGTTCCGTCAGCACGACGGCGTGGTGACGATGATGATGTTCTACCGATGCAGGGCTTCGCCGAAGCACCGCTACGATATTATCGAGGTGGATTATGGTGGAGGGGGGCACCGCACACGGCTAAGAGATCCAAGGGATCAAAATTGTTGTGTCCATGGGGTGACCCCCTCCTCCGTATATAAAGGGGGGAAGGAAGAGGGGGCCGGCCAAGGGGAGGAGGCGCGCCCAAGGGGGGGCAATCCTACTCCAAGTAGGTTTTGCCCCCCTTTCCTATTCCAACTAGGAGAAGAGGGAAGGAAGGAGAAGGGGAGCCGCCGCCCCCTTCCCTTTCCCAATTCGGATTGGGGCAAGGGGGGCCGCGCGCCACCTCCTGGCCGCCTCTCCTCTTCCCCCACTTGGGCCCATGAGGCCCAATAACCTCCGGGGGGGGGGGTTCCGGTAACCACCCGGTACTCCGGTACATATCCGATATCCCCCGGAACCATTCCGGTGTCCGAATATAGTCGTCCAATATATCAATCTTCATGTCTCGACCATTTCGAGACTCCTCGTTATGTCCGTGGTCACATCCGGGACTCCAAACTACCTTCGGTACATCAAAACACATAAACTCATAATATAACTGTCATCGAACTTTAAGCGTGTGGACCCTACGGGTTCGAGAACTATGTAGACATGACCGAGACACATCTCCGGTCAATAACCAATAGCGGAACCTGGATGCTCATATTGGCTCCCACATATTCTGCGAAGATCTTTATCGGTCAAACCGCATAACAACATACGTTGTTCCCTTTGTCATCAGTATGTTACTTGCCCGAGATTCGATCGTCGGTATCTCAATACCTAGTTCAATCTCGTTACCGGCAAGTCTCTTTACTCATTCCGTAATACATCATCCCGCAACTAACTTATTAGCTGCAATGCTTGCAAGGCGTATAGTGATGCGCATTACCGAGTGGGCCCAGAGATACCTCTCCGACAATTGGAGTGACAAATCCTAATCTCAAAATACGCCAACCCAACAAGTACCTTCGGATACACCTGTAGAGCACCTTTATAATCACCCAGTTATGTTGTGATGTTTGGTAGCACACAAAGTGTTCCTCTGGTAAACGGGAGTTGCATAATCTCATAGTCATAGGAACATGTATAAGTCATGAAGAAAGCAATAGCAACATACCAAACGATCAAGTGCTAAGCTAACGGAATGGGTCAAGTCAATCACATCATTCTCCTAATGATGTGATCCCGTTAATCAAATGACAACTCTTTGTCCATGGCTAGCAAACATAACCATCTTTGATCAACGAGCTAGTCAAGTAGAGGCATACTAGTGACACTCTGTTTGTCTATGCATTCACACATGTATCATGTTTCCGGTTAATACAATTCTAGCATGAATAATAAACATTTATCATGATATAAGGAAATAAATAATAACTTTATTATTGCCTCTAGGGCATACTTCCTTCAGGTATTGCCCCCGTTCCTCCTCTCTTCTTGTCTAGATTTCAGATCTAGGGTTTTAGGGGCAATAGTGGTTGCATCTCTCGATTTTTGGCTAAATCTAGGCTTGAGTAGGTTGGAGAAGGCAACTAGACTCTTTGGATTGATGTTTGGTAGGCTTATTTTTGAATTTGGCATCCCCGATAGTGCCGGATCTGTCCATGCAGTAGGGAACCGTTGTTCCCCGTCTCGAGCGGTACTACCGCCCATCTTGAGCGGTACTACCGCGCGAGCGGTACTGCCGCGGTAGGGTCGCGGTACTACCACTAGATGCCCAGTTCCATCATCTCCTACCACATTTTGATCCATGTTTGTTTTGTTTGGTGGCTTATGCTCTTTCTTTCGTGTTTCTTCTTCTATCCGTGTGTTTGGTTCCAGGTGATGAACATCCTGAGCAGCAAGTCCGCCGTGTCAACCCCGGGCGTTCAACGTCAAAGCGCTACCGCACATCTGAGTCAGCAGGTGGTTCCTCCAGTGCTCCGCCGCCGCCAGCGGGTGCTTCCTCAAGTGCTCCACCTCTGCCTCAACTCAAGAAGAAGCCAGCCAATAGGCCGAAGCCGAGGGGCAAGACTGTGACTGAGATGACTGCCAAGGAATTCTGGGAAAGGCGTCGCCGCAACCCCTATACTGAAGACCAAGAACCCAATTTGGTCAACCGCCCGTTCTGGAACCGTTTTCAGTATGCCACCTACTTTGATGTGATCAAGACTAAGAAGAATCTCGATGTCGATGTACGTTCCATCGACATGGATGCTATGGAAAAGGACCCTGAGTACTTTGGTGAAGCCCTTCAGATGTGCTCTCAGCTGAACATTCTCAAGATCATGCAGTTCAACAAGGACTTTGATGCAGATTTGGTGGCTCAATTCTATGCCACTGTCCATCTAGGGACTGATGAAGAAAGGACTCTGACTTGGATGACAAATGGCAAGTTGCTTTTTGTCAAGTGGAAGGCCTTCATGGGGTTACTTGGGGTGGAAGATCACGGGTTTGAGACTCAAGTCGGCTTCCGCCCTCACCGCAATGCAACCTCCACTCACAAGCAAGCCCTCTGGCCCTACTGTTCTGTGAAGATTCACCCCGATACTAAGAAGAAAACCTATGAGCTGCCTGCCTTTCTGGACATCCTTCACCGTGTCCTCCGAGAGACTCTCTTCCCTCGTATCGGGAATCTAGATATGGTTCACTCCGATCTCGTGGACATGCTTCTCTTCCGCCAGCATCAGAAGGAAGCAAACACTGGCGAGTCCCTGGACATTTCTCATGTTATGTGGTCTGAACTTCTATCTGCTCTTTCTAAGCGCAAGTGCCCGATCTATGGTCCGTTCATCATGTTGCTCATTGAGAAGGCCTGGAGACGTGTCTATCCCACGGTGATGCTGGAAACTGGAGAATTGATTTCTCATGAGATTAAGCGTCTGAGGAAGATGGACAATTGGGGCACCTCAGCCCCTAAATCTGGGGGTCCATCTTCTGCTGCTGCCACGAACACCGAGGGCGAGGCTGATGCTGATGATGACGATGACTATGAGCCTTCTGGAGCAGAGCCCTCTTGGGTAAAGAAGCTCAAGCACAAGATGAAGAAACTTTTCTGCATGGAGTCTCATGGTCAGTACATGACTCATGTAGCTGAGAAGAAGGCCAGGGGACGTCACAAGTAGGTCATGCGTCAGTTGGGTGCGACCGTTACCAGCGGATCTGAGGGCCAGATAACTGAGGAGGAGGAGTGGATTTAGCAGCACTGCCCGTGGACCGATTCCGACGCCGAGCAGTTTCCGACCGATGACGGCGGTGCAGACGATCCCGCTAGGATATGATGTTCGAGATCCTCAGCTTGCTTTCACCTGGAGCCGTAGCAACGCTCTTTGCCCCTTTTGGTGTCTCGATGCCAAAGGTGGAGAGAGTTTAGGGATTTGTGTCGTTGAGTTGCGAGTGTTCCTTTGTGGTTTCGTTGTGTTTTCTCGCCATTTGCTTTGTTTGGTTTTGTGCCAGTGAGACCTAAATTCCAGACATATGGTGTGAGACATATGCTACCTTATCTTTTTCTTATCATTATCTATGTCTATCTAGTCCGTTGGTATCTTATGAGTTGCATGCTTATCCTGTTATATACCCTGCTCTCTTGGACCCCGCTTAGGTTGCTGGTCTCTAAAATATAGGGGGAGTGTTGATACTAGTATGTGTGCCGTGCAGTCCAAAGCACTTATCTAGATAGCACACATCTAGGGGGAGCCCGTCTATATTTTAGAGATGTGGGGTTTGCTTATGTCCTATGTCTTTTCCCGTTTGTGCAAATCCCGTATTGTCATCAATCCACCAAAAAGGGGGAGATTGTAAGGGCATATTTATCCCTAAGATGTTTTGGTGATTGATGACAATGCTTTTGCGGACTAATCGTGTGCGTTGAGTTTTTTAGAGATTCATCCTTTGGCACGAGACGATTCCCTCCCCTCGGAGTTTGAAGCGAAGATGGTGTAGCCCTTTTGATTCAGTTTTGGTGGACTAGTTTCGTAGGAGTCACCGTACTATCAAGAGGGGGTCCGCTTTGGTAAGGCTAGGGTGGAATCAAGACGTACACATCCTTTGCACACCCTCTGAGCCTTTCCGCTTCAATGGAGAGATCATTCCCCATTCGTTGTGCATCACTTGGTCCCAGCGGTAGTACCGCGGGCCATAGCGGTAGTACCGCCCGAGTGCTACAAGCGGCAGTACCGCTCCACAGCGGTAGTACCGCTTGGAGCCCTCCGCGGTAGTACCGCTGCGACTCCATGCTACTACCGCCTTGACTCGAGGGCTCTTTTCTCGTGTCGGATTTTGCGGTACTAGTTGCGCCAGTAGAGGCGGTAGTACCGTTCTTAAGCGGTAGTACCGCCCTTACCACCACGGTAGTACCGCTCTGGGTCCGGGTCCTCCCTTCGCTCCTCGCCCCCTAGCTGCACGGCAGTACCACGAGGGGGAGCGGTAGTACCGCTGAGGCCAGCGGTAGTACCGCTGCCCCCTGCGGTAGTACCGCCCTCTGCGGGGCTCCTTTGGGGGTAACGGTTGGATTGTTTCCCCCCACTATAAAAGGGGGTCTTCTTCCCCAAAGTTGACTCACCTCTTCCCCCAAAAGCTCCATTGTTGCTCCAAGCTCCATTTTTGCCCGATCTCTCTCCCTAGCCAATCAAACTTGTTGATTGGCTCGGGATTGGGTGAGAAGGCCCCGATCTACACTCCCACCAAGAGAAATTTGATTCCCCCCCACTAATCCCTAGCGGATCTTGTTACTCTTGGGTGTTTGAGCACCCTAGACGGTTGAGGTCACCGCGGAGCCATAGTCCATTGTGGTGAAGCTTCGTGGTGTCATTGGGAGCCTCCAATTAAGTTGTGGAGATTGCCCCAACCTTGTTTGTAAAGGTTCGGTCGCCGCCTTCAAGGGCACCAATAGTGGAATCACGGCACCTCGCATTGTGTGAGGGCGTGAGGAGAATACGGTGGCCCTAGTGGCTTCTTGGGGAGCATTGTGCCTCCACACTGCTCCAACGGAGACGTACTTCCCCTCAAAAGGAAGGAACTTCGGTAACACATCCTCGTCTTCACCGGCTCCACTCTTGGTTATCTCGTCCCTTTACTTGTGCAAGCTTATTTGTGTTGTATCCCTTGCTTGCTTGTGTGCTTGTTGTTGTTGCACCATATAGGTTGCTCACCTAGTTGCATATCTAGACAACCTACTTTGATGCAAAGTTTAATTTGGTAAAGAAAAGTAAAAAATTGTTAGTTTCCTATTCACCCCCCTCTAGTCAACTATATTGATCCTTTCAACGGGAAAGTTGCGTGTTTACATCAGATTTCCACCGGTATATTACTTGCTCAATTCCGGTGAGTGTGCCGGTGAGTGGATGGAGACCTACAGGCCAAAAAAGCACGTGAAAAACAGAGTGAAGTTCAAGTAGACATGCCGAGAAGTCCAGGTTCTTCACGCGGTGCATATTCGAAGAATCTGTTTTGCGATAACGGCAGAACGAATGATCTCGTTGTTTTCGAAATTACTTGAAAACGTCTAGGAATCATAGAAAACCATCAATATGAAAAAGTTTTGCATTTTCCTTAGCTTTTCAACGATATATTATTTGCCCCATTCCGATAATGTTTGTAGATATTATGGTGAAAATACGTTTTTAGACATTTTCAAAATTGACTTAAAACAATACATAATTGGGAGAAACAATATATACCAAAAAAATCACATTTCCCCAAGCTTTCCAACGCCATATCATTTGATACATTCGTACGTAGGTTAAAAAATTAGCTCAAAAATACGAACTCAGTGCAACTTGGACCGTTTGCTAAATTACTTTTAAACGGTTCAAGATTAGAAACAATTTAAACATGAAAAAGTAGCGCATTTTCATAAGCTTTCCAACGCCATATCATTTGCCTCCATTGGTTTAGCCGTTTAAAAATGACATTGAAAATACCAACTCGGCTGTTCGGTTTGCGAAATTTTATAACGTTCCAAATTACTCTTTAACCGTAGGGAATTAGAGAAAACTTACAACATATGTAAGGAGCGGTTTTGCAGCAGCTTTCCAACGCCATATTTTTTGCCTCATTTCGATAAACAGTTTTGAAATGCGATCAAAAATACAATTCACGTTTTTTGTATGAACAAAAAAGGTTTTCATAACTGCTCTTAAACCGCTTACATTTTGCCAAAAATTTTACTTGGGTCATGATACTTGTGTCCATAGCTTTCCAATGGTATATCGAAAGCCCCATTTGGGCAATGTTAGCGGAAGTTCAACCTAGCACTAGGGGAAGTTCAGGTCGAACAACTCACGCAGTAAAATTGCAACACAGACATGTTTCATCACGACTCGAGAGCAAATCTGCCAATGAGCGAGATTCCTATTAAAATGGACATTTAGAAGCTAAAAACCGTTTGTAGATTACACTTACATCACATAGAACATGAGTGACCAAAAAAATTCACGCGGAGAGACACAGTTGAAAAGATAGCCCGAAGGTCGGGTTCCTACAGAGGGAAGTTCAGGCATGTAACTTAGGAAGTTCTTGTTGTGATCAGAATAATATTCTGATCCCATGATCAGAATAGTGTTTATGTATATATATATATATATATGTGAAATTGAATGAATTTAAGAAAAAAACAGGGGCTATACAGGCTCTTTGCCGTCTGCTGGCAGACGACAAAGAGCTTTCCATCAGCCAGCAGACGGCAAATATGCCACGTGCAGCTACCTGTGCAACCTGGGGGCAATAGGCTGGCTATTTGGATGCTTTTCCATCTGCTGGCAGACAGCAAAGACCATTGCATCTTTGCCGCCAGCCAACAGACGGCAAAGAAACCAAATAGGCCAGTCCCCAGGTGCTGCCACGTGGCCCGCTATGCCGTCCGCTGGCATATGGAAAATATGCAAAGGTCTTTGCCATCCGCTAGCTGACGGCAAAGCACGCCGTTAACCCCTTAACGGGCCTAAGATGACACGTGTGCCGTCTGCTGGCGGACGGCAAAGAGCTTTGAGTCTTTGCCGTTTGCCAGCAGACGGCAAAGAGCCCTTTGCTGTAGCCTGTTCAGTCGGACGTTTTGCCGTCTACTGGCTAACGGCAAAGGTCTTTGCCGTCCGCCAGGCATGCCTTTGCCGTCAGCCATGGCTGACGGTGAAGAGTCTGTTTGTGATGCTTGTCACTGTGCCAAGATTCATCAACTCCCTTATCCTAAGCCAAATAGTGGGTGTCATGCTCCTTTAGAGCTTATTTTCAGTGATATATGGGGTCATGCAAGCGATTCTTTTAGAAGAAAGAAATATTATGTTAGTTTTATCGATGACTTCAGTAAACTCACTTGGATATATTTGCTCAAGTTCAAATCTGAAGTTGTCTCTATTTTCCAAGAATTCAAAAAACTTGTTGAGCCGAAATTTGACAGAAAAAGTCTTGCAGTCGAAAGTGACTGAGAGGGGAGTATGAGAAACTCAACTCTTTGCTTCGAGATGTAGGCATAGAACATCATGTATCCTGCCCACATGCCCATCAACAAAACGGCTCTGCCGAACATAAACATCGTCATATTGTAGAAGTTGGTCTTTTTCCCTTCTTGCTCATGCATCAATGCCCCTTAAATATTGGGATGAAGCTTTCATTCCAGCCACCTATCTCATAAATCGTTTACCTAGTATAGTGATTGGAAATTCCAGGACGCGGCGATTTGGTGCCCGGGCTTAGCTGCACCTGAAATCGCGGTGGTCTATTGTTGTCTCAGGATGTGAACAATTCATGTTTCAGGGTACGTAGTAAATCTAGGAATCTGACTTACCGATGCAATACTGTACAAAACAGTGTCGCATGGGTGGGCCCGAAGCGTACGGGGGGACCTCCTGGCGGAGTACGCGCATCTGATCCATGGCTCGGATCTTTGGCTTTTTGTCTGATCCAGGAACAGGAGCGCCGTACAGGACGTCGCGATAGAGTTGAGCCATTCGGGTAACTAATAGCCACTAATGCCAGGTGAGCTTTGGGGAAAAACAAGAAAAAATCAATCATACCACCCCGACCCACTCTGCCGCACCACCGCCCACAACCCTCCCTTCCCCCATTGGAATGCAGCTGGGCGGCCATGGTTCCTGTTCTCGATGCGGCTGCTTAAATCGCCGGAGTCAGATCGATGGAGGACGGTGGTTTAGAGTTCCTGCTAGATGCCGTCGACTGGTAAGTGGATTGGCGGCCTGGCGGATCTTATTTCTTGATAAGTTTTGCTGATGCAAATGGCGTGTGTTTTTGCAGGTTTTCCCCTTGGAGAATAGTTAGCAGATATAGTTTGGAAACCCGCTTTTGAGCGGGTCTAACGGCTACGAATAAATATTTCTTCTGCTATGGATCCTTCTTGATTAAGGACGGCTCGGAAATTAGATTCTGGGAGGACAAGTGGCTAGGAAATGCCACATTCCGGGAACAATATCTGGCTTTATACAACATTGTGCACCATAAGGGTGATACTATCACCAAGGTAATGGAATCTTTTCCGGCCAATGTGACATTCAGAAGAGATTTAATTGGACCCAGACTCCAATCATGGAACATCCTGCTCCAGAGGTTGTCCATGGTGCAATTGTTACATGGGTCTGATATATTCCGATGGAACCTCCATGGGAATGGAAAATTCTCGGTGGAGTCAATGTATAGAGCGTTAATCCAGTCTGATGTGCCAGTTGATAATAATAAGAAGATCTGAAAGATGAAGATACCTCTTAAGAATAAAATCCTTGCATGGTACCTTCATCGCGGAGTCATTCTTACTAAGGATAACCTTATTTAGAGGAATTGGCATGGAAGTACACAATGTGTCTTTTGTCACCATGATGAGACAATAAAACATTTATTCTTCTAATGCAAATTGGCTCATTCTATATGGTCAGCCATCCAAATAGCTTCTCGCTTGTATCCTCCTTGTAGTGTTGCTAATGCATTTGGCAACTGGGTACATGGGATTGATCACATGTTTAGAATTCTTCTCAGGGTGGGAGCGCTTGCCGTTATTTGGTCGCTTTGGCTGTGTAAAAATGATAAGGTTTTTGATGATAAAAGTACTTCTTTGATGCAGGTTATCTACAGATGTACCGGGGCTCTTCTTTTATGGTCGTCTCTACAACGCGTGGAGAATCAAGACCTGTTTACGGAGGTGTGTACACGATTTGAGGCTACGGCGAGGGATACTTTTATGCAACATGGGGGGCAGCATGATCTTATGATTGGCCCCCTACGCTTTAGGCATTATATGGACTCTACGTGTCACTTTGTATTTCGCCTTTTTTATGAGAGGACCTTGTTTGGCTGTGTGCATCTTAGTTATGCAGAGGCCGGGTGTAATGATTAAAAAAGCGTCCCTTTTTGAAAAAAATAGTTTGGAAAACCCAGATCCAGTGCCACTTGCGTTGTTAACTGCTGGGCTAGCGGATCCGACTAGTGAACAAGAACAAAATGTTGACTCTGGTAGCGGGCAGAATGTTGGGGGTGTGGCCCGTAGCCACCGAACTGCGGCGACCGACGACGTCAAGATTCATCCCCCACTGCTTCAGAACATTGACTGACCGGGTCAACCCAGAGGCCCCTTGGTGGACGAAGAGGTGAGCTGAAACTAATTCCATTTTTTCATAAATTAAACCTTGCACGCGAGACGTTGGCAGACAACATGTAGGTTTTGAGATAAAAAATACTGAAAGCCTGACAAAACTTATAAGCAATGAGAAAACATGCACGATTTTTTTAAACAGCCCAATGTTCTTTGTTACCGTAAAAAAAAGAATCTGGTTTGAGATCAATATACTGGAACGATGAACAACCTGATAGGAATGAGAGAATATGCATGATATTTTTTCTTCTTTGAAGAGTC
Source organism: Aegilops tauschii subsp. strangulata (assembly GCF_002575655.3). Taxonomy (NCBI): domain Eukaryota; kingdom Viridiplantae; phylum Streptophyta; class Magnoliopsida; order Poales; family Poaceae; genus Aegilops; species Aegilops tauschii. Next base: position 639,078,817 of record NC_053041.3, on the reverse strand, counting down.
CAACGTTTTTCTACTGTAAAATCTCATGTTTGAGATCAATATTAGAAATACAGACAAAAATGTCACCAGGGAAACCTTTTTTTCTTTTGTTAAATGCCAATTTTTTCTATTGTAAAATCTCAGGTTGCGTCTAGGAAGTGCACCCCGGACAGGACACCGTGTCCTCGTATGAGTGCATTGGAGCAGACAATAAGAAAATATGCCGAAGAACCTACTAGAAGTGTTACCCTCACCTTCGACTCACTTGATGAGGCATACGACTTCTACAATCTCTATTCATGGGAGACTAGATTTGGGATCCAGTATGGCAAAAGCAGACTAAATGCTGAAAGGACGAAGTGCTAGCGAACAGTAAATGTCGAGTGCTCGCAAACAGTGAAAGCCGAGTGAAGAATTTGATGTGGACAAATGGAAGCAGTAGGATGCAATACCAGTTCTTGGGTGATGTGGTAACATTTGACACAACATACAGAACCAACTTATATGACATGCCTTTTGGTTCGGAGTAAACAATCACTTCCGAAGCATTATCGATGCTGGTGTGGTGATGAGAGATGAGTAGGTTGAGAGTTTGAATGGGTTTTTGCTGAGTTCCTGAGGATGATGGGAGGGCCTGCACCCAGAACAATACTCACAGGTGATAGCATTAAGTTTATATTTGTTTTGTCTTGCTTATGATATTTTGCTTCTGAAACATAGAACTAATTGAACTGACTATGCTATGCATTTTGAGCAGACCAGAACAGGGCCATGGAGGTCGCAATCAGCAAGGTGTATCCAGACACCGTGCACTGGTGGTGCAAAAGGCATGTCCTAGAGAAGGCGAAGGAAAGCTTGGGACCACTGTAGACGAAGAAGAGTTACTTTCAGGCAGAGTTCCGTAAAGTTGTGAATCACATGCTGAAAGAAGGATGAGTTCGCAACAACATGGGCATGTTGCTTGATAAGTTCAATGGAGTGAGAGCGCGAACCACGTGTTGAAGTCTTACATGCCGACTGCAAGCCCGATGCACATATTTGTGAGGTAGTATATGCGATGCAACTCCAGTTTGATCTTGAGCGTGAAGAAATCTATGAGAAACAGTAATTCCCATACCCCTACATGATGTTCAAATAACTGACGAAGTCTGTCTTCTACCAGGGTGGACTAGTTAGGAGGACAAACTTGGCGATAGAGCGACATGCAAGCAAAATATATACAAATTGTAAATCTTCTTCTCCTATTGCCAGTGTGCTGGTCTGCTTGTTGATAGTCAGCTTTGTGATTTATCTAACTGAAGATCCAAAGCTTCTATATTATTTTAACTATGCAGTTAAAATGATAATTAGGAGGTACAAGAAAACAGGGCAATCGGCAGCACGTTACATGTTCAGACTGAGGCAAACTTATATACTAAATATTTGCAAAAAATGTCATGCATACTGTCTAAAATTATGATTTTTTTTGTCATCTTTTGAAATAGTTGCCAATTGATCTGCCTCATGTCCCTGTTTTCCTTTGAACTGAAGAATTTGCTTGCTTTTAAAATTTGACGAGTGGCTACTTCAGGTTGATATGGATGGCAAGTTTGTTATCAGTTTTCGAATTTGGGCTGAATAGCTATTGTCGTGAATTGTCACGGCAGATGTCCTAGTGTGAGGACTTAGTCTTGAGGCCAACGCATCTATGTGGTAGCTTGAGAGGGGTTGATCGGAATCGAGAGACGCAACACAAGACAAGGGTTTAGACAACTTCGGGCCCCGAGAAATATCATCCGGTAACAACCCTACATACTGTTTGTGGCTAGGTCTCATTATGCTCATCAGGGAGTCGCCGCATAAACCGGCTCCCCTTTAGTTGTGTCTAGCCTTAGAGATTATTTCTTGTCCCTCTTGGGGTGCCCTGCCCCTCCTTATATATGTTGAAGGGGTGGGTTACATGACTAGTCCTAGTAGGATTAGGATTACTCTTTACAAGTGTAGTCCTAGTCTTGCTTCCTTTGTAGGAGAATATTCCTTATGCCTTTGCTCTTAAGCCGGCCCACCATAACATGAGCCGGCCTTCTGGGCCTTGGGCCTAGTCCTCTATCTGACCCGCCGTCGGGGCCATCAGTGAGTCGCCAAGCTCATGAGTCGTCAGACCAGTAAGCCGCCAGACTCGTGAGTCGCCAATCCACCGGCGCGTTACCAATGAAACGCCAAGTCCCAGCCGGGTCATATATCCGGCCGGGTCATACCGCGGGGTATATCCCCGACATTTGCCCCCAGTTTAATTTGGATTTATCCATGTTAAACTGATCCTGCAAAATAACGCAAGAACAAATTCGACAGGTTGTGCTCCGGGTTAAATATTCTTGTAAGCCGGAACCTGATCATCATTAAGTCCTTGTCATTTCCTTCTTGAAAATCCGGGTCAATAGACCAGCTTCATAATCAATTTTCTTGTAGAATAAATATTGTAAATAAAGAATCCATTTGATTCGGCCTTCAATGCTCCGACTTGACAAAAATATTGGTCTTCAAATATTCAACTGATATTCAGCCGGATTGAAAATGTAGAACTTGTCGAGCTATGTTTTCCAAAATCGCCGGGTTATAAATACTGATGATTCCGGGTCATGACTGTTATAGACGTCGGGTCATGATTGTGGCCAACGCCAGGTCACACAATTGATCTTCCTGCTTTGCTCAAAACATGATAATTTTAAGATGTTCCTCCTTTATATGCATATCACCTGTAGCCCCCAAGTCTTAAGAAGGGAGCGTAGTAACAGCTTAAGACTTGCTTCAATATAAATGTTGCAACCTTGAAGAAATCGAGGTTGTTCATCTCAATCACTAGTCAAAACTGAATATTCCACATATGTAGCCCCCAAGTGTCGGGTTGTCATGCTTGTAGTAGCCTGGGACTTGTAATTATCTTATTCTCATAAAAACTTCAACCAGTGTAGCCCCCAAGGGCCGGGTCATAATGCAATAATGAGCAGGGACTTTATAAATATGATCATGTAGACTTGAACAGCAACGTGTAACCCCCACTATGGGGCTTGAACTCGCGTCCATAAGGTTGAGAGTCTTGTGCTCTACCAACCAAGCCATGAACCCTTCAATATAATGGATTAATGCATGTGTGCTTTGAATTTTTTGACAGGAGCAATTGGTAGCCCCCAAGGGCCGGCTCAGTATAGTGTGATGAGTCGGGTCTTCAATAAGGTGAGAAAAAATGACTTTGCATTAGCCCCCAAGTGCCATGGTGCATGCTGGCAGTGACATGGGACTTTCATATTTGATGTAATCTCAACTTGAATAATGTAGCCCCCAAGTGCCAGGTCGTAAGCCTGCAGCGACTCGGGACTATTCCTTTCATTGTAGAATAAATCATATCCATTGATAAATAATAGCCATTGCGCTAAAGCGACTTTGAAAACCTTAATCATAATACTGGTTATTGATAACCATAATAAAAATCCAGCCATGTTGGCTATTAAAGATTTGAATAATATAACCCGGCATGAAAACCGATTCCTGCCATATAAACCAGTATATCCATGCACATATGATGCATGCTATGATGATGTAATGATGATGCAATATATGATGATGTAATGATGATGCAATGTATGATGCAATATATGATGATGTATGTGTATGATAACAGAATACTTCAATGAAACTAGCATGATAGCCACTGGAGTATCCTCGCTTTTTGTAAGCCGGCTCTCACATGACCCAATCGATATTTTAACCTGGATAAGTTCAGATATGACTTATCGAGAGTACACGAGGTCGGAGTAGCATCAAGAAAACAGGCAGGTTTAACCAAGTTTCAATGAAGGTGGCTTAGTAGCCTGGGTTTATCCTCGCTATCTGTCGTGGAATTGTCACGGCAGATGTCCTAGTGTGAGGACTTAGTCGTGGAGTCATCGGAGTCATCGCAACGTGATTAACTTAAAGGGGTTAAACGGGTCAAAGGACACAGGAAGTTTATACTGGTTCAGCCCCTTGCGGTGAAGGTAAAGGCCTAATCTAATTTGAGGTGGTATTGCTTATGTCTCGATTGCCAGGGAGCGATTACGCTTGACCTAGCTTTCGATCTGTTGTCTCTTGCCCTAAGTCGTCGCCGGGTCGTCCCTTTATATACACAGGTTGACGCCTGGCGGCTTATGGAGTCCCGGCCGGCTTATAAACAACGTGTCCGGCTCGGTGACTAACTGTACATGCCTTAAAATACAAGTCATACACATATGGCGGCTTACACTAATTGGGCCTTAAGTCGTCTTTGGGCTTCAGGCCTTCAATGAGTGCGTAGTGAGCTACTGTCTTCAGTATCCTTCTGGGATCGCCTTGATAAACCGCCATGGGCTTAACCCGGCTCCCTCCTGGGCGGGTTAAACCCAGTAGTTCTATCCCCAACATTAGGCCCCATGTTGATTTGAACTTATTCATATCAATCTTCAACACTTAGAAAAAACTCCTTCCTTGTTATTCTTGCGAAATCTGGTAACTCGCCGTGACGTCATCTTCCAGGATCATGGTAACCCGCCATGACATCATCTGTCATTCATACTGTTTAAAACTCAAATCTTAATAAATCTTCTCTTTTAATTAATCTCCGAAAATCGAGGCGTATGTACTGTCATATATCCATTTTTGGCCTCCTCGATTCAAGCGCATGTCACTTATCCCCTTGCCTTATAAATAGGGCCAGGGGCCCTTTCACTTTCCCCTCTGCCTCTTTGTCTCCGTATTCCACCTCGCGACGCCCCAGCACCCGTGCTCTGCCGCCGCCGTCGACCTTCACCTCTGCTCCAACAACGGCCGCTGCATCGACCTGATCTGACCAGATTTCGTTCGCGCACCTCCGCTGTTCAACGGCCCTGGTTAGTTCTTCTTTTTCCTCTGCCCATAGATCCATTAGGGTTTCAACGAGTTCGTTAGAGTTCATCCTCACTCCCACTGTAGTTTGCGATTTTGATTCAAACATGGTACTCCTCCTATACCGCGGTAGCTATAGCACCCCCTTTTTACTATTTAGAACAACTCCTCTGCATAAGAAAACCAATCTGGACCCATGAACTGCTTGAGTATTGGTATTTTAGGTCTGAATATTTTTTCATTAACTGAAGCGCCGCATATCCGAAATTATAGCATCAATCTGTAAAACTTGTTTTTCTCAACACTTAGCAATTTTTCCATCCTCAGATCCGTACTTTCAATATCTGTATGGGCGGCTTAACTCAGAAATAGTAACCCGCCAGGTATCATTAGTCCCCTCTTAAGCCGCCAATAGTTCCTTGTAGCTTTGTAATGCCAATCTCCAACTTAACACCTATGCATGCTTCATTATTGTCTGTCTTTTAACTATAAGCCGGCTTGACCATATAATCTTGAACTGGCTTAACCTTTCTTTCAGATCCTTGGAAAAAATGGCCAAGACATATACGTCTTGCAATTGGGTCAAATCCCGGGTTACTGAAGAAGAACTGAACAACTTTGTCGCCACTGGCGCCTTAGCCAAAAAAGAGATCATGCATTGGAGAGCTCCTGGTGAAGAAGTTCCTCCTCAACCAAAAGATGGAGAAGTAATTGTTTTTGCTAATCACTTGGGCGGAGGGTTCAGCCCACCCGGCTAAAAGTTTTTCCGTGACGTGCTTCATTTCCTCCAACTGCACTCTCAAGACGTCAGACCCAACTCCGTATCTAACATTTGCAACTTCCAAGTATTCTGTGAAGCTTACCTTCAAGAGGAGCCCACAGTTGATTTATTCAGGGAGTTCTATTACTTAAACGGCCAAACATAATTTGTTGACGGGGCATGCCAAGAGCTTGGTGGAGTCTCAATTCAGCAAAGGAAGGAAGTCAGCTTTCCCCATGCCAAGCTACACAGTCACCCCAAAGACTGGAACCAGACTTGGTTCTACTGTCAAGATACATCTCCAGCCGGTGAGAATCCTCTGCCGGGTTACCGTGACCACCGACTTAGCAACAAACATCCCCTCCCCCAACGGCTTGATGCCAAGGAATGGTCCAAATACGCACCAGCCTTTTCAAAGCTTAGAGCCTTTATGGCCAATGGCTTAGCTGGTGTTGATTTTTTCCGGTGCTAGCTGTCTTGGAGTATCTTGCCATTAAGCCATCGCCCCAGCTTAGTCCTTTCTGCACTTTCAATAAGCCGCCAGCTGTAAGAGTCACACATTTTCTGCTTAGTCCATATTTTTGATACCAACTTATGATCTTTTCAATCTTAACAGGCTGACGATCCATTTTGGAAAAGGAAAACACAGGATAAGCCGGCCAAACCGGCTCGAACCAAAACCAAAGCCACCAAGAAGTCTACCAAGAAGGCCATCGACTTAAACATTGATGATGACAATGATAATGAGTCAGAGGTAGAACTTGACTCTCTTGGTTCCTTTTTCATACATCTCATTGACAATGATTGTTATCAGGACGACGCAGAGGCCAGCCGTGCAGGTGACGCAGAGATAATTATCCTTTCTTCCGGCTAAGAACCTCTGCCAACATAGAAAACCCGACAAGCAAGCCGGAAAGTAAGCTTTTCTCACCCTCTAGCTCACTTAGATCCCAACTTTCTTTTGAAGAAACAGCAACACGAAGCTTACCGGGTCACCCGGCATAGTGGTGGTCAAATCACCTCCTCCGGCTTACCAAATACTCCAGTTCGCAAACGCCGCCCGGAGGTCTTAAATATTTCTGATATACTTTATCCCAAGGCGGGTCATTTCCGACAACCTCTTAACCCGTCTGATTCAAACTATCAGGGGTCATCTCTTTCCTCTTCTGGCGAGTCAACAAAGACACAAATCCCAGCTTTCAAAACTTTACCTGGGTAAGAATATTCTCAATCATCAAAACTTTTATGCCTGATCATTATATTAACCTTTTGTACACTTCTTATTTTCAGGGGCCGGGCCAGACCCAGCAAGAAGGCCAAGCTGAATAAGTCGGTTGACGACTCCAATCCGTCTGAACCGGAGAAACAACACTCAAAACCTGCTGATGCCACCCTTGATGATCCTCCACCACAAGATCATGAAGCTTCTCTAGATGATATAGATATTGAACCGGCTTTCTCTAAGCCGCCAAGCCCAATTAAACCTGCTGAGGAGAAGACTGATGATGTTCTTGTCACTGGATTGGATTCACAGCTCCGGGTCAACCCTCCGTCTTATCCAAGCACAGCGCAAAAGAAGAAACTTCTGCGGAAGATAAAGGCAAATGGAAGGTAGACTTGGAGAGCTATACTCATTTCAGTGCCCAAGACCTCCACTCCGGCTATCTAAACCGTCTGTATACTAGTCGTGATTTTGAAGCCGGCTTAGTGAACTTGATGAAGGAGCGCTATGAGGTAAACACTGTAACTCCTTGTTATATATATCTTCTTCCCCTTAGCCGCCAAGTTTATTGGATATGATGGAATAACATGTGATGTAAACTTCAATAGATGCACAAATCAACTCCAGTAGCCCCCAAGGGCTGCTTTATATTTGCAATATGAACTGGGACTTTATAATACCAGCATTTGAACTTTGCACCTGTAGCTCCCAAGGGTCGGCTTAATAAATATGCTAAGCCGAGACTTTAACTCAGCAAAGATCAACATTGCATCCGTAGCTCCCAAGGATCGGCTTAATAAGTATGTTAAGCCGAGACTTAGCGTCTGGCCGGAGGTTCATAATCCCATTTATAACCTTCGTAGGCCGGATCATTACCGTTTGTCCGGGTCAGCAAATGAGATCATTTTTAATAAGAGCAATATGCATTAGCCCCCAAGTGCCAAGTATAATACTTTTATTGTGCTTGGGACTTCATAGTAGTTTTAAGAATCAATGGACATTAGCCCCCAAGTGCTAAGGATAATACATGTATTGTGCTTAGGACTTTCAATAAATTCATTTCCTCTCATTTACCATTTTACCTCTTGTAGACTGAGCTTAGCAGTAAAGAATCCCAAGTCGCCGACCTTCAAGAAAATATCAAGTCTCAACAAGCAGAGACCTCCAAGGCCAAGGATGAATTGACTAGTGCCTTAGCAGCGATGGAGAAATTGAAGGAAAGTTTCAAAGCTGAACAAGTGGGTTGGGTTACAGAGAAAGCAGCCTTGCTGAAGAGAGCTGGAGACGCTGAAGCAGCCCTTAACCCGGTCACTGCAGAACTTGCCGGCTTAAAACAACAAATAAACGCCATGACTGCTGCCGTTTTTGGTAAACAGCTCTCTTAATCTTTTTTTAACCTATGTTAACCAATGTGCGCCGGCTTACCAACGTCCTTGATGAAACAGCATCCCGGGTTACCCATCTTGGCTTGGATATGCGGAAGAAATTGAAAGCCGCCTATACGCTCATAGAACAGTTATATACTGGTGCACAACGGGTTATCTGCACAACGGCTCACAACAAACCGGCTCCAACCCTTATCAAGGATACATTGGAGAAGCTATCGATGCTGCCTGCGCGGATTGAAGAGTTGAAGAACTCAGCTGCGAGAGCCAGTGCATTGACCGCACTAACCCGGGCCAAAGCGTGGCTAGCTGATCTTGAGCTGGCAGACTTGGCAAACGACTGCCCGAGCATAAAGTAAGATGGGACACCATTTAGGGCGGATGACTTTGCTGCCATTACAAGGGAAATGCATCCGTGGTCTAGTAAACTGGCTGCACACACTGATCTTACACATTACCAGCCGGTTTATGATGCCAACAATAAGAATATGAAGGCGCTGACTCATGATACTCTGGACCTGACTCCTCCGATCCGTAAGCACACTTACGCCCCTGATGTTGATCCATCGACACTTATAAGTGATGAAGCTGTATTCAGAGCTTTAACTGGGATCGACTGGGCAACCACTGACTTCCAGCCATTGGGTGAAGAGGAGGAAGATGAACTGGCGCTGGACAATCCACAATCTTCAACTCAGCAGGGCCAAGAGTCATAAACCGTAAGCCGGCTTAGCATCTGCTTTTCTGTGAAACTGCTAAGACAATTATTCCTTTGGGGCATCAGATGCCTTTGTAATAGGCTAGTTTAAACTCTTGATCTATCATGCCATCGTGCATGTTTTGTTTGTGAAAACACTGTTGATCCGCCAAAGGAAGATTTACTATTTATGCTTATCATCTTGACTCTGTTCCTGCATACAAATAGATCACAAGTGCCCTGGCGGCTTACCACAGGATGGGTCATAATACTCTATATAAAACCTCTGGTGACTAAAATAGTTCATAACCAAGGCCGGTTTAATCATAATTAGATATAATCAAAAATATCATACCTTGTGATATGTAATTGAACTGCCGGCTTACCATACCAATGCAGTAAGGGTGATAACCCAAAACTTAGAAGACAATACTTCCAAGTATTTAATATCATCATATACTGGCGAATTCTCGTCCAAAGCCAGGCCGGGATATCAGAAACCATAGATATACTCAAATATGAGCTGTAAGAATTGAGGCTACATGGCCTAAATCATTTTAAATCATATGTCAAGATGAACCCAAAAATGTTCAAAAAACGTATCAAAGCAAGAAAACAAGGCTTTCATAGGCCGCCAAGCCTAAAGCTCCGAGTCTTTCATGGGCCGCCAAGCCACTAAGTTAACCTTTTACACTTTGTGAATCCGGCCTCACATGACCGCCGTTTTAACCATGACAAATTCAGGGTCTATGTAAGATTGACTTTTCAAGAGTTGCCAAGTTCAGGGTCTATGTAAGATTTATTTGTCAAGAGTTCAGCTTGTCATTCAAGGATTACCTGGGCGGAGTGGCAGACTCTACAAAGCAGGAGAACTCGGAACGTTTTGGTGAATACACCTGGTGTTCCAACCCAGCTCACAAGGGTAGTAACGCTATATTCTCTTTGGTGAATACACCTATGTTTGAACAGGAAGCCCCCAAGTGCTTTGTGGCATTGCGCCAATCAAGAGGGATATTCACAGCTCTGCTCGATGAGCAGGAAGCCCCCAAGTGACCATTGGAAGTTTGGCATTGAGCCGATCAAGAGGGATATTCACAGCTATGCTCAATGAGCAGGAAGCCCCCAAGTGACCATTAGAATGAAAAAGACTCATTACTCTTGGAAACGAAAAGATAGAGGCCCTGCTTTATCAGGGATGCCAGCTTTATTAAATCATAATATATACATTGTCAAGATATGTACATTGTAAGAGCCGGTAGCTCAAGTGTAGTAAGGCCGAAGATGAGCAATATTCCATGGCCGACGAGTCTCCTCCTCTGACGTGTGTGAGTCCTTGTGGTCTCGAACATCAATAAGGTAGTTTGATCCGTTGTTCAGATTTTTGCTGACCACAAAGGGGCCTTCCCAAGGTGGGGATAACTTGTGCATATCAGCTTGATCCTGGATAAGCCGGAGCACCAAGTCACCTTCTTGAAAAGTTCTGGTTTTAACCCAGTGGCTGTGATAAAGGCGCAGATCTTGGTGGTAAATCATCGAACGAGCCGCCGCAAGGTCACGCTCCTCATACAATAAGTCAAGTGCATCCTGACGTGCTCTTTCATTACTAGCTTCAACATAAGCCGCCACACGAGGCGAATCGTGACGGAGGTCACTTGGAAGAACCGCCTCTACTCCGTAGACCATGAAGAAAGGCGTGTAACCCATAGATCTGTTGGGGGTGGTATTAATGCTCCATAACACGGAAGGTAACTCCTCTACCCAACCACCCGGCGTCCTCTGTAAGGGAACCATAAGCCGGGGCTAGATGCCCCTCAGGATCTCTTGATTGGCTCTCTCGGCTTGACCATTAGACTGGGGGTGAGCCACTGACGATACATCAAGCCGGATATGCTCACATTGACAAAATTCTTTCATAGCACCCTTGGATAGATTAGTGCCATTATTAGTTATGATACTGTGGGGAAAGCCAAAACCGAAAATCACCTTTTTGATGAATACAACCGATGTTGCCGCGTCACATTTACTGACCGGCTCTGCCTCAACCCACTTTGTAAATTTGTCAACTACCACCAGGAGGTGTGTCTTTTTATCCTTGGACTTTCGAAAGGCCCAACCATATCAAGCCCCGAGACTGCAAACGGCCAAGTAATTGGAATCATCCTCAATTCTTGAGCCGGCACATGAGCTCGTCGGGAGAATTTTTGACAACCATCACATTTACTGACTAGATCCTCAGCATCAGCGTGAGCCGTCAGCCAGTAAAACCCATGACGAAAAGCCTTAGCCACAAGAGACTTAGAACCGGCATGATGGCCACAGTCACCTTCATGAATTTCACGCAGAATCTGACGGCCCTCCTATGGAGAAACACAACGTTGAAACGCCCCTGTGACACTGCGATGATGCAACTCTCCATGAATGATAGTCATTAACTTAGACCACCGGGTTATCTGCCTGGCCAAAGTTTCATCCTCAGGTAACTCGCACCGGGTCATATAAGCCAAATATGGAACTGTCCAATCAGGAATCGCATGAAGAGCCGCCACCAATTGTGCTTCCAGGTCAGGAATAGCCAGATCTTCCTCTGTAGGCCACCAGATTTGAGTCGCCGAAACACCTCACCCGGCTTAAGCTTGTCTACTTAGCCATACGAAGACCATGGAGCAAGGCCTCATACTCAGCTGCATTGTTAGTACAAGGGAACATCAGCCGGAGAACATAAGAAAATTTATCACCTCGCGGGGAAGTTAATACAACTCCAGCGCTCGAGCCTTCCAACTGCCTGGACCCATCAAAGTGAATAGTCCAATATGTGTTATCCGACTTATCCTCAGGCATCTGCAATTCTATCCAGTCATTGATAAAATCCACAAGTGCTTGAGACTTGATGGCTGTATGGGGCACATACTTTAAACCATGAGGTCCAAGCTCAATGGCCCACTTGGCTACCCGACCTGTGGCTTCTCTGTTTTGAATGATATCCCCTAAGGGGGCAGAACTAACCACAGTGATAGGATGACCCATAAAATACTGCTTAAGCTTCTGGCTAGCCATAAAAACCCCATACACAAGCTTCTGCCAATGTGGATACCTCTGTTTGGACTCAATAAGGACCTCACTGATATAGTAAACCGGCTGTTGAACCGGATATTCTTTGCATGTTTCCTTCCTTTCCACCACAATGGCAACACTAACAGCTCGGCTATTGGTAGCCACATATAATAGCAAAGGCTCTTTATCAACTGGAGCAGCCAGAACGGGTGGCTCAGCTAACTGTTTCTTCAAGTCCTCAAATGCTTGATTAGCATCATCACTCCACACAAAGTGATATATTTTATTCATCATCTGGTACAACGGTATAGCTTTCTCACCCAACCGGCTTATGAACCAGCTTAAGGCCGCAATACACCTGCCAGACGTTGAACATCATTGACACATGCCGGCTTAGCCAAGGAAGTAATGGCCTTGATCTTCTCCGGGTTAGCTTCAATGCCTCTGTTGGAAACCAGAAAACCCAAAAGATTACCAGCTGGTACACCAAAAACACACTTGGCCGGGTTAAGCATCATCTTATAAACCCGTAGATTATCAAAGGTCTCCTTCAAATCATCAATAAGGGTTTCCTTCTTTCTGGATTTCATGACAAGGTCATCCACATAAGCATGAACATTACGCCCGATTTGATTATGAAGGCAATTTTGCACACACCGTTGGTAAGTCGCCTGGGCACTCTTGAGCCCAAAAGGCATGGACACATAGCAGAAGGCTTCAAACGGAGTAACGAAAGTTGTCTTCTCCTGGTCCTTAACTGCCATTTTGATCTGATGATAACCAGAATAAGCATCCAAAAAGCTCAAACGCTCATAACCCGCCATAGCATCAATAATTTGATCAATACGGGGGAGAGCAAAAGCATCAGCCGGACAAGCCTTATTTAAGTCCGTGTAATCAACACACATACGCCAAGTGTCGTTCTTCTTAAGCACTAGCACCGGGTTAGCCAACCACTCAGGATGAAAAAACTTCAACGATGAAACCAGCCACCAAGACCCGGGCCACTTCTTCACCAATGGCTTTACGCCTCTCTTCATTAAAACGATGAAGAAACTGCTTGACCGGCTTAAACTTCGGATCAATATTAAGAGTGTGATCAGCGAGTTCCCTCGGTACACCTGGCATGTCAGAAGGTTTCCATGCAAAGATGTCCTGATTCTCACGGATGAACTCGATGAGCACGCCTTCCTATTTCGGATCCAGATTAGCATTGATGCTGAACTGCTTGGATGAATCGCCAGGAACGAAATCAACTAGCTTGGTGTCATCCGCCGACTTAAACTTCAAGACCGTATCATGCTTCGTAGTTGGCTTCTTCAAAGATGTCATATCTGTCGGGTCAACATTATCTTTGTAAAACTTCAATTCCTCTGTTGCGCAGACAGACTCAGCATAAGCCGCATCAACTTCTTCACACTCCAAAGCTATATTCCGGCTTCCATGCACTGTGATAGTCCCCTTGTGACCCGGCATCTTGAGCTGCAGATAAACATAACAGGGCCATGCCATGAACTTGGCATAAGCCGGCCGTCCAAATAGAGCGTGATACGGACTCTGAATCTTGACTACTTCAAAGGTCAATGTCTCAGATCTGGAATCATAATCATCTCCAAAAGCAACCTCCAGGGCTACCTCCGTCCATGAGTACCTTAGTGAATTTATATCCTCCAATCTGAGGCGCCACCACCAAAGCCAAGTGACCCGGATTACCAACCCGGGGTGGGTGATCCTCATGACTCCACACAATGGGCTGCTCAGACCATCACAAGTAACGGGGAACTGTCGGCTCAATGGCGTTCACTGCCCTTTTATGGAGCTTCTGATCCCGCTTGCATAAACTTGTGGTGAAGACGTGGTACTGCCCACTATTCAACTGCTTCGGGTTACTCTGATACCCAGATTGCTGTTGCTGATTCCCCTGACCGGACTATTGATGATAACCACCCTGATTGCCTTGATTGCTTGGGGGACCCTGGAAACCAGAACTAGAACCGCCACCACCGTAACCCGGGCCATGAGAACCGCCGCCACCGGAACCTGAGCCGCCGCCCGGCCCATGATTGTTCTGGAATAAATCAGAATTTTTGAACTCCTTCATAATGTAGCAGTCCTTCCAAAGGTGACTGGACGGTCTTTCCCGTGAACCATGCTTTGGGCAGGGCTGATTCAGCATCTGCTCAAGATTCAAACCTTACCCTCCTGTCCGAGGAGGTGGCTTCCCCTTACGACGCTGACCATTATTCTGCGTATTGGAATTGGCCACAAAATCTGAATTATTATTGGCCTTGCGCTTACCATTGCCCCCATGGCTCGCCGGGTTATGATGCTGACCCTTGGTGTTGCCACTCTTCTTTCCCTTTCCCTCCTTTTCATCCTCAAACTCGGGGTCCTCGGTACTATCAGAGTCGGCATATTTAATTAGAGCCGCCATCAGCTCCCCCATATCATTGCAGTTGCGCTTGAGCCGCCCTAACTTCTGTTTAAGAGGCAAAAAAGGGCAATTCTTCTCTAACATTAGGACTGCTGAGCCGGCATTGATGTTTATCTGATGAGTGCAAGATAGCTTTGACCCGGCGCACCCAATGGGTCGTTGACTCGCCCTCTTCTTGGGCGCAGGCATCCAAATCCACAATCGACATGGGCTGCTTGCACGTATCCTTAAAATTCTGGATAAACCCGGCCTTTAACTCGTCCCACGACCCAATGGAATTGGCTGGCAGCCCCTTTAACCAAGTACAGGTCGTCCCATCCAGCATCATGGTGAAGTATTTGGCACATGCAGCATCGCTAACCTCCAGCAGCTCCATGGCCATCTCGTAACTCTCAATCCACGCCTCAGGGGGTAAGTCGGTAGTGTAGTTAGGCACCATACGAGGTCCTTTGAAATCTTTAGGAAGACGCTCATTACGTAGAGCCGTCACTAAACATGGTACACCCGTGCTTCTAGAGGTCACGCCTGCCTCCACCGAAGTCGTGGATAAATCGGAAGATATTGATGAGCCGCCTGCTGAGTCGCCAGCTCAGCTTTTCGACATGCTCTGTCCTGATCCACCATGAGCACCATCGCGTGCCGTGTCATGTCCACGAGGCTGGTTATGGTGCCTGTCACTGCTTGAGACGGCCGGTGAGTCCATGTGTCTGCTATAACTCCGGCTTGGGCGAGGGGTCGAGTGAATCCTCACACGGCTGTAAGAATAAGCCTCCTGCTGTACTAGAGCTGTCTGAAGAAGCTCTCTCGCCCTTCGCGTTTCAACTGCAGCTAGAGACTCGCCTTCAGCTGGGAGAGCCGCCAATTGTGTCGCCGCAGCGATCATGTTATCCAATGGGTTAGAATAATGACCCGGTGGTGTCGGCACATATCATGGTGGGGTATTATTCAGACGAGGCGGTCTGTTGTGCGTGGCTGAACTGACGCTCCGGTCCTAGGCATGGTCACCGCCCGATTTACCTCTGGCGGGTTACTGGTCCCCGCTCCAGGCAAGGAAAAATGGTTCCGCGGATCGTAAACCGGGGGTAGACGACTCCGGTGCTTCCTCCTTAAAATCTCGTTCTGATCCACTGTGAGCCGGTAAGAATCCGCTTGAATCCGCTGTGCACGAGCATCCAACACAGCCGGTAGTCATCCTGGCAACCTCAGCCGCCATATCCTCCTTGGCTTGTGCTATCTCGTCACGCCATTTCGCAACCTCTGCGTTGTGTCGATTTTGATTCGTCGGGTTAACATTTGCTGCTAACAATGTTGTCAGACTTTCCAGTAAGTGGGTCAAGACCTGAGCCGGCGGGCGCACAGGGCCTCCTGCCCCGGCTGCCGTCGCCGCTGCTGACCCAGAAATCATCGCCGTTGCAGTTGTAGAATTCTACGCTGGCTGTGTACCGGCCATCAAAATTGCGACCCTATTCGGCGGCTCATAGGGGTCCGGAATACTGTCGCCATCAGAATAGCCCCCAAGCCGGCCGTCTTGCAGCTGATACATTGAATCAGTCTCGCATGTGGATGATTCACCATCAGAGTAGATGACCGTCTCACCGCCGGATACTGATCCTTCCTCAAATTCTGCCCCATGGATGAATCCAACGAAAGCACGCTTTACGGCTGGTTGAACTCGGGCGGGTCGTGCACGCTAAGCCATCTCGATGATGTCGGTGCAGATGTCCAGCTCAGGGCCCGGTTCGCCGATCTTGCCAATGAAGACGTGGATTCCGCCGAAGGGCACCCGGCACCCGTACTCGATTGAGCCAGCCTCGGGGCCCCAGCCTGCATCGTCGATGTAGAGCTTGCCGCGACGACTCTTGGTCATCCAGCCCACAGCGTATCCCTTGATCCCTTCGAAGTTGCCCTTCAAGAACTCGAAACCACCGTGCGATAGCCCCACAGTGGGCGCCAACTATCGTGGAATTGTCACGGCAGATGTCCTAGTGTGAGGACTTAGTCGTGAACCATCGCAACGTGATTAACTTAAAGGGGTTAAACGGGTCAAAGGACACGGGAAGTTTATACTAGTTCGGCCCCTTGCGGTGAAGGTAAAGGCCTAATCCAGTTTGAGGTGGTATTGCTTATGTCTCGATTGCCAGGGAGCGATTACGCTTGACCTAGCTTTCGATATGTTGTCTCTTGCCCTAAGTCGCCGCCGGATCGTTCCTTTATATACACAGGTTGACGCCTGGCGGCTTCCGGGGTCCCAGTCAGCTTATAAACAATGTGTCCGGCTCGGTGACTAACTGTACATGCCTTAAAACACAAGTCATACACATATGGCGGTTTACACTAATTGGGCCTTAAGTCGTCTTTGGGCTTCAGGCCTTCAATGAGTGCATAGTGAGCTATTGTCTTCAGTATCCTTCTGGGCTTGCCTTGATAAACCGCCATGGGCTTAACCCGGCTCCCGCCTGGGCGGGTTAAACCCAATAGTTATATCCCCAACACTATTTGTAAGTCGTGCCCTCACATGACAATCCAGCGTTTTAACCTTAACGAGTTCAGATATGACTGTTAAGAGTTCGGTGGGTCCATCAGGATTACCTGATGGAGAAGCAGCTGGCCTATAGGTAGGATGACCCGAAAGGGTTACGTCCTCTTTGGTGAATACACCTATGTTTGGACAAGATAACCCCGTCAAGAGGGTAGTAACGCTATGTTCTCTTTGGTGAATACACCTATGTTTGAACAAGAAGCCCCCAAGTGACATATTCGGTCAAGAGGGTAGTAACAATATGTTCTCTTTGGTCAATACACCTATGTTTGAACAGGAAGCCCCCAAGTGACTTGTAACTGTGGCTATGAGCCGGATCAAGAGGGATATTCGCAGCTATGCTCAACGAGCAGGAAGCCCCCAAGTGACCAGTAACTGTGGCTATGAGCCGGATCAAGAGGGATATTCACAGCTATGCTCAATGAGCAGGAAGCCCCCAAGTGACCAATAATATGATAAGCCGATGAAGCAGGATACCCATGTTTGAACCGCGCATCATGGCAGCACTTTGGCAACCTTTAATTTTTCTGAGAACTCGAACTTGCGAGAGATTGATTCTTTTTGAACTGGAGTTTGAGCTGGATATTGAGAGCTTCAAAGCTTTTGCGAGAAAACAGATTTCCCTTGAACCGGATTTTAAACCGGAATTGCTTCATTTTGAGTCGAAAATTTTCTGACGGCCTTTTAAATTTTCATCAATATAGCAGTAGTCTCCGGGGCCGGGTTATTTTTCCCTCCAATGACCCAGAGTTCTTGATTCACTGATACTGGCCAATTTTGCCCGAGTCATGTCATTGTAGCCCCCGAGTCTTAAGACGACTCGAGGAGTTGTCTTGAGATTCTCCATATTTGACCGTGATATAAACCGGTATGAGTCATTCAACAGCTCAGTGATATAATTATCCCTTTTGCAGTAGACAACTTGTCATGCATTGAAGAACTTGCAAGCCAGAGTAATTGCTCTTTTAAAAAAACAATATGTAATATAAAAATATACTCAATGGATTTCACCTGATACGTCAGGCCAGTAACTATCCACCGCGGATTTGATGATCACTATGGTGAAGCTGAAATCAATTACGGCCGAGTCGGCCGCGGGAGCAGAAAGATGAGCCGGCCACGGCGTTGTAAGCCGGTGCGGACAGGCGAGCCAATCACAGGCACGGTAAGCCGCGTGGATGGGCGAGTCAGCCGCGTCATGTTGATGTAGCGGGGGCAGCGACTTACAGGCGTGTTTTTCGAATAGACGAACGCCGGTGCAGACTGATGCTGGCACGCGCTCCGTATCCGTAGTATAACAACACTTTTGTAATGAATAATTTACCTGCGTATAAAAATATTGCAGGACAAAATAATTGTTTCCAAAGAATTTAATATGTGCTAACAAAATAGATTGGACGGATATCACCTGGTACTTTCGTCAGATGAAGATGCACTAGTACTGGAAGCATCCATTATACGTCACTTTTTCGTCGAGAGCATAGGCCCTGATAATTTTGGCACGTAGTTGAGGGGACGGCCGTACCACAACTACGGAGGCCGCGGCTCAGAGGCACACAGGACCGGCTCGTGAGAGGCGCGGAAGAAATGATGACTCGCGAGCGGCTCAAGGCCGCACAGTGGCACAGCGGCTCAGAAATGCACGGGCGTCAGACATAGAAACGGCTCGGCCGCTCGAAGCGGAGCTGCGATCATGATAGAGACACCAGGGTGGCGGCGTGCCGGCGCGGTAGAAGCGAGCCACGGCGGCGGTAGTTACGCCTGGTTTGGCCATCCACATCCGTGTCTTCCAGAGTAATTACCAGATCCTGGTATCAAGGTGCGGGCAGTGACTAGGAAGCACGCGGTTTGGCGATGGTGGAGTGCAAGGGTTGTAGCGGAGGCAAGACCTTTTGAGGTGGCCCACGAGAGCGGCGGGTTTACCGACACCGGCAAGGAGATGGCATAGCGGGGCCGGCGATTCAAGGCGGGCAGCTCGAAGCTGCTCCGGCGAGCGCGAACCCCAGGCCGTAGTGGCGGCTCGGAGGCGGGCAACACAGTGCGCCGACGATCCCGCGGCGACGAGGCTGCGGGAGCAGAGGCGGGTTTGGTAGAGGCGATGGAACTGTGGCTCGGACGACGGCGTCTTAGGCATGCCAGCGAGGTGACGATGGTGACTCGAGGACAGCCGGCATCGGCGGCTTGACACTGCTGGCCCGGCAAGTTGGTGGAGGTGACGATGGTGACTCGAGGACAGCCGGCATCGGCGGCCCGATGGCAACGTTACCCAAGGGCAACATGAAGCGGAGGCAGTGGCGGCTCACGCTGGCAGCTGATTTAACCACGGCGGCGCGAAAGCAGAAATCTGAGGCAAAAACATGGCAGTGGAGACTTGAGGCCATCCGCCCACGAGGCGGAGGCGAAGGCGAATCGACAGCAGAAACCGAGCGCGTGTTCCAATCCGGTTCCGGGTCGTGGGCTGTTTCCTTTTCTCTTTTTTTTTCAATTTGTCTTTGTTGTGAATTAGATCGAACTTGGATTGGTCAAAACCGACCGATTGTTTTGTTTGACTCGTCGTAGCTGACGACTTCTAGTCTTACACGTAGATTGAATCTTTGCTTGACGCCCACACACATTGAATCAAAAAATCGTAGAACTCCTCTCCATGGCTGTTGACAGTAGTACTTCTTGCCGCGGTTGCAGGCGGCTTAGTCATTCCTTTTGTTATGACGCAGAGACAGCAGCAAAAACCACGGCAACTTGATGGATTATACAGCCGGCGGCGGCGGCTCAACAGCAAACCCTAACTTTTTTGATGATAAATTTGCAAACTCTTTCCAATGGAGGTTCTTCTTATCCCGGTCAATCGCGAGCTTCTAGATCCCTGAGAGAAATCCCTCCAAGAACTCAACACCACCGTGCGCAGGCCCCACGGTGGGCGCCAACTGTCGTGGAATTGTCACGGCAGATGTCCTAGTGTGAGGACTTAGTCGTGAGGCCAACGCATCTATGTGATAGCTTGAGAGGGGTTGATCGGAATCGAGAGACGTAACACAAGACAAGGGTTTAGACAGCTTCGCGCCTCGTGAAACATCATCCGGTAACAACCCTACATGCTATTTGTGGCTAGGTCTCATTATGCTCATCAGGGAGTCACCGCATAAGCCGGCTCCCCATTAGTTGTGTCTAGCCTTAGAGATTATTTTCTGTCCCTCTTGGGGTGCCCTGCCCGTCCTTATATATGTTGAAGGGGCGGGTTACATGACTAGTCCTAGTAGGATTAGGATTACTCTTTACAAGTGGAGTCCTAGTCTTGCTTCCTTTGTAGGAGAATATTCTTTATGCCTTTCCTCTTAAGCCGGCCCACTATAATATGAGCCGGCCTTCTGGGCCTTGGGCCTAGTCCTCTATCTGACCCGCCGTCGGGGCCATCAGTAAGTCGCCAGGCTCATGAGTCGTCAGACCAGTAAGCCGCCAGAGTCGTGAGTCGTCAATCCTCCGACGGTTACCAATGAAACGCCAAGTCCCAGCCGGGTCATATATCCTGCCGGGTCATACCGCGGGGTATATCCCCGGCAGCTACTGTGCATGTTGGCATTAAAAAAATTACCAAGTTGTCTTGGTCAGCATTTGAAATAGTTGTGAATTGATCTGCCTTGTCTCTTTTTGGCTTTGGTTTTTATTAAGCGAAGTCTTGTTATTTCTTAAAGATCATCTGGTGGTTTTCTTGATACTAAATATTTAGCCGGTATAATTTGGTTTCCTATATCTAACTTTTGGTGTAGCTGACGATGAAATCAGAGCACATTAACCTATTTGTGGCTAGTAAGTTGAACCCGATTTTCGAAAGAGTCTGGAGCACTACTAGTTAGATCACGACATCCCAGCGTAACGTGTTCTTCTAACGGTGCTGACTGACCAACTGACTGAATGCGTGCATGGCCAATGCAATAGACCACCAAACATTCATTTTGTTCTGGGCTTCGACTACAGCTTGCCCACATCTGTAACTGAGTTTGCCGAACAAGAGGTTAATTTTAAGCTATCCCTTTATCTTCCCTGGTTCCTTTGGTTGGTTGACTGAAGAAGAAGAAGATGATGATCTGAATAAATAACTCTTGTACCTTATAGTTCTCAGTTTTCTATCTACGGAATCTGCTCTGAATATCTATAGAATTTTTTTTTTTTGAGTTGGAAACAGATTTTAGTTTTGCTGAATCAGTGGTGTACCATAGTTGAATCAGCTCTGTAGCTTTATAGAATAACTTGCATCTGCTCTGAATCTTTTATATCATATTTATTGTTATTTTTATGTTCCTTTTTTCATTCTGTCGTGAATGATGCTTCATTTCTCCTCTACCAGTTGCGATTGCAATTGATCCGGGTGGCGGCAAGAAGTGTATGACAAAGGCTCTAGTGGCGGGAAAGAAGTGCTGCGTTCTCCATCTCACACTGTATATTTGGCGTCGCGCTGGGTGGTGTTGTTCCTTTTGTTACCAAGTTTAGTCTTAAGTTTGAGAGAAACTCAGCTTTAATGATGACTGACATTGTAGTGGCTTATAGTTTTTAGCCCATAAACTGCAGTGTGTGCTAGCAACGGGGGAGTGGGATATTTTGGCCAATAGGTAACTATTGAGCGGTGGTAGTTGAGAGAGGCATTTAATATAGCCGCGGACGGCCGGTTTCCGTTTGTGCATCCGCCGTGGAAGGCTCAGGTGGGCTCGTGTCAGAAGTTGAGCCGTCCTCCTGAAGCTGGTTCGCGCCGCGTCTGTCACATTTATTGCGCACTGTCGCTTGACTAAATACTCGTGATATACAGTACGTTGGTGAAATACAGCTGCTGGCACAGATCCACCTGCATTTTAATGGTGTTGATTTAGGGAGCATCTGAGCCTGGGTGCAGAATCGAATATTCAGAAATTCCACTCCTTTAGAACAATTGTTTCATCAAAAATCAGACTATAACTCTCTCAAAATATTTGGGTGTGCCGTGTGCGTGTTATCCCAATCTACGTCCTTACAATCGCCACAAACTTGAACTTTGTTCCACTCAGTGTGTCTTCATTGGTTATAGCAATCTTCAAAGGGATACAAATGTCTTGAAGGTGCAACTGGACGCATCTATATTTCTAGAGATGTTGTTTTTGATGAAACCTTATTTCCCTTTGCAAAGCCTCACTCAAATGCGGGCGCTCTTCTTCGGGCTGAAATAGCTCTTCTTCCTCAATATATACCTAATCCAGATCACGGGGGTGAATTAACTAACGCTGATCATGTGATTCAGTCAGAAAAAGAAACAGAAAAGGAGAATTTTAATTTAGTTGCTAAGTATGCAGATCATCATTTTATGTGTGAAGATACAAACAGAGGAGACAACGCAGGATCCCGAGCTGATTTTGATCTGCCTACGCCTGCAAATGAGCGATCCGAGGAGGATTGGCGTGCAGCGGCTCGTCCCACGATGCAGGAGGGTTCGGTGGCCAACAGCATGGGGCCCAGAGGCCCAACCAACGCGCAACCGCGCGGCTCACCTCGCGCCACGCTCGAGCGGGCTGGACTGGCGGTGGACAAGGCAACTGAGGCGGCGCCCAGTCTCCACTCTCCAGGCCACACGCCCCCACACGCCTCTCCTGACAGCGCGACTTGTCACACACCCGTTGGTGAAGGGATCAGGAGGCGGATTTCGCCCTCGGATCAGGAGCTGTCAAACTAAGTTTTGGCAGGGGCGGGATCTTCTGCGGATAATGCTTCGGCTGTAGATCCTGTTACGCCCAGATTTCCTGTAGCAGAAACAGCAGCTCCTTCATTTGTGCCAGAAATTCCCAAACGGATTACCAGGTCAAAAACTGGTGTATTCCAACCAAAACAGTACACAGATGGTACAATAAGGTATGATAAGATTAAACATGCCTTTCTTACTACTACTGGTGAACCAACTCATTTGAATGATGCTCTTGCTCATGAAGAATGGAAAAAGGCTATGGATTGTGAATATTATGCACTCATGAAAAATAAAACTTGGCACCTAGTACCACCAGGGAGAAGTAAAAATGTCATTGACTGTAAATGGGTTTACAAGATCAAAAGAAAATTGGATTGAAGTCTAGACAGGTACAAAGCTAGCTTGGTTGCGAAAGGGTTCAAACAACGGTTTGGGATTGATTATGAGGATACTTTTAGTCCTGTTGTAAAATCAGCTACCATTAGACTTGTATTGTCAATTGCAGTTTCCAGAGGATGGAGTTTGCGAACGCGTTTCTTCATGGTGTTATGGAGGAAGAAGTGTTCTTGCGACAACCACCAGGTTATGAAAATAAAAGCACACCAGATTATGTCTGTAAGTTAGATAAAGCTATACATGTACTAAAGCAGGCACCAAGGGCATGGTACTCAAAGTTGAGCACACAGTTACAACAACTTGGGTTTACTCCATCTAAGGCAGATATCTCACTATTTATTTACAATAAAGGCAGTGTCACCATATTTGTTCTTGTCTATGTAGATGATATTAGTGTTGTCAGCTCTACTCCAGATGCTACTACCTATTTGCTTGAAGATTTGAAGTTGGAATTTACTCTAAAGGACTTGGGAGATCTGCACTACTTCCTTTGCATAGAGGTCAAACAGATAAACGATGGTATACTTCTTACATAGGAAAAATATACAACTAACATACTACGGAGAGTAGGATTGGAACATTGTAAACCAGTAAGTACACCAATCTCAACTTCAGAAAAACTTACAAATCAGAGTGGTGAAGAACTAGGACCAGAGGATGCAACAAACTACAGAAGTGTTGTAGGTGCATTGCAATATCTTACTCTTACTCATCCTGATATTTCATATTATGTGAATAAAGTATGTCAATATTTACATGCTCCTAGTTTAGCTCATTGGACTGCAGTTAAAAGAATTTTGAGGTATCTAAAGTTTACAGAAGGACTTGTACTTCATATTGTCAACTCACCATCTATGCTTGTTAGTGCCTATTCTGATGCGGGCTGGGCAGGGTGTGCTGATGATAGGAGATCTACAGGTGGCTTTGCTGTGTTCCTGGGAACAAATCCTGTATCATGGAGTGCAGGGAAACATGCTACTGTCTCAAGGTCAAGTACTGAGCTGAGTATAAAGCTTTGGCAAATGCTACAGCTGAAATAATGTGGATACAGACTCTACTCTATGAGCTAGGAATTAAATCTCCACAAGCTGCAAGATTGTGGTGTGATAATAATGGTGCTACCTATCTCTCAGCCAATCATTTCTTCCATGCATGTATCAAGCACATTGAAGTTGATTTTCATTTTGTCAGAGAAAGAGTAGTTCGCAAGTTGCTTGATATCAAGTTTATTCCAAATGGGGATCAGCTAGCTGATGGTTTCACAAAACCTCTCACAATGAGAAGGTTAGATGATTTTAAGTACAATCTTAACCTAGGCAAAGTTTCATAGGGTTTAGATTGAGGGAGAGTGTTAGATAGATTGGTAGAGATAGAGTCATGTTCAAACTTCTAGCCTTTCTTCTGTAACTACTCCTGCTCGGTCTACTTTAACCTGGAATGCATCCGTGCGATAGATCCTTTCTTGTACGCCACGGCTGGCTTGTTGCCTCAATCAATATATACCACGCGGCCACCTACGGGTGGAGATACGCTTCCCATCATAGTTTACAGTTTTGACACTTTTCTAGTGTCAAAAACACTCTTATATTATGGGACGGAGAGAGTATTTGTTTCCCACAAACAAAAGGGTGGCAGTTATTTCCATCTTTGAACAAGGCTACCGCGTGTTGATCATAGAATTAGTTTATATCTCTAGGGAGGATCAAGCAACTTGGATTCTCATAGCCTGGTAGTTGGAGTGTCTACTACGAGTAGGTGTAGGTGTCAGTTTGTAGCAGCTGGGAATACAGGTGGGGAAACTTGTCAAGTTTTTCTTTTCCGAAAAGTTTGTTTATATCAATAGCATGTTTACTTCTCTCCAGTGGAAATTGTTGTGAAACCTAACGTATTTTATCTCATCTGACATTGAACTATACATGCAGAGCAAGCGCTCGGAACAAGCTACATTAGGCCAAGAGGACGGCCAAGACCGCGCCGGGCTCCTCGTTGCGAGCTTCAATTTGGACGGTGGTGGTTAAGGCGTTAGCCATGGATACAGAATAAGTGGGAGTCTTTGAAACAAAACAATTAGTAATAATATGGATGAAACATTGCTATGATTGCAATAGCAGTACATAACATGATGCTGAAATTTTTATGTTCATTGCATTTTCCGTTAAGTTTCTCATGGTGGCTCTGTCATACGCAGTTTCGCACTTGAAAGTATTTTTTTTTGGCAAATGCTGTGTGTCAATGCTCCTGCAGGTTTTCTGTTTGCATCTGGTTGAAACGTGTTTGCTATCCTTCTTCGGAAGTTATATGTCCGATAAGCGACCTCTACATTCATTTCTATCATATATATCTCTCAAACATTCGGGGACACGAGAGGTTGGACGGGAAGACGGGACGAATGCAGCACTCTACTCAATTCGTACGTGCTAAATAGGATCTATTGATCGAGCATGCAGGATTGCTCATCACTATTTGGAAGCAAAGAGTACATGCCAAGATGTATGTTCGTATCCCTTCTTCCGATGAACAAAGAATCTGTGATACAATGCCGTGGTAGGTGTCATCCTTGTCATGATTTTGTCACGGCAGATGCCGTATTGAAAGGACATAGTTGTGGAGCCATGGCGACGTGGGTTAGCTTGAAGGGGTTGATCGGGACGAAAGACACAAGGTTTACCCAGGTTCGGCCCCTCACAATGAGGTAAAAACCTTGGGCCGCGGTGCAGACGTCGCCGGCGTAGGGCGACGGGTCTTCAGGCAGGGGTCTCCGGCTTGATTCTGACCGGCGGCAACGTGCAAGACGAGGAAGCCGCGGGTTTTTTGGTCGCGTCCGTGGCGGGGGACGACAGCGGTCAGTCACGGCGGAGGCGGCGGAGGACGTCGGACCGTTAACGTCCGCGACATCGGACGAGGACGGTGAGATGCGGCATCGGATGGGGTTGCGACGGCGGCGATTGGCCAGTTGGAAAAAATGGGACAGGAGGAGCGTGCTCGCCGTGCAGGCAAGAAAATCGTGCAACTTCCTCTTTTTTCCCGTACACGTGACACGGCTGGCAAATCATGTTTTTTTTTCCTGCATGCGCGCGGGTATATGTACGCCGGCCTGTAGTGGGTATACGTTTCCTCCGTATGACCAGTCTGCCCTTCTACATTTTATTGGGAGGGGGGACCAATGTATTCGTTCATCCACCACCGCAGCCGCCAGCCAGGATCGAGAACGCCGAGAAGGGCTGCATCTCCGGCCAGGGCACGAACCCTGCTACACAATCGGTCGCCTGGGAAGTGCGAATCCCACGGCTAAAAATCAGTCAGCTGAGAAGCCAGGGATCGTTTCCTGGTCGTCCATAAACCGTACGCATCGATCGCTCGTGTACAACTCGGACGGATCAAATCCATCCCCGGAAAGAACTCGAGCTGGAATCTCCCTCAAATTCCGTTTATATGATATATGATCGATCGATGGCGATGCGCAAGTCCCGGGAACTCAACGCAATGACGGCAACAATTTCCGTGTGCTTCGGCGGGAGGGCGAGACGACCGTCCAAAGGGCGGCGACTGGTGGCAGCGGCGGCGGGGCAGGTCGCACGGTGGGCTCGCCGACACTGCTTCTCGCTCCCAAAACGACAGCGGGCACCAGCATCAGCGGTGATCCAACAACTAGACGATCATGGCGGCAACGACCGGGACTGCTGGTCCGGGCTGCCGGAGGACGTGCTGCTCACGGCCATGGCGATGATGGAGGTCACCGACGTCGTCCGCGCCGGCGCCGTCTGCTCTTCGTGGCGCTCCGCCTATGCTGAGTTCCGCCGCCTCCGCCTCCTCGCGAAGCCCAACCCACCGCCCTGCCTAATGCACGCCACCGCCGACGGTGCTGCCGCGATCTACTCGCTGTCCACCGGTGCCACCTTCCCATGCGGCGGTGGTGGCAACGGCTTCGTCACCGGCGGCTCGGCGCACGGGTGGGTGTTCGCCGCAGACGTGGCCACGGCCAACCCTTGCCTGCTCAACCCTCTCACCGGGGCGCGGGCCGCGCTCCCGGCCGTCGCCACCCTCGCGCGCGTCAAGGGCACCTTTTTTTACGACGATGGCACCGCCGTGTACGACGTGGACCACGCGTTCGGCGACGCCGCCCCGGACATGCAGCTCGTCAAGGCACGAACGGTCCGCAACTGGATGTTCCGCCACGTCGCCATCTCTGCCGCCGGCGTCGTCGTCCTGGTGCACATGCCACACGGGGAGGCCTCCTATGCCAGGCCAGGCGACGAGCGCTGGACCTCGCTCTCCTCCCACCTTGAACCGGACGCCATCGCCGTTGTCCACAACGACGACGACGGTCTTTTCTACGTGCTATGCGAAGGCGGGGGCATCCTCTTCGCGGTGGTCGATGATGGACCAGCGGCGCCGACGGCATGGCCCATGTCGTACCTGCTCACAACCTTCGACCGGAGGCACACTCACTACCTCGTCCTCCGCGGCGGCGAGCTCCTGCTGGTGACAACTGACAAGGCAACTGCGGCTGACGAGACCACGGGAGGGCGAGAAGGTTGTCTCCACCACTGGCATCTGTATCGAGAAGGTTGGTCTTAGTAGGTCTAAGTTGGTGACACTGGACGGCATTGGGGAGGACTATGCCTTGTTCCTTGGATACGGATCACCGATATGCCTTCCGGTGAAGGAATATCCCATGTTACGGCGTAATTGTGCCTATCTTGCCGACGACAGCGAGCAACACTTCCCGCCGATCGCCCGACGAGACGTTGGCATCTGGGATTTTGAGAGCAGGAGCATGAGCAAGTTCGAGGACCTGCATCCTTGGATGGATAACCACCCCCCTATCTGGGCCATTGTACGAAGCCATCCTCATTCGGCCTTGGACGGGAGGCCTCGGGTGGCGTCGGCGATGGGTGGAGGAGATCTCCGGCTTGTCCCATCTAGATCCACAGGGCTAGCACCGGTGCGACTGCGGCATGTGCTCCGCCGTTGGTGCTGGTCCGTATGGTGGTAGGCAATGTCTTGACACAACAAGTACAGCGAGGCTCTCGAACAACAACACCGGTTGTGGATATGGTGTTGTTGTTCGAGAGCTGCTCGTTGTACTTGTGGTGTCAAGACATGCTTGCAGTAATTTCTTGATCACTGTTTTGATCGCTCCATGTTTTTTTTGTTCGCTTAGGCATAACTTTATTTTTATATGACTTTACTCTTTTGTTAGTGTTTTTATTTGTATATGTGTGCATCGGCTGTGTGCATCCTAATTCTGTTGACGCTTAATGTGTATTAAATATTCATTTGATACTTCATTTGAGTCAATAAAATCTATCATTCATCAAAAAAGAAAAACGTAGGAAGCCACCCACGTGTTGTCCTGGGTAGGTACGAAGATTTGTTGTAGGACGCCTTTTGAGTTTTTGTTGTTGTTGTTGTAGGACGCCACGCCTTTGTCTGTCCCTCTGACCACAAGGGCCAAGGATTAAGTCGCCAATATGTTGAGGGGCTGGCGTACACTCGGCGGCGCTGATGGAGGCGGAGATATGAAGGATCTCGGTGGTTGCAACGCAGGGCGAAAAGAAAGGGATCTGAAATGAAAACTAGAGTCCTAAAAATACCAACAGGCGTAGATCTCCAGGTCAACTGGTCCAGGGTTAGGCCGGTCGAGGGCCTTGGGGGTAGCAATGCCACCAGAGCATCGCGTCAGATCCTCATGCATGTCTTAAGGTGTGGTGGCATGTTTGAAGAGGCAATACGCGGCTCCGAAGGGTGACCCCCCTTCACAGACGGCGCCGCCGCCGACACTTGGAGGGAGGAAACGGCCATGTCGGGTCGACGCGGAGGGGGTCCGGTGGTGGGTAGGGCCCCGACCTTGTTCTGAAATGTTCCCATGGGCTGACCTATCACAACCAGTGGGAGAAGTCCATTGGTCAAAGCCTGTCCGACGAAAGTCAAAGGCGTAGATCTCCTGGTCAACTGGTCCAAGGTTAGGCCGGCCGGGGGTCTTGGGGGGTAGAAATGCCACCAGAGCATCGCGTCGAATCCTCATGAATGTCTTAAGGTGTGGTGGCATGTCTGAAGAGGCAATACGCGGCTCCGGAGTGTGACCCTCTTCAAGGACGGCGCCACCGCTCGCACTTGGAGGGGGAAGCGACCGCGTTGGGTCGATACGAAGGGGATCCCATGGTGGGTTGGGCCCAAACCTTGTTCCGAAGTGTTCCCATGGGCCGACCTATCATAACTGGGTGGAGAAGCCCATCGGTCAAAGCACGTCTGGCGAAAGTCAAAGGGGTAGATGTCCAGGTCAATGTGGCGAGGGTTAGGGCGGTCGCGGCCTTAGGAGGGTAGCTACACCACCAAAGCATCACATCGGGCCCTCACGCATGCCTTAAGGTGTGGCGGGTGTTCAAAGGGGCAACAACAATGTTCTGCGGTTCTAGCGGCCTTAGGGGGGGTAGCTACGCCACCGAAGCATCGTATTGGGACCAGATAAGACAACCAACACAAAATGCAAGGTCAGCTGAGACACCATGCGCCACTCAAGGTATAGCATGTATGTATGTGTAATAAAAAAAGCAGTAGAAGAATTAAAAAATGAAAAATTGTATGCTGACAGTTGTGCCCTCGGCATAGGTCGCCATGTGGGAGGCCCGTCTATGCTGACGGCAAAGCCGTAGGCATATGTCTGCCTTATTCGCTCGGTCGATCGTTTTTCCCCACTCGTTTCCTCCAATCCACCCCGCACCCCGCGCTCTGCTCCGCCGCTCGGTCGCCCTACGCCGCCCGGCTGCGTTGCTCCGCCGCCCGGCCACCCTGCTCCTCCCCCGCCTCGGCCCCGGCCCCAACACCAGCCCTTCCGTCGTCGGCCCCTGCGTCACCGGCCTCGAGCTCCATCACCGCTATGACGCCCGAATAATTAAGCTACAATGAACCTTTGCTAATGATGCCACGTCACCTTAGTTATTGTTGATAATCTCGCGTCAATTCAAAACTGATTCGAAATTCAACTTAAAAATAAAGTCAAACGATAAAAGTTTTCAAATATTAAAACTAAAATGTTCGGGTTGTGCCAAATAATGCATGGGTAATTATGGTGAAGAAACCACACTTTTATAAAGTGCTTAAATACTCTAAAATGAATAAACAATAGCAAGAGCAATTAATTAAATGCCTTTTTCAATTAATAAAATATTAAATTATTTTATTTAGTTGCTCAAATTAATATGGAAGTAGTATATTCATTAGGTGCTAGTTGCAATTTTTAAGAAGCTAGATTTAAAAAGAAACTAAAGGAATACAGACATAAATAAAATAAATAAAAAGAAGAGACAAAACAAAATAAAAAATAAAAAAAGAGAGAGACCCCCGGCCAACTGGGCCAAACGGCCTAGCCGGCCAGCGCACTAACCTAGCTGGCCCCCCTCGCACTCCCCTTAACCCCACCGGAGTGAAACCCTAGGGCCCAATCTCCCCCTCTCCCCCCCCCCCCCCACGAAACCCACTCCCCCCTCGCTCCTCCCTCTCCCCCTCCCGATCTGGATCGGGGGACAACGGCGCCCCTCGCCGTTGGATCGACCCCGCCGTCGCTGCTCGTGTCCGCCGCCCCGACTGTGTCGATCCTCGACGCTGGCCCCGACGCCACCTAGCCGGCGCCGCCCCGTCGCCCACCATCCTCGCCCCTCTCCACCAGACCACATCGAGCCACACCGCCCCGATCCCCTGCAACGGGGGTGAGCCACACCCCCCTCTGCCTCCTCTCTCCCGTAGTCGCCATGGTCACCGCGTCTCACCCCGTCGTGCCGCTCGCGCTCCCCACCGTGGCCATCGTCCGCAACGGCGCCCTAGCGCGCCCGCTTCGGCCAAGCCCCGCCTGGCCCCCTCGCCGTGCCCACCTCCCGCAGCCCCACTGCTGCTGCGCTCCCTTCCCCTGCTCGCCCTTGCTACGGCCTTCGTCGCCCTGCACCCCCTTTGCTCACCCCGCGCCACACCGAGCCGCCTTGGCCGCACCTCTGCAGCGCCCCCGCCGCACCCTCGCCGGTCACTGCATGTCGCGGCCGCCCACGTGTGCCGGTGGCTCCGACTTCCCTCGCCCCGCTCTACCTCTAGCCCGCCTAGGCAGCCACTGCCCGTGCGGCCGAGCCGCCACCCCCGGCTGCACCACCACCACCATGTGATGCGTCGTCGCGCAGGCGTTTGAATGGACCCACCTGCGCCACGAACGATTCCCTGTATGACATTTCCGGTGAGCTCTCGTGCCGCTGCCGCTCTATACCTCGTCGCCGGCGCTAACCCGGTGACGTGGCTGTCGTTAGCCACCAATCCCCCATAAACACTCGCTGACGCCGGGGGCCCACCCACTAAACTAACTCTGTTTTAAAAAAACCTATTAATAAACTAGAGTATGACATGTGGGCCCCGCTAGCTAATTAGAGAAATTTTAAAAGAAATACCTGCTAAATACATGTATCACTGACAGGTGGTCCCCACCTGCCAGTTTGACTGGTCAATGTTGACCTATTGACCACTGAGTCAGCATCCCCCCGGCCCACTTGTCAGCTTCTGCTGACTGGGTAGTTGACTTAGTCAACTGTCCCCACCTGTCAGCATCAGGTGCACACTTCTGGGTACACTTCATGTGTACCCATAGCATTTAAATACTAATTTAGTTTCGAATTAAATTAGATCCAGAAATTAGAAAATCACTTAAAAACTTTGAAAACTCATATAAAATAATCCGTAACTCGGATGAAAATATTTTATACATGAAAGTTTCTCAGAAAAAGGAGACGAAACCGAATACGCAGTCCGTTCATCTGCCACACGTCCCTAGCATAGCGAACAAGAACCGTCTCCCTCCGGTTCATCTATCCGAAAATGCCAAACACTTGGGATACTTTCCCGAATGTTTTTCCCCTTCGCCAGTAGCACCTAGTACTGCGTTAGGTCGACTCTAGCACCACTTAATGTCATGTCTTGCATCGTCATGTATCTGTTTGCATTGTAATCATTGTTTCTTCGCCCTCTTCTCTCCGGTAAACTTCGAGACTGACGCCACTGCTGCCCCGATCAACTACGGTGTTGACGACCCTTCCATCTCAGCAGAGCTTCCAGGCAAGCCAACCCCCCTTGATCATCCCGATATCACCTATTATTTCCCTCTACTTCTTGCATTAGAGTAAGGTTACTGTTCCATCGGTTTGATCCTATTATGCTGCATAGCCTGTCTTTGCTACTACTGTTGATACCTTTACCTGCAATCCTAAATGCTTAGTATAGGATGCTAGTTTATCATCAGTGGCCCTACATTCTTGTCCGTCTGCCATGCTATACTATCGGGTCGTGATCACTCAGGAGGTGATCACGGGTATATATACTAGACATATTATACTTGATACATGTTGTGATTAAAGTCGGGTCAGCTCGTAGAGTACCGGCGAGTGATTCACGGGCAGGGGGCTGAAAGGTCGTGTTTCCCGATGGCCCTCTGAGTGGATCTTTGTGGCGGAGTGACAGGGCAGGTTGTGACCACCTAGGAGACAGGTGGGCCTTGTTCCTGGTCGGTGTCCGCGGTTGTTTCAAAATAACACGCTTAACGAGATTTGGATATTTGGTCTGAGTAGGCCACTAGCCTATACGCACTAACCACCACGCAAGAACAGTTATGGGCACTCGATGTTGTAGTATCAGCCAAAGCCTTCTAGACGTCAGCGACCGAGCGGCGCGCACCGGGTTGGACCGCGTAAAGCACCCTCCTTTGTAATGGAGGCTGTCAGGTCTGCTCACCGGCCGCCCTCGCAACATGCTGGAGTGCAAAGGGCGATGGGCCCAAGACGCCTGCGCGCTTAGGATTTAGACCAGCATGCTGACCTCTCTGTTAGGCCTAGGTAGGGCTGCGACGTGTTGATCTTCCGAGGCCGGGCAAGACCCAAGAAAGTGTGTCCGGCCAGAGTGATCGAGTGATACGTCTCCAACGTATCTATAATTTTCTATTGTTCCATGCTATATTATATTCTGTTTTGGATGTTTAAAGGGCTTTATTATACACTTTTATATTATTTTTGGGACTAACCTATTGTCAGGGCCGGTTTTTCGGGATATTAATTTCCCAGAAAATGGCCTTTGTGCTCACCAGCCCCAGGATTACTGTTAGCTGATGAGGCACCAACTTGATACAAGGATTCCAAGCAAAGTACAAAATATGTAGTACAAGACCATTGTGGCCTATGAGTACAACACTTGGTTTCTAGTGGTTGATGGCAGAAGCGATTTGTGGTTCATCTGCGTCTATGGGACTCCATTTCCCACAAGAACAGCTGACCAGGATAACTCCTATCTTCGCGAGGCTGTTGTCATCATTGCGTAGGTTCCGGGGCTGTCCTCGCAATGGTCTCTCCAAGCAAGGAATCTGGCCAAGACAATAGCCAGGGACAAGCCAGTGAGTACCTTTGAATGTACTCGCAAACATCAAGAACACGGGTATAATATAACAAGGGATAATCATGCTCCGAAATATTCATGATCATGACGTCTGTCACGAAATAAACGAAATCCATGATGCACGCATGCAGGTAAAATATGAATATGCAATATGGGAGTAGGAATAGAATGCACCGATCGAGTGTCTGAAGCGACGCCTCGAAAGGATAATAAGATAAATCATGCCTCAGTCGGGCGTCTGAGCGACACCACATAAAGGGCTTATAAAGAATAAATAAATGACAAACATGCCGCAGTCGGGCGTCTAAGCGACACCACATAAAGGGCTTATAGAGAATAAATAAATAACAAGCATGCCGTAGTCGGGCATCTGAGCGACACCACATAAAGGGCTTATAAAGGATAAATAAATAGCAGGCATGCCACAGTCGGGCGTCTGAGCGACACCACATAAAGGGCTTATAAATAATAATCGCAGTGAGTATCCAGGAGGTAGAACCGTCCCAGGGATACTCAATAATTCAAATAATGTAAATGGTTAGTCCACAATAATAATAATCATAGTCCTCATATGTCATAGGTCATAATCAATGTTCTAGTATAGCCGTTTCTCCATCCGAAGACCGTCACTATGTTCTAGTTTAGCCGTTTCTCCATCTGAAAACCGTCACTAGACCCATCTCGGACTGTAGTCCTTACCCACACTACTAGGAAAAGGCCTACTAATGGCGCACCTAATTTGGCCATTAATGGTGCGTTAGTGGTGCGCCATTAGTGCCACGCCATTAGTATATTTTACTAATGGCGCACCACTGGTGCGCCATTAGTATATGCCATGGTGCGCCATTAGTATAGGCCACTGGTGCGCCATTAGTATAGGCCACGGTGCGCCATTAGTATTTTTGAATTTTGAAGGCGGGAAAATAGTAGTGGCACACCGTCTAACCCCCACCGTGCGCCATTGCTATATTTGAATTTTGAATTTGGATCTGGATCGCGATTTTTTTGCCCATTTGTTGCTCGTTCTTTTGGCTCATTTTTTTGCACGATATTATTTCAAATTTTGTTCCTGTTTTTGGATCTTGTACGTTCTTTTGCCGTGTTATTTTGCCGGAGAGGAGTTCGCCGGAGAGGAGGAGGAGGTCGCCGGAGAGGTGCTCGCCTACATCGCCGGAGAGGAGGAGGAGGTCGCCGGAGAGGAGTTCACCGGAGCATCGGAGAGGAGGAAGGAGAAACCATGAGGGGAGCTCACCGAAGAGGAGGGAGGAGGAGCTCACCGAAGAGGAGGGAGGAGGAGCTCACCGAAGAGGAGGGAGGAGGAGCTCATCGGAGAGGAGGGAGTAGGAGCTCACCGGAGAGGAGGGAGGAGGAGCTCACCGGAGAGGAGGGAGGAGGAGCTCACCGGAGAGGAGGGAGGAGGAGCTCACTGGAGAGGAGGGAGGAGGAGCTCACCGGAGAGGAGGGACAAGGAGATGAAGTGGAGGAGAGGTGGAGTGGAGGAGAAGAATGAAGAGGTAAGGAGGAGAGGACACGCCCAGCCATATATACGGCATAGTAATGGCACACCGTGGGCAGGTGCGCCATTACTATTTTTATTTTTTTATTTATTTTCAATTTTGAAGGCGGGAAGATACTAATGGCGCACCATGGGCAGGTGCGCCATTAGTAACTTTTTTTATTTTTTTGATTTATTTTGAATTTTGAAGGCGGGAAGATACTAATGGCGCACCATGGGCAGGTGCGCCATTAGTAACTTTTTTTATTTTTTTAATTTATTTTGAATTTTGAAGGCGGGAAGATAGTAATGGCGCACCACGGGCAAGTGCGCCATTAGTAAGTTTGATTTTTTTTTGAATTTTTTTGCCTCTCCAGATCTTAAAAGCCCCGTATCTTTTTTTCTGTTAGGTTTTTGAGGATTTTGAAAATGTTTAACGGGGTTTCCCCGCTTAAATTTGGATGTAACTTTTCGAGTAGATGATTTTTCATATAAAAAACTTTTTCATCCGAGTTCGTATGCAAAAGTTATGCCCATTTTAAGAAATTCCAGAGAGATTTTGCAAATAAAGTCGAAATTCATATTTGTTAATTTTCCCAACAACTAGACCACATATCACATGGGAAACTTGTTTTATTTTATTTTTTTTGACATTTCCATCATTTTCTTTTATTTTTTTTTAAACTGAAAAGGCGGTCCGGGGGGGGGGGGGGGGGGTTGCATTCGGTGGAATGGGCCAAGTTACTAATGGCGCACCGTGGGGGTGGTGCGCCATTAGTAGTTCAACTAGTAATGGCGCACCGTGGGTGTGGTGCGCCATTAGTAGTTGAACTAGTAATGGCGCACCGTCCCACGGTGCGCCATTAGTAGTTTAAAAAATAAAAATAAAAAAAATTGAAAAAAAATTGAAACATAATTACTAATGGCGCATCGTGGGATGGTGCGCCATTACTAGTTGAACTACTAATGGCGCACCATCCCACGGTGCGCCATTAGTAGTTTTGAAAAAATTAAAAAAAAATTACTAATGGCGCACCGTGGATGTGGTGCGCCATTAGTATTTTCACACTAATGGCGCACCAACACATGGTGCGCCATTAGTATATAGTAATGGCGCACCACATGTCTGGTGCGCCATTAGTGGCCATATCATCTATAGCCCTTTTCCTAGTAGTGCCATGGACATGGCTTATCCGAATAGATATAACCTCTGCAGAGGGTGTACTCTTTACCCACGAGTAACGGATTTATTTAGTCCATCGGGACTAATTCCGCCTACGGCCTTTTAATTGAAAACACGCCTGACCTGCACACACCAGCTTAACTTACCGGTGTCTGGAATCACCCACGACACCTGTCAAGCAAAACTCTAAGTGGGGAGGCTACAACCTCGACGTAGCATGGGATCAAATTTATATCGCGCGCTCTAAGGGGTGCCCCCCTCTCGGTCCCAACCGGAAACACCCATGCCCTCGGACCAGGTGGCATGCCTACCGGATGCATCCGGTATCTTCCACCATGGCCTCTCTGTACGGTGTGTGCTTTGGTAAGGGGTTGACAACTTACTGAACCGTACCCTACCTGCGGCAGGGACAAGTAGTAGTACAAAACAAGTAGGGGAAGTTAATGAACAAGACTCGACCTACGACCGACTCAGGTGGTCCAAGTACTCTCCGAATGGTTAGCATAACCAAAATATTTCCATTAACAGATAAACTCACCACTCATCAAGCCTCACCATGCCATACCGGACATGCTCGTCTCAACGAGGAACTAGGGACAAGCTCGCGTCTACCCAAGACCGCGACTTTCCCGGCTTCCTTCCGGTATGCATGGAAAGCTCGCGAGGATGATTACTATCACCGGCATATCCATTTCTAACAGTAAAGCATCTCCAATATGTACTCATGTGTGTGACTTTATCGTCACATAAAAATAACGTATGCTCCAAGACAAAGTGGTGTTGTAACCGTATCAAAACACCTCACAAAAATATTACGCCAGAGTTCAGAATGCTTGCCT
The DNA here is from genome assembly GCF_002575655.3 of Aegilops tauschii subsp. strangulata. Lineage (NCBI taxonomy): Eukaryota > Viridiplantae > Streptophyta > Magnoliopsida > Poales > Poaceae > Aegilops > Aegilops tauschii. Next base: position 639,041,845 of record NC_053041.3, on the reverse strand, counting down.
TCAAGAGTATGCAAGGGGGTGCACTTTTTGAAAGTTTTCTTCTCTCTCCATTTCCTATTTTAAAAAAAATATTCAAATAACAAATATTTCAAAAACAGTACAAAAAGTTATCCCAAATATTTTTGAAATAAATCTTAAAATATACTAGATGGAATTTGAGGGAGGTAGGCAAAAGAATCAACTCATTTGGAGTTTTGTTTTAAAAGATATAGCCAGTCAAAGTTCTGTTTTAAAATAAAACAGAAAAAGAAAACGTTTTGGAGGGGCTTACGCTTTCTGTTCAGCGAAAACGTCTTTTGCGAAACACGTCTCCACTTAAAACACGCGTCGGCGGGGCTGGGTCGCTGACATTGGGTCCAGCGGGCCCACTGGTCAGGTTTGACCAGCCCTCTCTCCCTCCTCTTCCTCTGCCCGTGCGGAGGCGGGACTCCGGCGATCGCCGTCGACGATTGGCGGCTCCTCGCGGGCTCCGGAGGGCAGGGATGGATCCATGAAGCCAGGGCGGTCCTCCTGGTGGTCGAGGGGGCCGTGGGGGTGAAGGGAGTCGCCGGCGGCGAGCTCCGCGGCGGAGGAGGTTTCGGGCATGATTGGGGGTTTGGGCTGTGGTGGCTCTCGATCGAAGCTAAGAGGATGGGCGACTCCGTGAGGTCGAGGGGAGTCGAGTGGTGGTGCTAGCTGAGCTGGGGAGGCCCGGTTGGCGACTCGCGGGACCGGAGGGCGGCGGCGGCCGAACCTGCCGGAGATGGGGGAGAGGGCCTCTTCCGGTCAATCTGCGGCTAGGGGAGCACTAGGGGGACAGCTTGAGGTCGCCTGAGGGCTTGAAGGAGTTTGGGGGCCCCTTATATAGGCGCTCGAGGTCGGTCCCGCGGCGGCCGTGGATAAGAACACCGGCGACCGTCGTTCTATAGCCGCGGGGCAACGTGGCGGCGACGAGCGCGTGCCGACGGGCTCCAGGATAAGCTCGAGCTGCTCCAAGGGGCAGCTGGCGCGCGCGGGTGGCTTGGGCAGCGCCGTCCGTGGCAGGAGCTCACTGCCGACGCCGGCGTGCCGCCAAAGGCTTCTGACGGCAGCGCTGTAGGGCGCCAGGGGTGGCTTGGAGGGTACTGGCGAGTGGGCGAGTGCAGGGCGTGGCTCTGCAGGCGAGCAAAGGCCAGGGGCGGGACGCGGCGAGGGCGGCAGTGCGATGCGGCGGCTCGGTGCGCGCGCGTGCAAAACGTGTGCTCTGGGCGCGCCCAGAGCATGCACGGGACGTGTTCGACAGAATGCCAGGGCAGCCTAGAGAGCTAGAGGGAGGCTGGCAAATTACAGGACAGGGTTAGGGATAGCTACGAGCTTAGTGGACAAGGTTGCTGGGTCAGGGGCTCAAGATCACAATGCAACCTAGAAAACATGCCAAAACTGTCCATGAACACCAGGTGTTCGACAGAATGCTAAGCGTATCTAGGCACCTCTTGGAGTGGCCAAAATCTCCAGGTCAGGGTCCCTCTGGATGTAGGTGATGATGGCAAGATTATTTGGGCAAAACCAGAAACTTGCTAGTGCAAGTTTTGCAAAACTTCAGTTTTGGACAGAAAGAAAAAGGTCTCATTGCATGCACTTAAAATCCTCCAATGGGTCCACTCTCCTGGACTTAAGGGTTTTGTAGGGAGGGCTACAAGCAAGAAAAAGCTCATGGGCACTAGAGCAAAATAAATTAGGGTTGCAGTACAAATCACCAAACTGGGCCAGAATGAAAATGAGGATGATTCTCTCAACTTTTTCAAAGGACACCAATGGGTTTTTGCATAAAGTTGAATCATGTGCATCTACTGACATCTCCAAACACTTGGAAGAATTTTTAAAAGAATATTTAAATAGGTTGTAGTGCAAAAATACCTACTGGACCAGATTTGAAAAGTTGATGTAGAGCTCAAAATCTCCAATAACCAAAAGATATTTTTGCATAAAAGTGATGTGGAAACATCACATGACTTCCCCAAATTTTGGTGGAAATTTTAAATGCATTTGTCAAATGGTTGCAGTGCAAAACAGGCTCCAAATTTTTGAAAGATCATTTTAAAAGAGTAAAGCTCAAGAAAAAGCAAACCTTGCAATTAAATCCACTGATAAAGAATTGTTTCATAGAGAGAGCATACAAGTCCAATAATACTTTTGGAAAGTTTCCACTTGAGGTAAAAACCCACAATATCAAAAGGTAAATCTAGACAAATGGAAAAGTTTAATTTCCTGGCAAAATTTTAATTTATAAAACATGGTCAAAATTTTGGGGTGTCACAACACTACCCCCCTTAAGAAAAATCTCGTCCTCCAGATTTGTTAAAAGCTGTTTGAACAAACATCGCTCTTACCAAAAGAAATCATTCTACTGTGCAATAACAACGTATCTACAGTGAGAGGGCAATAAGTGGTGTAAAACCACAGTGTGGTATACTGGCGTTGCGTGGAAAATATCCATGGTCGGGAAAAACGAGATATTTCTACGTTGGATACAGTAAATTTAGAATAAATTCTAGATTACTGAAATACGCTGGTCGCACCCGAGAGCACAGTGCTCTCTCTGGCTGACAGGTGGACCAGGGGCCCACTGTCGGCCTCTTCTTCTACCTCTGGTTTTCTCTCCTTGCTCTCCCTCGCGGGCTTTCCCGCGCTTCCTCCCCGGCGACGCCTAGCGCGTAGGGCATCTAGGTCGTACTGCGGTAGTGCTCGGCGTGCTAGCTGCCGGTGCAGCGTGCACTCACCTCGCGGGCCAGTGCACTGTCGGCACTGCTCGCGGACTCGCCTCCGAACACCGGCGATCGAGCGACGAGTGGCGCTGGTGGACCTCGCCCACCGTACACCGATCTCGAGCTATAAAATGATCGCGGTGCTCCTCTCTTCTTCCTCACACCTGGCCTTGCTTCTACTTCTTCTCCCTTCTCCTCCATTGCTGTTTGCAGGAGCTCGAGACGAGGCTCCAATGGCGGAGGCGATGCCGGACTGGTATGTGGTCCTGGTGTGTGGAGGTTTGGCGACGCTGCTGGGGTTCTCCGTGCTCTTGTGCGCGATGATCCTGGATGATCGTCGTGATGCTGCCGCTCGAGTGTTAGCTCTTCGCGGTGGCGGCGATCACGAGGATTAGGTGCGGCATCGAGTGCTAACTGCTGTCGGTGTGCTGGGGCACTCGCGCCCGAATGATTACTCAAAAATCTCTCTTACTGAGACTGTGGTGTCCTCGGGTGTGATCAGTTAGGCGCAAAAATGTGTACGTGGATTTGTAATTAGCGCACGAGGTCGAGTGGTTGTGGTTGTGAGACTGCTGTTATGGTGCTGCGCGAATAAAAATCTATGTCGTGAAGATATATACGCCGCAGCAACTCAGGGAAAGAAAACTGACTTGAATTTATCAAGGGTGAAAATTAGTTAAAACAAAATCAACAGCTGTAAAACTGCTCACATAATTGAAACCAAAAATTTGGTACGCCGCACAGATTTTTGGATACCACGTACAAGTTACCACACACAAATAATTAATGGGATAACAAACACAGCGGTGACGTTTACAAAGAAAACGGCAAAAGGACAGGGTCTTGAGAAAATGTCTCTGGTACTGGGGCACACTCCTCTTCTATCTGGGGAAGCGGGTTGACCAGTCGATGAACGCGCCTCTCCTGGTCAGGCCTCAGTGGTCTGCCAATAGCGATCCGAGGATTTAAATCAGCGAGGCTCTGGAGATAACCCATTACCCGCTGAGTCAAACGCTCCTGAGCGATAACGTACTGGGCAAGGTTGCCAGTACTGGATCTCTCTCAATTCGTCCACCGGGAAAAGATGCTACTTCTCCGAGTGTTGCACGACTCGGAAAATAATAATATCCTCGTTCGCTGGCATAGGGTACCGCGAATCGAAGACGAGCGAGCGCTTTGTATGCAGCAGCTTCTATGGCCATATGCAGAGTCGGCATGGATTTCCCCACGAAGGACACTTCCGTTGGGTCTTGGTTTGGGTTTGAGGGAGGGATGTGCAGCACTGCCCAATATTTCGAGGTGGATGAGGTGATCCTCGATTTGAGCAACTCATACTGGGGTGGGTGGGTGGCACTCATGGTACTGCGGGTAAAGTCCCACAATAATTTAACAAAACTACCCGGGGTTGCGTCTGGAGTTCTCAGATAAATACTGGGGGTCGGCATGGCAAGGAAAAAGGCTGTGAGTGTTGTGCGCAAGGCGAGGGGTACTTGGCAAGGTCATGAGGTGGCCTTTTATATAGCATTGGGGCTGGGTTATCTACCGTGGTGAAGGGTAACTGGTTTGGGGTCGAGGTCAAAGCCACAGATACACATATCTCATAAATGTGACGCATTGCTGTGGGTGTCGTCGGGTGTAGTTTTGGTAGCTGCGCCCGGAATTTAAAAGATGCATCTGTACGCTGACGTACTTATGCATGGCTACTACTCCAAAATAGGGGTGCTCAAGCAGATAGCATTTAATAATGGTGATACAGGACCACACAATTACAAAGCGTAGGAATACTAAGGCTCGATACTACTCGAGCGACTTAGTCTACTACGTTAATGTCTAAGTGGGCTGGCCTTGCGGACGCCGAGGTTTCTCCACGGGTTTCACCGTCGGGATTTGCTGGATGAGGTTGAGGGGCTGCAGGGTCGGGGTAGTGGTGATGACCTTCGCGGGGGTTGCTGGCCACAATCCCGTTGGAACGGGTTCCCAAAAGGCGACGAAGCGCTTCTGGGGACACCAGAGCACTCTGGTTGATGGCTGGGGCGGACCTCAAGGGCTCGATCGGGTGTCCGAACAGCACGACTGGGTTGTCGGCGTGGGGCTCCACTTCTCCTCTCGTTGGGGCTCGGCGAACCAGTTCTCCACGAGCTGCAATCAGATCAAGAGTGATTTGATCGAACAGTTGCTCTAGTGCGCTTACATAGCGCACCAGATGCAATAGTGCAGGATCTGTCTCGTGATCTCCGTTGGCAACCTGGGGCGGCCTACCATACCCGTCACGACTGGGGTAGTAGTAGAACGAGCGACAGTTAACTCTGGGCGACAAGTGCCGGAGTTGAACTATAGCTTCTCGAGCTGCTAGCTGGATGGCTTGTGGCTCAAAGGAAGTTGTCCTTCCAGTGAACCTGTAGGGGCGTTCTGGCGATAGACCCCTACCATAGATGTGTACAGTGGCCCAGAATTGATGGCTCTCACCGTTCATGAGTCCTTGGTACACAACATATTCTGGGGGCTCTTCTAATGCATAGGCACGGCGGGTGAGGTTTGCGAGTACGGTCACAAAACCTCCAAGGTTGGTTGCTGTGGTCTCATTGTGAACAATGGGGCCAGGCATTGTGGCTTGGTTTGGGGAAAGAGGCTATGTTGTGCTGGGTTGAGGCCAGCGTGCCCTTTTTATAGGAAAAAGGGGACGGAGTCTTCCTTCGCATGCTTGCGAATGAGACGTGTTAGGTGTTGGTCACTGGCGCGCGATCGACGGGCTAGGCTGATAGGTTGGGCACCGTCTGCCGAAAGGCGTCGGGTCACTGTGGGGCTATCTTACGCGAGAAGCTTGGCCGGGGTTAGGTTAAGGTCTGGTGGTTTGGTTAACCTAGGTTTATTGACCTGGCCAAGATAGGATTAGCCAATGGTCAGCCTGGCTCTGATACCAAGTTTGTCAGGGCCGGTTTTTCGGGATATTAATTTCCCAGAAAATGGCCTTTATGCTCACCAGCCCCAGGATTACTGTTAGCTGATGAGGCACCAACTTGATACAAGGATTCCAAGCAAAGTACAAAATATGTAGTACAAGACCATTGTGGCCTATGAGTACAACACTTGGTTTCTAGTGGTTGATGGCGGAAGCGATTTGTGGTTCATCTGCGTCTATGGGACCCCATTTCCCACAAGAACAGCTGACCAGGATAACTCCTATCTTCGCGAGGCTGCTGTCATCATTGCGTAGGTTCCGGGGCTGTCCTCGCAATGGTCTCTCCAAGCAAGGAATCTGGCCAAGACAATAGCCAGGGACAAGCCAGTGAGTACCTTTGAATGTACTCGCAAACATCAAGAACACGGGTATAATATAACAAGGGATAATCATGCTCCGAAATATTCATGATCATGACGTCTGTCACGAAATAAACGAAATCCATGATGCACGCATGCAGGTAAAATATGAATATGCAATACGGGAGTAGGAATAGAATGCACCGATCAAGTGTCTGAAGCGACGCCTCGAAAGGATAATAAGATAAATCATGCCTCAGTCGGGCGTCTGAGCGACACCACATAAAGGGCTTATAAAGAATAAATAAATGACAAACATGCCGCAGTCGGGCGTCTGAGCGACACCACATAAAGGGCTTATAGAGAATAAATAAATAACAAGCATGCCGCAGTCGGGCTTCTGAGCGACACCACATAAAGGGCTTATAAAGGATAAATAAATAGCAGGCATGCCACAGTCGGGCGTCTGAGCGACACCACATAAAGGGCTTATAAATAATAATCGCAGTGAGTATCCAGGAGGTAGAACCGTCCCAGGGATACTCAATAATTCAAATAATGTAAATGGTTAGTCCACAATAATAATAATCATAGTCCTCATATGTCATAGGTCATAATCAATGTTCTAGTATAACCGTTTCTCCATCCGAAGATCGTCACTATGTTCTAGTTTAGCCGTTTCTCCATCCGAAAACCGTCACTAGACCCATCTCAGACTGTAGTCCTTACCCATGGACATGGCTTATCCGAATAGATATAACCTCTGCAGAGGGTGTACTCTTTACCCACGAGTAACGGATTTATTTAGTCCATCGGGACTAATTCCGCCTACGGCCTTTTAATTGAAAACACGCCTGACCTGCACACACCAGCTTAACTTACCGGTGTCTGGAATCACCCACGACACCTGTCAAGCAAAACTCTAAGTGGGGAGGCTACAACCTCGACGTAGCATGGGATCAAATTTATATCGCGCGCTCTAAGGGGTGCCCCCCTCTCGGTCCCAACCGGAAACACCCATGCCCCCGGACCAGGTGGCATGCCTACCGGATGCATCCGGTATCTTCCACCATGGCCTCTCTGTACGGTGTGTGCTTTGGTAAGGGGTTGACAACTTACTGAACCGTACCCTACCTGCGGCAGGGACAAGTGGTAGTACAAAACAAGTAGGGGAAGTTAATGAACAAGACTCGACCTACGACCGACTCAGGTGGTCCAAGTACTCTCCGAATGGTTAGCATAACCAAAATATTTCCATTAACAGATAAACTCACCACTCATCAAGCCTCACCATGCCATACCGGACATGCTCGTCTCAACGAGGAACTAGGGACAAGCTCGCGTCTACCCAAGACCGCGACTTTCCCGGCTTCCTTTCGGTATGCATGGAAAGCTCGCGAGGATGATTACTATAACCGGCATATCCATTTCTAACAGTAAAGCATCTCCAATATGTACTCATGTGTGTGACTTTATCGTCACATAAAAATAACGTATGCTCCAAGACAAAGTGGTGTTGTAACCGTATCAAAACACCTCACAAAAATATTACGCCAGAGTTCAGAATGCTTGCCTTCAAGAGTATGCAAGGGGGTGCACTTTTTGAAAGTTTTCTTCTCTCTCCATTTCCTATTTTAAAAAAATATTCAAATAACAAATATTTCAAAAACAGTACAAAAAGTTGTCCCAAATATTTTTGAAATAAATCTTAAAATAGACTAGATGGAATTTGAGGGAGGTAGGAAAAAGAATCAACTCATTTGGAGTTTTATTTTAAAAGATATAGCCAGTCAAAGTTCTGTATTCAAATAAAACAGAAAAAGAAAACGTTTCGGAGGGGCTTACGCTTTCTGTTCAGCGAAAACGTCTTTTGCGAAACACGTCTCCACTTAAAACACGCGTCGGCGGGGCTGGGTCGCTGACAGTGGGTCCAGCGGGCCCACTGGTCAGGTTTGACCAGCCCTCTCTCCCTCCTCTTCCTCTGCCCGTGCGGAGGCGGGACTTCGGCGATCGCCGTCGACGATTGGCGGCTCCTCGCGGGCTCCGGAGGGCAGGGATGGATCCATGAAGCCAGGGCGGTCCTCCTGGTGGTCGAGGGGGCCGTGGGGGTGAAGGGAGTCGCCGGCGGCGAGCTCCGCGGCGGAGGAGGTTTCGGGCATGATTGGGGGTTTGGGCTGTGGTGGCTCTCGATCGAAGCTAAGAGGATGGGCGACTCCGTAAGCTCGAGGGGAGTCGAGTGGTGGTGCTAGCTGAGCTGGGGAGGCCCGGTTGGCGACTCGCGGGACCGGAGGGCGGCGGCGGCCGAACCTGCCGGAGATGGGGGAGAGGGCCTCTTCCGGTCAATCTGTGGCTAGGGGAGCACTAGGGGGACAGCTTGAGGTCGCCTGAGGGCTTGAACGAGTTTGGGGGCCCCTTATATAGGCGCTCGAATTCGGTCCCGCGGCGGCCGTGGATAAGAACGCCGGCGACCGTCGTTCTGTAGCCGCGGGGCGACGTGGCGGCGACGAGCGCGTGCCGACGGGCTCCAGGATAAGCTCGAGCTGCTCCAAGGGGCAGCTGCGCGCGCGGGTGGCTTGGGCAGCGCCGTCCGTGGCAGGAGCTCACTGCCGACGCCGGCGTGCTGCCAAAGGCTTCTGACGGCGGCGCTGTAGGGCGCCAGGGGTGGCTTGGAGGGTACTGGCGAGTGGGCGAGTGCAGGGCGTGGCTCTGCAGGCGAGCAAAGGCCAGGGGCGGGACGCGGCGAGGGCGGCAGTGCGATGCGGCGGCTCGGTGCGCGCGCGTGCAAAACGTGCGCTCTGGGCGCGCCCAGAGCACGCACGGGACGTGTTCGACAGAATGCCAGGGCAGCCTAGAGAGCTAGAGGGAGGCTGGCAAATAGCAGGACAGGGTTAGGGATAGCTACGAGCTTGGTGGACAAGGTTGCTCGGTCAGGGGCTCAAGATCACAATGCAAGCTAGAAAACATGCCAAAACTGTCCATGAACACCAGGTGTTCGACAGAATGCTAAGCGTATCTAGGCAACTCTTGGAGTGGCCAAAATCTCCAGGTCAGGGTCTCTTTGGATGTAGGTGATGATGGCAAGATCATTTGGGCAAAACCAGAAACTTGCTAGTGCAAGTTTTGCAAAACTTCAGTTTTGGACAGAAAGAAAAAGGTCTCATTGCATGCACTTAAAATCCTCCAATGGGTCCACTCTCCTGGACTTAAGGGTTTTGTAGGGAGGGCTACAAGCAGGAAAAAGCTCATGGGCACTAGAGCAAAATAAATTAGGGTTGCAGTACAAATCACCAAACTGGGCCAGAATGAAAATGAGGATGATTCTCTCAACTTTTTCAAAGGACACCAATGGGTTTTTGCATAAAGTTGAATCATGTGCATCTACTGACATCTCCAAACACTTGGAAGAATTTTTAAAAGAATATTTAAATAGGTTGTAGTGCAAAAATACCTACTGGACCAGATTTGAAAAGTTGATGTAGAGCTCAAAACCTCCAATAACCAAAAGATATTTTTGCATAAAAGTGATGTGGAAACATCACATGACTTCCCCAAATTTTGGTGGAAATTTTAAATGCATTTGTCAAATGGTTGCAGTGCAAAACAGGCTCCAAATTTTTGAAAGATCATTTTAAAAGAGTAAAGCTCAAGAAAAAGCAAACCTTGCAATTAAATCCACTGATAAAGAATTGTTTCATAGAGAGAGCATACAAGTCCAATAATACTTTTGGAAAGTTTCCACTTGAGGTAAAAACCCACAATATCAAAAGGTAAATCTAGACAAATGGAAAAGTTTAATTTCCTGGCAAAATTTTAATTTATAAAACATGGTCAAAATTTTGGGGTGTCACAACACTACCCCCCTTAAGAAAAATCTCGTCCTCCAGATTTGTTAAAAGCTGTTTGAACAAACATCGCTCTTACCAAAAGAAATCATTCTACTGTGCAATAACAACGTATCTACAGTGAGAGGGCAATAAGTGGTGTAAAACCACAGTGTGGTATACTGGCGTTGCGTGGAAAATATCCATGGTCGGGAAAAACGAGATATTTCTACGTTGGATACAGTAAATTTAGAATAAATTCTAGATTACTGAAATACGCTGGTCGCACCCGAGAGCACAGTGCTCTCTCTGGCTGACAGGTGGACCAGGGGCCCACTGTCGGCCTCTTCTTCTACCTCTGGTTTTCTCTCCTTGCTCTCCCTCGCGGGCTTTCCCGCGCTTCCTCCCCGGCGACGCCTAGCGCGATGATCCTGGATGATCGTCGTGATGCTGCCGCTCGAGTGTTAGCTCTTCGCGGTGGCGGCGATCACGAGGATTAGGTGCGGCATCGAGTGCTAACTGCTGTCTAGGAGATATGCCCTAGAGGCAATAATAAATGATATTATTTATCTCCGAGTTCATAATTATGTGTATGTTCCATGCTATAACTGCAATGATTCTCGAGTCTGCAATATCCACGAGGCTCGGAGGAAGACTCAAATGCACGTGTGGAATAATAAACGGTAAGAAGTATTCCTAGTCTGTCCTCTAAGACTAGCTCAAGTGTTGCATGATGATTTTGTTTTCCTGGTCATGGGCATGTCTATGCCAGCAACTTTGAGGGCACAATGTTAACAGAACATTTGTGTTGAATCGACCCGGATTGATGTTATGCTATGAGATTCATTCGTCACAAGTTTATTGGTACATAACACAGAGATGGTTAACGTTTGCATGATTCCTTAGACCATGAGAGTATCGAGTTTCTTCATGCTTGCTTCATGAACTTTGGGGTTTGTTAAACGTCATCCGTAAATGGGTGGCTATTACGGCGGCTTACGGGTTCATGGAAAAGTGTGTCAAGTAACTTGATAGCTCAAGATTGGGATTTGCTCCTACGACGATGGAGAGATATCTCTGGGCCCTCTCGGTGTTACGGTATCCATCATCGTCTGGCCAGACACTTTGTGATTTGATCACGGGGATGCCGGAACACGATAACGAGAAAAGAGAACAATACCGGTAACGAGGTAACTAGCATAGTGGACAAGTTGTTGATCCACGGGAATTCCAACATGTCTCACCTCGGGTATTTGTAACATATCGCGAAGCAACAGGAATAGCACACGGCAACTGGAGGTTCACTCGAATATTTATTCGTGTGGGTATAGGGGTCAATATGGGTGTCCACGGCTCCGATGTTGATCATTGATCGGAAGGGGTTCCGGGTCATGTCTATACTTCACCGAACCTATAGGGTCACACACTTAAGGGTCATCTATCTGCTGAATACTAGACAGAGAGTCTGAGAGAAAATCACCAAAAAAGTTTCGGACACCGAAAAGTTTCGGACAGCGGAATCGTACCGCAGAGAGAGGTCATCGGATAAGTTTCGATGATACCGAAAAGTTGTTTCGGGATACACCATTAAGTCAAATTGGTTTCGGCACATGCCTGATAATTCTTGGAGGATGCCAGAATCATTCTGGAAGCTTTTTGGAATTTTCTGAGATAAAAACCGGAAATGTTCCGGAGCTGCCGGAGCCACTTCAGATGCGTTTCGCAGATGAAAATCACTAAAACCGGAATTGTTTCGGAACGCGTTGAAAATCATTTTAGTGGGTACTGGAAATGTTCTTAGCCCACATAAATATTTTCAGTTCGATCAGACGCTGAAAAATGTCGTCGTGAATAGTGAAAATCAGCTTTATGGTTACTTTATGGAAAGCCACCTTTTGGGGCTTTGCTCCAAAAGATCTTGGGGATGACATGGATGGATAGGAGCCATTTTTGGGCCCCTCATGGGGGTGTGGCCGGCCACATGGGGTATCCCCCCTTGGGGACCCTCTTGTTCCTTGGTTTCACTCCTAGGTCCTTGTGGAAGGACTTCATTCATGTGCATTTTGGGTTTTTTGTGTGCAACTCTGTAGAGAGATCGTAGTTTCGGTCTTAGTTCGTGAGTGCCTCCCGAAGGGCTGTCCGTGTGACCGTCCGAGTTTCGAAGGTCCTCCCGAAGGGCTGTCCGAGTGACCGTTCGAGTTTCGAAGGTCCTCCCGAAGGGCTGTCCGCGACACCGTCCGGGGGGCTGTTCGACCGCCTCCCGGAGGGCTGTCTGAGGAGCAGATGAGGGTATACATCCTCGCGGTTGGGAGGTTGTAAATCCTAGCTGCGGGGATCTGCACCGTCGATCGTCATCGACTCTACTTCCCGCTGCGCTACGAGTCGGTAACGAAAAAGATCAAACCATGTATGCAGTCTCCATAGTGGTCCTGGGCTGGTGCGTAGGTCGGAAAATTTTTGTTTTCTGCTGCGTTACCCTTCAGTGGCATCAAGAGCCGTGCTATGCGTAGATGCAGGTTTCGATCTAGAATACATGGAGATGTATGGGTATTGCATAATATAATTAGGTAGTAGATGAGATCTATTGCTGAAAATTATTTATGCGGGTGACAGATGAAATCTGTTACCCGAGGTTCTTGTTGCTTCCCTAGAATTTGCGTTTGCTCAATCTCGAGACAGCATGGTGGAATTTGACAAAGTTCTGGCAATCCGTGATCCTGATTGATCATGGAAGTGCTATCAGTTCTTTGGGTTCTGCCGTAGTCAAAAGAAAGATGAAATTCGCAGATGAAAGGGCATTGCAGATATGATCTGCACGGGGGTCATGCGTATGACGAAGTTTAGTATGGGGCTCGAGATTTAATTATCCCGTGTTTCATACACCCCGAGATGTTAATCTAGCAACTTGAATAATCATACTTGATGATAAAACGTTGGTCGCTGCGGTTTAAGTCAAAACCTTAGAAGCCACGTAAAATAAATTTTGCATAAACCGATTAGAGGCGTCTAACTTGGTTTTGCAGGATGTGCATGTGATGTGGTATAGCAGTGCTCATACTAATTCGATTATGTATGAGATGACTATATGATGTAATTTGATTAACATGACCTGTGTGTCATGATTCGGCATGATGGCTGGAGCCATATGATTGCACTTTAATGACCTGCGTGTCAACCTTGTTGTAATGCATTATTTTGTTAGCTATAGAGATAGCAATATTATCTGGTACGTCGACAAGGTGGTGGCAATCTTCGCGAAGGTGAACACCGACGCGAATGCCGAAGACGAAGAAATGAAATACTTCTCCGTCAGAAAGGGCTATACCATATCATGCTATTATGAATTGCCTGAGATGTTTATCCCTTATGATGCACCCTTCTTGATTGCGCGGTAGTAGCTTTTATTAGGGTGATCTCTCACTTAAAATATCAAGTAGTTAGTGTTCTCCCAAGTGTAGCACCGTCACGGCACCTATCTTTTCGGGGTGCGCCATGGATGCATGGGTACGAACGATTAGAGAAGTGTGAGGCGGGTGAGGTCAGACCTCGCAACAAGATCACTTGGTTGTCTTGACGTTCATGGCAGGATCGTCCTGAGCTCGGAACACACGCATCGAAAGATGAGCAAGAGTCACATAGAGATGTGATCGGCAAGTTGGCCTACCGATTAAAATTCCCGTTATGAGATGATGATTCTATGGCGATGAATTGAAGTCTGGATCTTGTATCACTCAAAATTAATTGTGAGAGATATTGATTTGAGTGCGAGCGCACTGTTGAATTAACATGTTTAATTCTCAGTGCAATTAATTATGAACACTGTCTAAGTGTTTCTTGCATAATAGTTGTAGAATAATGGCTCGCATTTCCACCTTCCCTATTAAAATTGAATAGCTGTTAAATATCTGGTTAAAACTTTACGATTGGTAACGTAATATGAGGATTGTCCTCAAAAGTGCCGAGAAGGACTTTGTCCTATCGCATGCTTTCCGTATCCTCCCGCTAATGCTATGGATCATGTGACTCTCGTCCTTCGATCCAAAAGCTAGAATTCTGTTATGGTTAAGTGGAATATGTTTGCTTCCATGAAACCCAAACTTCGAAAGTTGGGATAGTTATATGATATTCATGGAACTGAAAATTATTTTCAGATACAAACAAAGCAATGTTTGTTTGCAAGTATTAGTAAAAGTGTTTACTATGCATTTGACTGTTGGGAAAGGGATCCAGAAGAACGCCTGTCATATCATGAAAGGTGAATAAAACAACAACTTAAAGAGAAAGGAAGTGTCCAAAGGGTGTTAGTATGACTTACATGCCTAGGAAGTCCGGGGCTAATGCCACTCTTAAGTTGGGTGCTTCTTTTGCGAGTAGGAGAAATACTAAAAGTTAAACTGTTAGAAGTATAAAGGCAGAAAGAAAGATGACTGGAATATCCAGCTCATGTATGAATGTCATACAAGTTTTTGATGTATAGTAGGCTGTTCAAAGATATAGTTCTTGGGAATTATGGTTAAACATGTTAATCACTAATTCTTGGGTATTGTGAGTTAATCACAAAGATACCCGCTCGATTGCATTCTGTTGCGAATCAATGTAAGAGCTACTATGGCCTAAAAAGACTAGCCAGAAATGAGGTTAAGGTATACACAGGGAACATAGTAAATGTTACTATACCTTCCATCGGTGTATTGACGTTTGTATCTATTTTCATAATTCATTTAGAGTTTTACAAACTCTAGCCCATTGCATAAGGTATCTTGCAAGAAGGTTGTTCATAAGAGAATTTTTTATGTTCGATGTTATGAATAACACAAGGGCCATACTTTCATTATGAATGAGATGTATGTTATGAATATTGATAATAATACAATACCTCTTGGTTTACTTTCATAATTCATTTTAGAGTTTCATACACTCTAGGCCATTGCACAATGTTTGTTGCAAAAGAGTTGTTCATAAAAACAACAATTGTTGTTAAGTATTATGAAAAACATAAGGGCCATACTTCCATCATCGATGGGACGTATGTTATGAATATTGAGGGTAATATGATACATCCATAACACTGACGCTAAATGTCGCAAGACTAAAAGAATACCACACAAGTGTGGCACTACATTTGGTCACATTGGAGAAACCCGCATGGAAAATTCCATTATGATGGATTTTGAAGTCTTTTTGATTTTGAATCATCTGACACTTGCAACTTTCCTCCGAAAAGTGAAGTGACTAAAATACCGTTCACAGGCCATAAGGAACGAACAACAAACTTATTAGTGATCATACATTTGATGTGTGTAGTCCGATAAGTGTTGTTAGTGGTGGATTTATTTATCTTCAGAAATGACTCAAGTAGATATATGGATATTTACTTGATGAGACGTAAGTCCGGATCTTTTGAAATCATTCGAAAGGTTCTCAAAAATGAAGTAGAAGTTATTGTAACAAGAAAATTATGTTTCTGCAATTTGATTGCACAAAGGAATATTTGAGTTACATGTTTAGCGAATGTCTGATGAGTTGTGAAAGGGGTTTCATAAACTTGCACCTCTCGGAACACCACTGCAAGTGGAAAGTCCGTGGAGATGTAATCAAACCATTTATGACATGGTAAGGTCAAAGATGACATAAATAAATTTGCCATTATCCCTTTTAAAGTGATGCTTTAGAGACTGCGGCTTTTACACTGAAAAGAGCTACATCGGGTCTGTTGAAATGAAGCCATGGTATGGTACACCCAACCATGTTATATCTTTTCTTGACATTTGGAATATGGGGCTTGTGTAAAAGGTTACAAACCTATTCCAAATCAGACAAGTGCTACTTTGTAGGTTATACCAAGATGTTGGGTATTCCTCCCTCACTATACCGAGGCAAATAGTTTTGCCGCGAAAAGGTGTGCTTTTAAAGAGAATGATTCTTTCAAAAAGGTGAGTGGGAGAATAGTGCAACTCGACGAGATAAACAGTATCTACGTCATCAGATCAAAGGAAAGAGACCTTGGAAGTAATTCCAGAGTTTCCTACTGCGACTGATACGGAAGTCTCTATAATAAAATGTATGAACTTCGGTCGAACTTGCAGTTGAACCACGTAGGCAAGGCTCGTGCAAACCTCTCAGGTGCGCAAACGAGATATTGTTGTTAGACAACATTATACCTACGATACACAAGGAAGCGTTGATGGGCCCTGACTCCAGAATTGGCTAAATGCCAATACAACCCGAGTTAGTTTCCATATAAGTGATTCAAGATTAAAACCTTGATACACCTTTCGGAAGACTTAGAGTCTAACGAATATTTATGGAACTTAAAACTGATATGATAAAATGTTTTATCCATAAAGCTCGACTTGTTGAAATAACAAGTTCAAGAGTTGACTACGATGAGGTTGTTTTCATCGTACCGATGCTTAAAGTCAGTCCGGGTTGAACTAGCAATTAATACATATTTCAATCATGAGATATGAAACATGGATGACAATAGGATTTCCATCTGATGGAAATGAAAGCTAGGACTTGTATATGATATAGTCCAAAGTAATTTGTCGATCCAGAGGATGCTAGTAGGTATGCAAGCTTCAGAGTTCCAGCAATGGACAGAAGAGAGCAAAATGGAGTTGGAATCTTCGTGTTTTGATGAAATGGTCAAAGGGGTTTTGACTTCATCAATGGGTAACGAAGATGCTTGTAATTCAAGAAAGTAAGTGGGAGCATAATAATATTTCAAAAAACCTTGTGTGCTTGACACATTGTTAATTGGAAATAAATTTCTTGACACGAATTAGGACTTCATTTGAAAATAGTTTTTTGATGAAGTGCTTAGGCTAAATAGCCTCAAT
The DNA here is from genome assembly GCF_002575655.3 of Aegilops tauschii subsp. strangulata. Taxonomy (NCBI): domain Eukaryota; kingdom Viridiplantae; phylum Streptophyta; class Magnoliopsida; order Poales; family Poaceae; genus Aegilops; species Aegilops tauschii. Next base: position 639,025,201 of record NC_053041.3, on the reverse strand, counting down.
ATTAGGCATAATGATCTATGGCGATAGATTTACCTAATAGGGCTAAGCAATGATACATATTGACAAGGTGCTAAAACCTTTTAGCATTTAAAACCGCCAGGGAGTGATTCTTGCCGGAGTCACATGGAAGAGTTTTTTGCAAGACTCGGTGTCCCAAAACACTGATGAGCAAAATACATGATTCCACACACTTTTGTGTTTGGATTAATCATGTATTCCATGGTATGTGAAACAACCAGATACGTCCGATACTCCCAAGGTGTTGCGAGTATGGATACTAATGTGATCAAAGTACTGATCATGGGACGACAGTGAAAGATGTCATTGAGTACTAGAGTAAGTACTGATGATATATTTTCTCGCAAGCGGAGATCATGAAGAGTTCATTGTAAAATGTTACATCGATATAGTCTTCATCTTTTGTCCATGCAATTTTTGATTTAAGTTAAGGGTTTTGTGTGACACACAATATGGTGGCACGTTAGTTGGAAATTGTTCCAAACAAGTTACTGTGGCGAATTCTATAACAAGGGCTAAGTATGTTGACGCTTTAGAAGCGACAAAGAAGATGTTGAATCATATAGTTCATTCATGAACTTAGTATAGTTCCAAGATGGCTTTTGACAATGGGACACTACTGCAGGTAGTTGCTCCATAACTCAGTCTGAGGAATCCAGGTTCGACCTGTGATTCACATACATACAAAGCCAAGTCCACACAAAATATGAATTTTGTGAAAACGTGAAAACGCGAGGACATGCAAAGATACACACGGAACTGAAGTCGTCAGATCTGTTGGACATCAGGCTATACCACAAGCGAAGCATATTTACACCGATGCCACAGGTGTGAAGTGCATTAGCATAAGCTAGATTATTGACTCTAGTGCAAGTGGGAGTCTGTAGGAGATAGGCCCTAGAGGCAATAATAAATGATATTATTTATCTCCGAGTTCATAATTATGTTTATGTTCCATGCTATAACCGCAATGATTCTCGAGTCTGCAATATCCACGAGGCTCGGAGGAAGACTCAAATGCACGTGTGGAATAATAAACGGTAAGAAGTATTCCTAGTCTGGCCTCTAAGACTAGCTCAAGTGTTGCATGATGATTCTGTTTTCCTGGTCATGGGCATGTCTATGCCAGCAACTTTGAGGGCACAATGTTAAGAGAACATTTGTGTTGAATCGACCCGGATTGATGTTATGCTATGAGATTCATTCGTCACAAGTTTATTGGTACATAACACAGAGATGGTTAACGTTTGCATGATTCCTTAGACCATGAGAGTATCGAGTTTCTTCATGCTTGCTTCATGAACTTTGGGGTTTGTTAAACGTCATCCGTAAATGGGTGGCTATTACGGCGGCTTACGGGTTCATGGAAAAGTGTGTCAAGTAACTTGATAGCTCAAGATTGGGATTTGCTCCTATGACGATGGAGAGATATCTCTGGGCCCTCTCGGTGTTACGGTATCCATCATCGTCTGGCCAGACACTTTGTGATTTGATCGGGGGGATGCCGGAACACGATAACGAGAAAAGAGAACAATACCGGTAACGAGGTAACTAGCATAGTGGACAAGTTGTTGATCCACGGGAATGCCAACATGTCTCACCTCGGGTATTTGTAACATATCGCGAAGCAACAGGAATAGCACACGGCAACTGGAGGTTCACTCGAATATTTATTCGTGTGGGTATAGGGGTCAATATGGGTGTCCACGGCTCCGATGTTGATCATTGATCGGAAGGGGTTCCGGGTCATGTCTATACTTCACCGAACCTATAGGGTCACACGCTTAAGGGTCATCTATCTGCTGAATACTAGACAGAGAGTCTGAGAGAAAATCACCGAAAAAGTTTCGGACACCGAAAAGTTTCGGACAGCGGAATCGTACCGCAGAGAGAGGTCATCGGATAAGTTTCGATGATACCGAAAAGTTGTTTCGGGATACACCATTAAGTCAAATTGGTTTCGGCACATGCCTGATAATTCTTGGAGGATGCCAGAATCATTCTGGAAGCTTTTTGGAATTTTCTGAGATAAAAACCGGAAATGTTCCGGAGCTGCCGGAGCCACTTCAGATGCGTTTCGCAGATGAAAATCACTAAAACCGGAATTGTTTCGGAACGCGTTGAAAATCATTTTAGTGGGTACTGGAAATGTTCTTAGCCCACATAAATATTTTCAGTTCGATCAGACGCTGAAAAATGTCGTCGTGAATAGTGAAAATCAGCTTTATGGTTACTTTATGGAAAGCCACCTTTTGGGGCTTTGCTCCAAAAGATCTTGGGGATGACATGGATGGATAGGAGCCATTTTTGGGCCCCTCATGGGGGTGTGGCCGGCCACATGGGGTATCCCCCCTTGGGGACCCTCTTGTTCCTTGGTTTCACTCCTAGGTCCTTGTGGAAGGACTTCATTCATGTGCATTTTGGGTTTTTTGTGAAACTACCCTACCCCCTTTGGATTTCCTATAAATAGAGGTGGAGGGGCAGCCCTCCACACTCATCCCTTGCTCTCATACACATGCCATGCATTATCTGGCTTCTTCTCCCCCTCCCACGAAAAGAGTTTCGTAGAGCCGTAAGGCTGTCTGGGTTCCGGCAGGAACTAGTTCTGGACGGCGAAGCCCTGCCGGATAGATGACACCGTATGTGTGCAACTCTGTGGAGAGATCGTAGTTTCGGTCATAGTTCGTGAGTGCCTCCCGAAGGGCTGTCCGTGTGACCGTCCGAGTTTCGAAGGTCCTCCCGAAGGGCTGTCCGAGTGACCGTTCGAGTTTCGAAGGTCCTCCCGAAGGGCTGTCCGCGACACCGTCCGGTGGGCTGTTCGACCGCCTCCCGGAGGGCTGTCTGAGGAGCAGATGAGGGTATACATCCTCACGGTTGGGAGGTTGTAAATCCTAGCTGCGGGGATCTGCACCGCCGATCGTCATCGACTCTACTTCCCGCTGCGCTACGAGTCGGTAACGAAAAAGATCAAACCATGTATGCAGTCTCCATAGTGGTCCTGGGCTGGTGCGTAGGTCGGAAAATTTTTGTTTTCTGCTGCGTTACCCTTCACTGTCGGTGTGCTGGGACACTCGCGCCCGAATGATTACTCACAAATCTCTCTTACTGAGACTGTGGTGTCCTCGGGTGTGATCAGTTAGGCGCAAAAATGTGTACGTGGATTTGTAATTGGCGCTCGAGGTCGAGTGGTTGTGGTTGTGAGACTGCTGTTATGGTGCTGCGCGAATAAAAATCTATGTCGTGAAGATATATACGCCGCAACAACTCAGGGAAAGAAAACTCACTTGAATTTATCGAGGGTGAAAATTAGTTAAAACAAAATCAACAGCCGTAAAACTGCTCACATAATTGAAACCAAAAATTTGGTACGCCGCACAGATTTTTGGATACCACGTACAAGTTACAACACACAAATAATTACTGGGATAACAAACACAGCGGTGACGTTTACAAAGAAAACGGCAAAAGGACAGGGTCTTGAGAAAATGTCTCTGGTACTGGGGCACACTCCTCTTCTATCTGGGGAAGCGGGTTGACCAGTCGATGAACGCGCCTCTCCTGGTCAGGCCTCAGTGGTCTGCCAATAGCGATCCGAGGATTTAAATCAGCGAGGCTCTGGAGATAACCCATTACCCGCTGAGTCAAACGCTCCTGAGCGATAACGTACTGGGCAAGGTTGCCAGTACTGGATCTCTCTCAATTCGTCCACCGGGAAAAGATGCTACTTCTCCGAGTGTTGCACGACTCGGAAAATAATAATATCCTCGTTCGCTGGCATAGGGTACCGCGAATCGAAGACGAGCGAGCGCTTTGTATGCAGCAGCTTCTATGGCCATATGCAGAGTCGGCATGGATTTCCCCACGAAGGACACTTCCGTTGGGTCTTGGTTTGGGTTTGAGGGAGGGATGTGCAGCACTGCCCAATATTTCGAGGTGGATGAGGTGATCCTCGATTTGAGCAACTCATACTGGGGTGGGTGGGTGGCACTCATGGTACTGCGGGTAAAGTCCCACAATAATTTAACAAAACTACCCGGGGTTGCGTCTGGAGTTCTCAGATAAATACTGGGGGTCGGCATGGCAAGGAAAAAGGCTGTGAGTGTTGTGCGCAAGGCGAGGGGTACTTGGCAAGGTCATGAGGTGGCCTTTTATATAGCATTGGGGCTGGGTTATCTACCGTGGTGAAGGGTAACTGGTTTGGGGTCGAGGTCAAAGCCACAGATACACATATCTCATAAATGTGACGCATTGCTGTGGGTGTCGTCGGGTGTAGTTTTGGTAGCTGCGCCCGGAATTTAAAAGATGCATCTGTACGCTGACGTACTTATGCATGGCTACTACTCCAAAATAGGGGCGCTCAAGCAGATAGCATTTAATAATGGTGATACAGGACCACACAATTACAAAGCGTAGGAATACTAAGGCTCGATACTACTCGAGCGACTTAGTCTACTACGTTAATGTCTAAGTGGGCTGGCCTTGCGGACGCCGAGGTTTCTCCACGGGTTTCACCGTCGGGATTTGCTGGATGAGGTTGAGGGGCTGCAGGGTCGGGGTAGTGGTGATGACCTTCGCGGGGGTTGCTGGCCACAATCCCGTTGGAACGGGTTCCCAAAAGGCGACGAAGCGCTTCTGGGGACACCAGAGCACTCTGGTTGATGGCTGGGGCGGACCTCAAGGGCTCGATCGGGTGTCCGAACAGCACGACTGGGTTGTCGGCGTGGGGCTCCACTTCTCCTCTCGCTGGGGCTCGGCGAACCAGTTCTCCACGAGCTGCAATCAGATCAAGAGTGATTTGATCGAACAGTTGCTCTAGTGCGCTTACATAGCGCACCAGATGCAATAGTGCAGGATCTGTCTCGTGATCTCCGTTGGCAACCTCGGGCGGCCTACCATACCCGTCACGACTGGGGTAGTAGTAGAACGAGCGACAGTTAACTCTGGGCGACAAGTGCCGGAGTTGAACTATAGCTTCTCGAGCTGCTAGCTGGATGGCTTGTGGCTCAAAGGAAGTTGTCCTTCCAGTGAACCTGTAGGGGCGTTCTGGCGATAGACCCCTACCATAGATGTGTACAGTGGCCCAGAATTGATGGCTCTCACCGTTCATGAGTCCTTGGTACACAACATATTCTGGGGGCTCTTCTAATGCATAGGCACGGCGGGTGAGGTTTGCGAGTACGGTCACAAAACCTCCAAGGTTGGTTGCTGTGGTCTCATTGTGAACAATGGGGCCAGGCATCGTGGCTTGGTTTGGGGAAAGAGGCTGTGCTGTGCTGGGTTGAGGCCAGCGTGCCCTTTTTATAGGAAAAAGGGGACGGAGTCTTCCTTCGCATGCTTGCGAATGAGACGTGTTAGGTGTTGGTCACTGGCGCGCGATCGACGGGCTAGGTTGATAGGTTGGGCACCGTCTGCCGAAAGGCGTCGGGTCACTGTGGGGCTATCTTACGCGAGAAGCTTGGCCGGGGTTAGGTTAAGGTCTGGTGGTTTGGTTAACCTAGGTTTATTGACCTGGCCAAGATAGGATTAGCCAATGGTCAGCCTGGCTCTGATACCAAGTTTGTCAGGGCCGGTTTTTCGGGATATTAATTTCCCAGAAAATGGCCTTTATGCTCACCAGCCCCAGGATTACTGTTAGCTGATGAGGCACCAACTTGATACAAGGATTCCAAGCAAAGTACAAAATATGTAGTACAAGACCATTGTGGCCTATGAGTACAACACTTGGTTTCTAGTGGTTGATGGCGGAAGCGATTTGTGGTTCATCTGCGTCTATGGGACTCCATTTCCCACAAGAACAGCTGACCAGGATAACTCCTATCTTCGCGAGGCTGCTGTCATCATTGCGTAGGTTCCGGGGCTGTCCTCGCAATGGTCTCTCCAAGCAAGGAATCTGGCCAAGACAATAGCCAGGGACAAGCCAGTGAGTACCTTTGAATGTACTCGCAAACATCAAGAACACGGGTATAATATAACAAGGGATAATCATGCTCCGAAATATTCATGATCATGACGTCTGTCATGAAATAAACGAAATCCATGATGCACACATGCAGGTAAAATATGAATATGCAATACGGGAGTAGGAATAGAATGCACCGTTCGAGTGTCTGAAGCGACGCCTCGAAAGGATAATAAGATAAAGCATGCCTCAGTCGGGCGTCTGAGCGACACCACATAAAGGGCTTATAAAGAATAAATAAATGACAAACATGCCGCAGTCGGGCGTCTGAGCGACACCACATAAAGGGCTTATAGAGAATAAATAAATAACAAGCATGCCGCAGTCGGGCGTCTGAGCGACACCACATAAAGGGCTTATAAAGGATAAATAAATAGCAGGCATGCCACAGTCGGGCGTCTGAGCGACACCACATAAAGGGCTTATAAATAATAATCGCAGTGAGTATCCAGGAGGTAGAACCGTCCCAGGGATACTCAATAATTCAAATAATGTATATGGTTAGTCCACAATAATAATAATCATAGTCCTCATATGTCATAGGTCATAATCAATGTTCTAGTATAGCCGTTTCTCCATCCGAAGACCGTCACTATGTTCTAGTTTAGCCGTTTCTCCATCCGAAAACCGTCACTAGACCCATCTCAGACTGTAGTCCTTACCCATGGACATGGCTTATCCGAATAGATATAACCTCTGCAGAGGGTGTACTCTTTACCCACGAGTAACGGATTTATTTAGTCCATCGGGACTAATTCCGCCTACGGCCTTTTAATTGAAAACACGCCTGACCTGCACACACCAGCTTAACTTACCGGTGTCTGGAATCACCCACGACACCTGTCAAGCAAAACTCTAAGTGGGGAGGCTACAACCTCGACGTAGCATGGGATCAAATTTATATCGCGCGCTCTAAGGGGTGCCCCCCTCTCGGTCCCAACCGGAAACACCCATGCCCCCGGACCAGGTGGCATGCCTACCAGATGCATCCGGTATCTTCCACCATGGCCTCTCTGTACGGTGTGTGCTTTGGTAAGGGGTTGACAACTTACTGAACCGTACCCTACCTGCGGCAGGGACAAGTGGTAGTACAAAACAAGTAGGGGAAGTTAATGAACAAGACTCAACCTACGACCGACTCAGGTGGTCCAAGTACTCTCCGAATGGTTAGCATAACCAAAATATTTCCATTAACAGATAAACTCACCACTCATCAAGCCTCACCATGCCATACTGGACATGCTCGTCTCAACGAGGAACTAGGGACAAGCTCGCGTCTACACAAGACCGCAACTTTCCCGGCTTCCTTCCGGTATGCATGGAAAGCTCGCGAGGATGATTACTATCACCGGCATATCCATTTCTAACAGTAAACCATCTCCAATATGTACTCATGTGTGTGACTTTATCGTCACATAAAAATAACGTATGCTCCAGGACAAAGTGGTGTTGTAACCGTATCAAAACACCTCACAAAAATATTACGCCAGAGTTCAGAATGCTTGCCTTCAAGAGTATGCAAGGGGGTGCACTTTTTGAAAGTTTTCTTCTCTCTCCATTTCCTATTTTAAAAAAAATATTCAAATAACAAATATTTCAAAAACAGTACAAAAAGTTGTCCCAAATATTTTTGAAATAAATCTTAAAATAGACTAGATGGAATTTGAGGGAGGTAGCAAAAAGAATCAACTCATTTGGAGTTTTATTTTAAAAGATATAGCCAGTCAAAGTTGAGTCAAAGTTCTGTTTTAAAATAAAACAGAAAAAGAAAACGTTTCGGAGGGGCTTACGCTTTCTGTTCAGCGAAAACGTCTTTTGCGAAACACGTCTCCACTTAAAACACGCGTCGGCGGGGCTGGGTCGCTGACAGTGGGTCCAGCGGGCCCACTGGTCAGGTTTGACCAGCCCTCTCTCCCTCCTCTTCCTCTGCCCGTGCGGAGGCGGGACTCCGGCGATCGCCGTCGACAATTGGCGGCTCCTCGCGGGCTCCGGAGGGCAGGGATGGATCCATGGCTCCAGGGCGGTCCTCCTGGTGGTCGAGGGGGCCGTGGGGGTGAAGGGAGTCGCCGGCGGCGAGCTCCGCGGCGGAGGAGGCTTCGGGCATGATTGGGGGTTTGGGCTGTGGTGGCTCTCGATCGAAGCTAAGAGGATAGGCGACTCCGTGAGGTCGAGGGGAGTCGAGTGGTGGTGCTAGCTGAGCTGGGGAGGCCCGGTTGGCGACTCGCGGGACCGGAGGGCGGCGGCGGCCGAACCTGCCGGAGATGGGGGAGAGGGCCTCTTCCGGTCAATCTGCGCCTAGGGGAGCACTAGGGGGACAGCCTGAGGTCGCCTGAGGGCTTGAACGAGTTTGGGGGCCCCTTATATAGGCGCTCGAGGTCGGTCCCGCGGCGGACGTGGATAAGAACGCCGGCGACCGTCGTTCTGTAGCCGCAGGGCGACGTGGCGGTGACGAGCGTGTGCCGACGGGCTCCAGGATAAGCTCGAGCTGCTCCAAGGGGCAGCTGGCGCGCGCGGGTGGCTTGGGCGGCGCCATCCGTGGCAGGAGCTCACTGCCGACGCTGGCGTGCCGCCAAAGGCTTCTGACGGCGGCGCTGTAGGGCGCCAGGGGTGGCTTGGAGGGTACTGGCGAGTGGGCGAGTGCAGGGCGTGGCTCTGCAGGCGAGCAAAGGCCAGGGGCGGGACGCGGCGAGGGCGGCAGTGCGATGCCGCGGCTCGGTGCGCGCGCGTGCAAAACGTGCGCTCTGGGCGCGCCCAGAGCACGCACGGGACGTGTTCGACACAATGCCAAGGCAGCCTAGAGAGCTAGAGGGAGGCTGGCAAATAACAGGACAGGGTTAGGGATAGCTGCGAGCTTAGTGGACAAGGTTGCTGGGTCAGGGGCTCAAGATCACAATGCAAACTAGAAAACATGCCAAAACTGTCCATGAACACCAGGTGTTCGACAGAATGCTAAGCGTATCTAGGCAACTCTTGGAGTGGCCAAAATCTCCAGGTCAGGGTCTCTCTGGATGTAGGTGATGATGGCAAGATCATTTGGGCAAAACCAGAAACTTGCTAGTGCAAGTTTTGCAAAACTTCAGTTTTGGACAGAAAGAAAAAGGTCTCATTGCATGCACTTAAAATCCTCCAATGGGTCCACTCTCCTGGACTTAAGGGTTTTGTAGGGAGGGCTACAAGCAGGAAAAAGCTCATGGGCACTAGAGCAAAATAAATTAGGGTTGCAGTACAAATCACCAAACTGGGCCAGAATGAAAATGAGGATGATTCTCTCAACTTTTTCAAAGGACACCAATGGGTTTTTGCATAAAGTTGAATCATGTGCATCTACTGACATCTCCAAACACTTGGAAGAATTTTTAAAAGAATATTTAAATAGGTTGTAGTGCAAAATACCTACTGGACCAGATTTGAAAAGTTGATGTAGAGCTCAAAATCTCCAATAACCAAAAGATATTTTTGCATAAAAGTGATGTGGAAACATCACATGACTTCCCCAAATTTTGGTGGAAATTTTAAATGCATTTATCAAATGGTTGCAGTGCAAAATAGGCTCCAAATTTTTGAAAGATCATTTTAAAAGAGTAAAGCTCAAGAAAAAGCAAACCTTGCAATTAAATCCACTGATAAAGAATTGTTTCATAGAGAGAGCATACAAGTCCAATAATACTTTTGGAAAGTTTCCACTTGAGGTAAAAACCCACAATATCAAAAGGTAAATCTAGACAAATGGAAAAGTTTAATTTCCTGGCAAAATTTTAATTTATAAAACATGGTCAAAATTTTGGGGTGTCACACCTATTAACTGGAGGCCCAGCCCAAATTGTTGTTTTTTTTGCCTATTTCAGAGTTTCGCAGAAAAAGAATATCAAACGGAGTCCAAACGGAATGAAACCTTCGGGAACGTGATTTTTGGAACGAACGTGATCCAGAGGACTTGGACCCTACGTCAAGAAAGCAACCAGGAAGGCACGAGGTAGGGGCGCGCCTACCCCCCAGGCACGCCCTCCACCCTCGTGGGGCCCATGTTGCTCCACCGACGTACTTCTTCCTCCTATATATACCTACGTACCCCCAAACCAACAGAGGCATCCACGAAAACCTAATTCCACCGCCGCAACCTTCTGTACCCGTGAGATCCCATCTTGGGGCCTTTTCCGGCGTCCTGCCCGAGGGGGCATTGATCACGGAGGGCTTCTACATCAACAACATAGCCCCTCCGATGATGTGTGAGTAGTTTACCTCAGACCTTCGGGTCCATAGTTATTAGCTAGATGGCTTCTTCTCTCTCTTTGGATATCAATACAATGTTCTCCATGATTCTCGTGGAGATCTATTCGATGTAATCTTCTTTTGCGGTGTGTTTGTTGAGACCGATGAATTGTGGGTTTATGATCAAGTTTATTTATGAAAAATATTTGAATCTTCTCTGAATTCTTTTATGTATGATTGGTTATCTTTGCAAGTCTCTTCGAATTATCAGTTTGGTTTGGCCTACTAGATTGATCTTTCTTGCAATGGGAGAAGTGCTTAGCTTTGTGTTCAATCTTGCGGTGTCCTTTTCCAGTGACAGCAGGGGCAGCAAGGCACGTATTGTATTATTGCCATCGAGGATAACAAGATGGGGTTTATATCATATTGCATGAGTTTATCCCTCTACATCATGTCATCTTACTGAAAGCGTTACTCTATTCTTATGAACTTAATACTCTAGATGCATGCTGGATAGTGGTCGATGTGTGGAGTAATAGTAGTAGATGCAGGCAGGAGTCGGTCTACTTGTCACGGACGTGATGCCTATATACATGATCATACCTAGATATTCTCATAACTATGCTCAATTTTATCAATTGCTCAACAGTAATTTGTTCACCCACCGTAATACTTATGCTCTTGAGAGAAGCCACTAGTGAAACCTATGGCCCCCGGGTCTATTTTCCATCATATTAATCTTCCAACACTTAGCTATTTTTATTGCCTTTTATTTTACTTTGCATCTTTATTATAAAAATACCAAAAATATTATCTTATCATATCTATCAGATCTCACTTTCGTAAGTGACCATGAAGGGATTGACAACCCCTTTATTGCGTTGGTTGCGAGGTTTTTATTTGTTTGTGTAGGTGCGAGGGACTTGAGCGTGGCCTCCTACTGGATTGATACCTTGGTTCTCAAAAACTGAGGGAAATACTTACGCTACTTTGCTGCATCACCCTTTCCTCTTCAAGGGAAAACCAACGCAGTGCTCAAGAGGTAGCAAGAAGGATTTCTGGCGCCGTTGCCGGGGAGTCTACGCAAAAGTCAACATACCAAGTACCCATCACAAACTCTTATCTCCCGCATTAAATTATTTGCCATTTGCCTCTCGTTTTCCTCTCCCCCACTTCACCCATGCCGTTTTATTCGCCCTCTCTTTTCCGTTTGCCTCTTTTTCGCGTGCTTCTTGTTTGCTCGTGTGTTGGATTGCTTGCTTGTCACGATGGCTCAAGATAATACTAAATTGTGTGACTTTACGAATACCAACAACAATGATTTTCTTAGCACTCGGATTGATCCTCTTACCAACACTGAATCTTGTGAAATCAATACTGCTTTATTGAATCTTGTCATGAAAGATCAATTCGCCGACCTTCCTAGTGAAGATGCCGCTACCCATCTAAATAGCTTCGTCGATTTGTGTGATATGCAAAAGAAGAAAGATGTGGACAATGATATTGTTAAATTGAAGCTATTTCCTTTTTCGCTTAGAGATCGTGCTAAGGCTTGGTTTTCATCTCTTCCTAAAAATAGTATTGATTCTTGGAATAAGTGCAAAGATGCTTTTATCTCTAAGTATTTTCCTCCCGCTAAGATCATCTCTCTTAGAAACGATATTATGAATTTTAAGCAACTTGATCATGAACATGTTGCACAACCTTGTGAGAGGATGAAATTAATGATACGTAATTCCCTACACATGGTTTGAATTTGTGGATGATTATACAAAACAATTATGACGGATTGAATTTTGCTTCTAGAAATCTTTTAGATTCGGCCGCGGGAGGCACTTTTATGCAAATCACTTTAGGAGAAGCTACCAAACTCCTAGATAATATTATGGTTAATTATTCTCAATGGCACACTGAAAGATCTACTAATAAAAAAGTGCATGCGATAGAAGAAATTAATGTTTTGAGTGGAAAGATGGATGAAATTATGAAATTCTTTGCTACTAAGAGTGTTTCTTCTGATCCTAATGATATGCCTTTGTATACTTTGATTGAGAATAATAATGAATCTATGGATGTGAATTTTGTTGGTAGGAATAATTTTGGTAACAACGCATATAGAGGAAACTATAATCCTAGGCCATATCCTAGTAATTCCTTTAATAATTATGGTAATTCCTACAATAACTCTTATGGAAATTTTAATAAGATGCCCTCTGAATTTGAGACTAGTGTTAAACAATTTATGAATTCACAAAATAATTTCAATGCCTTGCTTGAAGAAAAGCTGCCTAAGATTGATGAATTGGCTAGGAACGTAGATAGAATTTCCCTTGATATTGATTCTTTGAAACTTAGATCTATTCCGCCTAAGCATGATATCAATGAGTCTCTCAAAGCCATGAGAATTTCCATTGATGAGTGCAAAGAAAGAACCGCTAGGATGCGTGCTAGGAAAGATTGCTTCGTGAAGGCGTGTTCTTCTAGTTTCTATGAAAATAAAGATGAAGATCTAAAAGTTATTGATGTGTCCCCTATTAAGTCTTTGTTTTGCAATATGAATCTTGATAATGATGGGACTGAATATGACCCACCTATACCTAGAAGGCGTTCCAAAAATTCGGAGTTTTTAGATCTTGATGCTAAAATTGATAAAAGTGAGATTGAAGAAGTTAAAACTTTAGATATCAATGAACCCACTATTTTGGATTTCAAGGAATTTAATTATGATAATTGCTCTTTGATAGATTGTATTTCCTTGTTGCAATCCGTACTAAATTCTCCTCATGCTTATAGCCAAAATAAAGCTTTCACCAAACATATCGTTGATGCTTTGATTCAATCTTATGAAGAAAAACTTGAGTTGGAAGTTTCCATCCCTAGAAAACTTTATTATGAGTGGGAACCAACTATTAAAATTAAAATTAAAGATCATGAATGCTATGCTTTGTGTGATTTGGGTGCTAGTGTTTCCACGATTCCAAAAACTATGTGTGATTTGTTAGGTTTCCGCGAATTTGATGATTGCTCTTTAAACTTGCACCTTGCGGATTCCACCATTAAGAAACCTATGGGAAGAATTAATGATGTTCTTATTGTTCCAAATAGGAAGTATGTGCCCGTAGATTTTATCATTCTTGACATAGATTGCAATCCTTCATGTCCTATTATTCTTGGTAGACCTTTCCTTAGAACGATTGGTGCAATTATTGATATGAAGGAAGGGAATATTAGATTCCAAATTCCCTTAAAGAAAGGCATGGAACACTTTCCTAGAAAGAAAATTAAACTACCATATGAATCTATTATGAGAGCCACTTATGGATTGCCTACCAAAGATGGCAATACCTAGATCTATCCTTCCTTTTATGCCTTGCTAGGGGCGTTAAACGATAGCGCTTGTTGGGAGGCAACCCAATTTTATTTTAGTTTTTTGCTTTTTGCTTCTGTTTAGGAATAAATATTTGATCTAGCCTCTGGTTAGATTTGTCTTTATGTTTTAATTAGTGTTTGTGCCAAGTTTAACCTATAGGAACTTCTTGGATGTTAGTTATTTGATCTTGCTGAAAATTCCAGAAACTTTCTGTTCACGAAAACAATTGTTAAAAATCACCAGAACGTGATAAAATATTTATTCCAATTGCAGCAGATCAACAAACAAAGTGTCTAGGTCGTCCTATTTTGGTAGATTTTTTGGAGTTCCATAAGTTTGCGTTAGTTACAGATTACTACAGACTGTTCTGTTTTTGACAGATTCTGTTTTTCGTGTGTTGTTTGCTTATTTTGATGAATCTATGGCTATTAAAATAGTTTATAAACCATAGATAAGTTGGAATACAGTAGGTTTAACACCAATATAAATAAAAAATTAGTTCATTACAGTACCTTGAAGTGGTGTTTTGTTTTCTTTCACTAAAAGAGCTCACGAGATTTTCTGCTAAGTTTTGTGTTGTGAAGTTTTCAAGTTTTGGGTAAAAGATTTGATGGATTATGGAACAAGGAGTGGCAAGAGACTAAGCTTGGGGATGCCCATGGAACCCCAGGATAATATAAGGACACCTAAAAGCCAAAGCTTGGGGATGCCCCAGAAGGCATCCCCTCTTTCATCTACTTCCATCAGTAACTTTACTTGGAGCTATATTTTTATTCACCACATGATATGTGTTTTGCTTGGAGCGTCTTGTATGATTTGAGTATTTGTTTTTTTTAGTTTACCACAATCATCCTTGCGGTACACACCTTTTGAGAGAGACACACATAAATTGGAATTTATTAGAATACTCTATGTGCTTCACTTATATTTTTTGAGCTATATAGTTTCGCTCTAGTGCTTCACTTATATCTTTTAGAGCACGGTGGTGGATTTGTTTTATAGAAACTATTGTTCTCTCATGCTTCACTTATATTATTTTGAGAGTCTTAAAATAGCATGGCAATTTGCTTTAATTATAATATCATGAGAAATTTGATGCTTGATAATTGTTTTGAGATATAAAGGTGGTAATATCATGGTTGTGCTAGTTGAGTAATTGTGGAATTGAAAAATACTTGTGTTGGAGTTTGTGATTCCCATAGCATGCACGTATGGTGAACCATTATGTAATGAAGTCGGAGCATGAGGTATTTGTTGATTGTCATCCTTTGTGTGGCGGTCGGGATCGCGCGATGGTTAACTCCTACCAACCCTTCCCCTAGGAGCATGCGTAGTAGTACTTTGCTTCGAGGGCTAATAAATTTTTGCAATAAGTATATGAGTTCTTTATGACTAATGTGAGTCCATGTGTTATACGCACACCTACCTTTCCACAATTTTCTAGCCTCTTCGGTACCATGCATTGCCCTTTCTCACCTTGAGAGTTGGTGCAAACTTCGCCGGTGCATCCAAACCCCGTGATATGATACGCTCTATCACACATAAACCTCCTTATATCTTCCTCAAAACAGCCACCATACCTACCTATTATGGCATTTCCATAGCCATTCCGAGATATATTGCCATGCAACTTTCCACCGTTTCGTTTATCATGAGACGCTCCATCATTGTCATATTGCTTTGCATGATCATGTAGTTGACATTGTATTTGTGGCAAAGCCACCGTTCATAATTCTTTCATACATGTCGCTCTTGATTCATTGCATGTCCCGGTACTCCGCCAGAGGCATCCACATAGAGTCATATTTTGTTCTAAGTATTGAGTTGTAATTCATGAGTTGTAAGTAAATAGAAGTGTGATGATCATCATTTTTAGAGCATTGTCCCAAGTGAGGAAAGGATGATGGAGACTATGATTCCCCCACAAGTCGGGATGAGACTCCGGACTAAATAAAAAAAAGAGGCCATAAAAAAAGAGAAAAGGCCCAAATAAAAAAATGAGATAAAAAGAGAGAAGGGACAATGTTACTATCCTTTTACCACACTTGTGCTTCAAAGTAGCACCGTGATCTTCATGATAGAGAGTCTCTCATTTTGTCACTTTCATATACTAGTGGGAAATTTCATTAGAGAAATTGGCTTGTATATTCCAGTGATGGGCTTCCTCAAATGCCCGAGGTCTTCGTGAGCAAGCAAGTTGGATGCACACCCACTTAGTTTCTTTTGTTTGAGCTTTCATACACTTATAGCTCTCGGTGCATCCGTTGCATGGCAATCCCTACTCCTTGCATTGACATCAATTGATGGGCATCTCCATAGCCCGTTGATTAGCCTCGTTGATGTGAGACTTTCTCCTTTTTTGTCTTCCCACATAACCCCTATCATTATACCTTATTCCACCATAGTGCTATATCCATGGCTTGCGCTCATGTATTGCGTAAAAGTTGAAAAGGCTGAAGCGCGTTAAAAAGTATGAACCAATTGCTTGGCTAAAACCGGGGTTGTACACGATATGAATATTTTGTGTGGGGAAGATGGAGCATAGCCAGACTATATGATTTTGTAGGGATAACTTGCTTTGGCTATGTTATTTTGATAAGACATAATTGCATGGTTAGCATGCTTGAAGTATTATTGTTTTTATGTCAACATCAAACTTTTATCTTGGATCATATCAAATCTGAACATTCGTGCCACAATAAGAAGAATTACATTGAAATTATGCTAAGTAGCATTCCACATCAAAAATTCTGTTTTTATCATTTACCTACTCGAGGACGAGCAGGAATTAAGCTTGGGGATGCTTGATACGTCTCCAACGTATCTATAATTTTTTATTGTTCCATGCTATATTATATTCTGTTTTGGATGTTTAAAGGGCTTTATTATACACTTTTATATTATTTTTGGGACTAACCTATTAACCGGAGGCCCAGCCCAAATTGTTGTTTTTTTTGCCTATTTCAGAGTTTCGCAGAAAAAGAATATCAAACGGAGTCCAAACGGAATAAACCTTCGGGGACGTGATTTTTGGAACGAACGTGATCCAGAGGACTTGGACCCTACGTCAAGAAAGCAACCAGGAGGGCACGAGGTAGGGGGCGCGCCTACCCCCCTGGACACGCCCTCCACCCTCGTGGGGCCCATGTTGCTCCACCGACGTACTTCTTCCTCCTATATATACCTACGTACCCCCAAACCAACAGAGGCATCCACGAAAACCTAATTCCACCGCCGCAACCTTCTGTACCCGTGAGATCCCATCTTGGGGCCTTTTCCGGCGTCCTACCGGAGGGGGCATTGATCACGGAGCGCTTGTACATCAACACCATAGCCCCTCTGATGATGTGTGAGTAGTTTACCTCAGACCTTCGGGTCCATAGTTATTAGCTAGATGGTTGTAGGGGAACGCGACAGAAAACAAAAATTTCGGTATAGCGAGCATGCCCAGGACCACTATGGAGACTGCATGCAAGGTTTGATCTGATCCGTACCGACTCGAAGCGCAGCGGAAGAAGAGTCGGTGCAGATCGTCGGTGCAGATCCCCGCAGCTAGGATTTACAACCTCCCAACCGCGAGGATGTACTCCCTCTCCGGACAGCCCTTCGGTAGGCGGTCGGACAGTCCCCCGGACGATGTCGCGGACAGCCCTTCGGGAGGATCCTCGAAACTCGGACGGTAACTCGGACAGCCCTTCGGGAGGATACTCGAACAGCCCCTCGGGCAAAAGATCGAAACTACAATCTCTCTACGGGGTTGCACACATACGGTGTCAGCTATCCGGCAGGGCTTCGCCGTCCAGAACTAGTTCCTGCCGGAACCCAAGTAGCCTTTCGGCTCTACGAAACTATTTCGCTGGGAGGGAGAGAGAAGCCAGACAAGTCATGGCATGTGTATGAGAGAAAGGGATGATCTTTGGGCAGCCCCCTCACCCCCTATTTATAGGAAAACCAAGGGGTAGGGTGCCTCCACAAATTACCAAAAACTCCCATGCATTAGGTCACACATGAGGGTGTTATGGGAAAAATGGGAGGCCATGTGGAGCTCCATGGAGCACCACCATGTTTGGCCGTCCAAACCCTTGGGGGCCCCCCATGAGGGGCTTCCTTGGCCCCCAAGCCCTTCTAGAAGCCTTTTCACAAAAGCCCTAAAAAGGTGGCTTTCCAAAAAATATCCATAAAGCTGATTTTCACTATTCACGACGACATTTTTCAGCGTCCGTTCGAACTGAAAATATTTATGTGGGCTTAGAACATTTCCAGTACCCACTAAAATAATTTTCAATGCGTTCCAAAACAATTCCGGTTTAGTGATTTTCATCTGCGAAACGCATCTGAAGTGGCTCCGGCAGCTCCGGAACATTTCCTGTTTTTATCCCGGAAAATTCCAAGAAGTTTTCAGAATGATTCTGGCACCCTCCAAGAATTATCAGGCATGTGCCGAAACCAATTTGACTTAATAGTATATCCCGAAACAACTTTTCGGTTTCACCAAAACTCATCCAATGACCTCTCTCTGCGGAACTTTTCCGCTGTCCGAAACTTTTACGGTGTCCGAAACTTTTTCGGTGATTTTCTCTCAGACTCCCTGTCTAGTATTCAGCAGATAGATGACCCTTAAGCGTGTGACCCTATAGGTTCGGTGAAGTATAGACATGACCCGGAACCCCTTCCGATCAATGATCAACATCGGAGCCGTGGACACCCATATTGACCCCTATACCCACACGAATAAATATTCGAGTGAACCTCCCGTTGCAGTGAGCTATTCCTGTTGCTTCACGATATGTTACAAACACCCGAGGTGAGATTTATTGCATCCCTGTGGACGAACAATTTGTCCACCATGCAAGTTACCTCGTTACCGGTTCTGTTCTCTTTCTCGTTTCCGTGTTCCGGCATCCCAGTGATCAAATCATAAGGTGTCTGGCCAGACGATTATGGATACTGTAACACCGAGAGGGCCCGAGAATATCTCTCCATCGTCGGAGGAGCAAATCCCAATCTTGAGCTATCTTGTTACTTGCCATACTTTTCCGTGAACCCGTAAGCCGCCGTAATAGCCACCCAGTTATGGATGACGTTTAACAAACCCCAAAGTTCACGAAGCAAGTACGAAGGAACTCGATACTCGCATGGTCTAAGGAATTATGCAAACATTAACTATCTCTGTGTTATTAACCATAAACTTGTGACGAAAAGAATCTCATAGCATAACATCAATTTGTGTCGATTCAACACAAGTGTTCTACCAACATCGCGCCCTCAGAATTGCCAGCATAGACATGCCCATGATCAGGAAAACAGGATCATCATGCAATACATGAGCCAGTCTTAGAGGCAAGACTAGGAATACATTTTACCGTTTAGTATACCACACGTGCACATGAGTTTCCCTCCGAGCCTCGTGGATATTGCAGACTCGAGAATCATTGCAGTTATAGCATGGAAGCTAAACATTCATTACAAACTTTAGAGATACAAAATAACTATTATTACTGCCACTAGGGCATATCTCCTACAGACTCCCACTTGTACTAGAGTCATAATCCAGTTACATGGCTTCCCTAACACCAATGGCTATCCGGTGCTGCTCATGCTTTGCTCGTGGTAGAGGCTTTGTCATCGGGTCTGACACGTTCAGATCCGTGTGAACTTTGCGTACTTTCACTAAACCCGCTTCGACATGATGTCGAATGAGTTTATATTTGCGTTCAATATGTCTTGTCTTATGGTGCGAACTTGACTCCCTTGCATGAGCCACGGCGCCACTATTATCACAATAGATCTCCACCGGGTCCTGGGCACTAGGAACCACACCAAGGTCTTCAAGAAATTGCTTGATCCATACCGCCTCCTTGGAGGCTTCTGAAGCAGCAACATATTCCGCCTTCATCGTAGAATCCGCCACAGTCTTTTGTTTGGAACTTTTCCAATCAACTGCACCACCGTTCAATATGAAAACATAGCCTGATTGAGATTTGAAGTCATCTGGGTCAGTCATGAAGCCTGCATCAGTGTAACCACTTACAATGAGCTCTTCATCACCTCCGTACACAAGGAGTAATCCTTGGTCCTTCTGAGGTACTTAAGAATACCCTTGACTGTGGCCAGTGTTCCAATCCTGGATCACTTTGGTACCGGCTGCTAACACTTAGCGCATAGGAAACGTCCGGTCTTGTACATAGCATGGCATACATAATAGAACCAACTGCCGAGGCATATGGAACATCATTCATTTGCACTCGCTCATCGAGAGTCCCAGGACACTGATTCTTGCAAAGCACTGTGCCAGGTGACATGGGGAGAAGGCCCTTCTTGGAATTCTCCATGTTGAAACTTCTCAACACCTTGTCAATGTACGTGCTTTGGCTAAGCGCTATCAGGCGTTTTGATCTATCTCTATAGATTCTGATGCCTAATACATATGCCGCTTCGCCTAAGTCTTTCATTGAAAAACTTTTCTTCAATGAGTCTTCTATTTCGCTAAGAAAATTAACGTCATTTCCAATCAATAATATGTCATCCACATACAAGATTAGAAATGTTTTTGTGCTCCCACTAAACTTCTTGTAAACACAAGATTCTTCGTCATTCCTGATGAAGCCAAATTCTTTGACCACTTCATCAAAACGAATGTTCCAGCTCCTTGACGCTTGCTTCAGACCATAAATGGCTTTCTGAAGTTTGCATACCTTTCCAGCATCCTTATGAACGACAAAACCTTCTGGCTGTATCATGTATACATCCTCTGTGAGGTTTCCATTTAGGAAAGCCGTTTTGACATCCATCTGCCATATTTCATAATCGAAATAAGCAGCAATTGCTAGTAATATCCGAACAGACCTAATCATAGCTACGGGCGAGAAAGTCTCGTCGTAGTCCACTCCTGGAACTTGTGTGAACCCTTTCGCGACAAGTCTAGCTTTGTGGATAGTAATGTTACCATCTGCGTCTGTCTTCCTTTTGAAAATCCATTTACAACCAATCGGCTTTACGCCTTCAAGAAGTTCTTCCAAGTTCCAAACTTGGTTTTCGTACATGGATTCCATTTCGGATTTCATGGCCTTGTGCCATTCCTTTGAGCTGGGCCCTGCCATCGCTTCCTTGTAGTGTGCAGGTTCATCGTCTTCAAGAATGAAGATTTCATTATGAAACCACTCAGGTGGCTGGATAGCCCTACCTGATCTGCGCGGTTCAGTTACAACATTGTCTGAAGTCTCCGCATCATATGCGACAACTTCAGGCTCAGTTGCAGGGATAATTAGCGGAATTTCTTCCGGTTCCTTAGCCATATCAACTGTTGCCGAAGATTCACTAATCTCATCAAGTTGTACTGTCCTCCCACTTAATTCTTTGGCGAGAAACTCTTTCTCAAGAAATTGTCCATTTCTAGCAACAAACACTTTGTTATCTGACGGGTGGTAGAAGGAATACCCAATTGTTTCCTTGGGATAACCTACAAAGTAACATTTGTCTGATCTGGGATCTAGTTTGGTAGGTTGTAAACGTTTTACGTATACCTCACAACCCCAAATCCTGAGATGCGACATACCGGGTTTCTTCCTGTTCCATAACTCGTATGGTGTCATCTCAACTGATTTAGACGGTGCTCTGTTAAGTGTGTGAGCAGCAGTTTCCAGTGCGTGACCCCAAAAAGATATCGGAAGATTTGTAAGAGACATCATCGACCTTACCATGTCCAACAAGGTTCGGTTACGTCGTTCCGATACTCCATTTCTTTGTGGAGTTCCGGGAGGCGTAAGCTGTGAAACGATTCCACGGTCACTCAGATGTTGGCCAAACTCATGACTAAGATATTCGCCTCCGCGATCAGACCGCAGAAACTTAATCTTTTTGTTACGATGATTTTCTACCTCCATCTAAAATTCTTTGAACTTTTCAAAGGTTTCCGACTTATGATTCATTAAGTAGATATAGACATACCTAGTCAAATCATCAGTAAAAGTCACGAAGTAGAAATACCCACCCCGTGCGCCTATGTTCATTGGACCACATACATCACTATGTATTATTTCCAATAATTCACCCGCCCGTTCAGGATGACCCGTGAACAGCGTCTTGGTCATTTTCCCCATCAGGCAAGCTTCACATGTGTCAAATGACTCAAAATCAAAGGACGGTAAAACTCCATCTTTATGGAGTTTTTGCATGCGTTTCTTTCCGATGTGGCCAAGCCGACAGTGCCACATGAAAGTGGTGGTGGTATCAGCCTTCTTAAGGCGTTTAGCATTCACGTTAAAGACATCATTTCCACATTCAAGATTTAGTATGAAAAGGCCCCAACAATGGGTGCAAATCCATAAAACATATCCTTACAATAAAGTGAACAATCATTGTTCTCAGACTTGTACGAATACCCATCGTGTACTAAACATGATCCTAAGATAATGTTTCTACACAATAGTGGAACAAAATAACAGTTACTTAGTTCTAAGATAAATCCTGAAGGGAGACGTAGAGGCATAATGCCGACGGCTTGAGCAGCGATCCCAGTGCCGTTCCCGACGCGCATCACGACTTCATTCTTTGCCAGCTTGTGCACCTTCTGAAGCCCCTGTATCGAGTTGCAAATGTGAACAACCGATCCGGTATCAAATACCCAAGACTTAGAATTTTCACTAGCAAGCAAAACGTCAATGACATTAACTTGTATAACAATTATACCTTCTCCGGTTTTCCCGGTCTTCTTATCTTCCAGATACTTCTTGCAGTTTCTCTTCCAGTGTCCTGTGCCCTTGCAGTAGAAGCACTCAGTTTCATTCTTGGCTCGGCCCTTAGAGTTGCTTTGGGAGCCGGTCTTACCGGCGCCCTTGCCCTTCTTTGGCTTGGCTTTCTTTTTGAAACTGGCAGTTTTATTCACAAGCAACACTTGCTTGCGATTTTTCCGTAGTCCTCCTTCTGTAGTTTTCAGCATGGCGAGCACCTCTTCCGGTGTCTTCTCCATCCCTGTCATGTTGTAGTTCATGACAAAACCGTCGTAAGACGGGGGGAGTGAAGAAAGCAACATGTCCATCATATGGCCAGGTGGAAGTGGAAATTCTAGGGCTTTAAGCCTTTCAGAATAGCCAATCATTTTGACCACGTGTTCACCAACTGAACTACCCTCAGCCATCTTGCATTCCATCAAAGCCTTCATGATATCAAATCATTCAGACTTTGCGGTTTCCTTGTACAGAGCATCCAATTCCCGGATCATATCACGGGGTTTATGGAATTCAAAACGTTTTTGAAGCCCTGGACTCATGCAAGCTAGCATGAGGCACTGCACTAAGTTGTGATCATCATCCTTAGTGGCCCAGACATTTTGTTCATCTTCTGGGACCTCTGCCGACGGTTTAGCTGGAAGAGCAGTTTCAAGCACATACAATTTCTTAGCGCTCCTGAGGACAATCCTCAGGTTACGGACCCAGTCCGCATAGTTGTTTCCAGTCGTAGCTAACTTCTCTTTCTCTAACATCGGGCCTAAGTTGAACGTGGTGTTGCGAGCCATTTGATCTACAACGGAAAATACAAGTTTCACTTAGACTTTGTTTATAATGAAATTTGCACTAGTGAATAAACATTTTTATTCTAAAGTGCGCTCCCACTCAAATCAATATCTCTCATAATTGATTTAGGGTGATTCAAGATCCATATTTCTATTTGATGCCATTGACGGGTTCATCACTGATGACACGAATTTCAATCGGTAGGCCAACTTGCCGATCATATCTCTATGTGATTCTTGTTCATCTTTCGATGGGCGTGTTCCGAGCTCAGGACTCTCCTGCCTGAACGTCAAAGACAACCAAGTGATCTTGCTTCGAGGTCTGACCTCACCCGCCTCATTCCTCTCGATTCGTTCGTGCTCATGTGTACATGGCGCACCCCGAAAAGATACGAATTTCAGACGGTGCTACACTTGGGTGAACACTAACTACTTTGATATTTTAAGTTTGAGAGATCACCCTAATAAAAGCGACTACCGCGCAATCAAGAAGGGTGTATCAAGAGGGATAAACATCTCAGGCAATTCATAATAGCATGATATGGTATAGCCTCTTCTGACGGAGAAGTTAACTATTTCTTCGTCTTCGGCATTCCGTCGGTGTTCACCTTCGCGAAGATTGCCACCACCTTGTCGATGCACCAGATAATATCGCTATCTCCATAGCGGATAAAATAAATGCATTACTTAAGGTTGACACACAGGTCATTAAAGTGCACTCATATGGCTCCAGCCATCATGCCGAATCATGACACGCAGGTCATGTTAATTACATCATATAGTCATCTCATACACAATCAAATTGAATATGAGCATTGCTATACCACATCACATGCACATCCTGCAAAACCAAGTTAGACGCCTCTAATCAGTTTATGCAAAATTTTATTTTACGTGGCTTCTAAGGTTTTGACTTAAACCGCAGCTACCAACGTTTTATCATCAAGTATGATTATTCAAGTTGCTAGATTAACATCTCGGGGTGTATGAAACACGAGATAATTAAATCTCGAGCCCCATACTAAACTTCGTCATACGCATGACCCTCGTGCAGATCATATCTGCAATGCCCTTTCATCTGCGAATTTCATCTTTCTTTTGACTACGGCAGAACCCAAAGAACTGATAGCACTTCCATGATCAATCAGGATCACGGATTGCCAGAACTTTGTCAAATTCCACCATGCTATCTCGAGATTGAGCAAACGCAAATTCTAGGGAAGCAACAAGAACGTCGGGTAACAGATTTCATCTGTCACCCGCATAAATAATTTTCAGCAATAGATCTCATGTACTACCTAATTATTTTATGCAATACCCATACATCTCCATGTATTCTAGATCGAAACATGCATCTATGCATAGAACGGCTCTGATACCACTGTAGGGGAATGCGACAGAAAACAAAAATTTCGGTATAGCGAGCATGCCCAGGACCACTATGGAGACTGCATACAAGGTTTGATCTGATCCGTACCGACTCGAAGCACAGCGGAAGAAGATTCGGTGGAGATCGTCGGTGCAGATCCCCGCAGCTAGGATTTACAACCTCCCAACCGCGAGGATGTACTCCCTCTCCGGACAGCCCTTCAGGAGGCGGTCGGACAGTCCCCCGGACGATATCGCGGACAGCCCTTCGGGAGGATCCTCGAAACTCGGACGGTAACTCGGACAGCCCTTCGGGAGGATACTCGAACAGCCCCTCGGGCAAAAGATCGAAACTACAATCTCTCTACGGGGTTGCACACATACGGTGTCAGCTATCCGGCAGGGCTTCGCCGTCCAAAACTAGTTCCTGCCGGAACCCAGGTAGCCTTTCGGCTCTACGAAACTATTTCACTGGGAGGGAGAGAGAAGCCAGACAAGTCATGGCATGTGTATGAGAGCAAGGGATGATCTTTGGGCAGCCCCCTCACCCCCTATTTATAGGAAAACCAAGGGGTAGGGTGCCTCCACAAATTACCAAAAACTCCCATGCATTAGGTCACACATGAGGGTGTTATGGGCAAAATGGGAGGCCATGTGGAGCTCCATGGAGCACCACCATGTTTGGCCGTCCAACCCCTTGGGGCCCCCCATGAGGGGCTTCCTTGGCCCCCAAGCCCTTCTAGAAGCCTTTTCACAAAAGCCCTAAAAAGGTGGCTTTCCAAAAAATATCCATAAAGCTGATTTTCACTATTCACGACGACATTTTTCAGCGTCCGTTCGAACTAAAAATATTTATGTGGGCTTAGAACATTTCCAGTACCCACTAAAATAATTTTCAATGCGTTCCGAAACAATTCCGGTTTAGTGATTTTCATCTGCGAAACGCATCTGAAGTGGCTCCGGCAGCTCCGGAACATTTCTTGTTTCTATCCTGGAAAATTCCAAGAAATTCCAGAATGATTCTGGCACCCTCCAAGAATTATCAGGCATGTGCCGAAACCAATTTGACTTAATAGTCCCGAAAGAACTTTTCGGTTTCACCAAAACTCATCCGATGACCTCTCTCTGCGGAACTTTTCCGCTGTCCGAAACTTTTACGGTGATTTTCTCTCAGACTCCCTGTCTAGTATTCAGCAGATAGATGACCCTTAAGCGCGTGACCCTATAGGTTCGGTGAAGTATAGACATGACCCGGAACCCCTTCCGATCAATGATCAACATCGGAGCCGTGGACACCCATATTGACCCCTGTACCCACACGAATAAATATTCGAGTGAACCTCCAGTTGCAGTGAGCTATTCCTGTTGCTTCACGATTTGTCACAAACACCCGAGGTGAGATTTATTGCATCCCCATGGACGAACAATTTGTCCACCATGCAAGTTACCTCGTTACCGGTTTTGTTCTCTTTCTCGTTTTCGTGTTCCGGCATCCCAGTGATCAAATCACAAGGTGTCTGGCCAGACGATTATGGATACCGTAACACCGAGAGGGCCCGAGAATATCTCTCCATCGTCGGAGGAGCAAATCCCAATCTTGAGCTATCTCGTTACTTGCCATACTTTTCCGTGAACCCGTAAGCCGCCGTAATAGCCACCCAGTTACGGATGACATTTAACAAACCCCAAAGTTCACGAAGCAAGTACGAAGGAACTCGATACTCGCATGGTCTAAGGAATTATGCAAACATTAACTATCTTTGTGTTATTAACCATAAACTTGTGACGAAAAGAATCTCATAGCATAACATCAATTTGGGTTGATTCAACACAAGTGTTCTACCAACATCGCGCCCTCAGAATTGCCAGCATAGACATGCCCATGATCAGGAAAACAGGATCATCATGCAATACATGAGCTAGTCTTAGAGGCAAGACTAGGAATACATTTTACCGTTTAGTATACACACGTGCACATGAGTTTCCCTCCGAGCCTCGTGGATATTGGAGACTCGAGAATCATTGCAGTTATAGCATGGAAGCTAAACATTCATTACAAACTTTGGAGATACAAAATAACTGTTATTACTGCCTCTAGGGCATATCTCCTACAATCGCTTCTTCTCTCTCTTTGGATCTCAATACAAAGTTCTCCACGATTCTCGTGGAGATCTATTCGATGTAATCTAGTGAAACCTATGGCCCCCAGGTCTATTTTCCATCATATTAATCTTCCAACACTTAGCTATTTTATTGCCTTTTATTTTACTTTGCATCTTTATTATAAAAATACCAAAAATATTATCTTATCATATCTATCAGATCTCACTTTCGTAAGTGACCATGAAGGGATTGACAACCCCTTTATTGCGTTGGTTGCGAGGTTTTTATTTGTTTGTGTAGGTGCGAGGGACTTGAGCGTGGCCTCCTACTGGATTGATACCTTGGTTCTCAAAAACTGAGGGAAATACTTACGCTACTTTGCTGCATCACCCTTTCCTCTTCAAGGGAAAACCAACGCAGTGCTCAAGAGGTAGCAAGAAGGATTTCTGGCGCCGTTGCCGGGGAGTCTACGCAAAAGTCAACATACCAAGTACCCATCACAAACTCTTATCTCCCGCATTAAATTATTTGCCATTTGCCTCTCGTTTTCCTCTCCCCCACTTCACCCATGCCGTTTTATTCGCCCTCTCTTTTCCGTTTGCCTCTTTTTCGCTTGCTTCTTGTTTGCTCGTGTGTTGGATTGCTTGCTTGTCACGATGGCTCAAGATAATACTAAATTGTGTGACTTTACGAATACCAACAACAATGATTTTCTTAGCACTCGGATTGATCCTCTTACCAACACTGAATCTTGTGAAATCAATACTGCTTTATTGAATCTTGTCATGAAAGATCAATTCGCCGACCTTCCTAGTGAAGATGCCGCTACCCATCTAAATAGCTTCGTCGATTTGTGTGATATGCAAAAGAAGAAAGATGTGGACAATGATATTGTTAAATTGAAGCTATTTCCTTTTTCGCTTAGAGATCGTGCTAAGGCTTGGTTTTCATCTCTTCCTAAAAATAGTATTGATTCTTGGAATAAGTGCAAAGATGCTTTTATCTCTAAGTATTTTCCTCCCGCTAAGATCATCTCTCTTAGAAACGATATTATGAATTTTAAGCAACTTGATCATGAACATGTTGCACAACCTTGTGAGAGGATGAAATTAATGATACGTAATTCCCTACACATGGTTTGAATTTGTGGATGATTATACAAAACAATTATGACGGATTGAATTTTGCTTCTAGAAATCTTTTAGATTCGGCCGCGGGAGGCACTTTTATGCAAATCACTTTAGGAGAAGCTACCAAACTCCTAGATAATATTATGGTTAATTATTCTCAATGGCACACTGAAAGATCTACTAATAAAAAAGTGCATGCGATAGAAGAAATTAATGTTTTGAGTGGAAAGATGGATGAAATTATGAAATTCTTTGCTACTAAGAGTGTTTCTTCTGATCCTAATGATATGCCTTTGTATACTTTGATTGAGAATAATAATGAATCTATGGATGTGAATTTTGTTGGTAGGAATAATTTTGGTAACAACGCATATAGAGGAAACTATAATCCTAGGCCATATCCTAGTAATTCCTTTAATAATTATGGTAATTCCTACAATAACTCTTATGGAAATTTTAATAAGATGCCCTCTGAATTTGAGACTAGTGTTAAACAATTTATGAATTCACAAAATAATTTCAATGCCTTGCTTGAAGAAAAGCTGCCTAAGATTGATGAATTGGCTAGGAACGTAGATAGAATTTCCCTTGATATTGATTCTTTGAAACTTAGATCTATTCCGCCTAAGCATGATATCAATGAGTCTCTCAAAGCCATGAGAATTTCCATTGATGAGTGCAAAGAAAGAACCGCTAGGATGCGTGCTAGGAAAGATTGCTTCGTGAAGGCGTGTTCTTCTAGTTTCTATGAAAATAAAGATGAAGATCTAAAAGTTATTGATGTGTCCCCTATTAAGTCTTTGTTTTGCAATATGAATCTTGATAATGATGGGACTGAATATGACCCACCTATACCTAGAAGGCGTTCCAAAAATTCGGAGTTTTTAGATCTTGATGCTAAAATTGATAAAAGTGAGATTGAAGAAGTTAAAACTTTAGATATCAATGAACCCACTATTTTGGATTTCAAGGAATTTAATTATGATAATTGCTCTTTGATAGATTGTATTTCCTTGTTGCAATCCGTACTAAATTCTCCTCATGCTTATAGCCAAAATAAAGCTTTCACCAAACATATCGTTGATGCTTTGATTCAATCTTATGAAGAAAAACTTGAGTTGGAAGTTTCCATCCCTAGAAAACTTTATTATGAGTGGGAACCAACTATTAAAATTAAAATTAAAGATCATGAATGCTATGCTTTGTGTGATTTGGGTGCTAGTGTTTCCACGATTCCAAAAACTATGTGTGATTTGTTAGGTTTCCGCGAATTTGATGATTGCTCTTTAAACTTGCACCTTGCGGATTCCACCATTAAGAAACCTATGGGAAGAATTAATGATGTTCTTATTGTTCCAAATAGGAAGTATGTGCCCGTAGATTTTATCATTCTTGACATAGATTGCAATCCTTCATGTCCTATTATTCTTGGTAGACCTTTCCTTAGAACGATTGGTGCAATTATTGATATGAAGGAAGGGAATATTAGATTCCAAATTCCCTTAAAGAAAGGCATGGAACACTTTCCTAGAAAGAAAATTAAACTACCATATGAATCTATTATGAGAGCCACTTATGGATTGCCTACCAAAGATGGCAATACCTAGATCTATCCTTCCTTTTATGCCTTGCTAGGGGCGTTAAACGATAGCGCTTGTTGGGAGGCAACCCAATTTTATTTTAGTTTTTTGCTTTTTGCTTCTGTTTAGGAATAAATATTTGATCTAGCCTCTGGTTAGATTTGTCTTTATGTTTTAATTAGTGTTTGTGCCAAGTTTAACCTATAGGAACTTCTTGGATGTTAGTTATTTGATCTTGCTGAAAATTCCAGAAACTTTCTGTTCACGAAAACAATTGTTAAAAATCACCAGAACGTGATAAAATATTTATTCCAATTGAAGCAGATCAAAAAACAAAGTGTCTAGGTCGTCCTATTTTGGTAGATTTTTTGGAGTTCCAGAAGTTTGCGTTAGTTACAGATTACTACAGACTGTTCTGTTTTTGACAGATTCTGTTTTTCGTGTGTTGTTTGCTTATTTTGATGAATCTATGGCTATTAAAATAGTTTATAAACCATAGATAAGTTGGAATACAGTAGGTTTAACACCAATATAAATAAAAAATTAGTTCATTACAGTACCTTGAAGTGGTGTTTTGTTTTCTTTCACTAAAAGAGCTCACGAGATTTTCTGCTAAGTTTTGTGTTGTGAAGTTTTCAAGTTTTGGGTAAAAGATTTGATGGATTATGGAACAAGGAGTGGCAAGAGACTAAGCTTGGGGATGCCCATGGAACCCCAGGATAATATAAGGACACCTAAAAGCCAAAGCTTGGGGATGCCCCAGAAGGCATCCCCTCTTTCATCTACTTCCATCAGTAACTTTACTTGGAGCTATATTTTTATTCACCACATGATATGTGTTTTGCTTGGAGCGTCTTGTATGATTTGAGTATTTGTTTTTTTTAGTTTACCACAATCATCCTTGCGGTACACACCTTTTGAGAGAGACACACATAAATTGGAATTTATTAGAATACTCTATGTGCTTCACTTATATTTTTTGAGCTATATAGTTTCGCTCTAGTGCTTCACTTATATCTTTTAGAGCACGGTGGTGGATTTGTTTTATAGAAACTATTGTTCTCTCATGCTTCACTTATATTATTTTGAGAGTCTTAAAACAGCATGGCAATTTGCTTTAATTATAATATCATGAGAAATTTGATGCTTGATAATTGTTTTGAGATATAAAGGTGGTAATATCATGGTTGTGCTAGTTGAGTAATTGTGGAATTGAAAAATACTTGTGTTGGAGTTTGTGATTCCCATAGCATGCACGTATGGTGAACCATTATGTAATGAAGTCGGAGCATGAGGTATTTGTTGATTGTCATCCTTTGTGTGGCGGTCGGGATCGCGCGATGGTTAACTCCTACCAACCCTTCCCCTAGGAGCATGCGTAGTAGTACTTTGCTTCGAGGGCTAATAAATTTTTGCAATAAGTATATGAGTTCTTTATGACTAATGTGAGTCCATGTGTTATACGCACACCTACCTTTCCACAATTTTCTAGCCTCTTCGGTACCATGCATTGCCCTTTCTCACCTTGAGAGTTGGTGCAAACTTCGCCGGTGCATCCAAACCCCGTGATATGATACGCTCTATCACACATAAACCTCCTTATATCTTCCTCAAAACAGCCACCATACCTACCTATTATGGCATTTCCATAGCCATTCCGAGATATATTGCCATGCAACTTTCCACCGTTTCGTTTATCATGAGACGCTCCATCATTGTCATATTGCTTTGCATGATCATGTAGTTGACATTGTATTTGTGGCAAAGCCACCGTTCATAATTCTTTCATACATGTCGCTCTTGATTCATTGCATGTCCCGGTACTCCGCCAGAGGCATCCACATAGAGTCATATTTTGTTCTAAGTATTGAGTTGTAATTCATGAGTTGTAAGTAAATAGAAGTGTGATGATCATCATTTTTAGAGCATTGTCCCAAGTGAGGAAAGGATGATGGAGACTATGATTCCCCCACAAGTCGGGATGAGACTCCGGACTAAATAAAAAAAAGAGGCCATAAAAAAAGAGAAAAGGCCCAAATAAAAAAATGAGATAAAAAGAGAGAAGGGACAATGTTACTATCCTTTTACCACACTTGTGCTTCAAAGTAGCACCGTGATCTTCATGATAGAGAGTCTCTCATTTTGTCACTTTCATATACTAGTGGGAAATTTCATTAGAGAAATTGGCTTGTATATTCCAGTGATGGGCTTCCTCAAATGCCCGAGGTCTTCGTGAGCAAGCAAGTTGGATGCACACCCACTTAGTTTCTTTTGTTTGAGCTTTCATACACTTATAGCTCTCGGTGCATCCGTTGCATGGCAATCCCTACTCCTTGCATTGACATCAATTGATGGGCATCTCCATAGCCCGTTGATTAGCCTCGTTGATGTGAGACTTTCTCCTTTTTTGTCTTCCCACATAACCCCTATCATTATACCTTATTCCACCATAGTGCTATATCCATGGCTTGCGCTCATGTATTGCGTAAAAGTTGAAAAGGCTGAAGCGCGTTAAAAAGTATGAACCAATTGCTTGGCTAAAACCGGGGTTGTACACGATATGAATATTTTGTGTGGGGAAGATGGAGCATAGCCAGACTATATGATTTTGTAGGGATAACTTGCTTTGGCTATGTTATTTTGATAAGACATAATTGCATGGTTAGCATGCTTGAAGTATTATTGTTTTTATGTCAACATCAAACTTTTATCTTGGATCATATCAAATCTGAACATTCGTGCCACAATAAGAAGAATTACATTGAAATTATGCTAAGTAGCATTCCACATCAAAAATTCTGTTTTTATCATTTACCTACTCGAGGACGAGCAGGAATTAAGCTTGGGGATGCTTGATACGTCTCCAACGTATCTATAATTTTTTATTGTTCCATGCTATATTATATTCTGTTTTGGATGTTTAAAGGGCTTTATTATACACTTTTATATTATTTTTGGGACTAACCTATTAACCGGAGGCCCAGCCCAAATTGTTGTTTTTTTTGCCTATTTCAGAGTTTCGCAGAAAAAGAATATCAAACGGAGTCCAAACGGAATAAACCTTCGGGGACGTGATTTTTGGAACGAACGTGATCCAGAGGACTTGGACCCTACGTCAAGAAAGCAACCAGGAGGGCACGAGGTAGGGGGCGCGCCTACCCCCCTGGACACGCCCTCCACCCTCGTGGGGCCCATGTTGCTCCACCGACGTACTTCTTCCTCCTATATATACCTACGTACCCCCAAACCAACAGAGGCATCCACGAAAACCTAATTCCACCGCCGCAACCTTCTGTACCCGTGAGATCCCATCTTGGGGCCTTTTCCGGCGTCCTACCGGAGGGGGCATTGATCACGGAGCGCTTGTACATCAACACCATAGCCCCTCTGATGATGTGTGAGTAGTTTACCTCAGACCTTCGGGTCCATAGTTATTAGCTAGATGGTTGTAGGGGAACGCGACAGAAAACAAAAATTTCGGTATAGCGAGCATGCCCAGGACCACTATGGAGACTGCATGCAAGGTTTGATCTGATCCGTACCGACTCGAAGCGCAGCGGAAGAAGAGTCGGTGCAGATCGTCGGTGCAGATCCCCGCAGCTAGGATTTACAACCTCCCAACCGCGAGGATGTACTCCCTCTCCGGACAGCCCTTCGGTAGGCGGTCGGACAGTCCCCCGGACGATGTCGCGGACAGCCCTTCGGGAGGATCCTCGAAACTCGGACGGTAACTCGGACAGCCCTTCGGGAGGATACTCGAACAGCCCCTCGGGCAAAAGATCGAAACTACAATCTCTCTACGGGGTTGCACACATACGGTGTCAGCTATCCGGCAGGGCTTCGCCGTCCAGAACTAGTTCCTGCCGGAACCCAAGTAGCCTTTCGGCTCTACGAAACTATTTCGCTGGGAGGGAGAGAGAAGCCAGACAAGTCATGGCATGTGTATGAGAGAAAGGGATGATCTTTGGGCAGCCCCCTCACCCCCTATTTATAGGAAAACCAAGGGGTAGGGTGCCTCCACAAATTACCAAAAACTCCCATGCATTAGGTCACACATGAGGGTGTTATGGGAAAAATGGGAGGCCATGTGGAGCTCCATGGAGCACCACCATGTTTGGCCGTCCAAACCCTTGGGGGCCCCCCATGAGGGGCTTCCTTGGCCCCCAAGCCCTTCTAGAAGCCTTTTCACAAAAGCCCTAAAAAGGTGGCTTTCCAAAAAATATCCATAAAGCTGATTTTCACTATTCACGACGACATTTTTCAGCGTCCGTTCGAACTGAAAATATTTATGTGGGCTTAGAACATTTCCAGTACCCACTAAAATAATTTTCAATGCGTTCCGAAACAATTCCGGTTTAGTGATTTTCATCTGCGAAACGCATCTGAAGTGGCTCCGGCAGCTCCGGAACATTTCCTGTTTTTATCCCGGAAAATTCCAAGAAGTTTTCAGAATGATTCTGGCACCCTCCAAGAATTATCAGGCATGTGCCGAAACCAATTTGACTTAATAGTATATCCCGAAACAACTTTTCGGTTTCACCAAAACTCATCCGATGACCTCTCTCTGCGGAACTTCTCCGCTGTCCGAAACTTTTACGGTGTCCGAAACTTTTTCGGTGATTTTCTCTCAGACTCCCTGTCTAGTATTCAGCAGATAGATGACCCTTAAGCGTGTGACCCTATAGGTTCGGTGAAGTATAGACATGACCCGGAACCCCTTCCGATCAATGATCAACATCGGAGCCGTGGACACCCATATTGACCCCTATACCCACACGAATAAATATTCGAGTGAACCTCCCGTTGCAGTGAGCTATTCCTGTTGCTTCACGATATGTTACAAACACCCGAGGTGAGATTTATTGCATCCCTGTGGACGAACAATTTGTCCACCATGCAAGTTACCTCGTTACCGGTTCTGTTCTCTTTCTCGTTTCCGTGTTCCGGCATCCCAGTGATCAAATCATAAGGTGTCTGGCCAGACGATTATGGATACTGTAACACCGAGAGGGCCCGAGAATATCTCTCCATCGTCGGAGGAGCAAATCCCAATCTTGAGCTATCTTGTTACTTGCCATACTTTTCCGTGAACCCGTAAGCCGCCGTAATAGCCACCCAGTTATGGATGACGTTTAACAAACCCCAAAGTTCACGAAGCAAGTACGAAGGAACTCGATACTCGCATGGTCTAAGGAATTATGCAAACATTAACTATCTCTGTGTTATTAACCATAAACTTGTGACGAAAAGAATCTCATAGCATAACATCAATTTGTGTCGATTCAACACAAGTGTTCTACCAACATCGCGCCCTCAGAATTGCCAGCATAGACATGCCCATGATCAGGAAAACAGGATCATCATGCAATACATGAGCCAGTCTTAGAGGCAAGACTAGGAATACATTTTACCGTTTAGTATACCACACGTGCACATGAGTTTCCCTCCGAGCCTCGTGGATATTGCAGACTCGAGAATCATTGCAGTTATAGCATGGAAGCTAAACATTCATTACAAACTTTAGAGATACAAAATAACTATTATTACTGCCACTAGGGCATATCTCCTACAGACTCCCACTTGCACTAGAGTCATAATCCAGTTACATGGCTTCCCTAACACCAATGGCTATCCGGTGCTGCTCATGCTTTGCTCGTGGTAGAGGCTTTGTCATCGGGTCTGACACGTTCAGATCCGTGTGAACTTTGCGTACTTTCACTAAACCCGCTTCGACATGATGTCGAATGAGTTTATATTTGCGTTCAATATGTCTTGTCTTATGGTGCGAACTTGACTCCCTTGCATGAGCCACGGCGCCACTATTATCACAATAGATCTCCACCGGGTCCTGGGCACTAGGAACCACACCAAGGTCTTCAAGAAATTGCTTGATCCATACCGCCTCCTTGGAGGCTTCTGAAGCAGCAACATATTCCGCCTTCATCGTAGAATCCGCCACAGTCTTTTGTTTGGAACTTTTCCAATCAACTGCGCCACCGTTCAATATGAAAACATAGCCTGATTGAGATTTGAAGTCATCTGGGTCAGTCATGAAGCCTGCATCAGTGTAACCACTTACAATGAGCTCTTCATCACCTCCGTACACAAGGAGTAATCCTTGGTCCTTCTGAGGTACTTAAGAATACCCTTGACTGTGGCCAGTGTTCCAATCCTGGATCACTTTGGTACCGGCTGCTAACACTTAGCGCATAGGAAACGTCCGGTCTTGTACATAGCATGGCATACATAATAGAACCAACTGCCGAGGCATATGGAACATCATTCATTTGCACTCGCTCATCGAGAGTCCCAGGACACTGATTCTTGCAAAGCACTGTGCCAGGTGACATGGGGAGAAGGCCCTTCTTGGAATTCTCCATGTTGAAACTTCTCAACACCTTGTCAATGTACGTGCTTTGGCTAAGCGCTATCAGGCGTTTTGATCTATCTCTATAGATTCTGATGCCTAATACATATGCCGCTTCGCCTAAGTCTTTCATTGAAAAACTTTTCTTCAATGAGTCTTCTATTTCGCTAAGAAAATTAACGTCATTTCCAATCAATAATATGTCATCCACATACAAGATTAGAAATGTTTTTGTGCTCCCACTAAACTTCTTGTAAACACAAGATTCTTCGTCATTCCTGATGAAGCCAAATTCATTGACCACTTCATCAAAACGAATGTTCCAGCTCCTTGACGCTTGCTTCAGACCATAAATGGCTTTCTGAAGTTTGCATACCTTTCCAGCATCCTTATGAACGACAAAACCTTCTGGCTGTATCATGTATACATCCTCTGTGAGGTTTCCATTTAGGAAAGCCGTTTTGACATCCATCTGCCATATTTCATAATCGAAATAAGCAGCAATTGTTAGTAATATCCGAACAGACCTAATCATAGCTACGGGCGAGAAAGTCTCGTCGTAGTCCACTCCTGGAACTTGTGTGAACCCTTTCGCGACAAGTCTAGCTTTGTGGATAGTAATGTTACCATCTGCGTCTGTCTTCCTTTTGAAAATCCATTTACAACCAATCGGCTTTACGCCTTCAAGAAGTTCTTCCAAGTTCCAAACTTGGTTTTCGTACATGGATTCCATTTCGGATTTCATGGCCTTGTGCCATTCCTTTGAGCTGGGCCCTGCCATCGCTTCCTTGTAGTGTGCAGGTTCATCGTCTTCAAGAATGAAGATTTCATTATGAAACCACTCAGGTGGCTGGATAGCCCTACCTGATATGCGCGGTTCAGTTACAACATTGTCTGAAGTCTCCGCATCATATGCGACAACTTCAGGCTCAGTTGTAGGGATAATTAGCGGAATTTCTTCCGGTTCCTTAGCCATATCAACTGTTGCCAAAGATTCACTAATCTCATCAAGTTGTACTGTCCTCCCACTTAATTCTTTGGCGAGAAACTCTTTCTCAAGAAATTGTCCATTTCTAGCAACAAACACTTTGTTATCTGACGGGTGGTAGAAGGAATACCCAATTGTTTCCTTGGGATAACCTACAAAGTAACATTTGTCTGATCTGGGATCTAGTTTGGTAGGTTGTAAACGTTTTACGTATACCTCACAACCCCAAATCCTGAGATGCGACATACCGGGTTTCTTCCCGTTCCATAACTCGTATGGTGTCATCTCAACTGATTTAGACGGTGCTCTGTTTAGTGTGTGAGCAGCAGTTTCCAGTGCGTGACCCCAAAAAGATATCGGAAGATTTGTAAGAGACATCATCGACCTTACCATGTCCAACAAGGTTCGGTTACGTCGTTCCGATACTCCATTTCTTTGTGGAGTTCCGGGAGGCGTAAGCTGTGAAACGATTCCACGGTCACTCAGATGTTGGCCAAACTCATGACTAAGATATTCGCCTCCGCGATCAGACCGCAGAAACTTAATCTTTTTGTTACGATGATTTTCTACCTCCATCTAAAATTCTTTGAACTTTTCAAAGGTTTCCGACTTATGATTCATTAAGTAGATATAGACATACCTAGTCAAATCATCAGTAAAAGTCACGAAGTAGAAATACCCACCCCGTGCGCCTATGTTCATTGGACCACATACATCACTATGTATTATTTCCAATAATTCACCCGCCCGTTCAGGATGACCCGTGAACAGCGTCTTGGTCATTTTCCCCATCAGGCAAGCTTCACATGTGTCAAATGACTCAAAATCAAAGGACGGTAAAACTCCATCTTTATGGAGTTTTTGCATGCGTTTCTTTCCGATGTGGCCAAGCCGACAGTGCCACATGAAAGTGGTGGTGGTATCAGCCTTCTTAAGGCGTTTAGCATTCACGTTAAAGACATCATTTCCACATTCAAGATTTAGTATGAAAAGGCCCCAACAATGGGTGCAAATCCATAAAACATATCCTTACAATAAAGTGAACAATCATTGTTCTCAGACTTGTACGAATACCCATCGTGTACTAAACATGATCCTAAGATAATGTTTCTACACAATAGTGGAACAAAATAACAGTTACTTAGTTCTAAGATAAATCCTGAAGGGAGACGTAGAGGCATAATGCCGACGGCTTGAGCAGCGATCCCAGTGCCGTTCCCGACGCGCATCACGACTTCATTCTTTGCCAGCTTGTGCACCTTCTGAAGCCCCTGTATCGAGTTGCAAATGTGAACAACCGATCCGGTATCAAATACCCAAGACTTAGAATTTTCACTAGCAAGCAAAACGTCAATGACATTAACTTGTATAACAATTATACCTTCTCCGGTTTTCCCGGTCTTCTTATCTTCCAGATACTTCTTGCAGTTTCTCTTCCAGTGTCCTGTGCCCTTGCAGTAGAAGCACTCAGTTTCATTCTTGGCTCGGCCCTTAGAGTTGCTTTGGGAGCCGGTCTTACCGGCGCCCTTGCCCTTCTTTGGCTTGGCTTTCTTTTTGAAACTGGCGGTTTTATTCACAAGCAACACTTGCTTGCGATTTTTCCGCAGTCCTCCTTCTGTAGTTTTCAGCATGGCGAGCACCTCTTCCGGTGTCTTCTCCATCCCTGTCATGTTGTAGTTCATGACAAAACCGTCGTAAGACGGGGGGAGTGAAGAAAGCAACATGTCCATCATATGGCCAGGTGGAAGTGGAAATTCTAGGGCTTTAAGCCTTTCAGAATAGCCAATCATTTTGACCACGTGTTCACCAACTGAACTACCCTCAGCCATCTTGCATTCCATCAAAGCCTTCATGATATCAAATCATTCAGACTTTGCGGTTTCCTTGTACAGAGCATCCAATTCCCGGATCATATCACGGGGTTTATGGAATTCAAAACGTTTTTGAAGCCCTGGACTCATGCAAGCTAGCATGAGGCACTGCACTAAGTTGTGATCATCATCCTTAGTGGCCCAGACATTTTGTTCATCTTCTGGGACCTCTGCCGACGGTTTAGCTGGAAGAGCAGTTTCAAGCACATACAATTTCTTAGCGCTCCTGAGGACAATCCTCAGGTTACGGACCCAGTCCGCATAGTTGTTTCCAGTCGTAGCTAACTTCTCTTTCTCTAACATCGGGCCTAAGTTGAACGTGGTGTTGCGAGCCATTTGATCTACAACGGAAAATACAAGTTTCACTTAGACTTTGTTTATAATGAAATTTGCACTAGTGAATAAACATTTTTATTCTAAAGTGCGCTCCCACTCAAATCAATATCTCTCATAATTGATTTAGGGTGATTCAAGATCCATATTTCTATTTGATGCCATTGACGGGTTCATCACTGATGACACGAATTTCAATCGGTAGGCCAACTTGCCGATCATATCTCTATGTGATTCTTGTTCATCTTTCGATGGGCGTGTTCCGAGCTCAGGACTCTCCTGCCTGAACGTCAAAGACAACCAAGTGATCTTGCTTCGAGGTCTGACCTCACCCGCCTCATTCCTCTCGATTCGTTCGTGCTCATGTGTACATGGCGCACCCCGAAAAGATACGAATTTCAGACGGTGCTACACTTGGGTGAACACTAACTACTTTGATATTTTAAGTTTGAGAGATCACCCTAATAAAAGCGACTACCGCGCAATCAAGAAGGGTGTATCAAGAGGGATAAACATCTCAGGCAATTCATAATAGCATGATATGGTATAGCCTCTTCTGACGGAGAAGTTAACTATTTCTTCGTCTTCGGCATTCCGTCGGTGTTCACCTTCGCGAAGATTGCCACCACCTTGTCGATGCACCAGATAATATCGCTATCTCCATAGCGGATAAAATAAATGCATTACTTAAGGTTGACACACAGGTCATTAAAGTGCACTCATATGGCTCCAGCCATCATGCCGAATCATGACACGCAGGTCATGTTAATTACATCATATAGTCATCTCATACACAATCAAATTGAATATGAGCATTGCTATACCACATCACATGCACATCCTGCAAAACCAAGTTAGACGCCTCTAATCAGTTTATGCAAAATTTTATTTTACGTGGCTTCTAAGGTTTTGACTTAAACCGCAGCTACCAACGTTTTATCATCAAGTATGATTATTCAAGTTGCTAGATTAACATCTCGGGGTGTATGAAACACGAGATAATTAAATCTCGAGCCCCATACTAAACTTCGTCATACGCATGACCCTCGTGCAGATCATATCTGCAATGCCCTTTCATCTGCGAATTTCATCTTTCTTTTGACTACGGCAGAACCCAAAGAACTGATAGCACTTCCATGATCAATCAGGATCACGGATTGCCAGAACTTTGTCAAATTCCACCATGCTATCTCGAGATTGAGCAAACGCAAATTCTAGGGAAGCAACAAGAACGTCGGGTAACAGATTTCATCTGTCACCCGCATAAATAATTTTCAGCAATAGATCTCATGTACTACCTAATTATTTTATGCAATACCCATACATCTCCATGTATTCTAGATCGAAACATGCATCTATGCATAGAACGGCTCTGATACCACTGTAGGGGAATGCGACAGAAAACAAAAATTTCGGTATAGCGAGCATGCCCAGGACCACTATGGAGACTGCATACAAGGTTTGATCTGATCCGTACCGACTCGAAGCACAGCGGAAGAAGATTCGGTGGAGATCGTCGGTGCAGATCCCCGCAGCTAGGATTTACAACCTCCCAACCGCGAGGATGTACTCCCTCTCCGGACAGCCCTTCAGGAGGCGGTCGGACAGTCCCCCGGACGATATCGCGGACAGCCCTTCGGGAGGATCCTCGAAACTCGGACGGTAACTCGGACAGCCCTTCGGGAGGATACTCGAACAGCCCCTCGGGCAAAAGATCGAAACTACAATCTCTCTACGGGGTTGCACACATACGGTGTCAGCTATCCGGCAGGGCTTCGCCGTCCAAAACTAGTTCCTGCCGGAACCCAGGTAGCCTTTCGGCTCTACGAAACTATTTCACTGGGAGGGAGAGAGAAGCCAGACAAGTCATGGCATGTGTATGAGAGCAAGGGATGATCTTTGGGCAGCCCCCTCACCCCCTATTTATAGGAAAACCAAGGGGTAGGGTGCCTCCACAAA
Organism: Aegilops tauschii subsp. strangulata; assembly: GCF_002575655.3. Classification (NCBI taxonomy): domain Eukaryota; kingdom Viridiplantae; phylum Streptophyta; class Magnoliopsida; order Poales; family Poaceae; genus Aegilops; species Aegilops tauschii. Next base: position 638,984,435 of record NC_053041.3, on the reverse strand, counting down.
TTACCAAAAACTCCCATGCATTAGGTCACACATGAGGGTGTTATGGGCAAAATGGGAGGCCATGTGGAGCTCCATGGAGCACCACCATGTTTGGCCGTCCAACCCCTTGGGGCCCCCCATGAGGGGCTTCCTTGGCCCCCAAGCCCTTCTAGAAGCCTTTTCACAAAAGCCCTAAAAAGGTGGCTTTCCAAAAAATATCCATAAAGCTGATTTTCACTATTCACGACGACATTTTTCAGCGTCCGTTCGAACTAAAAATATTTATGTGGGCTTAGAACATTTCCAGTACCCACTAAAATAATTTTCAATGCGTTCCGAAACAATTCCGGTTTAGTGATTTTCATCTGCGAAACGCATCTGAAGTGGCTCCGGCAGCTCCGGAACATTTCTTGTTTCTATCCTGGAAAATTCCAAGAAATTCCAGAATGATTCTGGCACCCTCCAAGAATTATCAGGCATGTGCCGAAACCAATTTGACTTAATAGTCCCGAAAGAACTTTTCGGTTTCACCAAAACTCATCCGATGACCTCTCTCTGCGGAACTTTTCCGCTGTCCGAAACTTTTACGGTGATTTTCTCTCAGACTCCCTGTCTAGTATTCAGCAGATAGATGACCCTTAAGCGCGTGACCCTATAGGTTCGGTGAAGTATAGACATGACCCGGAACCCCTTCCGATCAATGATCAACATCGGAGCCGTGGACACCCATATTGACCCCTGTACCCACACGAATAAATATTCGAGTGAACCTCCAGTTGCAGTGAGCTATTCCTGTTGCTTCACGATTTGTCACAAACACCCGAGGTGAGATTTATTGCATCCCCATGGACGAACAATTTGTCCACCATGCAAGTTACCTCGTTACCGGTTTTGTTCTCTTTCTCGTTTTCGTGTTCCGGCATCCCAGTGATCAAATCACAAGGTGTCTGGCCAGACGATTATGGATACCGTAACACCGAGAGGGCCCGAGAATATCTCTCCATCGTCGGAGGAGCAAATCCCAATCTTGAGCTATCTCGTTACTTGCCATACTTTTCCGTGAACCCGTAAGCCGCCGTAATAGCCACCCAGTTACGGATGACATTTAACAAACCCCAAAGTTCACGAAGCAAGTACGAAGGAACTCGATACTCGCATGGTCTAAGGAATTATGCAAACATTAACTATCTTTGTGTTATTAACCATAAACTTGTGACGAAAAGAATCTCATAGCATAACATCAATTTGGGTTGATTCAACACAAGTGTTCTACCAACATCGCGCCCTCAGAATTGCCAGCATAGACATGCCCATGATCAGGAAAACAGGATCATCATGCAATACATGAGCTAGTCTTAGAGGCAAGACTAGGAATACATTTTACCGTTTAGTATACACACGTGCACATGAGTTTCCCTCCGAGCCTCGTGGATATTTGAGACTCGAGAATCATTGCAGTTATAGCATGGAAGCTAAACATTCATTACAAACTTTGGAGATACAAAATAACTGTTATTACTGCCTCTAGGGCATATCTCCTACAATCGCTTCTTCTCTCTCTTTGGATCTCAATACAAAGTTCTCCACGATTCTCGTGGAGATCTATTCGATGTAATCTTCTTTTGCGGTGTGTTTGTTGAGACCGATGAATTTTGGGTTTATGATCAAGTTTATCTATGAACAATATTTGAATCTTCTCTAAATTCTTTTATGTATGATTGGTTATCTTTGCAAGTCTCTTCGAATTATCAGTTTGGTTTGGCCTACTAGATTGATCTTTCTTGCAATGGGAGAAGTGCTTAGCTTTGGGTTCAATCTTGCGGTGTCCTTTCCCAGTGACAGCAGGGGCAGCAAGGCACGTATTGTATTGTTGCCATCGAGGATAAAAAGATGGGGTTTATATCATATTGCATGAGTTTATCCCTCTACATCATGTCATCTTGCTTAAAGCGTTACTCCGTTCTTATGAACTTAATACTCTAGATGCATGCTGGATAGCGGTCGATGTGTGGAGTAATAGTAGTAGATGCAGGCAGGAGTCGGTCTACTTGTCACGGACGTGATGCCTATATACATGATCATACCTAGATATTCTCATAACTATGCTCAATTTTATCAATTGCTCAACAGTAATTTGTTCACCCACCGTAATACTTATGCTCTTGAGAGAAGCCACTAGTGAAACCTATGGCCCCCAGGTCTATTTTCCATCATATTAATCTTCCAACACTTAGCTATTTTTATTGCCTTTTATTTTACTTTGCATCTTTATTATAAAAATACCAAAAATATTATCTTATCATATCTATCAGATCTCACTTTCGTAAGTGACCGTGAAGGGATTGACAACCCCTTTATTGCGTTGGTTGCGAGGTTTTTATTTGTTTGTGTAGGTGCGAGGGACTTGAGCGTGGCCTCCTACTGGATTGATACCTTGGTTCTCAAAAACTGAGGGAAATACTTACGCTACTTTGCTGCATCACCCTTTCCTCTTCAAGGGAAAACCAACGCAGTGCTCAAGAGGTAGCATCGAGCGTGTTGGGTAATGTGGTGCACCCCTACAGGGAAGTTTATATATTCGAATAGCCGTTATCCATGGTAACAGGACGATCCGGAGTTGTATTCCGACCTCATGACAAATAGAACCGGATACATAATAAAACACACCCAGATAAATTCCAGACATAACCCGGTGATCGCTCTACCACAGGGCGACGAGGAGAGGATCGCCGGGTAGGATTATGTTATGCGTTGTTACTTGGTGAACTTACCAGCTACTCTCTTCTACATGCTTCAAGATGGAGGCTGCCAGAAGCTTAGTCTTCGATAGGACTAGCTATCCCCCTCTTATTCTGGCATTCTGCAGTTTAGTCCACAGATATTACCTTTTCATTGATACCGATGCATATGTAGTGTAGATCCTTGCTTGCGAGTACTTTGGATGAGTACTCACGGTTGCTTTGCTACTTCTTTTTCCCCCTTTCCCGGTTATTGCGATCATATGATGGAGTCCAGGAGCCAGAGGATCTTGAGGATGATTCTATGTTGAGTTCGGCTTCGAGGAGTAGTTAGGAGGTCCCAGGCAGGAGGCCTTGCCTTTTCGATCGTTGCTACTTTTGTGCTAGCCTTCTTAAGGCAATCTTGTTTAACTTAATGTCTATACTCAGATATTGTTGCTTTCGCTGACTCGTTTATGTTCGAGCACTTGTATTCAAGCCCTCGAGGCCCCTGGCTTGTAATATAAAGCTTGTATTATTTTATTTGTGTCTAGAGTTGTGTTGTGATATCTTCCCATGAGTCCTTGATCTTGATCGTACACATTTGTATGATTAGTGTACGATTGAATCGAGGGCGTCACGGCCGCCCCCAGTGAGCTCCCTCCCTTCCCAAGGTCCCCTTCTGCCACTGTTGCATGCTCATGGTCACCGCCGATGCGTGCTCATGTTGCTTGCCGCTGCCGCTACTGCTCGTCGGGTTGGTCACCATGGCTGTGTGCTGCTGCTGCCTCATGGTGCTGCCTTTTTTTATTTGACAATGTGTGATGCTGCTGCTAGTCGCAAGTGATGAAATGACCATGGATATATAGTAATAGATGAATAGATAGATCGATGAAATGGAAGAGTAAAAATGTGGAAAAAATATTCGATGCACAATTTTTTGTTTTTTTTGTGTAGTTTTACTAGGTTTTTAGATACATACTCAATGTGATAGATAGATGTTTTGTGGAGATGAGATGAGATGGAAAATAACATTTTTTAGGGTTTTTTAGATAGATAGACGAATGTTAAAATTTGGATATGATGAGTTGTTACTTCATCATGCTGATCTTGCTAAAAAATGAACAAAATTTCACACTTGACAGAGAAATTAGGATTTGAAGTATCATGATGACAAGATGTCATTAGCACTATGAATTTTTTTTCCTAGTTTGAAGTGTCAATGCTTTATGTGATGTGATGTGAGCTAAATTTTTTCCTCAGTGGAATTTACCGGATTTGTGGTGTTGCATCTTCGTGGAGTGATCGTCTATGTTGGAGTTGTTGGTCCCCGAGTGTCCCTCCGCTGATCGATTAAATCCTCTACATCCGAGGGTGAGCAACAAATCCATCTTCTCCTCTACTTTTTTTCATGTCACTATATTTCATTTTCACGTCAAGTCACGTATCCTAGGCGTCTCTTCTCTGAAAGGGTTGCATCGATAAATATGCATTCAATTGCATATTTATCACCGTAACTCTTTCAGATTGTCCAGCGTTTTCCACGGGCACCCCGAGAATGTGTAGATTGGGTAGTCCTCCATGCTCTACCCCATTCCGAGACAAAATTTTGGCAGCGCCTCCCCATTGTTCTCCGGATGCACATTCTCTCGGCTTTTTGCCGAGACATGTATCTGGAGAATAGCGGGGAGGTGTTGCCGAAATTTTGTCTCGAAATGGGGTAGAGCACGGAGAACATACTCAATCTACACATCCTCGGCTGGGATTAGGACCCATCTTTACCTATTAGAGATGTAAGTGGATTCAATGTCGATTCTCGTCAACTCGGTAGAAAATAAAACATTGATGTGATTAATTTAAATGAATCCTTAATTTTGTTGTGTGACTCCCAATAAAGCAGACATGGCAGATAATCAGTGGACGTACAGTGGTTTTTTTCTTCGGAATCAAGTAATAACATAGTGGGCCAAGAAAACGGATGTGTTTTTGAAGGAGATATTCCGTTGTCCAATGAGAATGGTGCCAGAATGCCCCTGTGCACAATGTAAGAGACGTATCCGTAGAGATAAGGATGAGATGACTTTGCACCTTCGCACGCATGGATTTATGCCAAACTTTAGCTTGCCTATAAACTTTGCACAGCGGGACCGTGGTAGAGAGGAGGTGATACATGCTATAGATGATAGCAACACTAGGAAGAGCACCTGTTAGCTTGATAATTACTGCGAGGGATCACCCTAATAGTTGACTACTGCGCAACCAAAGGGTGCAAACAACAAAGGGATAAATATCTCAGGCAATTCATAATAGCATGATATGGTATAGCCCTAGGTGCCGGGAACATCTCCATGGTCCTCCAAGGTCTTCATGAAATTTTCACCGAAAGTGTTGTCGTGGCGAAAATTTTGAAAACAACCGCGGTGCCACCAATTTTGTTCTTCTGCACTTCGCGAAGCTTCGGGTCCTCCATGTAACATATAGGCTACCTCTACGTCCAATACATTAAGGTGGAAATCCCGTGGCTCCATCTGTCATGTCATGACACGCATGCACTTAACATTACAACATATAACGATCTCATACATAAACTCATTATTATGACTAAGGCTATACCACATCATATGCAAACCTGCAAAACCAAGTTAGACATCCTCTAATCGGTTTGGAAAATTTTAATTAAGTGGTTTCTAGGGTTTTTGGATAACACTAACTACCTACATGCACAATCAAGGCGATAATTCTTGTTGCTAGATTAACTTTCGGGGTGTGTGAGGGAAGAGACTTAATTAAAAATATCTAGCCCCACACTAAACTTCGTCTAATATGCATGACCCCCTAGAAGATCATTCATCTTCATCGCCCTCTTGTGTATGGGGCGGTTGACTGTTCTTGACTGTGATGAAGCCCAAAGAACTCTTAGTAGATCGTCAACATCTAGAGCCGAACGATTGTCGAAACTTTGTACAAAGCTACATCATGCCGTCAATGAACTAAAACGAAGCAACGCCCAAGGGAAGCATAGCAAGAACATCAAACTCTCACATCCACATGTGAACTAGATCGAAACCTACATCTACTCATAGAACTGCTCTAATGCCACTGTTGGGAAATGCAGTAGAAAACAAAAAAAATCACCCTACGATCACACGGGAACAATATGAATATGCTATAGGGTTTGGATCAATGATCGTTACCGACTCCGGAGTGCAATGGAAGTAGACAAGTCGGTGTAGATTGTACTTGAAGTCCCTCAAACCATTGATGACGATCCCGTGAACCGCCCTCAAACGATCCCTTGAACAGAAGACCGAAAGCACGACCTCTCTACTTGGTTGCAAATGTACGGTCTTCACGATCCCGGAGCGCTTCGCCACCCAGAGCTAATCGTTGCTGGAGAATTAGAGGAGGATATTAGAACCACACCGTGCTTCTAATTATGAGGAGGAACCAGGTCTGCTCTAATTAGTCAACTAGGACCAACAAGAACTAGAACTAGATGAACTATAGAAGGCTCCAAAACTTGTGTATTGAAAAGGGCCAACACCTCATGTATATATAGGTTAGAGGGGATAGGAGGGGCTGCCACCAAGGGGAGAAAGCCCTTCCTTGGTGCGCCGTCCAAGCCCCCCCCCCCCCCCCACACACACACACACACACTCCAATTTGGCCTCCCCACTTGGAAAAGTGGGGAGCCTTCCCTATTAGGCCATGGTGGCCCATTATTCCTTTCACAACTTGCCCTTTTAAGGTCCATTGATATTAAATTAAATATAAAAGCCCTCTAACAATTACTAGAGTATATTATATATAATTTTACACCTTCGGAAATATTTTTCACCTATATATTATTTATCGGTAATACCTACTATTGCCCAATAAACTTTGAAACCCTTCTGGTGACCCCAAAACGCTTTCGTTTCCTCTCGAAACTATTCCGAATATTGATGAAACAATTCCACAAATAAATACTTGGTATTCTTATACTACTAACACTCAGCAGATCGTGATTACCTTAAGCTTGTCACCCTGTAGGTTCGGCGAATCATATACATGAATGAAACCCCTTTCGTACAATGACTGATAGCGTAACCGTGGACATCCATATCGATCCCTATGATTACATGAATGACATTTGAGTGAACCTTTGGATATTTTGTGATGTTCCCTTTGTTTCACGATACTTTACAAAACCCCGGATGCATCGGTCCCCTCCTGAGTCATGCACATGCTCAATATATCATTGATCTCATTGTTGGTTTTGCTCTTCTTTCTCGTTGAAGTGTTCCGACATCCCCGTGACGTAGTTACCTATGTCTAGCCAGACGATGATGGATGCCGTCACACCGAGAGGTCCCTAAAAATATATCTCCATCTTCGAGGAGCAAATCCCACTCTCGAGCTATCCAGTCCCTTGTCAAACTTTCCGATGAATCCATAAATTGTCATCATGATCACCTAGTTACAGATGACGTTTGACCAACCCCAAAGTCCACCGTATGGTAGGAAGTGACTACGATACTCTCATGGTCTGAGGAACTAAAACACATGTTAACACTCCGTGTTATAACAATTTATTTCAGATGATATTATCTCAAAGTATAACAAACAAGATTGGGTCGATTCGATATGATCGTTCTTCTAACGTCATATTCTCAATATTGTTTGAGGACTATCATTACACTTTAATGATATCCTAAGATATGGAAAACATGATCACAAACACTTGAGCCAGTCTCAGAGGCAAGGTTGGGCACCTATACTTTACCATTTATTATTCCACACGTGCAAATAAATGAGTTTTCCACTGAATCACATATTCCAGTATCACAACACTATGAAAATGGAAATATAATAATATGATATTATTACCTCTAGGGCATATTTTTCCTGCGGGTTATAGCCTCATGTTTATTTTGACTGTCCCCAACAAGATATAGCCTCGTGTTTATTCTTCAGCCAAAGTTCATCACTGTCTTCACTTTTCTTTACTTGAACACTAATTTGAAAAGACCTTTGAATCTATTTGACCACTTGAATCTATTTGGGCTCTAATTGAATCTATTTGAACACTAATTCAGTTATAATGCCAAATCAACATCAATCTTATCTTAATGCTCTATCATTATTATAATACAAATTTGTTTTGGCGGTAATTCAAATGTTGGGCGTTACAGAAATGTTTGGCAGTACAGAAATGTTTGGGTGTTACCTTCTGCACTTTTGCATGATGTTATCTTCTGCATGATCCTAGCACAACTGTCTCACAAATCATATGTTTACTGCTTCTTTTGGGTGTTATCTTCTGCACTTCTTTTATGTTACAAACACCGCCAATAGCAGTATTGGGGCCATTGACTTGCTATCTTTTTTAAGTGCTTTCAGGTGATATAGGGATTCATTAACCATCCATAGATGTTCATCTTTTTAGGTGCATGGTGTTCGTTTGTTTTTGAAGTACTCCTCTTGAGAAATATTCAGATGATATAGGGATTAATTAACCATCCACATCACTAGTTTAAGTTTTCCTCTTTATGCAAAGTTGTCATGATCATTATCAATACTGGAAGAAGAAAAACCTGAAGAAGAAAAGGAGAGAACTGCATAAATTCAAATTCAGTCAAGACAAGCTTGTGATCATGATCATTATCAATAATGCAAGAAGAAAATCCTGAAGAAGGAAAGGTTAGCATCTCCCGCATTTGCTTTGCTCTGTGTGATTTACTCTAGCATGTGTATAGTTAACTGAATTTGCTCTGTGTGATTACTCTAGCACTATTGGAGCCATTTGCTTTGCTTTGCTCTGTGTGATTTACTCTAGCATGTGTGTTACTCCTTGAAAATGAATAGGATGGATGTCATACTTAACTGAATGATATAGTAGTAAACTGAATTGTGACAATAGACTAGACAGGTAACTGAAATTTATGATACTTGAATGAAAATCACATTAAAATATCGCGAAAATGCTCCATAGCAGTGTGAGAATACTCCACTGTAGTTGAAATTTCATAGTGAACATTACAAATATTGACAGAACACTTATAACTGAAATTGACAGTACTTAACACTCCACTGTAATGTTGATGGAACTGACGGTACGCAAATGTTCAGAAACTTGGCAATGCTCCACTGACATACACAAATGTTCTATAATGCCAATACTCCACTGTAATGTTAAAAAATTGACAGTACAGAAATCAACATCAGTGTTGAGAAATTGACAGTTTAGAACCAGAAATTGTCAATGTTTGAAAGAACGAGGGCGTTTTTGCAAAATTGCCAGTACACTGCCCGCACGACATTTTTTCGGGGACGGAGGGAGCACTACTTCAATAGGGAGTTTCCACAAGATGCGAATCGTACTATGAATTTTGAGACAAATTTGCATAGCCGCAACCTAGAAGATCGATCATACAGATTTCCCACACGTTGATCGATCTCCACATGCAAATTTACTTACAGAGGTGGCACGACGACGGTGGCATGCAGCCACAGGTCGCTCTTCCTCCTCGCCGTGATCCCGAACGCCTCCGCCATGTCCAGCTCCTCCGTCCCCCCGGGGAGCTCCCAGTCGAAATGGAAGAGGAGGCTCGCCAGCGCGACCTCCATGACGGCGAGCCCGAACGTGATCCCGGGGCACATCCTCCGCCCCGCCCCGAACGGCACAAGCTGGAAGTCCGTCCCTCTGGAGCCATTTGCTTTGCTTTGCTCTGTGTGATTTACTCTAGCATGTGTGTTACTCCTTGAAAATGAATAGGATGGATGTCATACTTAACTGAATGATATAGTAGTAAACTGAATTGTGACAATAGACTAGACAGGTAACTGAAATTTATGATACTTGAATGAAAATCACATTAAAATATCGCGAAAATGCTCCATAGCAGTGTGAGAATACTCCACTGTAGTTGAAATTTCATAGTGAACATTACAAATATTGACAGAACACTTATAACTGAAATTGACAGTACTTAACACTCCACTGTAATGTTGATGGAACTGACGGTACGCAAATGTTCAGAAACTTGGCAATGCTCCACTGACATACACAAATGTTCTATAATGCCAATACTCCACTGTAATGTTAAAAAATTGACAGTACAGAAATCAACATCAGTGTTGAGAAATTGACAGTTTAGAACCAGAAATTGTCAATGTTTGAAAGAACGAGGGCGTTTTTGCAAAATTGCCAGTACACTGCCCGCACGACATTTTTTCGGGGACGGAGGGAGCACTACTTCAATAGGGAGTTTCCACAAGATGCGAATCGTACTATGAATTTTGAGACAAATTTGCATAGCCGCAACCTAGAAGATCGATCATACAGATTTCCCACACGTTGATCGATCTCCACATGCAAATTTACTTACAGAGGTGGCACGACGACGGTGGCATGCAGCCACAGGTCGCTCTTCCTCCTCGCCGTGATCCCGAACGCCTCCGCCATGTCCAGCTCCTCCGTCCCCCCGGGGAGCTCCCAGTCGAAATGGAAGAGGAGGCTCGCCAGCGCGACCTCCATGACGGCGAGCCCGAACGTGATCCCGGGGCACATCCTCCGCCCCGCCCCGAACGGCACAAGCTGGAAGTCCGTCCCTCTGAAGCCATTTGCTTTGCTTTGCTCTGTGTGATTTACTCTAGCATGTGTGTTACTCCTTGAAAATGAATAGGATGGATGTCATACTTAACTGAATGATATAGTAGTAAACTGAATTGTGACAATAGACTAGACAGGTAACTGAAATTTATGATACTTGAATGAAAATCACATTAAAATATCGCGAAAATGCTCCATAGCAGTGTGAGAATACTCCACTGTAGTTGAAATTTCATAGTGAACATTACAAATATTGACAGAACACTTATAACTGAAATTGACAGTACTTAACACTCCACTGTAATGTTGATGGAACTGACGGTACGCAAATGTTCAGAAACTTGGCAATGCTCCACTGACATACACAAATGTTCTATAATGCCAATACTCCACTGTAATGTTAAAAAATTGACAGTACAGAAATCAACATCAGTGTTGAGAAATTGACAGTTTAGAACCAGAAATTGTCAATGTTTGAAAGAACGAGGGCGTTTTTGCAAAATTGCCAGTACACTGCCCGCGCGACATTTTTTCGGGGACGGAGGGAGCACTACTTCAATAGGGAGTTTCCACAAGATGCGAATCGTACTATGAATTTTGAGACAAATTTGCATAGCCGCAACCTAGAAGATCGATCATACAGATTTCCCACACGTTGATCGATCTCCACATGCAAATTTACTTACAGAGGTGGCACGACGACGGTGGCATGCAGCCACAGGTCGCTCTTCCTCCTCGCCGTGATCCCGAACGCCTCCGCCATGTCCAGCTCCTCCGTCCCCCCGGGGAGCTCCCAGTCGAAATGGAAGAGGAGGCTCGCCAGCGCGACCTCCATGACGGCGAGCCCGAACGTGATCCCGGGGCACATCCTCCGCCCCGCCCCGAACGGCACAAGCTGGAAGTCCGTCCCTCTGAAGTCCACCGCCGCCGCGGATTCCTCCTCGAACCTCTCCGGCCGGAACTCCTCGGCGTCCGGCCCCCAGCTCGCCGCGTCCCGGCCGATGGCCCACGCGTTGACCAGCACCATGGTGCCCTGGGGCACGTCGTACCCGAGGACGCGACTGGGCTCGCGGCACTCCCGCGGGAGGAGCAGCGGCACTGCCGCGTGCAGCCGGAGCGTCTCCTTGATCACCAGCCGCAGGTACGGCAGCTCCTGCAAGGCCTCCTCCCGGGCGCGGCTCTGCCCGGCGAGCGCGCTGCGCACCTCCGCCTGCGCCCTCCGGAGCGCCGCCGGTTTCCGCACCAGCTCCGCCATGGCCCACTGCAACGTCGACGCCGAGGTCTCGCTCCCGGCCCCGAAGAGGTCCCTCATCATAGCACGGACCGTCCCGATGTCGAGAGGCGCGCCGCCGCCGCCGCCGTCCAGAAGCACGTCCAAGATGTCCTCCTCTTCCTCGCAGCCGGCGCCGGCCGCCTTCCTCGCGCGTTTCTCCTCGATGACGCCGTCCATGAGCCGGGACATCTCCCGGACCGTCGCCTCCACTTGGCGCGCCGTCCCGCTGAGCGCGCGCGCGAGGCGCGACGACGGAAACAGGTCGGCGAGACTGAACCCAGCGGCCACCCTGACACCCTCGCAAAGGCACGCCAGGAAGGCTTCGCGGTCCGCGATCCGGTCGCCAACCATGGAGCGCACTACGGCGTCGGCGACATACGTGGCGACGAGGGAGCTGACGTTCACAGCGGCTCCGGACGCCGCCTCCACGGCCACGGACGCAACGAGGGCGGCCGCCTCGGCCTCACGCGTCCCTCGGAACGACCGAACCCGCGGCGCGCCGAGAAGCTCCGTGGCGCAGAGCTTGCGGACACGGCGCCAGTGGTCGCCGTGCGGCGCGAGGGCGATGCCGAGGCCGTCTCCAGTGAGCGAAACAGTGGTGTTCGTCCTCGGCCGCGTGGCGAAGGCGACGTCGTGGGTCTTCATGATCTCCATCGCCGCGGCCGCCGACGAGGCCACAACGACGGGGAGCTCGCCCATGCGGAGCAGCATGAGCGGGCCGTGCCGGAGGGCGAGGTTGCGCATGGCGCGGTGCGGGAGCGCGCCCACGAGGTGGTGCATGCTGCCGATCACCGGCAGCTGCCATGGCCCCGGAGGCAGGTTCAGCGTCACGCCACCATACTGCTTGCTGCGTCGCCTGAGCTTGACGACGAGGAGAAGAGTGAGAAGCAGGATGGCACCGGCCAAAAGCAGGCCATGGTTCTCGTGGTTCCCCGCCATGGCTATGGCTTGGAACCAATCGGCAATCGGTCGTAGTTTCTGTAGGAGCTAGTAGCTGTTGCTCTCAAGATGGTGAGGTGATGGATGCCGTTTGAGCAGCCTAGCAGATGCTTGCTAGCTCCGTTCCAAAACAGATGCCATGTTTCCATTGTAGCCGTCTAAATCATCATCAGTTAAGAGTAGTTCAGTAGTACGTATGCATCATCAGATCAATCATTGTCTCATTCGTTAGTTTGAGTTTATCACTTGTTGTATCTCTTTGTCTCATCAAGAGTCAACGTATGGGTGAAAAGAGAGTTTATTCCTTTGAAAATTAAGCGAGAGCAGAATAGGGTAGCAGATCGTTTGGCTATGTATAGTCGTACAGAGAGTACTACTGCTATATAACTTGGGCTAGGTCATCCGTGTATTGAGGAACTTCTACCTCTCGATTGTAACCCTCGAATTTCAGTTTTTTTCATTAAATCTGGTCAAACTATGGTCAAAATACTTATTCAAGAAGTATTAATGTTAGTACATAATTATTCAAGAATATTAGTGTTACTAAATAATTATTTCAATTTTTTGAATGTTGGTCAAATCTGGTCAAACTATGGTCAAACTGTGGTCAAACTTATTCAAAAAATATTAGTGTTACTAAATAATTACTGTTTTTTAGAATAATAGTTTCAAACTCAAACGGTGAAACGTGTGACCTAATGCTCAAGCTAAACTGCTGAGGGTTAATAGGATTGTCAGCTTACATTTGTTAGGAAAACAATAAATGCGGACTTGGAAAGTAGAGTGAATAGAACTCCGAAGTTAAGCGTGCTCAGGCTGAAGGAGTGAGAGGATGGGTGACCGGCCGGAAAGTTAGACGATTTGGAATGAGCGATCCACACTAGAGTAGTTAAAAGGGGTGATTAGAGACTAAATCATTAAATAATTCAGAAAATTGAAAATCAAAAAAAAATTCAAATTTTTTTTCCAAAATTTTCAAAAAAAAACCTTTAGTACCGGTTGTACCAACCGGTACTAAAGGTCCCCCATACCACAGCGCGAGCTCACGTCACGTGGTGGGCCTTTAGTGGCGGTTCGTGCCGAACCGGTACTGGGGGAGGGGGGGGGCCTTAGTCTCCACTCTTTAGTGCCGGTTGCAGAACCGGCACTAAAGGCCCTTACGAACCGGTGATAAAGCTTCGTTTTCTACTAGTGAGCGCAAAAAAAAAAGAGTCAACCAGATACGAGTTCACACTGTGTATATATATATATATATATTGCGTCAACATAACTACACAAAGATGTTTTCTTGTATTTGTGGTTTCTTCAACAATCACAGCTTCAGGGTCTCGCATCCGAATCCAGCAGGATGCAGTAGACGCCTAGGGGACGTCGGGGTTACGGTGCCCAGATATTTCACTCTGATGATCCGACCCCGCGAGATGCAACGACAGCACATAGTTCCTAACCTGCAACAAGCAACGCAAAACAGATGATGCGCAAAGCAAAGCCTAGTGGAGATGATACGCGGCATAAAGCGATACGTTTTCGACGAGTTTCGCATATCTCTAGCGCCTTGATCTGCTGCTGGTACTTGCCGACGATCTCCTTGAACTGGGACCGTTCTTGCACCATGTCCTGGTAGTCCTTGAGCCGGTTGTGCTGGATAAGAAAGGCCCTCTTCAGGACGCCGTTCTGGTGAAGCAGGCCTCCCAGCATCTGCTTCAGTATCTTGTGCTCCCGAACGGGTCGAGGACAGGTGAGCACATTGGTATTTCCAGAACAACATCCCAGGAGTAACATTTGATTTAGCAGTATCATGTATCAATTGGTGTCTTATGGTTGTGATCCACTGTCAATGTCTGAACTTGGACTAGCAAAGTACTACTCCCTGTTATTTGACACTACTACTAGTGTCAAAAAAACGTCTTACATTATGAGACGGAGGGAGTATGTCATAATTATTAACAGCGTGTGTATCAATCAACAGTAGATGCATCAGTTACCTCACGCATTTTCTGCTTTTCATCAGGAGTATTGCAGTGTGCGGCAGATTTGTCGAACAATTCAAGTATCATGAAGGCTCGATTCTTGGTGTCGATCAAATCTGAAGCGGCCGACATCTCCTTGACAATTAGCTCCGCACATTCAGTGTCGTTTGTCCGATTATTCATCTTCATCACCGGGACATCTGATGCCACTGCGATTAACAATCATTGACATATGAACAACTTGAGTTAGACAAGATGCACATTGTAAGACTATTTGTACTCGTCTATATCACCTGACATAATCATCAGGCAACATGAGGAAGAAATGTCAGGTTCAATTTTGAGCAATATTCGTTCAGCCATATCTCTAGATGATGCCGCATCAGCATTGGTTGGTGCTGAATCCGACGCCAAATAATCCTTGAAGCCTCTGATTGCAGCATCCAAGACCTTTCCCGACGCTTCGAAATAGCCTCGAAGAAGCTAAAAAGATCCCCAAAATAACACATTAGATGCCTACAGAGCAATACAGTATGAACCTAGGTTCTCAAGTCTCCCACTGTTACATGAACCAATGTTATGTCAGGATTCAAGAAAACCATGGCCCAGATGTTGTCCACCAGACAACTTTCATATACATGCTAATGTTTCTTAATTCAACCTTTTTTTTCATGAATGCTTATTTCAGTCATCATCTCTAAAAATCCAAAGTAGCGGGCAATCTGTTGAGGCGAAAGCGTGTAGTCACTACCGAAATAAACCCCTATGCCGAGGGCTTGAGGCCGTCGGTATACGGCTGCCGTCGGCATAGGCCCGTCGGCTTTGATCTCCACGGTGCAGGCTTGTCAGATCGTCGGCATAGACATATATATCGACGGCTTCCGTACAACCGTCAGCATAGGATCACCGTCGGCACAAAAAGTGGCGAGGCGGCAACTGACGACGCCGTCAACAAGTGGATCCAATGAAACCTATGCCGATGGTCTATGCCGATGGTCTGGCCGTCGGCATATACGTGCCACGTGTCGTCTCTTCATTGGATCCACTTGTTGACGGCGTCGTCAGTTGCCGCCTCGCCACTTTTTGTGCCGACGGTGATCCTATGTTGACGGTTGTACGGAAGCCGTCGGAATATATGTCTATGCCGACAACATATCTATGCCGACGGTCTGACAAGCCTACGCCGTTGAGATCGAAGCCGACGGGCCTATATATGCCGTCGGCATAGGGGTATAGGGGTTTATTACTTTATTCCGGTAGTGATGTTGCTCATTATTTGGAGTTATTTGACTTTTTTAAACATTCGATGAGTTGTGTGATTAAACTGCAGTTCTAGAAAAAATTCGTAGACCAATGGCATATTTCACGCCTTGTAATAACTAGCGTCTGGTTTCCTGTGCCAAGATTTGAGCGACAAGTTACAAATTTTATTGACATAATGTAACCGACCCAGAAATAGACCTGGGCATGCTCGAGGCCCAATTAGTCATCGGAGGTCAAAGTTGTTACAGAAGTTGCATGACAAGGTGTTGCCTTTGCTGCCGAGGGAGCCAAGCTCAGCAATAGTACTTGAAGACGGTCTGGTGGCTTGGCTAGTCGATGATTTCATGGTACTTGATTGATACGCGTGCTCTGCCGGGCCAGGGATTTCTGCCGTGGTTGTGCTGGGGATTGTTGTGATGATCTATCAATTATCTTCTCTACTTTATACTACCTAAAAGAAATGGAGCGTTCCGTTTCTCATCTTACGTATTGGGCTTCGTCCGACCTCCTTTAGGCTTTGTTTTTTTTTCTCCCCTTTCATCTCTGGTTTTCTTTTTTAAAATAGGTTTTAGAAAACCAGCCGCAAATTACGCTCTAATTTGTCTCCCTAATTTCCTTGGGTTGGACGAGCCAGAACTCCTCCCGGCACACCATCTCTCTCATCTCTCCTCGTATTCCCAATCCCATAGTAGGGTATTCCGCCGCCGTCCACCTGGCTCCTAGCGCTGCCACGCCTCTCGTCTCCTCCACCGATCCTTCTCGTCCACGTCCAGGTCCATCCCCCCCCCCCCCCCCCCACACACACACACACACATTTGTTCTCAAGTCTTTCCTGGGGGAGACAGATGCCACTTGCCACCAGTGGTATGGTGGATCCACGCGGTTGCGTGGCCGCCGAGGTGTTCCGAGGGACGGTCAACGCCAGCGTGGGCTTGCTGGCTGCTGCTGCTCACGTAGAGACAGAGAGAGAGAGAGAGAGAGAGAGAGAGGCGCCGGGGACGATTTCGCCAGATGAACCAGGCCTCAGGTGATGAGAGGGAGGGAGAGAGAGAGAGAGAGATGGATTTTTTTTTGTGACCGAGTGATATGCTGCTTCTACTAATGCGTATACAGAGAGGGGCATGTGTCTAATGCTGCTCTGCTAATGCATACACAGGAGATAGACAAGTTAAGGTGTGTGCTAACTATGTGAGCGTGTACTTCGACTACTATTATTTTTAGTTGCTCTGCTATATTGCTTTTCTTTTTTTGCTTCTCATTTGCACGTATGTGTGTTAAGCAGATTGTTGTGATGAAAAATAAATAAACAATATGATCTTTTGCAAAGCCGTGTTGAACTGCATGATTTATTTTTTGAGAAACGAACTGAATGATTTATAGTTGTGATGAAAATAAAAATAAACAATATGATCTTATGCAAAGCCGTGTTGAACTGAATGATTCAAAGTAGAATTATGCTGTCTGATATACACAAGGGTTGTAAAATTATATGTTAGACATAATTTATATTGATATACTAAAATTGTATGCTCCCGTAGCAACGCACGGGCAATTACCTAGTACATATCAAAGTTTCGGAGCTCCATCAATCTATATAAGTTATTTCTTGAAGAAAACGCAACCTAATGCCGAAGGAGTTGTAATAATCAATTCCTTGTACCAATATGTTGATCAAGAAGAAATAATAGGCTACGGGCAGAATATCATAACCTTCATGCAAGCAAGTCAAGTTGTCACATTGCCACTGAATTATTGTCACAAGTAACGAAGACAGGACAATTCTCAATCCGCGATCTCTGGGCTAGAATTATAAAGAAGTTTCACAACATTTCTATTACAGTACAACAAGAGTGAGCGGATGCGCCGGTTTTCCCGGTTATCTGGTCGCTCAGTTTGCACTTTTTTTTATGTGGTCGCTTACTGAGCGCTCACTTCGAGTTCACCGATCATAATTGACCGGCTAACCGTTGACTTCTCGAGAAAATGCGAAAATCCAAAAAAAAAAGTTGTTCAAGGATTTGAAAAACATCACGGGTTCAAACAAAGTTTGTGGATTTTAAGAAAAATCATGAACTCAAAAACAAATCACGAGTTCAAAGAAAAGTTCACGGATTTGAAAAAAAGTTTGCGGTATTGAAAAAAAGGTTCACCGATTTTAAAAAAATAAGCTCAAAAATTTCGGGCATCTGAGAAAAGTTCATGCATATCAAAGAGTTCACAAATTTGACGGAAGTTGACGCATTTTAAAAAATATTAAAGGTTTCACGGCTTTGAAAAAATCCAAATTGAGGAAACAAATTCACAAATTTGGGAAAAAATGTTGACAGATTTGATAAAAAAAATGAAGTATTTGAGGGGAAATAACTCAAAAATTTAAGTTTAAACATTCGGAACCAATTCACAGATTTGACAAAAGTTCACAAATTGGTAGGAAGTTTCGAATTTGAAAAAAAAAAGCAGTCATTGAAAAAAGAAAAAGGAAATAAAATGTGAAAAGAAAATTTATAAATAAAAATAAAACAAAAACCATCCAGAAATCCAAAAGAAGAAAGAAAAAAACCCAGTCCGAAGCTTCTCAAAACCGGTGGGCCGCTTCTCAAAAACGAAACACGTCACTTACGTATGTGCGATCGAAGAAGGAAAAAAATGGTAAATGGGCTGGTTTTCCCGGTTATCTGGTCGCTTAGTTCGCGTTTTTTATGTGGTCGCTTACTGAGCGCTCAGTTCGCAGTTCACTGATCACGATTGACCGGCTAACCGTTGACTTCTCAAGAAAATACGAAAATTCAAAAAAATTGTTTAAGAATTCGAAAAAATTCACAAGTTCAAACAAAAGTTTGCAGGATTCAAGAAAAAGTTCTCAGATTTAGAAAATCATGAGTTCAAAAATTTCACGCATTTGAGACAAGTTCGCGCATTTCGAAAAGTTCACAAATTTGACAAAAGTTAATTCATTTTTAAAAATTCAAGGGTTTCACGGCTTTGTAGAAACTCCTAATTGAGGAAACAAATTCACAAATTTGGGAAAAAATGTTGATGGATTTGAAACAAATGAAGTATTTGTGGGGAAAAAACTCATCAATTTAAGTTTAAACGTTCAGAAAATATTCATAGATTTGAGAAAAGTTCACAAATTGGTAGAAAGTTTAGAATTTGAAAAAAATAACTCATTTAAAAAATAAAAAGGAAATAAAATGTCAAAATAAAAATTACAAATAAAAAAATAAAAACCCATCAAGAAATCCAAAAAAATAAAAAACCCAGTCAGAAGCTTCTCAAAACCGGTGAGCCACTTCCGAAAAACGAAACACGGCACTTACGTATGTTCGATCGAAGAAGGAAAAAAAATGATAAAATGGGCCGCCCAACTGGAGGACAGGGTGTGCGTCTGTTTGTGAGATGTAATGGGGGCACAGCTATCTCTGGCTTCTTGCGAGGCGTAGGGAAGCCTTGTTAAAGGCGACCGTGAAACTTGGCCGACCCAGAACGTGCGGCTGCAGTCTCATCTTTTTCTGTTTACTTTCTCTCTTTTCTTTACTTTTTTATATTTCCAAATATTATAAATATGTGTATACAAAAAATTTGATCATATATTAATCAAGCCTTTAAAAAATGTTAAATGTATATAAAAAAGGTTTCTCATGTATACAAAAAAATAAACAATGTGTACAAAAATTGATCATACATTTATAAAATGTTAATCAAGTATTTAAAAAATATTTAATCAAAAACTTTCAAAATGTTAAATCTATGATGACAAAATGTTTCTCATCTAAACTAAAATTGTATACAAAAAATATACAATGCGTATGAAAACAAATGTTGATCATGAAATTTATAAAATGTTAACCAAGTATTTGAAAAATGTTAAATTGGAATAGAAAAACTATTTCTCATGTATATGAAAACTATACACAGAAAATATACAATGTGTATAAAAAATATTGATCATGTATTTAAAAAATGTGAAATGTGTATTCAAAAATGTTCCTGATGTATACGAAAAATATGTAACGTACATTGAATAAAAGTAGACATCATAAAATATTTAAAAAAATATTAAACATGTGTATAAAAATGTTCCAGCTGTCTATATTAAATGCACATATTGTGTGAAAAAATATTTATTCCCATTAATAAATTGTTCAACATCTATTTGAAAAGTTTTACCATGTATTCAAAAAAGTGTTCAAAACTTGTATTTAAGAAGAAGAAAATGGACATCGTAGATTTCAAAAACAAAAAAAATGAAGAAAGATACAAATAAAAACGAAGTAAACCAAATAAAAATAAGAAAATAATAAAGAAAATAAAAAATCAATAAAAACGGACAAAATAACCAAAAAGAATGGTGGAAAAACAGAGACCCTACAACGGTCCAATCCCAGACCCATCATGGGTAAAACAAACTATCCACCGTCGCTTGGTCTAATACCACATGCTCCGTCGTGTGGTTCCACACGCACCAAATAGAAACTACATATATCAAATCTCAGTTATTCCAATTCATAAAAGAAGAAGGAAACAAACGTTGCATCCTATCTATCTAAGACATGACAACCCTTCAACAGTCAAATCCCAGACCCATCACATGGTAAAACAAATTGCCAAATTGCCTAGCGTCCCCGCGTACCAAAGACAAACTACACATATGAAATTCCAGTTATTCCAGTAATTAAATAAAAAAAGAAGGAAACAAACATGGCACCTTATCTATCTATGACATGGCAACCCAACGATCAATCCCAGACCCATTACAGGGTAAAA
Organism: Aegilops tauschii subsp. strangulata; assembly: GCF_002575655.3. Taxonomy (NCBI): domain Eukaryota; kingdom Viridiplantae; phylum Streptophyta; class Magnoliopsida; order Poales; family Poaceae; genus Aegilops; species Aegilops tauschii. The sequence goes on along the minus strand of NC_053041.3, from coordinate 638,963,933 downwards.
CAAACCGCCCACCGTCCCTTGGTCTCCTGCCATACGCCACTAACGGTGTTCTAAATTTACTCATCACGTTAGCCTATCATTCATAGGTCGGGCCGAGAATCACAGACAACCAAAAAATGGGCCGCATCAGCTATGGCCCTCAGCGTACTCAAGATGGAATCCTCCGAAGACTTGGTGTATACTTCAAGGCATATTCAAATATTTGGCATGTTTATGTCTAGATGCAACCAACCGTGTGTAACCCTAGGTACCCCTCGGTCCCTATATAAGCCGAGGGTTTAGTCTATAGAGGCAAGGTTAGATTCATTCATACGATCTCGAGATAGATCATCATGTACTTTGTACCCCATCTACAATCAATATAATATGAGCAAGGCGTAGGGTTTGTCTCTCTACTTGTTACCATCAAGCCAAGATCACCAGCTCGGGCCCCCCCTACCTGAGATCTGCCAGATTTACCTTCGATAGCCACGCCGCACCGTGGGGTTCCACGCGCACTGAATACAAACTACACATATGAAATCCTAAGTATTCCAAAAATTAAATAAAAAAGAAGGAAACAAGCATAGAACCTTGTCTGCCTTCTACGCGGCAACCCTCCAACGATCAAATCCTAGAACCATTACCAAGGCAAAACAAACCACAAACCATCCTTCGGTCTCATCCCACACGCCACGCATGCCGCGCCCCACGTTTCTGCCCACGCACCGAATACAAACTATGCCTACAAAATCCCAGTGGTTCCAACAAAAGAAGAAGGAAACAAACTGCCCGCGTCCCTTGGTCTCATCTAACATGCCACGCCCTGTCGTGTTGTGCCACGCAATTCCGCGCGCATCGAATACAAACTACACCTACGAAATCCAAGTAATTCCAATAATTTAATAAAAGAAAAGGGAAACAAACATGACACCCTATCCATATACGAGTGTGGCAACCCTCCAACGGTCGAATCCCAGACCCATCACCAAGGCAAAACAAATCATCCGCCGTCCCTTGGTCTCATCTCACATGCCACGCCGCGCCACGCGTTTCCGCCCGCGCACTGATTACAAACTATATCTACGAAATCCCAGTAATTTCAATAATTAAATAAAAGAATAATGTAACAAACATGAAACATGGCACCCTGTCTATCTACGACATGGCAACCCTTCAAATGTCAAATCATAGATCCATCACAAGAAAACCGACTACAGTCTCATGGTCTCATCCAACACACCACGCCGGCCCGCGTCGTGCCCCGCGGTTCAGCGCGCGCACCGATTACAAAATACATCTATGAAATCCCAGTAATTCCAATAATTAAATAAAAGAATAAGGAAACAAACCTTGCACCCTGTCTATCTACTACAGTATGTGGCAACCCTCCAACGATCAAATCCCAGACCCATCAGAGAGTGCAACAAACCGCTAGTCGTCCCTTGGTCTCATCCCACACGCCACACAGCGCCACGCGGTTCCGCCCCGTGCACCGAATACAAACTACACAAATGCAATCTCAGTAATTCCAATAATTAAATAAAAGAATAAGGAAACAAAAATGGCAGCCTATCTATCTACGACGCGACAACCCTCCAACGGTCGAATCCTAGACCCATCATCGGGGCAAACCAGATCCAATCACGGTTGACCGGCTGACAGTTGACCTCTTGAGAAAATGAAAAAAAATTGTTCACGGATTTGAAAACCATCGTTCAAAGAAAGTTCATGGAATTGAAAAAATGTTTGTGGGATTAAAAAAATCACAAAATTTTAAAACAAATCATGAGTTCAAAAATTTCACGCATTTTGAAAAACTTCACAAATTTGACAAAAGTTGACACATTTTGAGAACTTCATGGGTTTCACGGCTTTGACCAAAAATCACAATTTTGAGGGGAAAATTTACAAATTTGGGGAACAAATATTGACAGATTTTAAAAAATGAAGTATTTCAGGGGAAAAAGTCTCATAAATTTAAGTAAATACGTTCACAAAAATGCATGGTTTTGAGAAATGTACACAAATTTTAAGAAAGTTTCCGAATTTTACAAAAATTCATGCATTATAAAAGAAATAAAGTAATAAAATGTGAAAAGAAAAATAAAAAATAAAAAAATAAAAACCATCCAGAAATCCAAAATAACCCCGGTCAGAAGCTTCTCAAGACGAAAAGATATATGTGCGGTCGAAGAAAGAAAAAAGTAAAATGGGCCGCCCAAGTGGAGGAGACGCTGTGCGCCGGTTTGTGAGATGTACTGGCGTACGCTTATGTCTCGCTTCTTGCCAGACGTAGGGAAGCCTTGTTGAAGGTGACCACGAAACTCGGCCCACCCAGAACGCCAGGCCGCAACCTCATTTTTTTATTCTCATTATTTATTTATTTATTTACTTTTATTTATAGTTCCAAATATTACAAATCTAAATTAAAAACACATAAAAGATATGAGATATCTTAATAAATCATTTGAAAAATGTTAAGTGTATATAGAAAAAAGATTTCTGATGTATATGAAAAACGTAAACAATGTTTATGGAAAAAGTTGATCATATATTTATAAAATGTTAATGCAGAAAAAATGTTAATTAAGTATTTAAAAAATGTTCAATCAATCATTTGAAAAATGTTAAATCTATAATGACAAAATGTTTCGCATGTATATGAAAATTGTATACAAAAAATATATGACTTGTATGAAAAATATGTTGATCAACTATTTATAAAATGCTAATCAAGTATTTGAAAAATTATAAATTGGACTAGAAAATTATTTCTCATGTATACAGAAAATATACAATGTGTATTAAAAAATGTTGATCATGTATTTAAAAAATGAGAAACGTGAATTAAAAATGTTCCTGATGTATAAGAAAAATATGCATCCTGCATTGAATAAAAGTAGACATAAAAATATATTTAAAAAATATTAAGTCTATGTTTTGAAAATATTAAACATATATATAAAAATGTTCCAGATGTATATGTAAAAATACATATTGTGTGACAAAATATTTTTCCCATTAATAAATTGTTCACCTGTTTGTTCGAAAAATGTTAACGTGTATTCAAAAAAGGGTTCAAAACTTGTATTTAAGAGAAAAAAAGATGGACGCCATAGATTTCGAAAACAATGAAAATTAAGAAAGATGCCAAGAAAAACAAAGTAAACCGAAGAAAAATAATAAGAAAGAAAATAAGAAACTCAATAAACACGGGTAAAGAACCAAAATAGAATGGGGAAAAACAAAGACCCTTCAACGGTCAAATCCCAAACCCATCACAGGTAAAACAAACTGTCCACCGTCCCTTGGTCTCATCCCACACGTCGCGCTGCGTGGTTCCACACGAACCAAATATAAAATAAACATATGAAATCCCAGTTATTCCAATTCATTAAAGAAGAAGGAAACAGATATTTCACTTTATCTATCTACGACATGACAACCCTCCAACGGTCAAACTCTAGACCCATCACAGGGTAAAACAAACTGTCCACCGTCCCCTTGTCTCATCCCACAAGCCGCGTCGCGTGGCTCCGCCTGCATAAAATACAAACTTCACCTATGAAATCTCAGTTATTCCAATAAATAAATAAATAAATAAGAAGGAAACAAACATGTCACTCTATCTATCTATGACATGGCAACCCTAGAACAGATCCCAGACCAATTACAAGGTAAAACAATCTGATCACCGTCCCTTGGTCTCCTGCCATACGTCATTGACGGTGCCCTATATTAGGGGGTACTCACCACGCCGGCCAATCATTCATGGGTCAGGCCGAGGATCACCGACAATTGAAGAATGGGCCGCATCAGCTATGGCGACCCTCAGCGTACTCAGGATGAAATCGTCCGAAAATTTGGCGTATACTTCAAGGAATATTCAAATATTCGACATGTTTATCTGTAGCTGCAATCGACCATGTGTAACCCTAAGTACCTCTTGGTCCTCATATAAGCCGAGAGTTTAGTCTGTAGAGCCAAGGTTAGATTCATTCATACGATATCGAGGTAGATCATCATGTACTTTGTACCACATCCACAATCAATATAATACAAGCATGCCGTAGGGTTTTACCTCTTCGAGAGGGCCCGAATCTGGGTAAATATTGTGTCTCTCTGCTTCCTGTTACCATCAAGTCAAGATCACCAACTCGGAACCCCCTACCTAAGATCTGCCGGATTTACCTCCGACAGCCACGCCGCGCCGCGCGATTCCGGGCGCACCAAATACAAACTACACATATAAGATCCCAAGTATTCCAATAATTAAATAAAAAGAAAGGACACAAACATGGCACCCTGTCTATCTACTACGCAGCAACCCTCCAACGGTCACATCTCAGACCCATCACCAAGGCAAAACAAACCACAAACCATCCTTCGGCCTCATCCCACACGCCATGCCGCGCGTTTCTGCTGCGCACTGAATACAAACTACACCTACGAAATCCTAGTGGTTCCAACAAAAGAAGAAGGAAACAAATAGCCCACCATCCCTTGGTCTCATCCCACACGCTACGCCTTGCCACGCGGTTGCACGCGTGCATCGAATACAAACTACAGTTACGAAATCCAAGTAATTCCAATAATTAAATAAAAGAAAAAGGAAATAAGTATGACACCCTATCTATCTACGAGCATGGCAACCCTCAAATAGTCGAATCCCAGACCCACCACCAAGGCAAAACAAACCATCTGCCGTCCCTTGGTCTCAGTCCACACGTCGCGCCATGTCGCGCGTTTCCGCCCGCGCATCGATTACAAACTACATCTACGAAATCCCAGTACTTCCAATAATTAAATAAAAGAATAAGGAAACGAACATGGCACTCTATCTATCTACGACGTGGCAACCCTCCAACAGTCAAATCACATACCCATCACAGGGTAAAACAAACTGCCCACCGTCTCGTAGTCTCATCCAACATGCCACGCCGGGCCGCGTCGCGCGCCGCAGTTCAGCGCATGCACCGAATACAAATTACACCTATGAAATCCCAGTAAATCCAGTAAATAAATAAAAGAATAAGGTAACACACATGGCACCATATCTATCTACGACGTCCCAACCCTCCAAAGGTCAAATCACAGACCCATCATAGGGTAAAAGAAAACCTCCCACCGTCTTATGGTCTCATCCAACACGCCACGCCAGGGTGCGTCGCGCCCCGCGGTTCAGCGTGTGCACCGAATACAAACTACACCTACGAAATCCCAGTAATTCTAGTAATTAAATAAAAGAATAAGGTAATAAACATGGAACCCTATTTATCTACGACATGGGAACCCTCCAAAGGTCAAATTACATACCCATCACAGGGTAAAAGAAAACCGCACACGGTCTCATGGTCTCATCCAGCACGCCACGCGGAGCCGCGCCGCACCCCGCGGTTCAGCGCATGCACCGAATACAAATTACACCTACGAAATCCCAGTAATTCCAATAATTACATAAAAGAATAAGAAAACAAACATGGCACCCTGTCTATCTACTACAGTACGTGGCAACCCTCCAACGGTCGAATCCCAGACCCATCAGAGAGTACAACAAACCGCCTGCCGTCCCTTGGTCTCATCCCACACGGCACACAACGCCACGCGGTTCCGCCCCACGCACCGAATACAAACTACACAAATGAAATCCCAGTAATTCCATTAATAATTAAATAAAAAAGAAAACAAGCATGGCACCATGTCTATCTACTACAGTGCCAACCCTCCAACGGTCAAATCCCAGACCCATCACGGGGCGAACCAGACCGCATAACGTCCTTTGGTCTCATCCCACACGCCACGCCGCACCGCGCCGCGCCGCACGGTTCCACCCCGCGCACCTAATACAAACTACATAGATGAAATCCCAGCAATTCCAATAATTAAATAAAAAAGGAAACAAACACGGCACCCCGTCTATCTACCACGGTGCGTGGCAACCCTCCAACGGGCGAATCCCAGACCCATCACGGGGGGCAAACCGAAACCGCCCAACGTCCTTTGGTCCCATCCCACACGCCACACCACCCCACGCCGCGCCTTGCGTTTCCGCCCCGCGCACCGAATACAAACCACGCATGCGAAAATCCCAGTGGTTCGAGTAAAAGAAGAAAGAAACAAACATGGGCACCCAATCTATCTATCTCCATCTATCTTAAAGCTGACGCCACATTCACAAGAAGGGAAGATAATAAAGCCCGTTTTGAAAGCACATGCGGTGGAAGGGATCCCCTAGCCGTTAAGGCCAGCCCACACGTTTCTCCGGCCGTCGGATCAGCATCCGACGGCCCGGATCCCACGACCGTTGGGGTTCGAACGCGGCATCCGCCTCAGGCAGGCCCCTATTTTATCTCGCCCCTGCCTCCTCCCGATCCCAATCCCCATCCGCCCGTCTCTCTCCTACGCTCTCCCCGCTCCTCCCCTGCAGCAGCCGCAGCGGCGAGCTACTCCCGAGCCAGGGAGAGACAGGCGGCGGCAGCTTCCCCTTCCCCCCTCCCCTCCCCCGCCCTCGCCGAGCAACGAGGTCCGTCACGGTAGCTTCTTCTTCTTGGATCGACGGATGGGCGCGTTCTTGAACGGGGTTGAGGGGGCGTTTCTTGTTCTTGTTCTTGACGGGATGGGGTTCTTTGGTGGGTTTCTTGAGGGTTTCTTGCCGGATTTGGCGCTGCGAGCTCTGCCCCCCTCGGATCTCCGGCCTGGATGGATGAATTCGGGGGGAGGCGCTAGCTCAGAGCGCGCGATTGCGTCGGGGCGGCTCGCGGCGTGGGTTCTTTGGCGTTCTTGCGGCGGATCTTTGGGGGGTCCCGGTTGTTCTTGCTTGGAATTCGAGCAGTAGATCGGCAAGAAGCTTGATTCTTGGCGGCGTGGTCTGTGCTGGCAGAGTTCCAGCTGCTCGAACTTTCCTTTTTTGCTTCGGCGCGTGCGGGGTTTCTTCCTGGATCTCCCCGGCGAGTCCAGTAGGGCGTTCTTGCTCGTTTGGGTTTCGGATTCGCGAGATTTTCCATCGGTTTCTTGGCCAAATCCAGAGTTCTTGGCTCGTCCCACGCGCCCGATGAGAAATCGGCAGCGATTCGAACCAAAAGATCCCGCTTTTTCTTCCTTCTGCGGATGCGTTTCCTCTGTTTCTGAATTTGATTTTTCCTCCTGGTGCAGGGTTTCCTCTTCCGTCAGCAATGGAGAACATGAGATCCGAGAACCACCGGGGCGCGGCCATGGAGGGCGTGAAGCTGGCGTCGGAGGCGGCGGCCAACACCAACCGCAGGGCCCTGAGGGACATCAAGAACATCCTCGGCGCCCCTCACCAGCCCCAGGCCGTCAGCAAGAGGGGCCTGCAAGAGTGAGCAATCCACCGATCCATGGCTGAATTTCGAACCCCAGTTCAATTCAGAACTGGATCTCTAATCGCTCCGAGTTTCTTTCCATGTTTCAGAAAACCCGCCGCCGCCGGTGCCAAGAGCCAAGCTGGCGCCGTCGGCCACCGGCCGGTCACCAGGAAATTCGCCGCCATCCTGCAGCAAACGCAGCCTGCAAACGCCCCGCTGGTATAGGCAACTAAAAATCCTTGCTGTTTTGGTACTGTCTTGGGTGTGCATTGCTGTTCATACCTCTGTACTTTCCAATTTGCGCAAATTTTAGGACCTGTTCGGTGAATTTAGATGCTGGGAAGTGGATCCTGAATGCACTCTGCGTTTGCTATCAGTTAGATATATTCAGATTTGTGCACACAAATTGCGTATGGTTTGAATTACTACACCTGAATCTGAAGATTTGCACATGGTACAAATCTTCAGAGATTTGAGCATGCCAAATCTTGTACTATATGGTATATCATTAATGTAGGTTCAATATAGTTCTAGCAGATTTAGGCAAGCACTAGTATATCTTATCTAACTGAACTGGGTGCTCTCTTTTATATATGGAATGATATCAATGTAGGTTCAATTGGGTCAGCTATAGATTTTCCATCTTCTGCATTATTCAGATTATTTTACCTTGCCTTGTTTGAACCAAGAATCTGAGCAAAATAGGTAACTGTGTCAACTCAAGGATTTGAATTTATTTTGGCAGGCACCAATTGGCAGTGAGAGGCAGAAGAGAAATGCTGACACTGCCTTCCATGCTCCTTCAGACATGGAGTGCAGCAAGGCTTCAGATGATGACCTTGATGAGATGGTAAGCAGAGTAACGCAGTTATCTACCATTTTGGTGTGTTTCATCGCTCATCATCCATGCTTTGTTGTTACTCCAGATGACCAATGAGCTCAAAGAAATCGACATGGAGGACACCGAAGAGGAGGAAATGCCTGACATCGACAGCTGCGACGTCGGCAACTCCCTTGCGGTTGTTGAATATGTGGATGAAATTTACAGCTTCTACAGAAGGACCGAGGTAATTTATCTGCTTGGAACCCCGGTCAAGTTACCTACAGAGTTGTGTGCCTGACCTGACCTGGTATGGTGATAATAATCTGATTGCCAAATTCTCTGTGCTGTAGGAGTTGAGCTGTGTGTCCCCCACCTACATGGCACACCAATCTGACATCAATGAGAAAATGCGCGGCATTCTGATTGACTGGCTGATTGAGGTAAGGATTCCATTCGATGCTCGGTGGATTCTGCAAAGTAGTCTTATCTTAGTATGCTCTGGAATGGAAAGTTCTTAGAAACCCCAATGTTCTTGTCCAATGCAGGTGCACTATAAGCTGGAGCTACTGGGTGAAACCCTGTTCCTCACTGTAAACATCATCGACAGATACCTGGCCAGGGAGAATGTAGCCAGGAAGAAGCTCCAGCTTGTGGGCGTGACAGCCATGCTGCTGGCATGCAAGTATGAGGAGGTCAGTGTGCCAGTCGTCGAGGATCTGATCCTCATCTGCGATCGCGCCTACTCCCGGGAAGATATTCTGGACATGGTAACAATCCTGTTATGCATACACCTTTCGTCGATTCGATCGGTACGAGTTCTTGTTTTGTCTTCAGAGAATTGACACTAGGATATGGTAATTCTGCAGGAGAGGAAGATCGTCGACAGGCTTGAATTCAACATGTCAGTCCCTACACCGTACTGCTTCATGAGAAGGTTCCTCAAGGCAGCAGGGTCTGACAAGAAGGTAAGATGATAGCTCGTAACCTTGCTCCTGCAGAATTACCATATCCTACTATGAGTGCATTGCTTGTCTGACACAAATGGTGCCGTCTTGTGAATCAGCTGGAGCTGCTCTCCTTCTTCCTAATCGAGCTCAGCCTCGTCGACTACAAGATGCTCAAGTTCCAGCCGTCGATGCTGGCGGCGGCGGCCATCTACACCGCGCAATGCACGCTCAACGGGTGCATGTCCTGGAACAAGTGCTGTGAGCTGCACACAAAATACTCTGAAGAACAGCTCATGTATGGAAACACACCACTGTCTTTCATTCAGACCAACCAACTTTCAGTGAGTGATGTGATATGCCTTTGTTACTCACACGGCTGTTTGGCTCACTGGTTTTGCAGGGACTGCAGCACGATGATGGTGGAGCTGCACCAGGGCGCGGCGCGCGGGAAGCTCACCGGGGTGCACCGCAAGTACAGCACCTTCAAGTACGGGTGCGCCGCCAAGTCGGAGCCCGCCGCCTTCCTGCTCGACGCGAGGAGGGCCTGACCGACCGACAACTTACTACATCACCGTGTCTGTAACAACAACTGCTAAAAAGATGCGAGCTGAAGAAGAGGAAGAGGTGGTGGTGTACATTGAGGTGCTCTGTTCTGATGAGATTTACACCAAGGAAGAAAGGGAGACCAACGTTCGATGTTGGCCGCGTCGCGAGCGTTTTTTACTACTCTCTCGGTATAACTTAACATGGATCCGATCCGAGTTGAGTTGAGTTTGTGTGTGTGTTGATGGGTTCCAATTACATGTGTTGGAATGTGTTGTGTATTTAATTCTTCGATTTGTTGTGCGATTGATGACACCTACCTGCAAAAACAACTTGCAAATAAACATTAATTGAATTTCCTGTTCAGTATATGTCCTGTTGAGCATCTTTGATTATTGATCTTGTCCTGGTAGTAGCAAAATCTGTAATACTATTGGGCCCCAGAATTTGAAATTTGACTGACTTGATGTCATATTCTGTACTAGAAAATTTAAATAAAAGGGGAGGGAAGATCCGAAGTGAAGATGGATGTGTGAACTTGTTTGACTTGGGGGGAAACTTGTACTAGTAAGCAGTACTGACAAGGTACTGTAATTTGTGAACTTATCAAGCCTGTGGATATGAATCTCTTGCAAGATCTGGAATGTCAACCGACCAACTTCATGGCCCATTTGATGCCAAATTTGAATTCCCTGTTGAGCATTTTTGAATTTCCTGCTAGCAAAATCTGCAAATAATGGTCCCAGAATTCAAATTTGGCCTGTTCTTGGATTTGAATTCAAATTTAGCGTGGGGAACCCACTACCCAGTAAAAGGTGGCACTAGGACCAAGTAGGAGGAATCTGGGCATGTTTGCAGTGCTTTGACTTTGGGAAAACTTGTACTGGTAGTACTAGCAAGGCATTGTAATTCGTGTAGTACTACTTGTCAAGCCTGTAGATATGAATCTACCATTGCAAGATCTGGAATGCCAAGGAAAATTAACAGGATTCGCTTCACTCCACTACACATGCCCCCTTGAGATGGTTTTCGGCCCCTGGCAATGTGATCTTGTTGCCCTGGCAGCAAAATCTCTATCGGTTACCGTTGGAATTTGAATTCGAATTCGGCTTGGATGGCTTGTCCAGACAGGTTGGCAGTGCTAGCTAGTACAAAGTGGTCCTAGATTTGTGAACGTTTTTCCCCTTGTGGATTGACTTGCAGACTCGGACCTCGGAGTAAGCTATTATTATTAGAAGAACCTATACTAGTAGTAGTACTAGTAGTGGCAGGAACCTGAGACATGTGGGCATGTTTGCAGCGTCTCCGTTGGTTCCCTTCCCTCGCATGTCTGCCTTGCAAAATTTGAATGGAAGGGGTGTGATCCGAAGCCAACATCCATGTGAACGTGCAGGTGTGGGTAGTAGAGTGCACCCCTGATCTTGACCCTGACTTGGTGACGCCAAGCCATGGTGGTTTGTGAACTTTGCAGAGATGCGAATTTCCTTGCAAGATCCGGAAAAAACAAGAGATGGATTTACTGGATTAGTAATTCGATTGAAGTGTCACTCCTCAGCCTGACCAACCAACCCACCAACCCATGGCCTTGTACGAGCCTCGCTTTCAGTCATCGATTACAAGCTACCATTGATTCAACTCAGAGCATCTGCAATCGGCCTTCACAAATTTGCCCCCCTATATGCTCAGTCACCCTCTTTTATCTACGTCCACAGCCACCACCCTCATATACAAATCCTTAAATTCATTCAACATAGTCAAGATAGTACGTATGAAAAAAAAAATCAACATAGGACCATAGATCTTGTGTTTTTTTGCAAGTAAAACTTCTGCTATTTATCAAACATCATGACAGTACAAAGAACACATGAAGTAACAGAAATTATATCCATGTCCATAGACCATCTAGCGACGACTATAAACACTAAAGCGAGCCGAAGGCGCGCTGCCGTCATCACCGGTCCCTCACTGGAGTCAGGGAAAACTTATAGTAGACAGTCGAGAAGTCGTCGTCCTAAGGCCCCAAAGGACTAGAACAGCAACCACCGCTGATGACAATAAGCGTAGACCGGAAGGATTCAACCTGTAGACGCATGAACACAGATGAACGAAGACCGGGTCCATGCAGATCCACCGAAGACAAACACCAGCCGAATCCGTGAGGTCCACCGGAGAAACACCTCCACACGTCCTTCGATGACGTGAGACGCACCGCCAAGACGGGGGCTAGATCGATGGGGAGAACCTTATTCTATCTTCAGGGAGCCACCGCCGCCTCGTCCTCCTAAGTAGGACATGTAGGAACGAAGTATGTCTAACAGAGAGGGGGGGGGGGGGGCGGTGAATGAGAGTTTTAAAATTTCTTTTGGAAACTTCAAAACTCTCGAAACCCAGCAGCAGAGTGAATGAAAGTAGACTATAGTGAGCGAATACAAACTAGCGAACAGGAACTAAAAGCATGCATCGAAACGAATCGCATGATTGAAACTTATCATATAGGACAGAGCGGATGTAAATAAGTGGAGTAGTGGTGACTAGTGATACTCGATGGCAACAAGGTATTTGGTAGACCAGTTCGCCCTTCTACAAAAGGACTATGTCTAGTTGGAGGGGTTGTTAACACAAAAGATAAACTCTCTTCGCCCTATTCTCCTCGACAATTGATTCGGCAATCAATGTCAATCACTCGTGGTAGATACATGAGGTGATCTCCGAACCTTTACAGACTTCTTCTCCGAGAACCACAATCACTCTTGGTCTCTGAAGAAATTGGCACCTAATCGTCTAGAGAGTTCGCAGCTCTTAAGAGTAATAGGTGGAGTGTACTGAACTTATATTCGAGTGATGCTAAACCACTATCTTTTTTTTTGGCTCCGCGGGTTTTCCCTCAGTGGATTTGAAAGTCAAATCACTCAGGAGAGAGGGTTGCTCACACAAACTTCCCGGGATCAAACGGAGCAGCCAGCAGACAATGTTGGTGCGGGGTGGCTATTTATAGCTGCAGCCTTCCCTGATGGGAAATGACCATTTTGGACACTCAATCCAGCCAATGGCCAACCGACACGTTCTCGATGATCGGATTTTGGAAGCAACGGTAACATTACTTGAGGAAAAAGTAATACTAACTCCTCGGTCTGAATCGAATCTCTCGCAGCGAAGAAGAACAATGTCTCTTGCTGGCGAGTACTCATTCGGAACACAAAGAGATTTCTCTCTCAACTCGCATAGGATTGGGTTTAGCATCAGAGAATCAAAGTTTCGTATACTATACCCCTCTTAGTAGTACGGTGGTCCAATGATTCAATAAAGAGAAAGAAGAACAATGAAATAAATGCTACGTCTTTACTTTGTCTTCAACTTCTCGGCTGCAGTCAAATTCTTCGGACAGACACCGAACCCAGTGCTTTGTGTCAACAATTTTTGGGGGTCACTCTTGACAGCATAATCTTCGGTGATAATCCTCGCTACTACGCAGGAGATTATCTTCGGAGTTTATAACAAACTCCACATGACTTCAGGGACCTGTTACTCTGTGTGCACTAGCAAACACATCAGTCCCTTATTGTTTATGACAACAATCTCCAAAACATAAGGAGGCAAATTATTGCACCAATATGACACAACCCCTAAATAGATTAAAAACACCTAAACACGAAGCAAGAGCCCCCCCCCCCCCACAAGCAAGGTCCGGGATCCATCGTGCCTCCATGGCCCTAAGGCCACAGGAGGGGAGGACGACCAAGTGCCCGACATCACGGGCTTGCTCCTTGGCAAGGTGTTGAGCCTTCGTCTGTCGGAAATATACCCTGAGGCAATAATAATTGTGTTATTATTTATTTTCATGTTTATAATTAATGTTTATATCCTACAACTGCTATGGTTCTCGAATATGAATAATGGCTCACGGTTCCACGTTCCCTTTTGAAATTGATTAGTTGTTTACAATTATTTGGTTAAATTTTATGATTGGTAATGTAATGTGAGGTTCGTCCTCAAGAGTGCCGACAAGGACTTTTGTCCTATTGCATGCTTTCAATACTTTCATGCTGATGCTATGGATGATGTGACTAACGTTCTTAGATCCAAAAGGCTAGAATTCTATCATGGTCAAGTGCAGTATGCTTGCTTCCATAAATCCGAACTTCAAAATGTTTGGGATAGTTATGTGATATTCATGGAACTAGAAATTGTTTTCAGAAATAAACAAAGGCTAGGAGATATGAGATACCCAAGAGTTGTTTATGTGCAAGTTCAAGTGAAATGTTCATTATGCTGAAGACTGAAATTAGTGGGATCTAGAATAATGCCAAGACCAGCATCCGAAGCCAACATCCATGTGAACGTGCAGGTGTGGGTAGTAGAGTACACACCCCTGATCTTGATCTTGATCTTGACCCTGACTTGGTGATGCCAAGCCATGGTGGTTTGTGAACCAACCAGCCAACCCATGGCCTCGTACGAGCCTCACTTTCAGTCATAGATTACAAGCTGGTACGATTGATTCGGCTCAGAGCATTTACAACCGTGACTTCACAAATTTGGCCCCTGTATGTCAGCGCTCGGTCACCCCTCATTTCTCCGTGTCCGCAACCACCACCCTCATATCCGAACTCTTAGATCCATGCAACATGATCGAGTAAAATAGTACGTAGGACACAAGGTTCAACATAGCATAGAAGATTCTTTTTTTTTAAGAAAACTTCTGATCTATATTCATCAAACAATGTGGCAGTACAAAGAACACGAGAAGTAACAAAAGTTATATCCATGTCCATAGACCACCTAGCGATGACTACAAGCACTGAAGCGAGCCGAAGGCGCGCTGTCATCATCACCCCACCCTTAATGGAGTCTAGCAAAAATTGTTGTAGTAGACAGTCGGGAAGTCATCGTGGTAAGGCCTCAACGAAAAGTATAATTCTAAAAGGAGTAAATTGCACAGAAGTACCACAATTGGGGCATTGGAAGCAGATTGGTACCATGATTGGTAATTTTTATATGTCAGTATCAAGTTTGGGGCGAGACGTTGCAAAAGAGGCTAAAAGTGTGTTTTATACGTATTGACAGGGAATCTGACCGGTTGGGCCCGCCCGTCAGGTGCCACGCTGGCCAGTGAGCGCGTGCCCGCGCGCTGACTCGGACGAGCCCCGGGTCGAACCGTTTAGGCGCGGCTCGTGCGGCCCGAGCCACCACACCCCGCTCATTCCCCCCGCTCTGCTCTGCCTTCTTCTACAATGGGTGATCACCCATTGTAGGATTACATTAAGTTATTTTACAATGTGCTCCTGTTTCTTAGCACATGGTTGTGCAAATTCAGTGTTGGTCAGTACCAACATTAGCTGTATTGTACTAAATTTTGCCCTTGTTATTTTTCCAGGAAGGTCAGAATTGTGGGTTTGTTCAGTGGGTTGATGAGCAGTGGCCCCCAACAATGGAGAATGCATTGTTGAAGCTTTGGTCAATGGTTGAAGAGAGCAAGTCTGCTAGGGTGAATGATAATCTTGAAAGTGCTTTAGCTATTCACCATTTGACAGAAAAAAAGAACAAGCTGGATGCAGACTATGACAAGTTAGTGAAAGATGTGCATCAACTTGTGGACTTTCAGGAGGAGAGGGTTGTGGATTTCAGTTATCTGCAGTCCACCATCACATATCAGCACCAATGCAGAGCTGAATTGGTGGCTGGTATGAAGGCAGAAATGGCAAAGAAAGATGCAGTTACAAAGAAGCTTCAACAGAAGTATGAACTCATGTGCAACCTGACAAGTGCTCAAGCAACTGTCATCCAGAACCTGAAGTTGAAGAATATTAAAGAGAAGGAATTGCTTAGTGAGGCTAGGATGAATTTGGAGTTGAAGAATGAAGAGTTCACAAAGTTTGAGGAGAAGCTCACCCAAGAGAAGCTAGAGTTGAAGTTTCAGGTTGCTGATCTGCTGAAGCTCAAGGAAAACCATGATGAAGAGAAGTACATCCTACAGCTTAAGATTTGTGAGCTCATGAAGGCAGAGGAGAAGCTTAAGGAGAAGATCAAGGGGATCCAGGCCATCTTACAGAACTGAACAAGATGAAGTGAGACTAGTGGGCATTGCAGACCTTTTGGGAAGGATGGCTGTGCAATGACCTAATAACTTAGAATTATGTTTGTGTAATGTATGGTTCTAGTAATTGTGAACTCTGGCTGTTTATGTACCTAGTAGTTATGCCGTTCATCCTTTTGTGAGAAAAGGATGGATTGTGCATTTGAACTCCACTATGTATTGTGAACAATGGTTGTGTATGCTTATAATGTGTTGAACTGCAGTAAGTATTGTTTGCTTATGTTATAGTGATGTTGAAAATGGTTGCTAGTTTGTTGCTAAAAATGGTTGCTAGTTTTTTGCTGAAAATGATGACGTACAAAGCATTGGAAAATGCTTATGTTATACGGATGCTTAAATGCTTAAATGCATTTGCAAATGGAATAGTTTATCACGCTTAAATGCTTCCTCATCATTCTTTTGTTATGTTGGCACCCAAAACCCTAATTGATAGGTTTAGGTGGTTTCGTCGACCCTGAGCCACCCTAGGCCCTAGATGATAGGTTTAGGTGTTTTTGTCGACCCCGAGCCACCAAAACCCTAATTGATAGGTTTAGGTGGTTTCGTCGACCCCGAGCCACCCTAGAGCCTAAATGATGGGTTTAGGTGGTTTCGTCGACCCCGAGCCACCCTAGAGCCTAAATGATGGGTTTAGGTGGTTTCGTCGACCCCGAGTCACCCTAGAGCCTAATTGATAGGTTTAGGTGGTTTCGTCGACCCCGAGCCACCCTAGAGCCTAAATGATGGGTTTAGGTGGTTTCGTCGACCCCGAGCCACCAAAACCCTAATTGATAGGTTTAGGTGTTTTCGTCGACCCCGAGCCACCCTAGAGCCTAAATGATGGGTTTAGGTGGTTTTGTCGACCCCGAGCCACCCTAGAGCCTAAATGATGGGTTTAGGTGGTTTCGTCGACCCCTAGCCACCCTAGAGCCTAAATGATGGGTTTAGGTGGTTTCGTCGACCCCGAGCCACCAAAACCCTAATTGATAGGTTTAGGTGTTTTCGTCGACCTCGAGCCACCCTAGAGCCTAAATGATGGATTTAGGTGTTTTCGTCGACCCCGAGCCACCCTAGAGCCTAAATGATGGGTTTAGGTGGTTTCGTCGACCCCGAGCTACCCTAGAGCCTAAATGATGGGTTTAGGTGGTTTCGTCGACCCCGAGCCACCCTAGACCCAAGTGCTTCTTTTTTAGCCTATACCTTAACAACATATCCAGCAATATATCCAGCAAATAGTATATGCACCTTTCTTATCAACATATCAATCATAAAAAGATATAAAAAGAACCATCCACATGAACATAGTCCATTCCAGGCATTGATTAACTAATAAATAGCAAGATCACATCCATCCACATGAACAAAAGCCAGCTCCAGAAATGGCATTAACTAATAAATAGATCCATCCATCCACATGAACAAAAGCCATATATGGCATTGATTCTTAAAGTACATCAGCAAAGTACAATAAGAGCACCAGCAAAGTACACTGAGAGCGCCGGCAAGATCACATTGTACCATAGGATGCAAGAACACACATGAAGTATCTAGTTTTGAACATTACATGGCACATGTGCCATTTAGTGGTTACCACTTGCATAGAAGTAGGATCTCCATCCTCTGTTTCTACCATCAGAAGGTGGAGGAGCAGTAGATGTAGAGGGAGCAGTAGATGTGGAGGGAGCAGATTGCCTTGGGGCAGAGAATGCACCTCTCCCTCTCCCAGCACTTCTCCCACCACCTTGTGCAGCACCTCTCCCAACACCTGTTGTAGCACCTCTCCCAGCAGCTGCAGCTGGAGCACCTCTCCCAGCACCTCTTGTTGCAGTAGTTGGTGCTGTTGGAGGAGCAGCACTAGCACTTGAATTCCTTGCAAGAGGCTTGTAGAAACATGGAAATGAGTTACCAAATAGTAAAATAATGGAATGTACAAGAAGGAAAACATGTTAGTACTTAAAAGAGGTTTACCACATGGTTGTTCTTCCTCAAAGCCAGCTCAGGCTTCAACTGTTTCATGCAGCTTGTGTACCTATGTCCTTGCAGTCCACAATTGCCACATGTTATAGTCCCCATTCTTGATGTGTCCTTTGGCTTTGGAACTTCAAATCTCCCCTTGATCCTCTTCTCTTTCTTTCTTCCCCTCTTCACTTTAAATTTAGGTGGTTCAATGTCTGGACCAGGGGTCCTTGTCCAATCATGCTCACCAGGAACTGGATAGATCATTGGTTCATAAGCTGCCACATAGAATTGTTTCTTGAAGAATTTGCTGACATAATCCTCTGGTTTTCTTTTGCCCTTGTTTATTGCTGAGATGGCATGGTTACATGGGATGCCACTGAGGTCCCATTTTCTGCACCCACATGTGTGAATTTGCAAGTTAACAACATGGGTTTGCTGCCCACTTGTAACTTGCCACAAGTCCACACCAGCTTGAATAGGTTTGCAAAATTTGGCCCTCTCCTTCTCAACCTCTAGCTTCTCACTATAATGGGGTGTTATGTCCCATCTAGCTTTCTTTCCACTCTCCCTATTCCTATGCCACCTCATCATCTGCTTATCCTTTATTCCATCACACATTGTCCTAATTGGTTTCTTCCTAACATCTAGGACATACTTGTTGAACACCTCAGACAAATTGTTAACTACAAGGTCAGTCTTGCAGTTTGTGTCAAATGCATGCCTTGCCCATGTTTTCTTGGGTATTGCACAAAGCCACTTCCAAGCTTCCTCACATTCATTTCTCAGGTCATTCATTGCAATGTTAAATATGTGTTCACTATATGCATAGGCAGCATTATCCATATACTTCTTCAAATCTTCCCCCCTAAACCCAGCATTTTGGAAGTTTGCATATATATGCCTAATGCAGAACCTTTGATTGCAATTAGGAAAGACAACATTCACTGCATTTAGTAGGCCCTGGGACAGACAGTTAAACTAGCTAAGCTACTATCTAGCACAAAACAACCATATAAGAACAAGGTGAGATGATGCAAGCACATACCTTTTGTCTATCTGACATTATTGTATATGGACCAAACTCTCCCACTTCTCCTCCTAGGTAGATTTTTAGTTGGTGTAGAAACCAACGCCAGCTAGGTGTGTCCTCTTGCCCAACAATACCAAATGCTAGTGGGTATATATTATTGTTGCCATCTCTACCAGTGGCAGCAAGTAGTTGAGCACCAGTAGTTAACTTGATGAAGCACCCATCAACACCTGAATGAGATAAAACAATATGTAACTAATGCATTCAAAGATAAAACAATATGTAACTAATGCACAAGGTGAAAAAACTGACCAATGAAGGGTCTGCACCCCTTGAGAAACCCCTCCCTTGCTCCATTGATTCAATGGAACATGACATTGAATCTTGGGCCTAGATGGGGGATTTTTTCAGTGGGTGTTGGAGTTACAGTAGTGACTACTACTCTACTCCCAGGCTGTCTGAGCATAGTCTTTCAACCTAGGGTTTTGCTTTTTGTGGTCTCCTAACACAACATCAATAGCTAGGTTCTTTGCCCTATATACCATTGACTTGGGCACATCCACGCCATACTTCTCCATGCAAGCATCAATCAAAGTCTGAATGCCAGTTGTTAGATCAGATCTGAACAGTGACTCATACTTGTTGGCCAGCCACTTGGCACTTACCCTTGTTGTCTCTGTACTAATAGGGCAAGTGTGCTCAATTCTCATCTTCTTAATTACAAATGTAGTTTCACCTTTTATAACTGATGCCACCATAAAGAATTTGCAATGTTTTTGGTTGCATTCTACAATTATCCTTTGGTCTGAGTTCCTGTGATATTTGAAGTTTCTGCCTTGAGTGATGTGTAAGTTCAACAAATCCTCTCTGAATTGATGTTGATCCTTGAAACACATCTTTAGACATAATTGCTCATGAGGTTGCTCCATTTTCTCATTGTACCATTTTCTAGGAGGCCTCTGCTTTGCCCTGCTCTTCCTTTTCTTTGGCAGCACAAATGACAATGGCTGAAAACCATCATCATCAGCCTCCTTCAACAATCCTTTCTCTTCTTCATGAGATGAAGGTTTGAAATCAGGCTCCTCCTCTTGTACTACACTTGAATGTGACCTTGTTGTAGGCCCTCTCCTAACTGGAAGCTTCTGTTTCTTCTTCTTCTTCTCTTCATGTACAACTACAGTTTCTTCATCCTGTGAAACAACTTTGTCATCTTCATCCATTTGAAAAAGTTCCTCAACCTCTGTGTCACCCTCATAATGCACCACTTCTTCCTCCTCAGATTCTTCATCATCTATTTCTTCCTCTTCTATTTCATCATACTCTCTCTGTCTCTTTCCCTCATCTATCTCTATGTCATCAGCATCACCCATATAAAAAGGGTTTCCATCACTGTCATCTTCACCTTCACAATCAGAACCACCACTACCCTCATATCCCTCTTCTTCTTCTAGCTCCAAAACAACTTTCAGCTTTCCTTTTACATTCTTGCTCTCTTGTGTGCAAACACCAGTACCATGAGCTGCACTACAGCTGCTAATCTGACTTTCAAAGACAACTCCTTCTTGATCAACAACATAGATGGGTGGCTCACTGAGATCATATAACACAGGCTCTTCATACACAACTGTGGACAATTCTTGCCTCTCAAACTGGCTGCAAGGAGGTGGACATGCCCTCACTAGCAAATTTAGAACCTTACACTCCTCAACCCGCCTCTTTACTATTTGCAACTCAGCATTACTCTCTACCATCTCCAATCCTTTCTCCCCTAAATCTGGATCCTCAATGTGAAACAGCAGATCATATTCACTAAATCCTTGGGTTTCCATCACTGCAATCATATTCAGATATGTTACATGCATGTGAACTGCAGAGCTTCAGCTCAAACATTTCTGAAGCATCAAAATGGAACCTAACATCCAAAATGTCATCATACAAACAGCAAAATGAAATAATAGACAAAAATGGTTAACAATTTAACCATGGCTAATAAACAATTTTACTTAACAGATAGGTTAACAGATATTCAGTACCCAAGTTTAACATAAGCATAAAACACTTTTATAGTTAACATTTAAGCTTTCTTCTACTATTCTCAGATATGTTAACATATAAACACTTTTTTAGGCAACATATAAACAAAGCTTTGTTTAAGCTAACATATAAACAAAGATTTGTTTAAGTTAACATATAAACAATGCTTTGTTTAAGTTAACAAACAAAGCTTTGTTTAAGTTAACATATAAACAAAGCTTTTATTTACCCTTAGCCCTAGTCAACAATTCCAATAAACACAGTTACTACAAATCAAAAATATTATGAATAAACTAAGAATATGATAGCAAAGCATAATGATACTATACAATGTAAACAACTAATTACAAAGTGGTTAGTTAACCCTATGACAGCAAACTGATGTTTTCTATTTTCAGAGAAGTAGTTAACAGAATAATGCTACTTTGGTCTAGTTAGTTAACACCTAATCCCAATTTGGACTTAGCAATAACAATGTAAATCATATGCAGCAGTAGCAATTAGAGTGCTAAACATGGAGGCAGTAAAACCCTAACCCTAATCCCCAATTTCAGTTAGCAAAAAATGGAAGAGTGGAGCACTTACAGCACACCACCGATGCCATGAGTCCACTGATGGGCGGTACTAGGGTTGGCCACCCAAATCCGCGCCATCTGCGGCCTCTGCTTCATCGACAACGCCGGCTCCGCAAAATCATCGTCGTCGCTACTGTACTCCGAGGTGGAGTAGCCGCCACTGCCGTCGACGCCTAAGCGGGGGGAGGTCGCCGCCACTGCCACCGTCATCGCCCCGACCCTTGCTGCCTGCCGGAGTCGCCGACGACATCGTCTCCTAGGGCACAGCAGCCGCAGGGGAGAGGAGGGCGCGAGAGAGGAGCAGCCGCGGGGGAGAGGATAACGCCTAAGCAGTTCGAGCCATGGCTGCGGCGGGGTGGTGTGGCGGCCGGCGCGGCGGGCGGGGAGGCAGATGGCGGCGAGGGAGCGAGGAGGAGGAAGGGGGTAGAGTACGGGTCGGGGTGTGGCTCGGGCCGCACGAGCCGCACCTAAACGGTTCGACCCGGGGCTCGTCCGAGTCAGCGTGTGGGCACGCGCTCACTGGCCATCGTGGCACCTGACGGGCGGGCCCAACCCATCAGATTCCCTGTCAATACGTATAAAACATACTTTTAGCCTCTTTTGCAACGTCTCGCCCCAAACTTGGTACTGACATGTAAAAATTACCAATCATGGTACCAATCTGCTTCCAATGCCCCAAATTGTGGTACTTCTGTGCAATTTACTCTTCTAAAAGTGCTCAGGGCATCTCCAACGCCGACCCTCAAACCCCCCTATACGTCCGGGCCACGTGGTCCGGGCATGTTTTGCCATCCAACGCGGGTCTGTATCGGTCCGCCGACCGGTACAGATGCACTTTTCCCTGCAAAATGGAAGCAAAGTTGGGGGGGGGAGGTTTGCGGGAGTCCAGACAGTAGCCAAGTAGGACTTCGTGTAGGGGAACGTAGCAGAAAACAAAAATTTTCCGACCTACGCACCAGCCCATGACCACTATGGAGACTGCATACATGGTTTGATCTTTTTCGTTACCGACTCGTAGCGCAGCGGGAAGTAGAGTCGATGACGATCGGCGGTGCAGATCCCCGCAGCTAGGATTTACAACCTCCCAACCGCGAGGATGTATACCCTCATCTGCTCCTCAGACAGCCCTCCAGGAGGCGGTCGAACAGCCCCCCGGACGGTGTCGCGGACAGCCCTTCGGGAGGACCTTCGAAACTCGAACGGTCACTCGGACAGCCCTTCGGGAGGACCTTCGAAACTCGGACGGTCACACGGACAGCCCTTCGGGAGGCACTCACGAACTAAGACCGAAACTACGATCTCTCTACAGAGTTGCACACATACGGTGTCATCTATCCGGCAGGGCTTCGCCGTCCAGAACTAGTTCCTGCCGGAACCCAGACAGCCTTACGGCTCTACGAAACTCTTTTCGTGGGAGGGAGAGAAGAAGCCAGATAATGCATGGCATGTGTATGAGAGCAAGGGATGAGTGTGGAGGGCTGCCCCTCCACCTCTATTTATAGGAAATCCCAAGGGGGTAGGGTAGTTTCACAAAAAACCCAAAATGCACATGAATGAAGTCCTTCCACAAGGACCTAGGAGTGAAACCAAGGAACAAGAGGGTCCCCAAGGGGGATAGCCCATGTGGCCAGCCACACCCCCATGAGGGGCCCAAAAAATGGCTCCTATCCATCCATGTCATCCCCAAGATCTTTTGGAGCAAAGCCCCAAAAGGTGGCTTTCCATAAAGTAACCATAAAGCTGATTTTCACTATTCACAACGACATTTTTCAGCGTCTGATCGAACTGAAAATATTTATGTGGGCTAAGAACATTTCCAGTACCCACTAAAATGATTTTCAACGCGTTCCGAAACAATTCCGGTTTTAGTGATTTTCATCTGCGAAACGCATCTGAAGTGGCTCCGGCAGCTCCGGAACATTTCCGGTTTTTATCTCAGAAAATTCCAAAAAGCTTCCAGAATGATTCTGGCATCCTCCAAGAATTATCAGGCATGTGCCGAAACCAATTTGACTTAATGGTGTATCCCGAAACAACTTTTCGGTATCATCGAAACTTATCCGATGACCTCTCTCTGCGGTACGATTCCGCTGTCCGAAACTTTTCGGTGTCCGAAACTTTTTCGATGATTTTCTCTCAGACTCCCTGTCTAGTATTCAGCAGATAGATGACCCTTAAGCATGTGACCCTATAGGTTCGGTGAAGTATAGACATGACCCGGAACCCCTTCCGATCAATGATCAACATCGGAGCCGTGGACACCCATATTGACCCCTATACCCACACGAATAAATATTCGAGTGAACCTCCAGTTGCCGTGTGCTATTCCTGTTGCTTCGCGATATGTTACAAATACCCGAGGTGAGACATGTTGGCATTCCTGTGGATCAACAACTTGTCCACTATGCTAGCTACCTCGTTACTGGTATTGTTCTCTTTTCTCGTTATCGTGTTCCGGCATCCCCGTGATCAAATCACAAAGTGTCTGGCCAGACGATGATGGATACCGTAACACCGAGAGGGCCCAGAGATATCTCTCCATCGTCGGAGGAGCAAATCCCAATCTTGAGCTATCAAGTTACTTGACACACTTTTCCATGAACCCGTAAGCCGCCGTAATAGCCACCCATTTACGGATGACGTTTAACAAACCCCAAAGTTCATGAAGCAAGCATGAAGAAACTCGATACTCTCATGGTCTAAGGAATCATGCAAACGTTAACCATCTCTGTGTTATGTACCAATAAACTTGTGACGAATGAATCTCATAGCATAACATCATGCCGGGTCGATTCAACACAAATGTTCTCTTAACATTGTGCCCTCAAGGTTGCTGACATAGACATGCCCATGATCAGGAAAACATAACCATCATGCAACACTTGAGCTAGTCTTAGAGGCCAGACTAGGAATACATTTTACCGTTTATTATTCCACACGTGCATATGAGTCTTCCTCCGAGCCTCGTGGTTATTGCAGACTCGAGAACCATAGCAGTTATAGCATGGAACATAAACATAATTATGAACTCGGAGATAAATAATATCATTTATTATTGCCTCTAGGGCATATCTCCTACACTTCGGCACCCCGAGTGTCTGTGATAAAACCGGCAGATCTCGGTAGGGGGTCCCAAGCTGGCGATTTGGGAACAATGGTAGCAGGGAGAATAGGCACAGGATATTTACCCAAGTTCGGGTCCTCTCGAAGAGGTAAAACACTATCTGCTCTTGTTATATTGATTGTGCATGGGGTACAAAGTACAGTATGATCTACCCACCACTGTTGTGCATATTAGCAGTGGCAGGCACCTTTGTCGCCCGCCACTTGTAGTGCTGTCGGCATATAGAAAAATTGCTCCCACGGCAGTGATATTTTGCTGCCGTGGCAACATTTTAATGGCGCGGAAGCAGTATTTTGCACTTGATCATCCCATTGCATTCAAACAATCATATTACAACAGTGATACAATAATTAAGAGTATTAATGAAGCAAACATACAGTATAAGAAGTATAGGCCAACAAATAAACATGCGTTTCTCAACTCATATAATGAACAATGAATCAAGATGTTTTGAAGGAGTGTATCGCTCACAATCGATTAATGCATGACACTTCTCATCGTCCGTCATGACCTTGACGAGGCCACACGCGTGGTGACGGAGCATCCCGAGGCTAGGGAATCACCGTGTGATCTCCTTCAAGTTGGCGTGGGCTGCCTGGTCGTCGCCGGCCAGATCCTCGATGACCCTCTACCAGATGGGGTTGTTGTCCATGTCGTCGGCAGCGACTTGGAGCTCGGCGGTGAGGGTTTTCTTGAGAGGAGTGGGAGTTGGGGAGCGGGGAGACCGAGCCGACGTGGGTCGAGTGGGGAGGGTAGTGGAGAGTGGAGGAGCAGAGCGGTGGGTGGTCTTAAAGACATGGAAAACGAATCGGCAGACCCAACGCATGACCATAGTAATTAGATAGTTTGCTAGCAGTTGAACAAAGCACTACTACTATCCTACTGGCATTGCACTCAACGTTTCTAAGCATAGGTCCTGGGTTTGAGACCCAGGCCAAACTTTTTTTTCCTTTAATACGTTTTTTTGCATATTCAGTTAACTATAATACTCAGTTAGAAAAACACCACTTAACTTTAGTTATCAAACATCTTTGTAGTAGTCTAACAAATCACTACTACTATCACATTGGTATTGCACAAAGCTGATCTAACAAAAATTCCCTAGGCTCACATTTTTTTTCAATTTTTAGCGATTGGCTCATTTTCAGAACAAAATGTTAAGTACAACATCAAAATTCAGTGCCAATTTTCAGTTAACTTCATCCATTTAACATCATAAAATTCAGTTACCCGCAACAGCAAAATTCAGTGGCAATTTTTAGTTAACTTCAACATCAATATTGAGTTAACTACATTTTCAAAATTCAGTGGGAATTTTCAGTTAACCACAACATAAGTAAAATTCAATTAACTACAACAACAAAATTCAATATCAATATTCAGTTAACTTCAACATCAATATTCAGTTAACTACGACATCAAAATTTAGTGGGAATTTTTAGTTAACTACAACATAAGTAAAATTCAGTTAACTACAACATAAAAAATCAGGCCAATTTTTAGTAATGTAGTTAACTACAACATAAATAAAAAACACTTAACTACATTCATTTAACATCCAACATTTAGTAATCCACTTAACTCCATCATAATATTTAGTTACAAAAAAACCAATTTTCAGTCCAGTGGAAGGCAGCTGAGCAATGATCATCCATTTTCTGACAGTTTTCTCTCCACTTTACCTTGTTTGGTGATCTTGCAATGACCCACATGTCTTTTTTTAGTACCTCTCATTTGTGCTTCTCATTAAAAATTTGGTAAATATGCCTCATACAAACCCTGTGTTCTGAATCTGGCCAAACTTTGTGCACATCATTTATTAATCATTTCTGCTTGTCGCTCATAAGTGTGAAAGGAGTAGTGTTAGTGATGTTCAAATCATCTCTCGGAGTGGACAGAAACCACTCTCGGGCACCTGTGCATTCTACTTCCACCCAACCCATTGCAATGGGGAAATGCAGTCATTAGGATCAATACCAACAACACTAAGCAGCACTCCTTTGAACCTTGTTTTCATGTGACAATCATCAATGAAGATAATAGGCCTGCAGCCCTTAAGACACCATCTCTTACATGCATCATATGACCAATACAATGTTTTCAAATATTTCCTGTCCAATGGATTTTTTTATCTTTCACCAGTGCAGTTGTTAGCAGAAATGTAGACCCAGGGTTCTTGCTCCTTAATTCATGTTCATAATCCCATAGCCTACTGAACTGATCTTTCTCATCACCATGGATCTCATTAAGTGCTTACTTTCTAGCCCTAGCTACTTTCCATCAGTTAGTAGTAACATTGAATTCCTTAGTTATTTTCCTTGAAAATGTTCCATGTGACATCTTCTGGTCATCTCTGAACTCGTCCATGAAAAACTTGCACATGAATTTAGCTGTCAAATCCTTTAACTTCCATTTCTTCTAGCACATATGCTCTCCATAGTAGGCCTTGATGACAAATTCTCTAGTCCTGTTGTCATTGCCAGCCTTAAGCAACCATGGGCAACCTCTCTGACAAACTGCCTCTAATCTTATCTTGTCATTCTTTATCTTCTTGATCTGCACTCTGTTCCTTATTGAATATGTAGTAAGTGCTTTCCTCAGCTCAACCACATCAGCAAATACCATCCCTACTTTAAATACAAGGGATTTCATGCCCACCTTGGAATTGAAAACTTTGAACATGTACTTAAGTTGCTCTTGTTCTTCAATGAAGAGGTTCTGATCTTCCTCTTCAACTACATAGTCAGGCTCCACCTCTTCCTCCTCTTTCTCAGATTCTTCATCAACATCAAAGTCAATGTTGTCTTCATAAAGATCAGCATCTTCATCATCTATGTCATAATCACTGTCACTGAAATCTGAATCTCAAAGCACTACATCTTTAGACTGCAAATTAGGCTCTGCACCATCAGTCAGCAAGTTCTCTACTTCTGTTCCATCAGTCAACAAGTTTTCTGCTTCTGTTCCATCAGCTGCAACATCTGAAATTGGATCTTCAACATTGACTGAAATGAGGCTGTAAGGAGATGCTGCACTGGCTGCAACAACATTTGAGTTGGCCATTCTGACAGGACTTTGAACTGATGGCACTGTACATATCAAATCTTCCCTGGAATTATTGTTGAAATTTGAATGGTCGACCATGATTGCAAGCACTTTATGTTGAGCACTAGCTCCGATCATTTGTTGCACATCCTCATCACATCTAATTCTCACAATCCCATCTAAAATTGTTTTCTCAGGTCTGCACCAATAAATGATGTGCTCATTGACAGGATATCCCAACCATATTAGTTGCTCTTCAATGACTGCATATATATGAGAATGTGCTAGAATCAACATAATCAAGCACCTCCACAGAAGGGTTAAAGTACTCCATGTTATTTCTTGGTCCACAGAAAAGTCCACCATGCTCCAGTTCTATTGTAAAAAAGGAGTATCCACACTTTGTCCCATTGTTGAATCACACACTGTATCAAAAAAGTGCAAAATGTAAGCAGTGAATGTTCAGACATATGTAACTGAATTTTTAACACCGAAAAACCATAGGACTAATATCAAAACCATAGGCCTAATTTCACAAGCATTGGGACACCTTCTTCTTCAAAAGCACAACTGAAAGTTCAGAATTCTAGCACTAGCATAAATGAAGTACAAAGTTCAGAATTCTAGCACTAGAATGTATTTCCGCAAAGCTAGGACAAAACCCCAGGCCAAATTTCACAGGCATTGGCAAAGAATTTGCAGCAAGGGTGCATTCACACAAGAACCCTAGTTTCTTGGCGGAAACCCCTACTTTACGGCCCCAAACCCTAGACTAAATTCATTGCTCAAAAGTCTAGCTTTACTGCTAGGGAGCACCATATCCACATCTTAGCACTACACAACCATGAATCGACCTACAAACGCACGGATCTGCCGACAGGAAGCCGCCCGCTTAGCAAAAATTGGAACGGGACAAAGTAGGAACAGACAGAGGAGCAAGTCATCATAGTCTGGAGGGAAGATAGTTGGCGGGCGGACTAGGCGAGCGGATGAACTCCGGCGACGCCACCATGCTTGCTGACGTCAGCAGGAGCCGATCGCCCCGATGGAAAGAAGGGTGGAGGAGGGGGCGAATGGATGAGCCGCAGCCGATCGCCCCCGACAGAATTAATTCAGGTGCTCGTCACGCTCGAGGCGTCTCGCGGGTTGAAATCGATAGACAGCAGGGGGCTAAATGCAAAAAGTGCGGCGCTGACCGGCTCGGCCCCACTGGCTCCACTTGGCTGCTCGTGATTGGCAAATGACCAAATGTGCACACATGCAACAAGTTTTAGGAGCAAATAGTTTTTTTTTGCAAGTTTAAGCCTTCATTGGTTCATAGGAAGTGAGGTGACATGCATCTCAATTCCTATAGAGAAAGGGATGTCATTTGGTGCATAGGATAGGAATTTTTTCATTGAGTCTAAGTTAATGTTTTTTTCCTCAAAACGTGAAGGATCAATTCCTATCCTACATAAGAATAGGAATCCATTCCTACACACCAAATGACTTCAAAAGAATTATTCCTATGCAAATCATAGCCTATATAATTTCTATAAATTTCGTACAAAGAGGCCTTATCGATTTCAACCCGCGGGACGTGTCAAGTGAATGGCGCTGGTTAGGGACGGCAAATTTGACAATTTTAACCTGTGGATGAAATCATTTCACAAAATGAACTGCCTCTAATTTTTTTGACTCAGCTGATCTTTTTTAGTGGCGCCCGACACGAAGGTGCCACTCTACACTGTGCAACGCCTCATAGATAGGCGGTACACGCCTGGCCAGCATCGCACCTGTGTTATCCGAAAATTAGCGCCTAGCCTCTAGGCGTTGCACGTTGACTTAGTAAGTTTTAGGCAGTCCGGGGTGCGACGCTGGCCAGACGTGTAGCGCCTATCTGTGAGGCGTTGCACAGTGTAGTGTGGCGCCTTCGTGTCGGGCGCCACTAAAAAAATCAGCTCAGTGAAATTTTTTAGAAGCAGTTCATTTTGTGAAATGATTTCATTCACGGGTCAAAATTATCGAATTTGCCATCAGGGCCGATGCCGACCGTTGCAGGGGTGTGACGTGACGGGCCCAGAGCCAGAGGCGTGGATAACGTGGAAAGCGACCCCCCTCCCTCCGTCCAGAACGTTGGAAGGAACGGGGAAAACCATGTGATGTGATGTGATGTGATGTGATTGATGCTTGGCAGGTCAGGTCGCCGCGCCCGCGCCCGCGCCCGCGCCTGCCTCTGTCCCTGTCCCTAACCTGCGCGTCTCTCTCTGTCTCACCAGAGAAAATACGGGAGGGAGGGAGGATTGGAGCACCTAACCTTCTCCTCTCCTCGCCTCTTGTCTCATCTATCCTAACCTGACCTAACCCTCCCCCGATCTCTCTCGTCCTCGTCCTCGTCCTCGTCGTCGACCCCTCCCTCTCCGGCGGGCCGGGCGCAGATCCCCCAAATCCCTTCTTCAGAGGTACGCGCCCCTTCTCCCTCACCCTCTCATCCCCCACCCCCGCTCCGTCCACGGCTGCAGATTCGATCGTCGCCGCCAAATTAGGGCGAGGATTCGGCCCCCCGCTCCAGATTCGCGGGGCATTGCCCGATCCTCTCTTGCGCCCTCCCCAACCCGGCCTGGCTTCTGCGATTACCCAGTACCCCTCTCTCTCTCTCTCTCTCTCTCTCTCTCTCTCTCTCTCTCTCTCTCGCGAATATGGAGGCGATTAAGCTAGGACTCTGCTTCGTTTTTTCGATTACGAGCTGCTAACATATTTATTTTCCTCGAGTTGAATCGTGCCATTGCTCGTCCTTGCCGTTCGATCTAACAGAGCATTTGCCACCTCGTGGAAACGCCATCTAAAATTGTGCTTCATTCCTGCAGGTGACTGAATCCCACCGAGTATTATTAGGTGGAGGAAGGAACGAAAACAGGGCAGGCCACTCTACATTTTTTAGTCTCACCAAAACGTCTTCAGTATCAGCCAGGGGGCCGTGCATCGCTGCGATTTTTTTTCATTTTGGAACCAATTATGATGCTCTATGAACCGCAACCTGGAAGAGTAAATCCCGGTCACGAATGTGCGGGCGGAAGCGCAGGAGAGGGCGCATCAGCTTGAGTACAGTCAAGCACCAGGACAGACAGGGGCGATGGCAATGGCAATGGAATTGGCCGACAAATTGCTCCTGGTGCTCCGGAGCTACTCACTGCCTGTTTGGGCCACCATCATCTCGGGGCTCTTCGTCGCCGTATCGCTCTCGCTGTCCATCTACTTGCTCTTGAACCACCTCTCCGCCTACAAGAACCCAGAGGTCTGTTGCTTGCTATCATCTATTGATGTTGAATTTCTGTTTTTCCATACAGCAGGGTAAAATGTTTCTCGAGCTGTGTTCATGTTTGGGCTCACCGTTGCTGCATTTCTGCTTTTCCAGGAGCAGAAGTTCCTCGTCGGTGTCGTTCTGATGGTGCCGATATATGCAATCGAGTCGGTAAGGTGCTATAGCATGTCTTGTTCAGGTGTGCGGTCACAATGTTGTTGGCTGGGAGAGGTCGATCCAGCCGTTAACTGTTGTGTCTTATCCTACTGTTGCAGTATATATCATTGGTGAATCCAACAATTGGTGTAGATATTGAGATTCTGCGAGACGGCTACGAGGCATTCGCCATGTACTGTTTCGGGCGGTACCTAGTTGCGTGCTTAGGTACGCCTCTGTCTACCATTCCAACGTTATCATCCATGTCTCCGCGCTTCCTTATAATCTTCTTCATGCTAGGCGGAGAAGATAGGACGATTGAGTTTCTGAAGAAGGAGGGCAGTTCAGGTTCTGATGCACCACTTTTAGGCAATGCATCCGAAGAACGACATGTGAACCACCCTTTTCCGATGAATTACATGTTGAACCCATGGCCCGTTGGCGAATGGTTCTACTTGGTAGTTAAGTTTGGCCTTGTCCAATATGTAAGCCGCTCTTTAGCTCCCATTCCATTTGATTTTGCAGCATCTGACCTCTGATGGAAAATCAAACTAATCTGTTCCCCTTTTCCTTGGATAGATGATAATAAAGACAATATGTGCTCTTCTTGCGGTGATTCTTGAATCCTTTGGGGTGTACTGTGAAGGAGAGTTTAAATGGAACTGTGGGTAGGATACATACTCATGAGGCAACCCCTCTTTTTTTTTTCACTCAACAATCCTTGCATGAACTCGTCTCATTCAGCTATACTGCCATTGTACTACTACCTCTGCTCTATTCAAATGATGTTTTAGATTGTGACGCTCAGTTAATGACTTAATGTACACACAAGTGTTTGGATATGCCACTTGTAAAACATATTACATGATTTTTCATTAAACGGGCTTTACTCTCAGTGTATTTAAATAATAAAAGCGACATTAATAATCACAAATAACTGTCATCAAAGCCGTTTACTGGAGACACTTTCAGTGTCCAAAATGACAGGTAAAAGAAAACAGAGCTCGTACCATTTTGTTGACAAGTCTTTATTCTAGTGACATCCATGGTCTGCATCAATATTTATGAGAAGATTGTATGGTATATCAAACCCTGTATCCAAAATTTAGTTGTTCTGCAGCTGTCATTCAGTTACAACTTGGAACATTCATGTTACCATATACTCCCTCTGTAAAGAAATATAATAGTGTTTAGATCATTACTATAGTGATCTAAACGCTCTTATATTTCTTTACGGAGGGAGTATTTGTCAAATTTAATACAAATAGCAATGAATGGCTTGATTTTTGGCATCAACTTTTCCTCATTAGCACTTATAAATGATGAATCTAACAAGCTGCATGGGAAATTTGGAATACATTTATGCTATCTTTGGTTTACCAAAATAACTAACAGCAAGTTTTACCTGTTCTTTCCTCACCTCTGCTTTCATATGTACTGCTAGCATCATGGAACCTACTCATGCATCTAATGATGTTTAGTTAAACAAACATTTTCTTGCTACTGATGAACTAGTTCTGTCGGCATGTGGTAGGACCGGTGAACCTGTTCGTGCATCTGATGATGCAGTAGTTTCAAACTTTAAATGCATTCTCTTCGTACTTACGAATTGCTATCTTATTTACCAGGTACTCTTACACTGCCATGGCTCTCAATTTCAGTCAGTCATGGGCCTTATACTGTCTCGTTCAATTTTACGCCGTCATAAAGGACGAGCTAGCCCATATAAAGCCCCTAGCAAAGTTTCTGACATTCAAGTCTATTGTGTTCTTAACATGGTGGCAAGGTGTGGCAATAGCGTTGCTCTCCAGCTGGGGCTTGTTGAGAGGCCCTATAGCTCAAGAGTTGCAGTTCAAGTCCAGCATTCAGGACTTTATCATCTGCATAGAGGTGGTGACATGTTCCTGATTATACCACTTCAATTCCTTACATGATGCTGACAAATCCTTGTTTAAGCATGCTTGCATTCTCAGTTTTGCAATAATCCTAACGAAGTAATATATATTTGTAGATCAATAGGCCTCAGCCCTGTCCCATTTTCCATTGAAAATGAAACAAAGTAACCGAAGTTATTTTTTTATCATCAAATACAGATGGGTTTTGCTGCTGTTATTCACCTGTACGTCTTCCCTGCCAAGCCATACGAGCTAATGGGCGATCGTTACGTTGGAGATGTTTCAGTTCTGGGAGACTACGCTTCAGTTGACTGCCCTCTAGATCCAGACGAAGTTAAAGATAGCGAGCGCCCAACCAAGATTAGGCTTCCCCAGCCAGATGATCATGTCAGATGCTCCACTGCTATAAAAGAAAGCGTCCGCGATGTTGTACTCGGAGGAGGCGAATATGTAAGGAAAAGCTGTTATTTGTTCTGTTACCCCCTTCAGCCAAAGTTTCATTTTGACCAACTGTAGCTAAACCTGAAACACCTTATCTGACTGAACCTCGCAGATTGTGAACGACCTGAAGTTCACCGTCAACCACGCGGTGGAGCCGATCAACGAGAAGATCCACCAGATATCGCAGAACATGAAGAAGCACGATAAAGACAAAACAAACGACGACAGCTGCATCGACTCGTCGCGATCCCTGCACAGGGTGATCAGTGGGATCGACGACCCGCTCCTGAACGGGAGCCTCAGCGACAACAGCGGCCCCAAGAGAGCGCGGAGGCAGCAGCGCAGGAGGTTGGGTGCGGGGATCAGCGGCGAGAGCAGCGACCATGGGCTGGGCGGGTACGAGATCCGGGGACACAGGTGGATCACAAAGGAGTGAGGATCAGGATCGACGCCCGGTCTGCTCTGCAGTATCGAATACTTTCCGAACTGAAGCACGGGCTGCTCTGGATCTTCAGGACTGCTAAGCCTGAAAGGCAGTGACCAGATCACCTAAATTCTTGATGAATCCAGGAGTCAGTGCTTGCAGAAGCAAGATATGTGTCATCACCCCACGACACGGCGAATCGATTTCTTGGCTGACTATTTCAGCCGCTGATGACGTTGAATCTCACATATTGAACAGTATAGCAGGATTACTACAGCAAAGTGAAGGATCGTCATGACAGGTTTCATACATTATCGTTCGTAAACCTTTTGGATGAACATTTCTTCTGTAATGTAGTACAGACTAATAAGATATAAAAGGATTAATAGATGTTTCATCGATGAGGCGTCAGGTCTTGCTCAGTTGTCACCATTGTCGCACTGTTATTATGGCATGACCCGTCGGAGCAGATGGCGAGGTGTTTATCACCATTGCCTGAAGAATATTTCGGAGTCGGTTTTTGAGCCGCGCGATCTGAATCGAACGGCGATGTGCTTTCTCCTCAGCGCTGCCCTGTCTCCTGGTTTGCCCTGTGAAGCCGCTCGAGGAGGCCTCCGTGGCGGCCGCCGCTCCAGCGGCATCTCCGGCTGTTGCAGCAGCCGTCCTTCCGCCGTCTACATCGCCATCCCGGGCTGCTGCCGTCGTTGAGATCAAGGCACGAGCAGGGTCGTGCACTTGGGCTGCAAGCACCATCCCGGCTGCTGGCGTTCTCCCTCGACCGCGGCCGCTCCCGCCAGCTTGCAGATTCAGGAGGGAGGTTGGGGGTGTGAAGGCCTCGTGCACGCCCCATCTCGATCCTACGTCGACATTTGCTTCTGTCCGGACTCATGCCGCCCCTGCTGCCCCGACGAATGGAGAGGATGGGCGCTGTGAAGAGGAACTGGCTCTGTCGCTGGCCGCCAATGCAAAGAGCACCGTTGTTGCCATGGGGCGCGAGCCCGAGCCCTGTTGCCGGCCCCTATGGCCCCGGCCAATGGAGACGACGAGGGCTGTGAAGAGGAAATGGCCTTGATGCTGCCCGTCAATGCAAAAAGCATCATTGTGGGCTTGGGCGACGGGCTGAGTAGTGCACCGGGAGCTGTGTTGTGGGCCTCCACTGCTGACAACGATGACGAAGAGGAGTTGGTCCCCAAGACGCCGTCGGCTGGCCCTTGACTCTGAAGGGATTTGCATGGGCCATGACACAGACACCAGGGAAGGTTGGCAGGAGGTGCTACCGCGGCGCGGCCCGCGTCGGCCGACTTCGTCGCCATCCTCGATGATGGCTCCTCGCCCCATCCCTGCTTGGCTCCACGGTAGATGCTGCAGATGCCTTGCTTATGGGCATCGTGCGGCTGTTTGTAGAGATCCGTTGCGGTGCTCCCGTTGTTTGGAGAATGGTCATTGTGCGCGTGAATGTCGCAACCCCTGCCGTCCTCTGAGCTCACTACCATGCCTTGATGTGCCACATGTGTCCCGCCTCAGCGCCGTGCATCGTGTTGCTCCTGCTTCATGTGAGGGTTCGGTGAGATCCACACTCCCTTCCAAGGCGCTTCACCGTGGGTCTTGGGCGTCTGCTGTCTCTGCTGCTGCTGGCTCGGCAATCCCGTCTGGGCTGATGTTGCAGTCCGCACTGGCTGATCATACTACACTGTTGCAAGGTTGTGTGGCGCGGGTTGAGAGCTTTTTGGAGAGAGCGGAGGTTGCCCTAGGTAGACTATCCCTTGTGCCGACTCTGTTGCAGACCACTCTGACGTCACATTCTCCTTGTGCGGTCGGTGTTGGCTCCGCGGAAGACAGGGGTGAGGAGTTGTATGGCTCTTTCTCCCCTCTTGTTGGAGTCCATTCATCGTCGGTGTCTACCTTCCCTCCTATGGTGTCTTCCACGGAGGGCGAGTCCATCGCCGTGCTTCTGGCTCTGGTGCTGCAAATCATGCCCGAGCTTAGGGAGCTATGCCGAGTCTATCAGTAGAGCATACGAAGGTGGACATGTCTGCGGCCTCGAGTGAGGGACAAGTTTCGCCTCTGTCAAGTGAGCAGTTGGAAGTTCCTTTGGTTGATGATGCTAAAGGGAAGGCAGCTGCAATTTCATGATGGGTAGTGCTCAGTGTTTCTCGTGTTGTCCACGTGGCTTTGGTCTTTTGAGTCGTACTTCCTCCGTCCGAAAAAACTTGTCCCAAGCTTGTACATTAAATGGATGCATCTAGCATTAATTTAGTGCTAGATACCTCCATTTGAGAGACAGGCTTTTTCGAACGGAGGGAGTAGAAGTGTTGATGGTTGTGGTTGTTGTGTGTTGGGAGCATTTGGTGGGTGTCTATGTGGTTGTGAGAGTGACTCTCTTTTGGAGTGTCGCTTTTGTAGTGTTATCGGTTTTCGCCCGGTTTTCCGTAAGTTAACTGGGCAATTCTTTTCTTCTTCATTAATCGATGAGGCAATCATTTTGCCTCCGTTTCGAATAAAAAAAAAATTCAGGCAACTTGCATACAGCAAATGTTTGTTCCTTTTTGCCATCTGGAGGTGTGGGTGTATGAACTATGAAGCGGAGACAAGATGGACACGGCTTGCTGTCTGTTCATCTCCGTTGTTTGTAAGCTTTAGACGGATGACGAGACGAGCAGCCACCATGCAAAAGTGCCCAACAGGAACTTCATCACCATCAGATGGACATTGGAAAAACAAACAGTTGGTGCAAAAAGCCACTTTTTTTCATTGGATTTTTCCTAAGTTGAGTGTTTATTAAAAGCAAACCTTGTTTGGCTAGTAAGGACATCAGCCACGTAGAACTCCGACACCTTTGGTCCACCCAAAACCCCATCATAGGTAAACATCTTCTGAGTAATAATCTGTTTAACTTTCTTAGCCC
Source organism: Aegilops tauschii subsp. strangulata (assembly GCF_002575655.3). Lineage (NCBI taxonomy): Eukaryota > Viridiplantae > Streptophyta > Magnoliopsida > Poales > Poaceae > Aegilops > Aegilops tauschii. The sequence goes on along the minus strand of NC_053041.3, from coordinate 638,927,375 downwards.
CCAAAAAACTAGGGTTTCTTTGCCTCCCGCCGGCGCCGGCGTCGGTCCGCCCCGTTTACCGTGCCCTTAGGGTCATGGGGACGGAGTGGATCCCGGCCCTTGCTGGTGGGAGGGCTCCGTTTTTAGATTTTTTTGAGATTTGTTAGGGTTTGTGTCCTACTCAGGAAGGCGAGACGGCGGCGACTCCCTGAAAATGGAATAAAGGTCTCCTCAGCTAGTCCCCGTTCTGGTGATGCGTCTAGCATCGTCGGTGGGTGTGTGAAGGTGTGTCTCCGGTGGATCTGCCTCTGGTGGATTTGCTCGGATCTGTTCGTCGTTCGTCTTTGTTCGTGTGTCTTCAGGTTGGATCCTTCTTACTTACACTCTTCATCGGCGGCGGTTGCTGTTCTGGTGCGTTGGTTCTACAGGGCCTTAGCACGACGACTTCCCGACTGTCTACTACAACAAGGTTTGTCCGGCTCCGGCGAGGGAGGGGCGATGACAGCAGCGCGCCTTCGGCTTGCTTCAGTGCTTGTAGTCATCGCTAGGTGGTCTACGGATCTGGATGTAATTTTTATTATTTCTAGTGTTCGTTATATTACCATAATTGAAGATGAATAGATCGGAAGTTTATCAAAAAAAAGTAATAATCTGTCACATGACGCACCCAACCCTCTCGAGACTCGAGTGAAAAGATCAAAGATCATCTCACAAGTAACCAAACGAGAGCGTTGAATGTTTTAGCTGTGGTGCAGCCTAGCCTTGCAGCAAACATCAAAGCAGACTTGTGCATGGACAGCCCGGCCAGGAGACCTGAGCCTGAAAGCCCGGCATCTGGGCCGGGCTCGGGCTTCACTTTCTTGCCCAAAGCCTGTCCCAAATAGCCCGAAATGACCATATATTTTTTATTCAAAATATAGGTATAATAAATTAATATAATAACATGAATATTATTATTTTAATTAAAAACAACACTGTTCATGTGTTTTGGGCCGGGCGAGGCCGTGCTCAGACTTGGGATTTTCACTTTGGGCTTTGCCAAGCCCGGCCCAGAAACCGGCCCAGCCTGGGGTATGAACAGGTCTACATCAAAAGAACAAGCCTCCAAATTATACGCTTTGTCTCAAAGAAAGTATGCGCTTGCCGTTTTTTAGCTTCTTCAGACAGTACTGTCAATCCGAAAACAATATATTCGGTTGGAAAACACGAGTGCTACTTTTTGGCTCCCGAGCTCCAACAAGCCCTCCATTCAAAATAATAATCGGAAGTATATTTGTGATAAGTTAAGAAATCCAAGAAATCTAAATTGTATACATCGGAATGCAGTATGACGCCCCTACATTTTATGAAAAGAAACTATTTTCCCAAACTACAAATGCACAAAAAAAAACGGAAATATAATATACTAGCAAACATCGGCAACATTCTTTTTGAGAAATCGGCGGAACCACCGTATTTGTATTAGGAGGAAGTTAGGGATATGTATGTTCTTTCTGTTAGACAATCCCAGGTCTTTGGTTCAATTACGTCGCCCCTCACGGGCGACACGGGGTAAACCTAGCCGTCGGCGCCGGTAGCCCACCCCCTCCGCTCAAACCCCGCGTCGCCGCTGCCGGAGGGCCCGCCGGCGAAGCCGCGCCGGTCCCTGGGATGGCGGCGGCGGGGCACTTCCGCTCTCAACATCGCACCCCGCGGCTACATCACCCCCTCCCCCCCCCCCCCCCCCCCCCCGAGATCTGGTTCCGGCCAGCCGGGCTGCGGCGGGGCGGATCGCCTCCTCCACCACGACGAGCTGGAGGAACCCCCTGATGGCTCCAGATCAAATCTGGCGGACCACCCTCTCATGGCTCCAGATCGGATCTGGCTGACCATCCTCTGTCCATGGTCTGTGTGTCACAGTGTGCCTTTGGCAGAGGGTTAAAGATTCGCGGCGGTTCTCTGTCGACACTACTCCGGTCCCCCGCCTACTCCCTCGATCGGGGGTGGTGGTTCTGGCATCGTGGTTGCTGTCGCAATGTTGCTCGTTCCACTGCGGCGGCTACTTTTGGCGGTGCATCTTTCATGACATTGCTCCGACCATGACGGTCTCTGGACATGTGGGGTTGCCGCGATGAGGTGGCCTTTTGCGTGTGCGGTGCGGGCCGCCGTCGTTGCGATCCTCAGTTGATGGTGGTGATTTAGATCAAATTGGCCAGACGGTGGTGACTGCTGACTCTTCTGCAGTGACTTCCTCTGGATCCACGACAGCGAGGTTATCGAAAAGACTTCAGGAGGTGTTATCTCTTGATCCGGTGGATGACTTTCTGTGGTGTGTTACAAACTATGGACAACGACTTGACGCACATGGATGTTTTGTGTGGCGGCGGCGGTCAAATTGTAGCTGCTGGTATTGCGGAAAAGTGGTGGCGACAACACATGGGTGGCTTTGATGGTGGTGTTGTGAGCACCTGGTCTCGAGCTCCGGGGTGAAAGCCTAGGTCAGACCCGAGTGGTCATACCTGGCAATGGCGATGTTTTCTATGTCGTTACCTTGTTGGAGGCATTGTTCGGATATGTTCAGACTATCTTTTAGGGTGAAAACTTTGATTCCGGCCTTTGTGGTTGGATCCGGCAATGGCGGCGCTTGAGTGTCGCTTCCTTCTTGAAGGCGTTGCTGTTGAAGAACATCGGCCTCCATGTGATGTCAATGGTTGGTGCGGATATGGTCTTAGTTGTAGTTTGTCCATTGCTGATCTGATCGCTTTGGAGTTTTTTTCCTTTTTATTTTCTCTACTCCACGCCTTTGCATAGCTTTTGGTCTTCTGACCTTGCTAGTTATTGGCGTTTTTATTTTTTTGATGTGTGTGTTGGGTTGGCTGTGTGCATTCTAATTATGCAGAGGCCGGGTGTGTGCTCATATTGTATCTCCTCGATGCTCCATTTGAGTCAATAAAACTCACCCTTTATCGAAAAAAAATGTATGACTCGATCGGATCCCATGAACAACGTACATTCGCAGCAGCTACGGAGCGCAATCCAAGCGAACAAGGTGGCTGAGCTATGGCACGGTGTTGCATTGTATCGGCGTGTGGTGGCTGCTTATGATTTGATTAGTACCACATCGCCCGCGGAGGCCGCCTCGGAGCTGCCTATAAGCCGGGTCCCGGCCAGAGCGTTCACCACGCGGCGAGCGTGGTAGAAGCAATTTCAAACAGACAAATTAGTCAACTTGTTATGGGAAGGTGACTCTCTCATTTCTGCGGGGGTTCAAGTGAAGTTGCATGGCTTCGCGGCTTTTGCCATGCGCTTCCGGACTGCCGCACATGTCACACCGCACCCCGTCACGGATGTGCGTAAGCTTTTAGTTTTTCATATTCATATTTATTTTTTAGCTCTATATACTTTCAAATATAAAAAACACGTTTACGCTGGAAATTGGAGCCTTTTCATTTTTCCTTCTTATATTGAATTTTTAACTTCTATATACTCTAAAAAAAAAACAAGTTCGCGCCAGAACTTGAAGCTTTTTCGTTTTTCCTTTTCATATTGAAATTTCACCTTCTATATACTTTCAAATATATAAAAAAAGTTCGCGCTAGAAATTGTTCAACGGCTATCATCACCAACATAGTTCATCATCATAAACAGAGACGATATCTTTCGGATCTGGGAGATTATGCTTCGGTTGACTGCCGACAGCGAGCGCCCAACCAAAATTAGGCTTCCTCAGCCAGATGATCACGTCAGATGCTCCACTGCCATAAAAGAAAGTGTCTGTGATGTTGTACTCGCAGGACGCGAATATGTAAGGAAAAGATGTCATTTGTTCTGTTACCCCCCTCGCAGATTGTAAACGACATGAAGTTCACTGTGAACCACGCGGTGGAGCCGATCAATGAGAAGATCCACCAGATATCCCAGAACATGAAGAAGCATGATAAGGAGAAGAGAACGAATGACAACAACTGCATCGACTCGCCATGGTCCCTGCACAGGGTGATCAACGGAATTGATGATCCACTCCTGAATCGTCAACTCGGACTCCCCTCTTCTGACAATGCCTCTGCTGCATTGTCCCCGGCTTTGGGTGGCCCTAGGGCCGCCCTCCGAAGTGCGCCTCCTCTCCTCATCGACTGAACCAAATTCAAATTTCAGGCAACTTAGAGCAACTCCAACGGGGCGACTAAAACTTCAACGAAGACAACCTCGATCCAACCCCTCACCCGTAGAGGCTATGTGGAAACCCAATAAGGCTCATGCCAAACCCAGCCACCCGCATTGAAGGCAGCGCAGCTCCAACTCTGACGGACAGCCCCGAAGGAGAACCATGCACGGCTGGCGCCGTGGAAGACCACCGAATAGACCACCTGCTTCGAAGGAGCTCCCAAGGAGAACCACACATACAAGGTAGTGAAGTAAAATAGGGCCTCTTGTCCAGTCATCATGCCAAAGAAAATTCTTGGTTCCATCTCCCATCATGGTCTTCTTCTAAGCAGTAAAGTGATCCATATCAATATTTGAGCATGGGAGCTGGGATCCTACCCATGACCTCTTAGGGTTCAACCATTGATGCTAATGACGCCACAACTGGAGGGCATCATGTCCAAACAGAACCTATCAAGGTCGGTAATATCCAAACCAAGGGAAAATCTTCCAATTCAGAGGGGTTGACCTCTAGTCGTTAGAAACTATAGGAGATTCTATCAACCAATGAGCATGCCATCTCGGGAGAGGGACCACATACATAATATAAGTTGTTGAGGACGTGAAAACTAACTAGGTGGAGTGTTCCTCTTGGTCCTTGCAGGTTCTTTACTTTCCATCCTTGTAGTCTTCTATGGATCTTGTCATGAGCGGTTGGATATAATTTTATCATAGCTTTTAAGTACAGTGGTAGACCAAGATAACCAATCTTCATTGGGAAGGTAGTGAGCATATCCTAGAGGTTAAGACCTTTGTATCAGATGGGGAAAACTTTAGTTTTTGGAGAGACTTGTGACAAGGCTAGCTGGTGGTTTCTCCAAATCATTTCAAAATGGCATTAACCGTAAGTAGCTCTTCATTATCCTAGGTATCAAATATTCCCTCATCATTGGCGTAAAGTGATTTTTTTATCAAACCATCAAAGCCTAGATCAACTAGAGGATCCCCCCCCCCCCCCCCACACACACACACATCCGAAGCCAGGTGAAATTGCATATAGCCGCCATGTGTGGTTTTGGTAATTAATTACCATACATATGGACTAATGATTTTAGCAAGATACATTTGTAGGAACATTCCATATGTGTTGCTTCAAGATTGCTGGATTCGAGGGTGAATTTCATCAAGATAATGATATGCTTTGGGTTTTGTGATGAACTGAAACCCCTATGAACTAACTTTCATGAAGTTACATATAAAGAAATGTTCCATCAGAGTGCATTTGATGGATTTGTAATAAATGCCAACAAGATATGGATCAAACATATTTATAGAATGTATTGAACAGAAGAATTCAAGATAAGTCCATGGTGGGCTTGTATGTAGAACCATAATTGAACAAGTCTTGGTGCAAATGGTTCAAATGAATGATTCATTGTGTCCGTCAAGTGAGTGTCTAGAGCATGAACAAGATTGAGTGGTGACCAAAATGATGTCAAGGGGAAACTCAATATGGTCATGGGAGAATTGAGTCAATTATGATCAAGTAGTGAAGCACTAAAGTGAAGTTGATTTTTCTCTTTATAGTATACTAGGTGATCGAATTGAAGTGTTACAATCCCAATATCATTTAACAACAAAAAATATGTTCAACTTTTGATCCAATCCATTCAGTTATGTACTCATAGCTTCTTCGATTTATGAACCATTGGTCGCCCGTACTAGTGCGCACAGATTGGGTAATGCATCGGTGTTACGCGACAAAATCATTTGCCTTCTAAATCCGAGAATGATTTTAAATAACCAAGTGAAATGGTTCAGTTCTTATTCTATGCTTGATTGGTTCAGGTTTTATTGGGCTAAGATTTTTGAGTTTTTTTTGTTTGGGTATGTGGAGGAACCGGCTTAGGTATGGTTGGTTATGGGCTTAAACAGTTTGGTGTATTAGGGGCTACAAATATGGGTCCAAACCAGTTTCTGGTATTTGTTCGTCGCCTCCAACTCCCAGTGAGCAAGCGACCACGCTAAGAAAAGAGAAAGCCATCTCCTTCCTGACACCAGAAACTGAGTTACTTAGAACAACACAAGTAGCATGTCAGGAGGGAGGGGGTACTAAGAACAACACAAGCAGCATGTAGTTGTAACTTGCATGATCTCAAGCCTATGCGCATGTAGCATATTATGAACTTGTTCATCCGGATGCCATGTTATTTAACACATTAATTTAGACGGAAATGTGGGTGTACACCAGCCACTGCAAATCCGATTTGATATTTTTTTTCTTGTGTGATTCTTGATGCCTGACCACTTTTGTACATGTCATACCTAGTAGTCTGACATGTGGGCCCTGTTGGCACACCCACATGTAGCTACAGTGCCCACACATGAATGACCAGGCAACACAACACTAACCCAATCACACATCAACACATTGTTTTCAGCTGGCAACAACATAATATAAGCCGAAATTGCATGAAAAACAGCAACCAGGGACCAATTATTTTTTTGGCTTTCAACATTGGCAACTCTCTCATGTACTTTAACATAAAGATATGATTAAAATATGATATGATCATGATTTGTATTTTTCTGTCTGATGATTTCTCCATCCTTCATTTACCTTTGTCTTCAGATATGCAATCTTATTTCACTTGTTTTCTTCGACTTCTACCATGCTTAGCTCTAAATATTTAATACTTTCTAATTTGTCGTCTTACCAATGATCACTTATTTTGATCATGAACATGGTTGTTGCCTAATCATGACTGTTACCTAATATCATCAATGAAACTTGAGCAGTTCAACAACCAGAAAGCTAATTGTGTGGTGTTTGCTGCTCATGTGGTTCATTTTATATAGTAAAATTTATGCTATTTGATCTGATTGGATAGCATTTTCTCTGCATAGTTTGGGAATTATTGGTCATCTTTACTTATCTTTTCATACAATTACAGTATCATGTATCGCTCTACATATCATGTATCGCTCTACAATTATAGTATATGTTCATATAACATAAAAACTAGTAATTTATATTTTTGTAGATGTAGGATTCCACATATGTGCAATATTCTTTATGTCAAGCTATGAATTCAGAAATGAACATTACCTTCTGTTTTGTTTGCTAATTGAGACTTCATCCTTTCGGTTGATTATATTCATGGCTGCTGGGTTTGTTCATGCCCGTCTTCATAGATACAAGATTTAACAAGTCTTCACATATCACCCAAGAAGCTGCATTTGTTCGTGGCCGTGCTTGAGAAATGTAACATGTTATGCATCTTAGACATTATTAACTAATCTATAATACCTGAATAGTTCATTCCCACTATGTTATTTCTCTTGACATGCAGCCTATCCACATCAGCAGCACTGCCACGTCAACGATTAGTTAGAGACTTACATATGGGACCAACCACAGTTCAAAACAGACATGTTTGCTTCAGTTTCTATCTCTTGGACCCACGAGAGAGCCTCCGCACGTCATCCAGCCCAGCCCATCTCCCCCGCTTTCAGAGTCTTAAACGGACGAGGGTAGAAATAGAAAAAAACTCCTGCAGTACCACCGCTCATCCAGCACAGGGCAACCCAATCTGCCCATCGTTCTCCCGCACGGCCGCCGGTCCTCCCGCGCAGGCGATACCAACCCAACCTGACACCACTGGAGCGCCGCCGATTCGCTGCCCTCCTCCTCTCTTCCATCCAGTTTCCTTCTCCTCCCGTCGCGCGCTGCACGCCCACGGCGACCACACCTTCGCGCCTCACATGCGCGTCGCCGCCGCTGTAGGCCTCCTCTGCAGCCCGGCCAAATCTGGCTGCCACCTCGAGGTCAGTGCCGTTCCTCACCGCGCCATGGCCCCCGCCCTCGCGCGCGCGTCGCCCGCCTCACAACACACCGTCCGCTCGCGCTACCCGTTGATACGTCTCCAACGTATCTATAAGTTTTTTATTGTTTCATGCTATTATATATTCTGTTTTGGATGTTTAATGGGTTTTATTATACACTTTTATATTCTTTTTAGGACTAACCTATTAACCGGAGGCCCAATCCAAATTGCTGTTTTTTTTGCCTATTTCAGTGTTTCGAAGGAAAGGAATATCAAACGGAGTCCAAACGGAATGAAACCTTCGCGAACGTGATTTTCGGAACAAACGTGATTCAGAGGACTTGGAGTGGACGTCAAGAAACGAACGAGGAAGCCACGAGGCAGGGAGGCGCGCCTGCCCCCCTGGGCGCGCCCCCACCCTCGTGGGCCCCTCGTAGCTCTCTTGACCGATCTCTTTCGCCTATATATACTCATATACCCAGGAAACATCAGACACGGAGCCAAAACCCTATTTCCACCGCCGCAACCTTCTGTACCCGTGAGATCCCATCTTGGGGCCTTTTCCGGCGCTCCGCCGGAGGGGCATCGATCATGGAGGGCTTCTACATCAACACCATAGCCTCTCCGATGATGTGTGAGTAGTTTACCTCAGACCTTCGGGTCCATAGTTATTAGCTAGATGGCTTCTTCTCTCTCTTTGGATCTCAATACAAAGTTCTCCTCGATCTTCTTGGAGATCTATTTGATGTAACTCTTCTTTTTGCGGTGTGTTTGTCGAGATCCGATGAATTATGGGTTTATGATCAAGATTATCTATGAACAATATTTGAATCTCCTCTGAATTCTTTTATGTATGATCGGTTATCTTTGCAAGTCTCTTTGAATTATCACTTTGGTTTGGCCTACTAGATTGATATTTCTTGCAATGGGAGAAGTGCTTAGCTTTGGGTTCAATCTTGTGGTGCTCGATCCCGGTGACAGCAGGGGAAACGACACGTATTGTATTGTTGCCATCGAGGATAAAAAGATGGGGTTTATATCATGTTGCATGAGTTTATCCCTCTACATCATGTCATCTTGCTTAAAGCGTTACTCCGTTCTTATGAACTTAATACTCTAGATGCATGCTGGATAGCGGTCGATGTGTGGAGTAATAGTAGTAGATGCAGGCAGGAGTTGGTCTACTTGTCACGGACGTGATGCCTATATACATGATCATACCTAGATATTCTCATAACTATGCTCAATTCTATCAATTGCTCGACAGTAATTCGTTTACCCACCGTAATACTTATGCTCTTGAGAGAAGCCACTAGTGAAACCTATGGCCCCCGGGTCTATTTACCATCATATTAATCTCCCGTCAACAAGCTATTTCTGGCGCCGTTTATTTTTGCTTTCTTTACTTTTAGTCTTTATTATAAAAATACCAAAAATATTATCTTATCATCTCTGTCAGATCTCACTCTCGTAAGTGACCGTGAAGGGATTGACAACCCCTTTATCGCGTTGGTTGCGAGGTTCTTATTTGTTTGTGTAGGTGCGTGGGACTTGAGCGTGGTCTCCTACTGGATAGATACCGTGGTTCTCAAAAACTGAGGGAAATACTTATGATACTTTACTGCATCACCCTTTCCTCTTCAAGGGAAAACCAACGCAGTGCTCAAGAGGTAGCAAGAAGGATTTCTGGCGCCGTTGCCGGGGAGTCTACGCACAAGTCAAGACATACCAAGTACCCATCACAAACTCTTATCCCTCGCATTACATTATTTGCCATTTGCCTCTCGTTTTCCTCTCCCCCACTTCACCCTTGTCGTTTTATTCGCCCTCTCTTTCCGTTCTCTTTCTTCTCGTGTTTCTTGAGTTTGCAGCCATTATGTCTGAATCCGGGGAGGCCATCGTTAATGAAGGCAATAATGATAACATGGGAAACTTTGATGCTTTCGATGATCCTCTTGAGGAACCTACTATCTTGCATACTAAAAAGTTCTGAGTCGGTAGTGGTAATATCATTGGGAAAGGAGTTATTCAAGATTTCTTTACTTGTGTCGGTGCTTTGCCCATCATGGGTGGCTCTATTCTTCATAGAACTAGTAGCCTTGCGGATGCGATATCTTTGCTCGTAGTTTAACTTGAAAGGCAATTTCTTCATATGCATCCTTGCATACAAAGAATTTTCCTAGAATTTTCTAATATTGAGCATTCTTCTGTTAAGCGTGCCGCTACTATCTTTTTGGCTCATGATTTCAGATTTATAATGAAAGAGGCTAGAGAATTTTTTGCACATTATAGGGTAGATGCTAGTCATCCTCCCATAGAAGCTATCCTTTTTAACCAAGAAGACATGATGCGTTTACAATCTTTGGATCATGCTGCTTATAATGAAAATCTTAGAAAGAAGGTTCCAGCCGATGTTCCAATTGATAGAATTTCTGAGCTTAATGATGATTTTGCCATTCAGAATAATGGGTTAGGTTTTTCTCTTGAACAAAGGCTTGTGACTTTTTGCCAAAAAAATGCTTGTAATGATGATTTAGTTGTGGAATATAAGGGGCCAAAGGAGGAACCCATACCTCCCGAGATTGATCTTGGGGACTTTTGTCCCATTAAATTTAGCCATTTTGATTATTTTTGCTTGCCTCAAAGAAAACTTGCTGCTGAACGTAGAGAATACGAGAGAAGTTTTCATGACTTGCCGTACCATTATTATGGTAATACTTAGATCTATCCTTGTTTTTATGCCTAGCTAAGGGCGTTAAACGATAGTGCTTGTTGGGAGGCAACCCAATTTTATTTTAGTTTTTTGCTTTTTGGTTCTGTTTAGGAATAAATATTTGATCTAGCCTCTGGTTAGATTTGTTTTTGTGTTTTAATTAGTGTTTGTGCCAAGTAGAACCAATAGGATCTTCTTGGATGATAGTTATTTGATCTTGCTGAAAAAGTCAGAAACTTTCGGCTCACGAAAACAATTGTTTAAACTCACCAGAGCATGATAAATTACCGATTCTTTTTGCAGTAGATCAGTACGCAAATTGTACAGGTTGTCCTAGTTTTTCAGGATTTTTGGAGTTCCAGAAGTTTTCGAAAAAATCTGATTAGTACAGACTGTTCTGTTTTTTGACAGATTCTGTTTTTCGTGTGTTGTTTGCTTATTTTGATGAATCTATTGCTAGTAAAAGAGCTTATAAACCATAGAGAAGTTGGAATACAGTAGGTTTAACACCAATATAAATAAAGAATGAGTTCATTACAGTACTTTGAAGTGGTATTTTGTTTTATTTCGCTAACGGAGCTCACGAGATTTTTTGTTAAGTTTTGTGTTGTGAAGTTTTCAAGTTTTGGGTAAAGATTTGATAGATTATGGAACAAGGAGTGGCAAGAGCCTAAGCTTGGGGATGCCCAAGGCACCCCAAGGTAAAATCCAAGGACACCAAAAAGTCTAAGCTTGGGGATGCCCCGGAAGGCATCCCCTCTTTTGTCTTCAACCATCCGTAACTTTACTTGGAGCTATATTTTTATTCACCACATGATATGTGTTTTGCTTGGAGCGTCTTGTATGATTCGAGTCTTTGCTTTTTAGTTCACCACAATCATCCTTGCTGTACACACCTTTTGAGAGAGACACACATTATTCCGAATTTGTTAGAATACTCTATGTGCTTCACTTATATCTTTTGAGCTAAACAATTTTGCTCTAGTGCTTCACTTATATCTTTTAAAGCACGGTGGTGGTTATATTTTATAGAAATTATTAATCTCTCATGCTTCACTTATATAATTTTGAGAGTCCTTAGAACAGCATGGCAATTTGCTTTGGTTATGAAATTAGTCCTAATATGATAGGCATTGATACGTCTCCGTCGTATCTACTTTTCCAAACACTTTTGCCCTTGTTTTGGACTCTAACTTGCATGATTTGAATGGAACTAACCCGGACTGACGCTGTTTTCAGCAGAATTGCCATGGTGTTATTTTTGTGCAGAAACAAAAGTCCTCGGAATGACCTGAAAATCAACGGAGAATTATTTTGGAATTAATAAAAAATACTGGCGAAAGAATCAAGGCCAGGGGGCCACACCCTGTCCACGAGTGGGCCCCCTGGAGCTCCACCGACCTCAACTCCAACTCTATATATTCGTGTTCGGGGAAAAAAAGCCAGAGAGAAGGATTCACCGCGTCTTACGATACGGAGCCGCCGCCAAGCCCTAATCTCTCTCGGGAGGGCTGATCTGGAGTCCGTTCGGGGCTCCGGAGAGGGGAATCCGTCGCCATCGTCATCATCAACCATCCTCCATCACCAATTTCATGATGCTCACCGCCGTGCGTGAGTAATTCCATCATAGGCTTGCTAGACGGTGATGGGTTGGATGAGATTTATCATGTAATCGAGTCAGTTTTGTTAGGGTTTGATCCCTAGTATCCACTATGTTCTGAGATTGATGTTGCTATGACTTTGCTATGCTTAATGCTTGTCACTAGGGCCCGAGTGCCATGAATTCAGATCTGAACCTATTATGTTTTCATGAATATATGTGAGTTCTTGATCCTATCTTGCAAGTCTATAGTCATCTACTATGTGTTATGATCCAGCAACCCCGAAGTGACAATAATCGGGACCACTCCCGGTGATGACCATAGTTTGAGGAGTTCATGTATTCACTATGTGTTAATGCTTTGGTCCGGTACTCTATTAAAAGGAGGCCTTAATATCCCTTAGTTTCCATTAGGACCCCGCTGCCATGGGAGGGTAGGACAAAAGATGTCATGCAAGTTCTTTTCCATAAGCACGTATGACTATATTCGGAATACATGCCTACATTACATTGATGAATTGGAGCTAGTTCTGTGTCACCCTATGTTATAATTGTTGCATGAATAATCGCATCCGGCATAAATCTCCATCACCGATCCAATGCCTACGAGCTTTTCACATATTGTTCTTCGCTTATTTACTTTACCGTTGCCACTGTTACAATCACTACAAAACTATCACTGTTACTTTTGCCACCATTACCGTTACTTCCATATTACTTTGCTACTAAATACTTTGCTGCAGATACTAAGTTACCCAGGTGTGGTTGAACTGACAACTCAACTGCTAATACCTGAGAATATTCTTTGGCTCCCCTTGTGTCGAATCAATAAATTTGGGTTGAATACTCTACCCTCGAAAACTGTTGCGATCCCCTATACTTGTGGGTTATCAAGACTATTTTATGGCACCGTTGACGGGGAGCATAGCTCTATTCTTTGAGTCACTAGGGATTTATATCTGCTGGTCACTATGAAGAACTTGAAAGACGAGAAAACAAAAATTTATCCCTCAACTACGAGGGGAGGTAAGGAACTGCCATCTAGCTCTGCACTTGATTCACCTTCTGTTTTGAGTAAGCTTGCGACACCTAAACCTGCTTCTGCTATTAATTCTGATATGTCGCATGTTATTGATGATGCCATTTCTTCTATGCATGATACTTATGATGAAACTATTTCTATGCTTGATACTACTGTGCCACTTGGTGAATTTCTTGATGAACAACTTGCTAGGGCTAGAGAGAATGAAATTATTGAAACTGATAATATTGATGAAAGTGATGATGAAGATTCTCCCAATAGATATGAATTGCCTGTTGTGCCCGAGGGGTATGTTATGGATGAAGAAACTGCTAGAGACTTTCTTGCTTACAATGATAGAAGTGATCTTAAGAAATTATTAGTTAAGCTGAAAGAAAAAACTCTAAATGCTAGAATGAAATATGACCCTGCTTATGCTACTTCACCTATCTTTGTTACTGATAAGGATTATGAATTCTCTGTTGATCCTGATATAATTACTTTGGTTGAATCTGATCATTTTTATGGTTATGAATCTGAAACTGTTGTGGCACATCTTACTAAATTAAATGATATAGCCACCCTGTTCACTAATGATGAGAAAACTCGCTACTATTATATCCTTAAATTATTTCCGTTCTCATTAAAGGGTGATGCTAAGATATGGTTTAATTCTCTTGATCCTAGTTGTGTGCGTAGTCCCCAGGATATGATTTATTACTTCTCTGCTAAATATTTCCCCGCTCATAAGAAACAAGCTGCTTTAAGGGAAATATATAATTTTGTGCAAATTGAAGAAGAGAGTCTCCCACAAGCTTGGGGAGGCTTCTCCAATTACTTAATGCTTTGCCTGATCATCCTCTCAAGAAAAACGAAATACTTGATATCTTTTATAATGGACTAACCGATGCTTCCAGAGACCACCTGGATAGTTGTACTGGTTGTGTTTTCAGGGAAAGAACAGCTGATGAAGCTGAAATTCTATTGAATAATATGTTGACCAATGAAAACAATTGGACACTTCCTGAACCAACTCCTAAGCCAACTCCGAAGAAAAGGGGTATTCTATTTCTCAGTCCTAAAGATATGCAAGAGGCAAAGAAATCTATGAAAGAAAAGGGTATAAAAGCTGAAGATGGTAAGAATTTACCTCCTATTGAAGAAATACATGGTCTTAATTTGTCGCCTGTTGAAGAAATACATGGTCTTGATAACCCGACACAGGTAGTAAAGGTAAATTCTCTCCATAGATTTGATGAAGGTGATATTCCTCGTTATAAGTCTGCTAGCCAATGCTTAGATGAGTTTGATAATTTTATTGTCAAACAAGAAAACTTCAATGCTTATGTTGGTAGAAAATTGAAACACAATGCTGATATGCTTGAACACTTGAGTGATTATATGTCTAGAGTTAAAGGTGAACTTAAACTCATTAGTAAACATGCTTCTATGGTTACCACTCAAGTAGAACAAGTACTTAAAGCTCAGAATGATTTGCTCAATGAATTGAATAGTAAGAATAATGACTTTGCTGTTAGAGTTGCAACTAGAGGAGGTAAAGTGATCCAGGAACCTTTGTATCCTGAGGGCCACCCTAAGAGAATTGAGCAGGATTCTCAGAGAACTAATGTAGATGCACCTAGTCCTTCTAAAAAGAAGAAAAACAAAAATGATAGGACTTTGCATCTTCTAGTGAACCTGTTGTAGACACACCTGAGAATCCCAATGATATTTCTATCTCTGATGCTGAAACACAATCTGGAAATGAACATGAACCTAGTGATAATGTTAATGATGATGTTCATGTTGATGCTCAACCTAGTAATGACAATGATCTAGAAATTGAACCTGCAGTTGATCTTGATAACCCACAATCCAAGAATCAACGTTATGATAAGAGAGAATTTGTTGCTAGGAAGCACGGTAAAGAAAGAGAACCATGGGTTCAGAAACCCATGCCTTTTCCTCCCAAACCATCCAAGAAAAAGGATGATGAGGATTTTGAGTGCTTTGCCGAAATGATTAGACCTATCTTCTTGCGTATGCGTTTTACTGATATGATTAAAATGAATCCTTATGCTAAGTATATGAAAGATATTGTTACAAATAAGAGAAAGATACCGGAAGCTGAAATTTCCACCATGCTTGCTAATTATACTTTTAAGGGTGGAATACCAAAGAAACTTGGAGATCCAGGAGTACCCACTATACCATGCTCCATTAAAAGAAATTATGTTAGAACTGCTTTATGTGATCTTGGAGCCGGTTTTAGTGTTATGACTCTCTCTTTATATCGCAAACTTGATTTGAATAAGTTGACACCTACTGAAATATCTTTGCAAATGGCTGATAAATCAACTGCTATACCTGTCGGTATTTGTGAGGATGTGCCTTTTGTGGTTGCGAACGTTACTATTTTAACAGACTTTGTTATTCTTGATATTCCCGAGGACGATAGTATGTCTATTATTCTTGGAAGACCCTTTTTGAATACTGTAGGGGCTGTTATTGATTGCAACAAAGGCAATGTCACTTTTCATGTTAATGGTAATGAGCATACGGTACACTTTCCGAGGAAACAACCTCAAGTCCACAGTATCAATTCTATTGGAAAAATTCCATCGATTATTATTGGAGGTTTTGAATTTACTCTTCCTACTGTCAAAAAGAGATATGATATTATTATTGTTGGGGATGTGCATATCCCCATTGAGGTAACATAGTGTTATTCGAAATTTCTCCGGTTCCATGTTATTCGGAATGAGTTTGTTAACAAGACTTGATCAACCTTGTTAGTGGATTCCTTTTGATGAGCATGGGATGGATGAAGTTAGAAAGCACAACTCTCTGTACCCTCCTTTTACTTTCTGTTATTTAGAATAAATAAAGCAAAAATAATATTTTCTGTCAGTTTTCTGAATTATCCGTGTAATAAAAAAATACCCCGAAAATAAAAGTTCTTCAAATGCCCCGAAATTGAAATATGATTTTTTCTGGAATATTTGAGAATATCTGGCACTGAGAACACAACAGGGGGAGCAA
This sequence comes from Aegilops tauschii subsp. strangulata, assembly GCF_002575655.3. NCBI lineage: Eukaryota > Viridiplantae > Streptophyta > Magnoliopsida > Poales > Poaceae > Aegilops > Aegilops tauschii. The sequence goes on along the minus strand of NC_053041.3, from coordinate 638,911,071 downwards.
GCACCTGGCCACGAGGGTCCAGGGCGCGCCCACCCCCTGGGCGCGCCCCCTGCCTCGTGGGCCCATGGTGGCTCCCCTCCACTTATTCTAGCAACCACACACTCCTTCTTCCTCCCAAAAAATCACCAACCAGCTCAAGCACGAGTTCTTGCTCATTTTTCTGCCATTTTCGATCTCCTTGCTCAAAGCCCCTCTCACAAAACTGCTTTGGGGGATTGTTCCTTGGTATGTGACTCCTCCAATGGTCCAATTAGTTTTTGTTCTAGTGCTTTATTCATTGCAAATTTTTGCTGCCTAGGTGACCATGTTCTTGAGCTTGCATGTCAAATTTATATGGTTCCAAGTAGTTCTAATGCATGTGATAGTCTCTAGGCACTTGTGGGAGTAGTTTCTATCAATTTTGTTGAGCTTGGTTCACTTTTATTTGAAGTTACTAAAAATTTCAGAAATTTTCAGAGAATGATGAAGAGATTTTTGAGGGGCTCTTCGAGCCGAAGCTCGAAGGATAAGCAAAGTGAAGAAGAAGAAGAGAGGCCCAAATATAATCTCCCTCGCACCGCGGAAGTTCGGCCGTGTGAATGGCCTTGTGATGATTTCATGAGAGCAGCCGGGATTTATGATGATTTGAGTTGGCTGATAATGCAGGCCTCACCGACTTCCTCCGCGACCAACACGAACAGTATCTCTTACTGACTAATATCTTTGTGCACAATTTTCATTTCCATGCTAGGAGGTCACCACCTTCGGTGGATTTTTATTCATATGATGAGTATAAGGAGATGCCCCTCTCTGAATTTTGGGAGGTTTGCAAATTGCCCTCTTTGGGTAGCGTAGAGGAACCACATCGTGACAATTGTTGGAAATATGCCCTAGAGGCAATAATAAATGGTTATTATTATATTTCTTTGTTCATGGTAATTGTCTATTATTCATGCTATAATTGTATTATCCGGAAATCGTAATACATGTGTGAATACATAGACCACAAAGTGTCCCTAGTAAGCCTCTAGTTGACTAGCTCGTTGATCGACAGATAGTCATGGTTTCCTGACTATGGACATTGGATGTCATTGATAACGGGATCACATCATTAGGAGAATGATGTGATGGACAAGACCCAATCCTAAGCATAGCATAAAAGATCGTGTAATTTCGTTTGCTAGAGCTTTTCCAATGTCAAATTATCTTTTCCTTAGACCATGAGATCGTGCAACTCCCGGATACCGTAAGAGTGCTTTGGGTGTGCCAAACGTCACAACGTAACTGGGTGACTATAAAGGTGCACTACGGGTATCTCCGAAAGTGTCTGTTGGGTTGGCACGGATCGAGACTGGGATTTGTCACTCCGTGTGACGGAGAGGTATCTCTGGGCCCACTCGGTAATGCATCATCATAATGAGCTCAATGTGACTAAGGCGTTAGTCACGGGATCATGCATTGCGGTACGAGTAAAGAGACTTGCCGGTAACGAGATTGAACAAGGTATTGGGATACCGACGATCGAATCTCGGGCAAGTAACATACCGATTGACAAAGGGAATTGCATACGGGATTGATTGAATCCTCGACACAGTGGTTCATCCGATGAGATCATCGTGGAACATGTGGGAGCCAACATGGGTATCCAGATCCCGCTGTTGGTTATTGACCGGAGAGGCGTCTCGGTCATGTCTGCATGTCTCCCGAACCCGTAGGGTCTACACACTTAAGGTTCGGTGACGCTAGGGTTGTAGAGATATATGTACGCGGAAACCTGAAAGTTGTTCGGAGTCCCGGATGAGATCCCGGACGTCACGAGAGGTTCCGGAATGGTCCGGAGGTGAAGAATTATATATAGGAAGTCCAGTTTCGGCCACCGGGAAAGTTTCGGGGGTTACCGGTATTGTACCGGGACCACCGGAAGGGTCCCGGGGGTCCACCGGGTGGGGCCACCTATCCCGGAGGGCCCCGTGGGCTGAAAGTGGAAGGGAACCAGCCCATAGTGGGCTGGGGCGCCCCCCTTGGGCCTCCCCCCATGCGCCTAGGGTTGGGAACCCTAAGGGGGGGAGTTCCCCCTTGCCTTGGGGGGCAAGGCAACCCCTTTCCCCCTTGTGGCCGCCGCCCCCCCTTGAGATCCCATCTCTTGGGGCCGGCGCCCCCCCAGGGGGCCTATATAAAGGGGGGGGGGAGGGAGGGCAGCACACAACAGCCTTGGGCGCCTCCCTCCTCCCCTGCAACACCTCTCTCTCTCGCGCAGAAGCTCGGCAAAGCCCTGCCAGAGAACCGCTACATCCACCACCACGCCGTCGTGCTGCTGGATCTCCATCAACCTCTCCTTTCCCCTTGCTGGATCAAGAAGGAGGAGACGTCGCTGCACCGTACGTGTGTTGAACGCGGAGGTGCCGTCCGTTCGGCACTCGGTCATCGGTGATTTGGATCACGGCGAGTATGACTCCGTCATCCACGTTCATTGGAACGCTTCCGCTCGCGATCTACAAGGGTATGTAGATGCACTCCCTTCCCCTCGTTGCTAGTACACTCCATAGATGCATCTTGGTGAGCATAGGAAAATTTTAAATTATGCTACGATTCCCAACAGTGGCATCATGAGCCAGGCCTATGCGTAGTTACTATGCACGAGTAGAACACAAAGCAGTTGTGGGCGTTGAGTTTGCCAATTCTTCTTGCCGCTACTAGTCGTTTCTTGTTTCGGCGGTATTGTAGGATGAAGCGGCCCGGACCGACCTTACACGTATGCTTACGTGAGACAGGTTCCACCGACTGACATGCACTAGTTGCATAAGGTGGCTAGCGGGTGTCTGTCTCTCCTACTTTAGTCGGAACGGATTCGATGAAAAGGGTCCTTATGAAGGGTAAATAGAAATTGGCAAATCACGTTGTGGTCATACGTAGGTAAGAAAACGTTCTTGCTAGAAACCTACAAACCACGTAAAAACTTGCAACAACAATTAGAGGACGTCTAACTTGTTTTTGCAGCAAGTGCTATGTGATGTGATATGGCCAGAAGATGTGATGAATGATATATGTGATGTATGAGATTGATCATATTCTTGTAATAGGAATCACGACTTGCATGTCGATGAGTATGACAACCGGCAGGAGCCATAGGAGTTGTCTTTATTATTTTGCATGACCTGCGTGTCATTGAATAACGCCATGTAATTTACTTTACTTTGTTGCTAAACGCGTTAGCCATACAAGTAGAAGTAATCGTTGGCGTGACGACTTCATGAAGACACAATGATGGAGATCATGATGATGGAGATCATGATGATGGAGATCATGGTGTCATGCCGGTGACAAAGATGATCATGGTGCCCCGAAGATGGAGATCAAAGGAGCATGATGATATTGGCCATATCATGTCACTATTTGATTGCATGTGATGTTTATCATATTTTTGCATCTTATTTGCTTAGAACGACAGTAGTAAGTAAGATGATCCCTTATAATAATTTCAAGAAAGTGTTCACCCTAACTGTGCACCGTTGCGAAGGTTCGTTGTTTCGAAGCACCACGTGATGATCGGGTGTGATAGATTCTAACGTTCGAATACAACGGGTGTTGACGAGCCTAGCATGTACAGACATGGCCTCGGAACACACGCAATACACTTAGGTTGACTTGACGAGCCAAGCATGTACAGACATGGCCTCGGAACACGGAGGACCGAAAGGTCGAGCATGAGTCATATAGAAGATACGATCAACATGGAGATGTTCACCGATCTTGACTAGTCCGTCTCACGTGATGATCGGACACGGCCTAGTTGACTCGGATTATGTTTCACTTAGATGACTAGAGGGATGTCTATCTGAGTGGGAGTTCATTAAATAATTTGATTAGATGAACTCAATTATCATGAACTTAGTCTAAAATCTTTACACTATGTCTTGTAGATCAAATGGCCAACATTGTCCTCAATTTCAACGCGTTCCTAGAGAAAACCAAGCTGAAAGATGATTGCAGCAATTATACGGACTGGGTCCGGAACCTGAGGCTCATCCTCATAGTAGCCAAGAAAGATTATGTCTTAGAAGCACCGCTAGGTGAAGCACCAATCCCTGAGAACCGAGACGTTATGAACGCTTGGCAGCAGCGTGCTGATGATTACTCCCTCGTTCAGTGTGGCATGCTTTACAGCTTAGAACCGGGTCTCCAAAAGCGTTTTGAGAAACATGGAGCATATGAGATGTTCGAGGAGCTGAAACTGGTTTTTCAAGCTCATGCCCGGGTCGAGAGATATGAAGTCTCCGACAAGTTCTTCAGCTGTAAAATGGAGGAGAACAGTTCTGTTAGTGAGCACATACTCAGAATGTCTGGGTTGCACAACCGCTTGTCTCAGCTGGGAGTTAATCTCCCGGATGACGCGGTCATTGACAGAATCCTCCAGTCGCTTCCACCAAGCTACAAGAGCTTTGTGATGAACTACAATATGCAGGGGATGGAAAAGACCATTCCCGAGGTATATTCAATGCTGAAATCAGCGGAAGGGGAGATCAGAAAAGAACATCAAGTGTTGATGGTGAATAAAACCACTAAGTTCAAGAAGGGCAAGGGTAAGAAGAACTTCAAGAAGGACGGCAAGGGAGTTGCCGCGCCCGGTAAACCAGTTACCGGGAAGAAGTCAAAGAATGGACCCAAGCCCGAGACTGAGTGCTTTTATTGCAAGGGAAGTGGTCACTGGAAGCGGAACTGCCCCAAATATTTAGCAGACAAGAAGAAGGCCGGCAACACCCAAGGTATATGTGATATACAAGTAATTGATGTGTACCTTACCAGTACTCGTAGTAGCTCCTGGGTATTTGATACCGGTGCGGTTGCTCATATTTGTAACTCAAAGCAGGAACTACGGAATAAACGGAGACTGGCAAAAGACGAGGTGACGATGCGCGTCGGGAATGGTTCCAAGGTCGATGTGATCGCCGTTGGCACGCTACCTCTGCATCTACCCACGGGATTAGTTTTAAACCTCAATAATTGTTATTTAGTGCCAGCTTTGAGCATGAACATTGTATCTGGATCTCGTTTAATTCGAGATGGCTACTCATTTAAATATGAGAATAATGGTTGTTCTATTTATTTGAGAGATATGTTTTATGGTCATGCCCCGCTGGTCAATGGTTTATTTTTGATGAATCTCGAACGTGATGTTACACATGTTCATAGTGTGAATACCAAAAGATGTAAAGTTGATAACGATAGTCCCACATACTTGTGGCACTGCCGCCTTGGTCACATTGGTGTCAAGCGCATGAAGAAGCTCCATGCAGATGGACTTTTGGAGTCTCTTGATTACGAATCATTTGACACGTGCGAACCATGCCTCATGGGTAAGATGACCAAGACTCCGTTCTCCGGAACAATGGAGCGAGCAACAAACTTATTGGAAATCATACATACCGATGTGTGTGGTCCAATGAGTGTTGAGGCTCGCGGAGGATATCGTTATGTTCTCACTCTCACTGATGATTTAAGTAGATATGGGTATGTCTACCTAATGAAACACAAGTCTGAAACCTTTGAAAAGTTCAAGGAATTTCAGAGTGAAGTTGAGAATCAACGTGATAGGAAAATAAAATTCTTACGATCAGATCGTGGTGGAGAATATTTAAGTCACGAGTTTGGTGCACACTTAAGGAAATGTGGAATAGTTTCACAACTCACGCCGCCTGGAACACCTCAGAGAAATGGTGTGTCCGAACGTCGTAATCGCACTCTATTGGATATGGTGCGATCTATGATGTCTCTTACCGATTTACCGCTCTCATTTTGGGGTTATGCTTTAGAGACTGCCGCATTCACTTTAAATAGGGCACCGTCTAAATCCGTTGAGACGACACCGTATGAATTATGGTTTGGGAAGAAACCTAAGCTGTCGTTTCTAAAAGTTTGGGGATGCGATGCTTATGTCAAGAAACTTCAACCTGAAAAGCTCGAACCCAAGTCGGAAAAATGCGTCTTCATAGGATACCCTAAGGAAACTATTGGGTATACCTTCTACCTCAGATCCGAAGGCAAGATCTTCGTTGCCAAGAACGGGTCCTTTCTAGAGAAGGAGTTTTCTCGAAAGAATTGAGTGGGAGGAAAGTGGAACTTGATGAGGTGATAGTCACCCCTTCCGAACCGGAAAGTAGCGCAGCGCGGGAAAATGTTCCTGTGGTGCCTACACCGACTGGGGAGGAAGTTAATGATGATGATCATGAAACTTCAGATCAAGTTACTGAACTTCGTAGGTCCACAAGGACACGTTCTGCACCAGAGTGGTACGGCAACCCTGTCCTGGAAATCATGTTGTTAGACAATGGTGAACCTTCGAACTATGAAGAAGCGATGGCGGATCCGGATTCCGACAAATGGCTAGAAGCCATGAAATCCGAGATAGAATCCATGTATGAAAACAAAGTATGGACTTTGACTGACTTGCCCGATGAGCGGCGAGCCATAGAAAACAAATGGATCTTTAAGAAGAAGACGGACGCAGATGGTAGTGTGACCATCTACAAAGCTCGACTTGTCGCTAAGGGTTATCGGCAAGTTCAAGGGGTTGACTACGATGAGACTTTCTCACCCGTAGCGAAGCTGAAGTCCGTCCGAATCATGTTAGCAATTGTCGCATACTATGATTATGAGATATGGCAGATGGACGTCAAAACGGCATTCCTTAATGGCTTCCTTAAGGAAGAGTTGTATATGATACAGCCGGAAGGTTTTGTCGATCCTAAGAATGCTAACAAAGTATGCAAGCTCCAGCGCTCAATTTATGGGCTGGTGCAAGCATCTCGGAGTTGGAACATTCGCTTTGATGAGATGATCAAAGCGTTTGGGTTTACACAGACTTATGGAGAAGCCTGTGTTTACAAGAAAGTGAGTGGGAGCTCTGTAGCATTTCTCATATTATATGTAGATGACATACTATTGATGGGAAATGATATAGAATTCTTGGAAAGTATAAAGGCCTATTTGAATAAGTGTTTTTCAATGAAGGACCTTGGAGAAGCTGCTTATATATTAGGCATCAAGATATATAGGGATAGATCAAGACGCCTCATTGGTCTTTCACAGAGTACATACCTTGACAAGATATTGAAGAAGTTCAATATGGATCAGTCCAAGAAGGGGTTCTTGCCTGTATTGCAAGGTGTGCAATTGAGCACGGCTCAATGCCCGACCACGGCAGAAGATATAGAAGAGATGAGTGTCATCCCCTATGCCTCGGCCATAGGGTCTATTATGTATGCCATGCTGTGTACCAGACCTGATGTAAACCTTGCCGTAAGTTTGGTAGGAAGGTACCAAAGTAATCCCGGCAAGGAACACTGGACAGCGGTCAAGAATATCCTGAAGTACCTAAAGAGGACTAAGGATATGTTTCTCGTTTATGGAGGTGACGAAGAGCTCGTCGTAAAGGGTTACGTCGACGCTAGCTTCGACACAGATCTGGATGACTCGAAGTCACAGACCGGATACGTGTATATTTTGAATGGAGGAGCAGTAAGCTGGTGCAGTTGCAAGCAAAGCGTCGTGGCGGGATCTACATGTGAAGCGGAGTACATGGCAGCCTCGAAGGCAGCACAGGAAGCAGTCTGGATGAAGGAGTTCATTACCGACCTAGGGGTGATTCCCAATGCGTCGGGCCCAATGACTCTCTTCTGTGACAACACTGGAGCTATAGCCCTTGCGAAGGAGCCCAGGTTTCACAGGAAGACCAGGCATATCAAGCGTCGCTTCAACTCCATTCGTGAAAGTGTTCAAAATGGAGACATAGATATTTGTAAAGTACATACGGACCTGAATGTAGCAGATCCGTTGACTAAACCTCTCCCTAGGGCAAAACACGATCAACACCAGGACGTAATGGGTGTTCGATTCATCACAATGTAACTAGATTATTGACTCTAGTGCAAGTGGGAGACTGTTGGAAATATGCCCTAGAGGCAATAATAAATGGTTATTATTATATTTCTTTGTTCATGGTAATTGTCTATTATTCATGCTATAATTGTATTATCCGGAAATCGTAATACATGTGTGAATACATAGACCACAAAGTGTCCCTAGTAAGCCTCTAGTTGACTAGCTCGTTGATCGACAGATAGTCATGGTTTCCTGACTATGGACATTGGATGTCATTGATAACGGGATCACATCATTAGGAGAATGATGTGATGGACAAGAACCAATCCTAAGCATAGCATAAAAGATCGTGTAATTTCGTTTGCTAGAGCTTTTCCAATGTCAAAGTATCTTTTCCTTAGACCATGAGCTCGTGCAACTCCCGGATACCGTAAGAGTGCTTTGGGTGTGCCAAACGTCACAACGTAACTGGGTGACTATAAAGGTGCACTACGGGTATCTCCGAAAGTGTCTGTTGGGTTGGCACGGATCGAGACTGGGATTTGTCACTCCGTGTGACGGAGAGGTATCTCTGGGCCCACTCGGTAATGCATCATCATAATGAGCTCAATGTGACTAAGGCGTTAGTCACGGGATCATGCATTGCGGTACGAGTAAAGAGACTTGCCGGTAACGAGATTGAACAAGGTATTGGGATACCGACGATCGAATCTCGGGCAAGTAACATACCGATTGACAAAGGGAATTGCATACGGGATTGATTGAATCCTCGACACAGTGGTTCATCCGATGAGATCATCGTGGAACATGTGGGAGCCAACATGGGTATCCAGATCCCGCTGTTGGTTATTGACCGGAGAGGCGTCTCGGTCATGTCTGCATGTCTCCCGAACCCGTAGGGTCTACACACTTAAGGTTCGGTGACGCTAGGGTTGTAGAGATATATGTGTTTGGAATCGTAGCATAATTTAAAATTTTCCTACGCTCACCAAGATGCATCTATGGAGTATACTAGCAACGAGGGGAAAGGAGTGCATCTACATACCCTTGTAGATCGCGAGCGGAAGCGTTCCAATGAACGTGGATGACGGAGTCGTACTCGCCGTGATCCAAATCACCGATGACCGAGTGCCGAACGGACGGCACCTCCGCGTTCAACACACGTACGGTGCAGCGACGTCTCCTCCTTCTTGATCCAGCAAGGGGGAAGGCGAGGTTGATGGAGATCCAGCAGCACGACGGCGTGGTGGTGGATGTAGCGGGTCTCCGGCAGGGCTTCGCAAGCTTCTGCGAGAGAGAGAGAGGTGTTGCAGGGTAGGAGGGAGGCGCCCAAGGCTGTTGTGTGCTGCCCTCCCTCCCCCCCTTTATATAGGCCCCCTGGGGGGGGGCGCCGGCCCCAAGAGATGGGATCTCAAGGGGGGGGCGGCGGCCACAAGGGGGGGAAGGGGTTGCCTTGCCCCCCAAGGCAAGGGGAAACTAACCCCCTAGGGTTCCCAACCCTAGGCGCATGGGGAAAGCCCAAGGGGGGCGCCCCAGCCCACTAAGGGCTGGTTCCCTTCCACTTTCAGCCCATGGGGCCCTCCGGGATAGGTGGCCCCACCCGGTGGACCCCCGGGACCCTTCCGGTGGTCCCGGTACAATACCGGTAACCCCCGAAACTTTCCCGGTGGCTGAAACTGGACTTCCTATATATAATTCTTCACCTCCGGACCATTCTGGAACCTCTCGTGACGTCCGGGATCTCATCCGGGACTCCGAACAACTTTCGGGTTTCCGCATACATATATCTCTACAACCCTAGCGTCACCGGACCTTAAGTGTGTAGACCCTACGGGTTCGGGAGACATGCAGACATGACCGAGACGCCTCTCCGGTCAATAACCAACAGCGGGATCTGGATACCCATGTTGGCTCCCACATGTTCCACGATGATCTCATCGGATGAACCACGATGTCGAGGATTCAGTCAATCCCGTATGCAATTCCCTTTGTCAAACGGTATGTTACTTGCCCGAGATTCGATCGTCGGTATCCCAATACCTTGTTCAATCTCGTTACCGGCAAGTCTCTTTACTCGTACCACAATGCATGATCCCGTGACTAACGCCTTAGTCACATTGAGCTCATTATGATGATGCATTACCGAGTGGGCCCAGAGATACCTCTCCGTCACACGGAGTGACAAATCCCAGTCTCGATCCGTGCCAACCCAACAGACACTTTCGGAGATACCCGTAGTGCACCTTTATAGTCACCCAGTTACGTTGTGACGTTTGGCACACCCAAAGCACTCCTACGGTATCCGGGAGTTGCACGATCTCATGGTCTAAGGAAAAGATACTTGACATTGGAAAAGCTCTAGCAAACGAAACTACACGATCTTTTATGCCATGCTTAGGATTGGGTCTTGTCCATCACATCATTCTCCTAATGATGTGATCCCGTTATCAACGACATCCAATGTCCATGGTCAGGAAACCGTAACCATCTATTGATCAATGAGCTAGTCAACTAGAGGCTTACTAGGGACATGGTGTTGTCTATGTATCCACACATGTATCTGAGTTTCCTATCAATACAATTCTAGCATGGATAATAAACGATTATCATGAATAAGGAAATATAATAATAACCAATTTATTATTGCCTCTAGGGCATATTTCCAACAGTCTCCCACTTGCACTAGAGTCAATAATCTAGTTCACATCACCATGTGATTAACACTCACTGGTCACATCACCATGTGACCAACATCTAAAGAGTTTACTAGAGTCAACAATCTAGTTCACATCACTATGTGATTAACACTCAATGTGTTCTGGTTTGATCATGTTATGCTTGTGAGAGAGGTTATTAGTCAACGGGTCTGAACCTTTCAGAACCGTGTGCTTTACGAATATCTATGTCATCTTGTGGATGCTACCACGCGCTATTTGGAGCCATTTCAAATAATTGCTCTACTATACGAATCCGGTTTACTACTCAGAGTCATCCGGATTAGTGTCAAAGTTCGCATCGACGTAACCCTTTACGACGAACTCCTTTCCACCTCCATAATCGAGAAAATTCCTTAATCCACTAGGTACTAAGGATAAGTTCGACCGCTGTCATGAGATCCTTTCCCGGATCACCATTGTACCCTCTTGACCAACTCATGGCAAGGCACACTACATGTGCGGTACACAGCATAGCATACTATAGAGCCTATGTCTAAAGCATAGGGGACGACCTTCGTCCTTTCTCTATCTTCCGCTGTGGTCAGGTCTTGAGTCTCACTCAATACTCACACCTTGTAACACGGCCAAGAACTCCTTCTTTGCTGATCTATTTTGAACTCTTTCAAAATCATGTCAAGGTGTGCTGTCTTTTGAAAGTATCATCAGGCGTCTTGATCTATCTCTATGGATCTTGATGCCCAATATGTAAGTAGCTTTATCCAGGTCTTCCTTTGAAAAACTCCTTTCAAACAACCCTTTATGCTTTCCAGAAATTTTACATCATTTCGGATCAACAATATGTCATTCACATATACTTATCAGAAATGTTGTAGCGCTCCCACTCACTTTATTGTAAATACAAGTTTCCAACAAACTTTGTATAAACCCAAAAACTTTGATCACCCCATCAAAGCTTATATTCTGACTCCGAGATGCTTGCTCTAATCCATGGAAGGATCGCTGGAGCTAGCATACCTTTTAGCATCCTTAGGATCGACAAAACCTTTCTGATTGTATCACATACAACCTTTCCTTACGAAAACTGGTAAGGAAACTTGTTTTGACATCCATTTGCCAGATTTCATAAATGTAGCTAATGCTAACATGATTCCGACGGACCTAAGCATCGCTACGGATGAGAAAAACTCATCGTAGTCAACTGCTTGAACTTGTGAAAATACACTTTGCCACAAGTCGAGCTTCATAGACGGTAACATTACGGTCCATGTCCGTCTTCTTCTTAAAGATCCATTTATCCCAATGGCTTGCCGATCAACGGGCAAGTTCACCAAAGTCCATGCTTTCTTCTGATACATGGATTCTATCTCGGATTTCATGGCCTCGAGCCATTCGTCGGAATATGGGCCCACCATCGCTTCTCCATAGCTCGTAGGTTCATAGTTGTCTAGCAACATGACTTCCAAGACACGATCACGCATTACTCTGAAGTAGTGCGCATCCTCGTCGTCCTACGAGGTTTGGTAGTGACTTGATCCGAAGTTTCATGATCACTATCATAAGCTTCCACTTCAATTGGTGTAGGTGCCACAGGAACAACTTCCTGTGCCCTGCTACACACTAGTTGAAGCGACGGTTCAATAACCTTATCAAGTCTCCACCATCCTCCCACTCAATTCTTTCGAGAGAAACTTTTCCTCAAGAAAGGACTCGTTTCTAGAAGCAATTACTTTTGCTTCCAGATCTGAAATAGGAGGTATACCCAACTGTTTTTGGGTATTCTATGAAGATGCATTTATCCGCTTTGGGTTCGAGCTTATCAGCCTGAAACTTTTCACATAAGCATCGCTGCCCCAAACTTTCAAGAAACGACAACTTAGGTTTCTATAAACGGTGTCGTCTCAACGGAATTGCGTGGTGCCCCTTTTAAAGTGAATGCGGTTGTCTCTAATGCCTAACCCATAAATGATAGTGGTAATTTGATAAGAAACATCATGGTATGCACCATATTCAATAGGGTGCAGTTATGATGTTCGGACACACCATCACACTATGGTGTTCCAGGCGGTATTAATTGTGAAACACTTTCCACAATGTCTCAATTGTGTGCCAAACTCGTATCTCAGATACTCATCTCTATGATCATATCACAGACATTTTATCCTCTTGTCACGACGATCTTCAACTTCACTCTGAAATTACTTGAACCTTTCAATAATTCAGACTTGTGTTTCATCAAGTAAATACACTCAGCATCTACTCAAATCATCTGTGAAGTAAGAACATAACGATATCCACTGCATGCCTCAGCACTCATTGGACTGCATACATCAAAATGTATTACTTCCAATAAGTTGCTCTCTTGTTCCAATTTACTGAAAACGAGGCCTTTCAGTCATCTTGCCCATGTGGTATGATTTGCATGTCTCAAGTGATTCAAAATCAAGTGAGTCCAAATGATCCATCTGCATGGAGTTTCTTCATGCATATATACCAATAGACATGGTTCGCATGTCTCAATCTTTTCAAAAACGACTGAGTCCAAAGATCCATCTACATGGAGCTTCTTCATGCGTTCTATACCAATATGACTCAAATTGCAGTGCCACAAGTATGTGGTACTATCATTACTATTTTATATCTTTTGGCACGAACATGTGTATCACTACGATCGAGATTCATTTTAGGTGCAAGACCATTGAAGGTATTATTCAAATAAACAGAGTAACCATTATTCTCCTTAAATGAATAACCGTTTTGCGGTAAACATAATCCAATCATATTCAACGCAAACACCAAATCTCGATGGTAGAGGGAGCATGCGATGCTTGATCACATCAACCTTGGAAACACTTCCAACACATATCGTCATCTCACCTTTAGCTAGTCTCCATTTATTCCGCAGCTTTTATTTTGAGTTACTAACACTTAGCAACCAAACCGGTATCTAATACCCTGGTGCTGCTAGGAGTACTAGTAAAGTACACATTCATATAACGTATATCCAATATACTTCTGTCGACCTTGCCTGCCTTCTCATCTACCAAGTATCTAGGGTAGTACTGCTTCAGTGACCGTTCCTCTCATTACAGAAGCACTTAGTCTCGGGTTTGGGTTCAACCTTGGGATTCTTCACTAGAGCAGCAAACGACTTGCTGTTTCATGAAGTATCCCTTTTGCCCTTGCCCTTCTTAAACTAGTGGTTTTACTAACCATCAACAATTGATGCTCCTTCTTGATTTCTACTCTCGCGGTGTCAAACATCGCGAATAGCTCAAGGATCATCATAACTATCCTTGATATGTTATAGTTCATCACGAAGCTCTACTAGCTTGGTGGCAGTGACTATGGAGAACTATCACTATCTCATCTGGGAGATTAACTCCCACTCGATTCAAGCGATTGTGGCACTCAGACAATCTGAGCACATGCTCAACGATTGAGCTTTTCTCCCTTAGTTTGCAGGCTTAAGAAACTTGTCAGAGGTCTCATACCTCTTGACGTGGGCACTAGTCTGAAATCCCAATTTCAGTCTTCGGAACATCTCACATGTTCTGCGACGTTTCAAAAACGTCTTGGGTGCCACAATTCTAAACCGCACTGAACTATCACGTAGTTATCAAAACGTGTATGTCAGATGTTTCGTAACATCTACAGACGACGCTGAGGTTCAGCACACCGAGCGGTGCATTAAGGACATAAGCCTTCTGTGCAGCAATGAGGACAATCCTCAGTTTACGGACCCAGTCCGCATAATTGCTACTACCAACTTTCAACTAAATTTTCTCTAGGAACATATCTTAACCAGTAGAACTAAAGCGCAAGCTATGACATAATTTGCAAATACCTTTTTGACTATGTTCATGATAATGAAGTTCATCTGATTATGAACTCCCACTCAGATAGACATCCCTCTAGTCATCTAAGTGAAACATGATCCGAGTTTAACTAGGCCGTGTCCGATCATCACGTGAGACGGACTAGTCAAGATCGGTGAACATCTCCATGTTGATCGTATCTTCTATACGACTCATGCTCGACCTTTCGGTCCTCCGTGTTCCGAGGCCATGTCTGTACATGCTTGGCTCGTCAAGTCAACCTAAGTGTATTGCGTGTGTTCCGAGGCCATGTCTGTACATGCTAGGCTCGTCAACACCCGTTGTATTCGAACGTTAGAATCTATCACACCCGATCATCACGTGGTGCTTCGAAACAACGAACCTTCGCAACGGTGCACAGTTAGGGTGAACACTTTCTTGAAATTATTATAAGGGATCATCTTACTTACTACCGTCGTTCTAAGCAAATAAGATGCAAAACATGATAAACATCACATGCAATCAAATAGTGACATGATATGGCCAATATCATCATGCTCCTTTGATCTCCATCTTCGGGGCACCATGATCATCTTTGTCACCGGCATGACACCATGATCTCCGTCATCATGATCTCCATCATTGTGTCTTCATGAAGTCGTCACGCCAACGATTACTTCTACTTCTATGGCTAACGCGTTTAGCAACAAAGTAAAGTAAATTACATGGCGTTATTCAATGACACGCAGGTCATGCAAAATAATAAAGACAACTCCTATGGCTCCTGCCGGTTGTCATACTCATCGACATGCAAGTCGTGATTCCTATTACAAGAATATGATCAATCTCATACATCACATATGTCATTCATCACATCTTCTGGCCATATCACATCACATAGCACTTGCTGCAAAAACAAGTTAGACGACCTCTAATTGTTGTTGCAAGTTTTTATGTGGTTTGTAGGTTTCTAGCAAGAACGTTTCTTACCTACGTATGACCACAACGTGATTTGCCAATTTCTATTTACCCTTCATAAGGACCCTTTTCATCGAATCCGTTCCGACTAAAGTAGGAGAGACAGACACCCGCTAGCCACCTTATGCAACTTGTGCATGTCAGTCGGTGGAACCTGTCTCACGTAAGTGTACGTGTAAGGTCGGTCCGGGCCGCTTCATCCTACAATGCCGCCGAAACAAGAAACGACTAGTAGCGGCAAGAAGAATTGGCAAACTCAACGCCCACAACTGCTTTGTGTTCTACTCGTGCATAGTAACTACGCATAGGCCTGGCTCATGATGCCACTGTTTGGAATCGTAGCATAATTTAAAATTTTCCTACGCTCACCAAGATGCATCTATGGAGTATACTAGCAACGAGGGGAAAGGAGTGCATCTACATACCCTTGTAGATCGCGAGCGGAAGCGTTCCAATGAACGTGGATGACGGAGTCATACTCGCCGTGATCCAAATCACCGATGACCGAGTGCCGAACGGACGGCACCTCCGCGTTCAACACACGTACGGTGCAGCGACGTCTCCTCCTTCTTGATCCAGCAAGGGGGAAGGCGAGGTTGATGGAGATCCAGCAGCACGACGGCGTGGTGGTGGATGTAGCGGGTCTCCGGCAGGGCTTCGCAAGCTTCTGCGAGAGAGAGAGAGGTGTTGCAGGGTAGGAGGGAGGCGCCCAAGGCTGTTGTGTGCTGCCCTCCCTCCCCCCTTTATATAGGCCCCCTGGGGGGGGGGCGCCGGCCCCAAGAGATGGGATCTCAAGGGGGGGCGGCGGCCACAAGGGGGGGAAGGGGTTGCCTTGCCCCCCAAGGCAAGGGGAAACTAACCCCCTAGGGTTCCCAACCCTAGGCGCATGGGGAAAGCCCAAGGGGGGCGCCCCAGCCCACTAAGGGCTGGTTCCCTTCCACTTTCAGCCCATGGGGCCCTCCGGGATAGGTGGCCCCACCCGGTGGACCCCCGGGACCCTTCCGGTGGTCCCGGTACAATACCGGTAACCCCCGAAACTTTCCCGGTGGCTGAAACTGGACTTCCTATATATAATTCTTCACCTCCGGACCATTCCGGAACCTCTCGTGACGTCCGGGATCTCATCCGGGACTCCGAACAACTTTCGGGTTTCCGCATACATATATCTCTACAACCCTAGCGTCACCGGACCTTAAGTGTGTAGACCCTACGGGTTCGGGAGACATGCAGACATGACCGAGACGCCTCTCCGGTCAATAACCAACAGCGGGATCTGGATACCCATGTTGGCTCCCACATGTTCCACGATGATCTCATCGGATGAACCACGATGTCGAGGATTCAGTCAATCCCGTATGCAATTCCCTTTGTCAAACGGTATGTTACTTGCCCGAGATTCGATCGTCGGTATCCCAATACCTTGTTCAATCTCGTTACCGACAAGTCTCTTTACTCGTACCACAATGCATGATCCCGTGACTAACGCCTTAGTCACATTGAGCTCATTATGATGATGCATTACCGAGTGGGCCCAGAGATACCTCTCCGTCACACGGAGTGACAAATCCCAGTCTCGATCCGTGCCAACCCAACAGACACTTCCGGAGATACCCGTAGTGCACCTTTATAGTCACCCAGTTACGTTGTGACGTTTGGCACACCCAAAGCACTCCTACGGTATCCGGGAGTTGCACGATCTCATGGTCTAAGGAAAAGATACTTGACATTGGAAAAGCTCTAGCAAACGAAACTACACGATCTTTTATGCTATGCTTAGGATTGGGTCTTGTCCATCACATCATTCTCCTAATGATGTGATCCCGTTATCAACGACATCCAATGTCCATGGTCAGGAAACCGTAACCATCTATTGATCAACGAGCTAGTCAACTAGAGGCTTACTAGGGACATGGTGTTGTCTATGTATCCACACATGTATCTGAGTTTCCTATCAATACAATTCTAGCATGGATAATAAACGATTATCATGAATAAGGAAATATAATAATAACCAATTTATTATTGTCTCTAGGGCATATTTCCAACAATATGTATGCGGAAACCCGAAAGTTGTTCGGAGTCCTGGATGAGATCCCGGACGTCACGAGAGGTTCCGGAATGGTCCGGAGGTGAAGAATTATATATAGGAAGTCCAGTTTCGGCCACCGAGAAAGTTTCGGGGGTTACACGTATTGTATCGGGACCACCGGAAGGGTCCCGGGGGTCCACCGGATGGGGCCACCTATCCCGGAGGGCCCCGTGGGCTGAAAGTGGAAGGGAACCAGCCCATAGTGGGCTGGGGCATCCCCCTTGGGCCTCCCCCCATGCGCCTAGGGTTGGGAACCCTAAGGGGGGGGAGTTCCCCCGTGCCTTGGGGGCCAAGGCAACCCCTTTCCCCCTTGTGGCCGCCCCCCCTTGAGATCCCATCTCTTGGGGCCGGCGCCCCCCCAGGGGGCCTATATAAAGGGGGGGGGGAGGGAGGGCAGCACACAACAGCCTTGGGCGCCTCCCTCCTCCCCTGCAACACCTCTCTCTCTCTCGCGCAGAAGCTCGGCAAAGCCCTGCCAGAGAACCGCTACATCCACCAGCACGCCATCGTGCTGCTGGATCTCCATCAACCTCTCCTTTCCCCTTGCTGGATCAAGAAGGAGGAGACGTCGCTGCACCGTACGTGTGTTGAACGCGGAGGTGCCGTCCGTTCGGCACTCGGTCATCGGTGATTTGGATCACGGCGAGTACGACTCCGTCATCCACGTTCATTGGAACGCTTCCGCTCGCGATCTACAAGGGTATGTAGATGCACTCCCTTCCCCTCGTTGCTAGTACACTCCATAGATGCATCTTGGTGAGCGTAGGAAAATTTTAAATTATGCTACGATTCCCAACAACAATGTGGAGGGGTTTATTGATACAATTGCTATAGGGGAAACTAGGAAGGTTTCCGATGCAAGAATTACTAGCATATATTTTCCTGTTTTACGTTACTTTGCAATTTTTTCTAGTAGATGCTTAATTGGTCACGGAAACTGTGGCAACCTTAGTGCCCCAGATATTGTTCTTTTGAGCCATGCCCTGTTTCGTGATGACACATTTAGTATGGGCGCTATTGTTGCAAAGCGGTTAAATCTTAACCGTACTAAGGGCCCCATCTTGGGAGGCATCTTCACCTTGCGCCTCGCTGCGTACTTTAACATACCTATTAGGCATTATGAGAAAGAAGAAAAGTTGTTGCCTACTGTTTTTCTAGACTACAAGAGTATGGTTGCACATGATTTCATTGTTAAGAACAAGAAAAAGGAGCTTAACTATAGACTGTTATTTGATAAAAATCACCCTGAGACTATTACTTTTCCTACTCCTTCCTTGTTTGACTTATCTGCAGGCAAGTACCTTGTTCCTCTGGAGGCCATTCATGCCTATCGGAACCCCACATCAGCTTCAGAGCCAGATTCGGAACCACAATTGCATTGTCCCAAGTGAGGAAAGGATGATGGAGACTATGATTCCCCCAC
Organism: Aegilops tauschii subsp. strangulata; assembly: GCF_002575655.3. Taxonomy (NCBI): domain Eukaryota; kingdom Viridiplantae; phylum Streptophyta; class Magnoliopsida; order Poales; family Poaceae; genus Aegilops; species Aegilops tauschii. Next base: position 638,892,231 of record NC_053041.3, on the reverse strand, counting down.
AAGTCGGGATGAGACTCCGGACTAAAAAAAAGAGGCCATAAAAAAAGAGAAAAGGCCCAATCCAAAAAAAAGAGAAAAGAGAGAAGGGACAATGCTACTATCCTTTTTCCACACTTGTGCTTCAAAGTAGCACCATGATCTTCATGATAGAGAGTCTCCTATGATATCACTTTCATATACTAGTGGGAATTTTTCATTATAGAATTTGGCTTGTATATTCCAATGATGGGCTTCCTCAAATTGCCCTAGGTCTTCATGAGCAAGCAAGTTGGATGCACACCCACTTAGTTTCCATTATTGAGCTTTCATACACTTATAGCTCTAATGCATCCGTTGCATGACAATCCCGTTGATACGCCTAGTTGATGTGAGACTATCTTCTCCTTTTTGTCTTCTCCACAACCACCATTCTATTCCACCTATAGTGCTATATACATGGCTCACGCTCATGTATTGCGTGAAGATTGAAAAAGTTTGAGAACACCAAAAGTATGAAACAATTGCTTGGCTTGTCATCGGGGTTGTGCATGATTTAAATATTTTGTGTGGTGAAGATAGAGCATAGCCAGACTATATGATTTTGTAGGGATAACTTTCTTTGGCCATGATATTTTGAGAAGACATGATTGCTTTGTTAGTATGCTTGCAGTATTATTACTTTTATGTCAATATTAAACTTTTATCTTGAATCTTTCGAATCTGAATATTCATACCACAAATAAGAGAATTACATCGAAAATTATGCTAAGTAGCATTCCACATCAAAAATTCTGTTTTTATCATTTATCTACTCGAGGACGAGCAGGAATTAAGCTTGGGGATGCTTGATACATCTCCAGCGTATCTATAATTTTTGATTGTTCCATGCTATTATATATTCTGTTTTGGATGTTTAATGGGCTTTATTATACACTTTTATATTATTTTTGGTAATAACCTATTAACCGGAGGCCCAACCCAAATTGCTGTTTTTTTGCCTATTTCAGTGTTTCGAAGGAAAGGAATATCAAACGGGGTCCAAACGGAATGAAACCTTCGCGAACGTGATTTTCGGAACAAACGTGATCCAGAGGACTTGGAGTGGACGTCAAGAAACGAACGAGGAAGCCACGAGGCAGGGAGGCGCGCACGCCCCCCTAGGCGCGCCCCACCCTCGTGGGCCCCTCGTAGCTCTCCCGACCGACCTCTTTCGCCTATATATACTCATATACCCAGGAAACATCAGACACGGAGCCAAAACCCTATTTCCACCGTCGTAACCTTCTGTACCCGTGAGATTCCATCTTGGGGCCTTTTCCGGTGCTCCGCCGGAGGGTGCATCGATCACGGAGGGCTTCTACATCAACACCATAGCCTCTCCGATGATGTGTGAGTAGTTTACCTCAGACCTTCAGGTCCATAGTTATTAGCTAGATGGCTTCTTCTCTCTCTTTGGATCTCAATACAAAGTTCTCCTCGATCTTCTTGGAGATCTATTTGATGTAACTCTTATTTTTGCGGTGTGTTTGTCGAGATCCGATGAATTGTGGGTTTATGATCAAGATTATCTATGAACAATATTTGAATCTCCTCTGAATTCTTTTATGTATGATTGGTTATCTTTTCAAGTCTCTTCGAATTATCAGTTTGGTTTGGCCTACTAGATTGATTTTTCTTGCAATGGGAGAAGTGCTTAGCTTTGGGTTCAATCTTGTGGTGCTCGATCCCAGTGGCAGCAGGGGAAACGACACGTATTGTATTGTTGCCATCAAGGATAAAAAGATGGGGTTTATATCATATTTCATGAGTTTATCCCTCTACATCATGTCATCTTGCTTAAAGCGTTACTCCGTTCTTATAGACTTAATACTCTAGATGCATGCTGGATAGAGGTCGATGTGTGGAGTAATAGTAGTAGATGCAGGCAGGAGTCGGTCTACTTGTCACGAACGTGATGCCTATATACATGATCATACCTAGATATTCTCATAACTATGCTCAATTCTATCAATTGCTCGACAGTAATTCGTTAACCACAGTAATACTTATGCTCTTGAGAGAAGCCACTAGTGAAACCTATGGCCCCCGGGTCTATTTACCATCATATTAATCTCCCGTCAACAAGCTATTTCTGGCGCCGTTTATTTTTGCTTTCTTTACTTTTAGTCTTTATCATAAAAATACCAAAAATATTATCTGATCATCTCTATCAGATCTCACTCTCGTAAGTGACCGTGAAGGGATTGACAACCCCTTTATCGCGTTGGTTGCGAGGTTCTTATTTGTTTGTGTAGGTGTGTGGGACTTGAGCGTGGTCTGCTACTGGATTGATAGGGCTGGACGTACGAGCGAGCATTTTAGCTCGGCTCGAAGCTCGTTCTAGCTCGGCCCGACTGGGCTCGGCCCGACAACTAAAAAGGACGAGCCGAGCTGGAAATATAGGCCCGTTCAGCGACCGAGCCGAGCCTGTTTTCGCTCGGTCCAGCTCGGTGGCCCGTTTCGTCGCACACTCAAATTTTAAGATTCCGCAGCCCAGCGCTACACGAGCAGGCCAAGCCCAATACAAAGCAAACCGCTTTTCTCTGACCTACACGAGCAGCACGCACCCACGCACCCCATCCAGCACCATCCCCGCCGCCGCCGCCGCTGCACCCATCGGTCGCCCCCAGCCTCCCTCCTTGCAATCTCTTCTTCTTCCCGACGCCATCCATCGATCTGCCATTCTCTTTCCAAGCAAGTTGAGGAGGAGCTGACGTTGCGGCGGCGCTGGGCAACATGCCGCAGGGGCACCTGGGGCAGGACAACGCGACCACGCTGGACGCCGCGCCGACGCATGCCGTCGTCGGCGCGCACACACGCACGCCGGTGCTCGCGCGCTACCCACCCACGTCCTTCTCTGCTCCTAGTCCTCCCCAACGTTGGCCGCTGCGTTCCCGAAGCTGTGCCGCCACACTGCCCACGTCACTTGCCGTCCCGTCACGAGCCGCTCGGGTTGGACCGAGTCAGTGAAAAAACGAGCCGAGCCACCCATATGCAGCTCGTTGGTTTCACGAGCCGAGCCGAGCCGAGCCGCTCCACAGCGAGCTAAAGCGTGGCTCGGACCTAACTCGGCTCGGCTCGGCTCGTGTCCAGCCCTATGGATTGATACCTTGGTTCTCATAAACTGAAAGAAATACTTACGCTACTTTATTGCATCATCCTTTCCTCTTTAAGAGAAAACCAACGCAGTGCTCAAGAGGTAGCACCCGTCCACCACCGCGCGCTGCCGCCATCAGCCGTCTGCTTCGACCGACCGGCGGCCGCCGATACGACGTCTCCTGGGCGGTGGGGCGGGGCCGGGCGCGATTCCGTTGCTGCGACCCCAAGTCGTTGAGGAGCAACATGAATCGGGCTGGGCGCACCCGTTCCTCTGCTCTGATCTTCTAGGCGCGGTTGGACGCGGGCCGTCCGCCGTTTGGTCACTGGCACCGTTGCTCTGCTCTGCTGTCGTCATCATTGGTGAGGAGCCCGGTTCCATCAGTAGCGTCGTCTTCCAAGGGACACCACATTCTGGTTTGCCACATAGCTTACTTCACTGCTACTGAGTCTGGACTAAGCTTCTCGATGTGGAGATCATGTAATCATGTTGTTCTTCAGTAATTCTTCGTTTGCTGATACTAACCACACAGTCCACTGCCTGAACGTCTGTGCAGCCCCTCAACTGACCCACACTTTTATCTTATCAGTTGCCATTTACGGCCATCCAATAAACTATTCTCCTAAAAATCAAAGAAACCCTTCTGCTGAACGTCATTGATGATTGACACTTCACTTCCTCTCCCCATTATGTCCACAAGAAAATGATGGATTCCCATTTAAATTGGGTGCTCCACAACTCATTTCATTCCCGTCGTCCTCCATACGGGTGGCCGTTTTGCCATACTACTCATACAGCTACTAGTGGTGAGCAACTCCCTCCAATGGTTCCGTCATCTTAAATCCACCCCATGAGCCCCTCTCCCTTCCCAATCCGCTCGTGGACCATGGCGATATTCATGCTCCACCATCACTGTTATGACGCCGGGAATAACAAGGCTGCTGTCATGGGATGTTGATAGGCCGAAGAGGAGAATGGTGACAGTAAGGAGGCCAGTACAAATCTGCACCTCCTAAATACAGGTGAGTCTCTGCCGCCTCAAGCTGATTCCACACCCTAGCTTTCGAATTTCTCATGTGCCATCGTTGCTTTTGGACGTAGGGATTTTGGTGTAGGGATTTGCCTGCCGTGTCTAGGTTATGTTTGATTCGTCTAATCATGGTGTTCATGCCCTTAACTCTGTTTTGGCAGGTTTCAACGACATTGGACATTTGGGATCAATATTTTTGTTTTCATCCCTTGCTTCGTGTCTACATAAGTACATGATGATTTACGTTTTCTGTTCTTGCTGCTATGAATTTGCATGGAGGAGATACGGGTTGCTGACAGAAATTAGAAGAGCAATTTCTACCGTAATTTGGACATTGTTTCTTTCAAGGCTGCAAATGGAATACCTCACATTCTTTATTCCAAAATCAGGTTTGTTAGCTCTCTTTCAGTTAAGCCTCCCATATTATTTCTGTTTTTTTAGTTATTTCACATTGCTAAATCTGCAAAAAATGATATGTTGTAAGTACAGTTTCAGGTGTTCTAGAAAGTGGAATTTTGGAATTTTGATCTTCTGCTGCGAGAGAGCAAAAAACTGTTTGTCCATTATGCTACAATTGTTGTTTTATAGACCCGGTTCATGAATCCTAAGTGAAATGTCTTGCTTCGTTATGCTACTGCTTGATGGAAAGTTCATGCCTTGGCCGATGGAAAGGTATGCTGAACTTGCTATGATGTAGCCAATGGAAAGTTCATTTTTCCATGTACTCATATATCACCAGCATGTGTCAGTTAGTTCATTTTCCTCATATGTTTCTACCGCACATTAATACTATTTTCCGGCTATGCCTATGGATTTTAAGTTCTGGAAATAGGTAATGCTGATAAGGCTGTCAAGCTTTGCATGTAAACTAAACATGCAGAAAAATTTAGTGTCACCTATACTAAAAAATCATGCCCATCACACCATTTTTTCAGTTTGTAGTAGTGAGCAGAAAAGTAGGAGTGCATTTTATTTAGCTTCAATTGGTTCAGATATGATGCCGAACAATTTTGTCTTGAAAGCCATTTGTAGATACGTTAATTTTCCGTGCAACATTGCAAACTAGCTTTTCTATTTCTATATTTTATTTGTAGGCCATTATGTTACTACTAAGAATGCAAAGAATCTGAATGGTAAAGATTTAAGCTTATCCTCATTTGTCCAGCTACCCAGGACTTCTTAATGTTGCCGATTATTGTCGTCTCAGACTCTGAGTTGACTTCTTAACAAAGATTATACCACATATAATGTATCATATTATTGATTCAAATTAGTTTTCTTCTTTTCTATGTCGATGTTACTCTAAAAATCCTTGACACATTCCCGCAGCAACGCGCGGGGCATCATCTAGTTTAAATTAATTATTGTTACTCATGCAACAATTATCATGTTACATTTGTGGAACTTCATCTTGTGGTTTTCTCATGTATTATAAAGATCATATTTTTATTGTGTTACCATGTGCTTGTTGTAGTAGCTATCATAGTGTTGAAACCCACGGTTATGCATTGGTTTTAAACCCTTGGCTCAAAAACAGCTGCCTATTCCCTTTTTCTTGTTTGCTTTAGTCGGTATTCAGTGAAAGATTAGGCTGGGTAATTACAGTTACCAATGGTAAGGATTGTCACATGAACTTTCCTTTTTATTGAGCTCGAAAAAGCAATGGGTGGGTTGGCTGTGAAATGAGAGTAAAGCTTTTTAGTTTAGTAAGAAAAGTGTATTGGGTTTAAACCAGTTTGAGTGGAAACATAGCGGCTTCAGTTTTGGTTGGGATGAAAATGATAATTAAATGGGTATGGTTCAGGTATAGTTCAAAGAGATCATAGTATGGTTCAGGTATGATTCAGTTTTGAAACCATTCTCAGATTTACTGCCTTCCCACTTTTCCCGATTTTGATCATGTTGTGCTTATGATTTGAGAAGATGGGTAGTGAGGAAAATAGATCGCACCTATTTATACCAATATTTTTTACTTCTTTACAACCCATTGTTGTTAAATTTACACTATAAATGGCACAACTTTCATCACGCAATCTCAACAACAACTTTTGCACTATGTATAACACCGATTAAGACATAACATATTAATGTTTAAACTCAAGTTTATTGATATAAAATTAAAACTCTATCATTACAAATACACCGATACAATAATTATGTCTTAATCTAGACAAAGCATAAAACAATGAAAAATAATATTCATATAAAAAATATTGTGTCACTTTGATTTATTGTGTGTGTTTGGGACTTGGTTGGGGGGTGCATGTGCTTATTTGTGTCTATACTAATATATATAAATATCTTGATAGACAGTTCTACGATCCACGTGACTTAACAAATATTGCAATAAAAGTCTGATACAAGTTTGTAGAATAGGAAGTTTAGATTAGTTTTAACAAATATATATTTGAAAAACGTACAAGGTGTCAACAAGAAGTATGAAACTAAATTCCCCTCTAGTCCTTGCTACTTGGCATTGTTTTCCACCCTTCCATGGAAAATTCTTCTATTTCCAATTGGGTTCAATCTACATATGGCTAGCGTGCCTATCTAGTTTTTGCAACTAAACTAGGAAAACCACTTAACCGCTAACAAATGGAAACCAACCCAACCTAGATGTACCCAAATTTGTGCATTTGAGATGGCTTGAAAACTTACTATTGTACTTGTTGATGCAATAATTTGCCTCGTTGTGTTTTGGAGATTGTTTTCAAAAACAGTGAGGGACTAATGTGTTTGCTAGTGCACATAGAGACTATAGGTCCCTGGAGTCAAGAGGATTTTGGTACAAACTCCGAAGATAATCACCTGCATAGTAGTGAAGATTATGATCGAAGATTATGCGTGAGGAAGTTGACCCCCAAAAATTGCTGAAGTGAAGCAATTGCTTCGGGGCCTGGTCTGAATGATTTGAGTGCGGCTGGGAAGAATGAAGACGGAGAAAAAACGTAGTATTTTCTTTCGTAGTTCATTTCCTCATTCTTGAGTCATAGGACCATCGGACTACCAAGAGGGGCATAGTGTTCGAAAATTTTGTTTCTCTGATGGTAAACCGAAACCTATGAGAGTTGAGAGAAATCTCTTTGTGTTCCAAACCATCACTTGCCAGCCAGAGACGATTGATCTTCTGGGTTGTGAGAGATATGCTTCGGACCGAGGAGTCAAGTTACTTGTTTCTCAAGTAAAGTTGTTGGGTGCATTTGAATTACGTCCGTTGGAAACATGTCAGTTGGTCATTGGCTAGTTGTCACGTCCAAAATGGTCTTTTCCCTCTCAGAAGGACCGTGGTTGTAAATAGCCACCCCACTCCAATGTGGACTGTTGACTACTCCGTGTCATGCTGACTAGTTTGTTTGAGCACCCACTCTCCGAAAGATTTGAGTTTAAAATCCATCGAGAGAAAACCCAAAGCCAACAAATTAGATACTGGTTTAGCATCACATAAATCTATGTTTAGCATGCTCCACCTATTACTCTTGAGAGCTGCAAACTCTCTAGACGGTTAGGTGTAAAGTTCCTCAGTAATCAAGAGTAATTGTGGTTAACGAAGGCAAAGTCTGTGAAGGTTATGGAAGATCGCCTCAAGTATCTACCCTGAGGGATCGACACAAGTTGACGAACTTGTTGTCGAAGAGTACAGGAGGAAGAGAGTTTATCTTCTGTGATAAATCACAAGCCCATCCAACCAGACATATTTCTTTTGCAGAAGAGTGAATTGGTCTACCAAATCACTTGTAGCCATCGTGCATCACTGGTTTCGTCTTAACCCTCTATTCCTTCGGTTGTTTATCCTCGGTTAAGTTTCAGTCATGTGATTTCTCTTTGGTAGTCATACTTGATGTGATTCAGTAATTTTATTTTGTTGTCTTGTATCTGTTTAGTACCCTTATCCGCTGCAATGTTCTAAGAGATTTGAATTTCCTGAAAGAAATTTTAAATCTCCCATTCACCCCCTCTGGTGGAAACCAGTACCAAAAAGCAGTGAATGTGTAAGCTGGCGTGACATAGACATATACATCATGTCCCTATAGGTAGGGAGGTTCTAGGGTGGATTTCCTTGTTGTCCTAACCTATGCTCGGCAATACTCAAGAAGATTTATATCGGCCTAACTCATATGTAGTGTTTTCCGTTCGGTGGTAGTGAGACAATGATGTCGTCGTCGACCTTGTTCTCTCTCCCATGACATTTCTTGGTATCATTGCGAGGCTGGTGGAAGATTATATGTGCCCATATTTGTCTTAGTCTAGCGTTGTCTTTTGCAGGTTTCTCTTAGTCGTAGTGTCCTGCAAAGTGAACAACGTGATTTTGCGTCTTGATGCTCTGGGTCTGGCATTTGCTTATGCAAATTTGTCTCGGTCATGTTGTCCCGCGGAGCAGACCACGTGGTTGTGTGTCTTGGTATTCCAGTTGATCCAGTTTTGACCAACGAAGGTTGGCCAACCTCGGCCTCATCAGGAGCGTGTGAGATTTGTATTTCCCAGGTCCGTACTCATCGACGTTTATTTCTCCAGGGCGGCAATTTTCTATGTAGATCAACCACGACAAGTAATCTGGTCTACATCGACGACTTTCCTGCTGATGCTTCTACAAGCTACTGGGTTTGAACAAGTCCGCTTCACTGAGACGGAGATTCATTGATGGCAATGAGCTTTCTTCACGACGCTTCGCCGATGGATGCAAGAGTAAGAAGAGTTGGGCACCCCATGACAAGGGGGTATTTCTCAAATTTTATAAGGGTGCTTTTGAAAAGGTCTATGTTACTTAATATATGGTATTTAGCCTTTCCGCAAAACAAAATGAAAGTATGATGGACTAAGTTATATATTTCTTAACTGAATTATGGTTTTCGTTAGAAAGATAAAACAAAAACTAATACATTATTTTCAAATTTAAAATAAATATAAGTTTTAGCTTAATATCTAACAATACAGATTCATAACATGCATATCTTAACACACTAACCATCCCTCTTTCGCATGTACTGAGTGTATCCTTTCTCTCCTCCCTATAAGGTGAAAGAACCATGACCCAGTTTCCTCCTACATCTGTCGGCGAGGCCACGGGCTCTCTCCCGCTCCGACGGTAAGTTGGGGAGGGGACCCCAGTTCTCAGCCTCAGCTGTGTAGTTGGGGTCAGGATATGTGTTCCCTTGTCGTCGTTTAGATGGCAGTGACGTCTGCAGTTGGAATAAATTTCCACCGGTCCTGGCTCCATCTTGGCGACGCCATGACAAAAAGGTCGAGGGATCCATGTGACTTTGTCTTTGGTTGTTCCCTTGGTGCAGTAGATCTCGTGTCCCTTGGTAAGCCGGTGGTGGTTTCCCTAGATGGCATCGTCCATTTGAGTGGGAAGGCGACAATCCAAGAACTAGGATGTGGTCTGTGTATGGCAGTGCATCTGATATGCCTCGATGACGTTGTCGACAAGCAGCGGTTCCACGATAGAAGGAGTACTGGGACGTCGCCCAGTCGACGCGTCATAACGACTTTGGTTCCGCAACCGACGGGCCTCTCAATTGGCTTGCAAAACACTAGGGACTTTCTTGTATTTTCCATTTTTGGAGGGATGTTCAGCAAATGTTTTTGGACTCATATCTTCCCTCGCCCTTTCTAGTGATTCCACTTGCGCGTGTTGTATCACGACTTGTGATCATGTGATAAATGAATAAGTGGCAATCTTCTTTAAAAAAAACAATACATATTCATTAGGTACGCCAAATAAGGCACCTAGCCCGACAACCGACTCAAAATCACTTTTTCGGGTGGCTTGGCATAATAGTAGCAAAGTAATAGCTGAAACAAGAGATTCTCTAGTTCAAATCGTATTTTCCTTAATGCTAAAAATTCATCAGAACATGATCATATGATATCCAAACAAGGAATGTCACTATGCATCCTGTCTGTTCTAGAAAGTCTCTCTCTCAAACTTTTTTTTCTTCAGAAACCTCTCGCAATGTCGCAAAGTGAATTTTTTTAGGCAAGTCGCAAACTGACGAAAGCTGGGAGAGAGGCACGTGAGGGCCCAGACTTTTTCACTGGCTTTACCGCTTGCCTGTTACGCACGGGCACTCCCCGACCGTCCACGTGGCACCCGGCCCGCCCGGGCCCACAGATCCGCCTCGTCTTCCTCGTGCCTCCCCTCGTCAGTTGCTACCACTCTGCACTCCACTCTCCCGTTCCGTCTCCGGCGCCACGCTCCTCCTCCGGCCGCTCGAAAGCACGCCGGGCCACGAGCTCCGCCGACACCCCCGCCGTGCCGTGGACGACGATGCTGTGCCTCGCCTCCTCCTCCTCCCTGCCCTCTCTCCGGCCGCGAACCTCTCCCACTGCCGACCGGCCCGGTCCGGGGAACTCGGTGAGCAGAGATCTGTTCTGTTTTATTCTTTTAACGTTCTCCTTTATGCTTGCCCATGGCGAGGTTCTTGACGGCCCTGATGCGACGATGCTGACCGGTCGCCTGCAGGGCGGCGGCGGCGCCGGCGGCAGTGTGCGGCTGAGCGTGGTGTCCGTGCCGTCTTCGCTTCGCTGGTCGTGGCCACTGAAGGTAAACCTCTTCTCTGCCTATCAAGATCCGCTGGAAATCTTGTGCAAAATGTAATACGGAGTACTACTAATACACCGGAATTCGTCCACTAAACACCGTTTTGGGTCTAAAATGTTTCAACAAGTGGATGTGATTTCAATCAAATTTCTTTATGTATGTGGGATCAATACATAGAAGTATAACCTCTGATGCAGTATAAAATTTCAGACGTGCTACTTGTTATACAACCGAAATGTGCATAATCTGTGATGAATGTAGCAACCAATTAGTTGCTGCATTTGTGACATAAATATAGTTAACTGATATAGGCACATGATTATCTGCTGTATCTCTACTACTGCTTGTTCAGTTCTAATCTGCCGCTCGCTTTAACTGTCATTAGTCGTTCATATATGCAAGGCCAATAGCAAGATTTCTGTTCCCGAGACTGCGCGGGAGAACAAAACTGTGGCAACAGAAGATGGTGTCAGCCACCTTCCAATATACGATCTGGACCCGAAGTTGGCCGAATTCAAGAACCACTTCAACTACAGGATGAGAAGGTATCATTACCAGAAACATTTGATTGAGAAACATGAGGGAAGCCTTGAAGAATTCTCCAGAGGTTAGCTCTTGTTCATGCATTCGAGATGCTGGTATTTGTGATGCCCACAGCACATAGTAATTAACTCTGTTTCTGGCCTTTGGTGTGAACATATCTAGGCTATTTGAAGTTTGGGATCAATGCAGAACCTGGTGCGACTGTATACCGGGAATGGGCCCCTGCAGCAATGTAAGTTCAAATATTGTCATGCAGCTACTTGTTAATGGTCCAGGGTTAACGTACAATTAAAACAGGCAGATCCATGATGCACTACAGAGAAAATATGATCTGATTTCTTGTTTTTTTAAAGGTGATTTCTTATTTTCGACAGTACTTACTTCTCACTATCTTTAGTAGATCCATGTACTCACTTGCAAGGCTTTACTTTATTGTAGGGAAGCACAACTTGTTGGTGACTTCAACAACTGGAATGGTTCTGAGCACATGATGACAAAGGATAATTTTGGCGTCTGGTCAATCAAGATTTCTCATGTCGATGGGAAACCTGCCATCCCTCACAATTCCAAGGTTAAATTTCGATTTAGGCACGATGGAGTATGGGTTGAACGGATTCCTGCATGGATTCGTTATACAATTGTTAATACCTCTAAATTTGGAGCTCCATACGATGGTGTTCATTGGGATCCACCAACTAGTGAAAGGTCTACCTTTAGTAACTTGAGAGCAGGAAATTTAAGTAAAACCAATTAAAATAAAGTAAAATAAATAATGCCGTGACATGATATTTTTATCTTTGTTTAGCAGGTATGTGTTTAAGCATCCCCGGCCACGAAGGCCTGATATTCCACGTATCTATGAGGCGCATGTGGGGATGAGTGGTGAAAAGCCTGAAGTATACAGAGAATTTGCCGACAATGTGTTACCACGCATAAGGGCAAAGAACTACAACACAGTCCAGCTTATGGCAATCATGGAACATTCCTACTATGCTTCTTTTGGGTATCACGTGACAAATTTCTTCGCGGTTAGCAGCAAATCAGGCACTCCAGAGGACCTCAAATATCTTGTTGACAAGGCACATAGTTTAGGATTGCGTGTTCTAATGGATGTTGTCCATAGCCATGCAAGCAAAAATGTGACAGATGGTCTAAATGGCTATGATGTTGGACAAAGCGCACAAGAGTCATATTTCTACGCAGGAGACAGGGGCTATCATAAACTGTGGGATAGCCGCCTGTTCAACTATACCAATTGGGAGGTCTTAAGATTTCTTCTTTCCAATCTGAGATATTGGATGGACGAATTCATGTTTGATGGCTTCAGATTTGATGGGGTCACATCCATGCTATACAATCACCATGGAATCAATACGTCGTTCACTGGAAATTATAAGGAGTATTTTGGTTTGGATACAAATGTAGATGCAATCATTTATATGATGCTGGCTAACCATTTAATACACAAACTCCTGCCAGAAGCAACTATTATTGCTGAAGATGTTTCAGTCATGCCAGTTCTTTGTCGGCCAGTTGACGAAGGTGGAGTAGGGTTTGACTATCGCCAGGCTATGGCTATTCCAGAGAGATGGGTCGACTATTTGAAAAACAAAGATGCCCAGGAATTGTCAATGAGTGGAATATCACAGACTTTGAATAACAGGGACAAAGATCAGGTATGTTCTTTCTCATTTGTTGTTGTGCATGGGTGCATGTTTTCTCGGGTGGGGTAGCTATTCTATGGACTTATGGTTCAAAGGTGGGGGACTTTCTTTGCATGTTTGGAAATTTTAATAAATGTAAACACTTGGGTAGATGACTTTAGGTACCTTCTTTGCATAGGCTATCACAATTCTGTTTAGACAAATGATCATAGTAACCACTAAGCATCTACTCCCTCCATCCCAAAATAAGTGTCTTTGCTTTAGTACAACTTTGTACTGAAGTTGTACTAAATCAAAGACAATTATTTTGGGACGTAGGGAGTATTACGGACCATAGCATGTCCAAGGATCCAGTGTTGTATATCATTGACTTCGTGTTGGTCTGTTGAAACGACAACTTTAATCTTCACACAAATATTCAGTCTATTGTTGGCCATAAGACTATGAAGTTTCTCTGGATGGGCATGGAAACATATGTTGGTATGTCGGACTTGGAACCTGCTTCGATCATCTATAATTGATCGTAAAAAATCCACAACTTTGGAAGCTTTTGGATGACTCAAACCATCCAGGGTTGCCCCACAAACTTTAGAGTGACAAGTTTCAGGAAGAACTCAAGGGAAATTCAAAAGAGGCCAAGTGGAATCACAAATCTACTGTTCCTTTTTCTCTCACTCGAATCAAGGATTGATGGTTGTAGAGGGAGGATAGAAGCTCAAAGTGCTCAACAATGATAGAAAGCTAATGTGTGGTCGCCTCCTTCAGTTGGGGAAGAATGGCAACCTTTCGTATGGTCCTCGATTTTTGAACGTTACTCGGCAATCCAGATCAGCTTGTAGCCTCCCGTGCATCCCAGATATCTTGGGTCCTTCTGGGAAATACTCTCTTAACTTGCAGGATTAAGCCCAAACCTAGACCCCCCCCCCCCCCCCCCACCCACACACACACACAAGCAGGTCGGGATGTTTTGGGGTCCTTTTGCTGGCAAGAATGACAATTCCTCAATTCCTAGGGTATCTTTTGGGGTTTGTCACAAGGCTTTTTCGGAGTGTGTAGGATTTTGTACGTCGTCAATCTCCACTCTTGTCTGGTAGACTCCTGTCAATAGTACAGCTTCCCTATGACTCAAAGATATGAAAAAAAAATCTACGATTAAATTTAAAGACGTAGTCTTCTTTTATATTGTTTTCCTTGAGTGGTCTCTAACCACCCTTGCTTCATTTCCTTGGGACTAATAAACGACTCATCCACTCCAGAATATCATTAGTACCCCAATAACCCGTCATTATCACCAAATCCTACTTTTGGGCTAAAGATGTCATTTTAGTTGGCAACTGGAACAAGCAAACAGATAATTTTTTGGAGTTGTCACCTCAAAGAAGCAAAACTATCTTTCTTTAAAAAAAAGACACCCAAAAGGCATCTTAGATCCGATAATTATCAACAAAAATAGTACAATGGAATGACAACTAGACACAGAATGACAAGAAGAAAATAAATTACCTTAAAAGTCATACTAGCCCCCTTCTTCAGATTGTACACCATATTTCGGAGATTAAAAATTGCACTCAACCGACAATAAAGGAAAGGGATGCCTACAAACACCCTCGCCATACTAGGCTTTAAAGACTGCAATAGCCACTCTCTGCTTGAGAAAAGATCTAAAACACGCTGAAGAAGCATCGGTCGGTGCATCACCCCATGCAGTACAAGAGTTGGAGATACCAAATCATGCCGTAGAAGAACACGTAAGAAGATGTCGAAGTTGCTGCACAAATAGCCAACCATTTGCTCTCATTGATAGGCACATCAATTGTCAAAATCCGAAGACAGTCAACAAATTTGGCGACGCAAACTCTTAGAGGCCCTTTATCGGTGCCTAATCGAACGTCGTTGATGTAGAGACATGCTGAAGAGACCTTATTCCAACATGCCATCACCGCCAACACTTCGTTGATGCAACCAGGTATACAAAAGTGAAGGAAAAGAAAAATGAGACAGATGGGTCCCCACTCCTCTTGCCGTCGATGAGGCCACTGGAGGGGGAAGAAGAGCAGGACCGAGGCGATGGCATGGAGGAAACCTTTGACCAAAAAATGAGCATGCAACACCATGACTTTCCAGGGCGTCACCCATTCTAATACTACTCTCATCCAAGCATGCTTAACTTTGCTATTCTGATGGGATCCGTTGCTTTACTGTTGGTATAAACCTCGAAGAAGCAAAACGATCTTAGACTCAAGCATATGACTATTATCTTGTAAATGTGTGTCCCTCTTGTATTATTGTATATAAACTCTTTATCATGTTAGAGCAACTTTGCATCATGTCCATAGGCCAATGATGATGTTTAAAACCTTGGCATAATGAATGTTTGACGATGCTTTGCTTTATGTGTCTGCGGATATATGAAAATCTTAAAACTCAAGCAACACAGAATATGCATTCATTTGATGTCCAGCAATGTATAATGTGAGGTCTAGGTTGGTAAGTGTTGCTACGTTTTAGACGTACAAGCACATAAAGTCTAGGCAATCCTTTCTAAAAAGAGTATATCCCTATTGGTCTAGATGCATCGTGTCATTTTAAGCTAATGCAAGTTCAAGTATAGAAATATAGCTTCCCATGTCTAATTGTAGGATGCAAAATATTTAATATTTAATTTACCATATAGAAGTTAGTATGTTTTTCATGATTCACTGTTGTAACTTATTTCAACCTTACTCATGTCTAGTAACTGAAACTTAATAGGATGCAATTGAAACTACGATTGCACAACAAACGACCCCAAGATCAACATTTGATGCCGTTTCCGAGATACCCTCCCACATAAGTCCCACAAGCACCTTTGAACATAATTCCCAATTAGAGACAAGCCCATCGAAGTTGCCAATTATTCAAGCGCTTGAGGCTCTACTACTGGCTGAAAGACAGGGTGCAGCTGCACTCCGAGATGCAACTGACATCATGAGGAGGCAAATAGAGCAATCAGATGCACTCCTCACCAAAACCAAACAAGAGATGGATGAAGTTAGAAAGAAGCAAGCAAAGACCGACCAAATTCTTAGGCTTCTAATATCTGGAGCTCAGGGTAATCCCACTTCATAATCTTAGTTGAAATGTTGGTTCTCTTTGTGGGCTTGTCATGTGAAGATGTGTATGCATGAACTATTAGATGTATGTCAAACGTATATGAGTGTAATACGGGATGAACTAAAAATTATTGATTCTCCAAATTACTTACTGACAAAAATGATGTGGAGGTGGCAATGATGTGGATGTGGAGCCTATGACGAGAAAAAAGATGTTTCATCCAAAAAAATCATCTATGACGCGACATTTTCATTGTGGAGGTGGCAATTAATTCCATGTTGTAAGCAGAATATGGAGCGTGCACCTTCTCTCTATGGGGAATTCCCAATAGACGCAGGACGAGAAGACCCAATTTTTTGTATGTATCTAAATAAAGACCCAATTTGTGTATGTATCTCACTGTTTCATGAAACTTACGCGTTGATTTTCCTTTTCGGATACTGGTGTGTCTCTCATGGCGAGTGGTGATAATGTTTTTTCTCAATGGTGCATCATAATACTAACAAAAAGGAAACCGCCCCCTCTCATGTTGCCCCACCTGCAACGGGGAAGGAACCCTACCCGCCGTCTAACCCCCCCTCCCCCAGTCATCTCCCCTCTTCCTCCCATGACTCCGCCAAAGGGCACGGCTGGGCTAAACCCGACGGGCGTTGCCGGCGGCGGGGCGTCCTCGTCTCCTCGCAAGGTGGGATCGATGCGGGGCGGTGCTGCCGATGCAACACATGTGTAGGGTCATGATGGTGTGCCAGGGCGGTGATGACGCAAGAGGGAGGTGATGACGCAAGGGGGTGACGGCGGCGTGATGGGCTGCGTGGTGGCGGTGCGTGCCTGGGGTGGCAGCGGCGGCGGGTGCGGCTGGATGTGCCCTGCGGGCGACGGGAGCTGCGGGCGTCCATGGATCTGGGTGGTGGAGGCGGCGGCGCAGTGGTGGTGGGTTGGGCTTTGGAGTTTCCAGCCGGGAGGCGCAATCTCGTACAAGCAACTTCTCTTTCACTTTCGAAAAGTAGCAAAGCGGTGTCAGGTTACAAGCATGCGAGCCAGTTTGTTATAGCACCTCATTGGTCTAGCAGGCTAGGGTGGCTATGGGCAGCCGATGCGGGCGTCTTGGTATTGGGTCGACAACTAGGTAGTGGTCCACGGTAGGTGGCGGCAGAGGCTGACGAAGGCGTGGGTGGTGGTGATGACTGTCGATGCAAGGCTACCCCCCCCCCCCCCCCCGTTCTAGATCTAGAGTGGCCAGATCTGACGGGGCACTGGTCGATGCTCCATCTGAAGTGACACGCGTCTAGTCGTCGTGCAGGGCGGGGCGCTGCCCCTGCCTGATCTGGATATCCCCATGAGCGTCGGGTGCTTTTTACCAGAGGGTGCCATGGCGGCTGTGGCATTCTTCCGCTCTTCTATTATGGAGTGGGCCCATGGGTTCGATGGGAGGTGACTGCTTCCCTTCCTGGTGAGTGGCGTCAACTCGTTTTGGCATGGGTGAGAAGTTTGGCACATGATGTTGGGACAGCGGCCTCAGATGGTGGGCTACCCGGTCGACTCTCCGGTGGACTCCCTGTGTGTGTATAGCGGGACGAAAGCCTAGTTTCTTTCTCAATCCAATCTTATACTCCCTTCGTCCGAAAAATCTTGTCCCTAACTTGTTTCTCAAATGGACGTATCTAGCATCAACATCCATTTGAGGGACAAGTTTTTCCAGACGAAGGGAGTACGTTGTTCTACAACCTGCCCTCGCTATCTGACAAAGCCTGTATTTATTTTTCTGCTGTTCTAGACAAGTGAGGGCCCAGGCTCGCCCAGAAGTGTCGTGCGCACTACTCGTCGTGTGCACAGCAGTTTCGTGCCTAGAAACAGCACGGGCTCTCCCCCGCCGTCCACTCGCACTCTGGCCCCGTCGTCCTCGTGCCTCCAGCTCGTTGCTTCTACTCCACTCTTCTGCCGGAAGCGGCCAAGCAGAAAGAAAAGCTCTTCCGGCCGTTATAAGGCACACGCCGGGTCCCGAGCTTCACCGAAGATGGGACTTTCGTCCGCCACCAAGGCTGACAGCTCCACCGCCCTCGGTTGCGCCGTCGACGACGATGCTTTGCCTCAGCTCCTCTCTCCTGCCGCGCCCGTCTGCCGCTGCTGACCGGCCGGCTCCCGGGATCATCGCGGTGAGCCGAGATTTGTTATGTTTTACTAGTTGTTTCTGCGTTCTCCGTCGGCATGGCCCCGGCGAGGTCCTGATGCGGTGGGTCTCCTCTCGAGCAGGGCGGCGGCGGCAAGCGGCTGAGCGTGGTGCCGGCTGTCCCGTTTTTACTTCGCTGGTCGTGGCCACGGAAGGTAGACATCGTTTCCTTCCTTATTTCTGGGCAGGATACTGCTTTGGGTCTGGGTTCAGCAAGTGAATGAGATTCCCATTATATTTCTTTACATTTCTGAGATTCATATTTTATCCTGCAGTATTTGAAGTTTTCAGCCGTACTACTTGTAAGTTTTTCTTTAGGGGTACTATTTGTAAGTTGCAATACTACCTAAATGTGTGTATATACGTATCATGTCAAAATAATTGATTGTCTGATACAAGCCACATGATTATGTGCAATACCAAAAATATTGCTCTGTGTCCTAGTCCACCTGTGCGTACAGTCGGATCACACATTCTCTGACGACTTTTTGGAGATATACGTGTCCCTTTTTATTGTTAAGTGATGACTAACATACCTATATAACTCTTAACTTATTTGAACACATTATCCAATATCGCCCCCATATCTTTTGACTTGTTTGGATTTTTTTAATGTGCCTCAATGTGTCATTGAAAAAATATGACGTAAAAATCACAAAGATCAAATCTTCATGAAGTAAAGAACAAAAAATCTGACTTGTGTTAGGAAACAAGTTTAGTATTCAACATCTTTCTTTTTTAGAGCACCAGGGATTGTTTTTCACTAAGGGTGAATTATTATTATTATTTGCATGGAGTTGACATGAACATGTGAAATAATAGTTTTGTTAGTTTATATATTTTTTCACTATTGTTAATATCCTGGAAGTCCTAGTGATGTGCAAAAATACAAGCATGTCTTTTTTTTTAATGACCACATGGTATGAAGTGATATGGTAGCATTATTTTAGAAGCAAGTAGCACTAAAAGAACCGAAAGAAAACTACTTGTCCTAGACTCTGCTAAGCTTAAGATCCAATGGTTTTCAGCATAGGTGTGGGTGGATCCATGATCTAGAAACTCATTTCAGAATTCTGTGCAATACTAACCAAATAATTAATTCATGGATACTGGCCACACATGATCATTTGTTGTATCGGTACTACCGAGCAGCCGACACACACTAGCCGAACATGGGACGACACTGTGATCCAGCGGATGGCCTTCACTTTGTGCCACGCATGTACGGTCAGATCAGTACCATCGTGCAAACATCGGCCGCACACCGTCGTGTGTATAGCAGCGGTCTTGTTGTATCCCCATTGCTTGTTTAGTCAAATATGCCACTTGCTTTTACTCGCAAACAAAATATGCCACTTGCTTTAGTTAACTGTAATTCATTTATGGAAGGCCAAGAGCAGGTCTTCTGTTTCCGTGACTGCACGAGGAAACAAAATTGCGGCAGCAAATGGATATGGTTCTGACCACCTTCCCATGTATGATCTGGAACCAAAGTTGGCTGAATTCAAAGACCACTTCAACTATACGATGAAAAGGTACCTTGAACAGAAACTTTTGATTGAGAAACATGAGGGAGGCCTAGAGGAATTCTCTAAAGGTAAGCCTTTGTTCATGCATTCAAAATGCTCACATCACGAAATGACTTGTTTATACCAGTACAGGCATTATATCTAGCTCTGTGTTTCTGGCCTTCAATGTGATGTAGGCTATTTGAAGTTTGGGATCAACACGGAGCATGGTGCATCTCTGTACAGGGAATGGGCCCCTGCAGCAGAGTAAGTTCAACACAGAGCATGTTGCCATGCAACTATCCGTCAATGGTACACCTTCAGTATCTTTAGTTGATCCTGGTATTTACCTGCAAATCTCCTTTATGGGTTTAGGGAAGCACAACTAGTTGGTGACTTCAACAACTGGAATGGTTCTGGCCACAAGATGACGAAGGATAACTTTGGCGTTTGGTCAATCAGGATTTCCCATGTCAATGGGAAACCTGCCATCCCTCACAATTCCAAGGTTAAATTTCGATTTAGGCATGATGGAGTATGGGTTGAACGGATTCCAGCATGGATTCGTTATGCAACTGTTACTGCCTCTGAATCTGGAGCTCCATATGATGGTGTTCACTGGGATCCACCAACTAGTGAAAGGTCTACTTCTAGTAGCTTGAGAGCAAGAATTCGAAATAAAGCCCAATTAAAATAAAATACAAAAAATAATGCAGTGTTATGATAGTTTTATTGTTCATTTTGCAGGTATGTATTTAACCATCCTCGACCTCCAAAGCCTGATGTTCCACGTATCTATGAGGCTCATGTGGGGGTGAGTGGTGGAAAGCTTGAAGCAGGCACACACAGGGAATTTGCAGACAATGTGTTACCGCGCTTAAGGGCAACTACATACAACACGGTTCAGTTGATGGGAATCATGGAACATTCTGACGCTGCTTCTTTTGGGTATTATGTGACGAATTTCTTCGCAGTTAGCAGCAGATCAGGCACACCAGACGACCTCAAATATCTTATTGACAAGGCACATAGTCTTGGATTGTGTGTTCTGATGGATGTTGTCCACAGCCATGTGAGCAATAATGTGATAGATGGTCTCAATGGCTATGATGTTGGACAAAGTGCACACGAATCCTATTTCTACACAGGAGACAGGGGCTATAATAAGATGTGGAATGGCCGCATGTTCAACTATGCCAATTGGGAGGTCCTAAGATTCCTGCTTTCCAATTTGAGATATTGGATGGACGAATTCATGTTTGATGGCTTCCGATTTGTTGGGGTTACATCGATGCTATATAATCAAAATGGTATCAATATGTCATTCACTGGAAATTACAAAGAGTATTTTGGTTTGGATACCAATGTAGATGCAGTTGTTTATATGATGCTCGCGAACCATTTAATGCACAAACTCTACCCAGAAGCAATTGTTGTGGCCGTAGATGTTTCAGGCATTCCAGTTCTTTGTTGGCCAGTTGATGAAGGTGGATTAGGGTTTGACTATCGCCAGGCTATGACTATTCCCGATAGATGGATTGAATACTTGGAGAACAAAGGTGATCAACAGTGGTCAATGAGTAGTGTAATATCACAAACTTTGACTAACAGGCGATATCCGGAAAAGTTCATTGCGTATGCTGAGAGGCAAAATCATGTATGTTTCTCCCCTTTGTTGTTGTGCGTGAGTGTGGTTTCTTTGGGGTGGGGAGGTCATTCTAATGTCGGGCACTTTCTTTGCGTGGTTGGCAATTTTATTAAATAAACAATTGGGGATGGGAGGGGGGCTTTTAGTTACTTCACAAGCTCCAGATAATAGCACAAGCCATCACAGGTTCTAGATAATTGTTGGGAGGGGAGGGGGCAAGGATTCCCATTTGTATACAGCCAACTTTGTGTTCATCTATTTGAAATAACAACCGTATAGTTATTTTTACCACATAAATTTTCAGTCTATTATTGGCAGCAAGACTATGGCATTTCTCTTGATGGGATGGGAAACGTATTCCGGTATGTCGGCCATGGAGCCTGATTCACCTACAATAGATCGTGGCATTGCACTTCAAAAGGTTAAATTCCTATTAAGTATTCGTGAATTTAATTGTTCTATCTAGTTCTAAGTATTGCATTCCTTCTAGCTTTACTTAGATTTCTGGCTAGCCCTTGAAGATAAGGTGTCCTAGTCCCTTTAGGTAAATATGACTTACTGTGTTACAATATTTCAGATGATTCATTTCATCAGGATGGCCTTTGGAGGTGATAGCTACTTAAAATTTATGGGTAATGAGGTAATATCTAGTGATGTGTAAAAACTTGTTATCGATTAATCTATTTCATGATTCCTTCAAAATTGTTTTGTGAGTACAAGCATTTTCCGCAACTGATGTAAACAAGATAGAGATATTTCTCAAGTCCTTATTATCATTGGTTAAAAAAGTCGCCATTCTGATGGTAATGTTTCACAAATAAGGAAAGCTTCTAGCACAAAATTAGCAGTATATATCAAATAATTGACGCTATCCCATAACATTTATATTTCTTTTCTGATGCGCAATTACGTGCAGTTTACTTTCAGTTTGGTCACCTATAATGGACTGAGTTGGTCTCAAATGTCCCTTCTAAAACAGCTGATCATTTTGTCAACGTGGAAAATCAGTTGGGCTCAAATTTCCTTTCGAAATTGCCAATACAATGATCAAATATTTTTATCTTTTTTGGTGGTGGAACAATGGTCAAACATTGCCTGTGTTTACCTACTATTTTTCTCGATTCTTACATGTTACTAATATGTAGTACATGCATTACCGATACATAAATTGGCACTGTATTTTCCAAAATTTATTTGAAGGCTGCATTATTTTGTTGGTATGAAGTTATTTTTTCAATACATTTTTTATGTTATGGTTAGCTTTTCTGCAATACAACATTTTATTGATTTGTCACCTAATATATAAATTTGAACAGTACATGAATGCATTTGATCAAGCAGTGGACACGCCCAGCGATAAATGTTCCTTCCTATCATCATCAAAGCAGACTGCCAGCGACATGAATGAGGAAGAAAAGGTACTTAACTATACAATCTTCAGTCAAGGCACTTGTTTGAATCATTTGTTTCACTCTTATACTCTTTAGAATAGAACCACTAACTTGCTTGTGCGTTTAATGTGACTGAGAAAGGTGAAACCGTATCCATTTCATATGAATACTTGTTGTGTCAAAATGGCCTATGCATTTACTACATCACGGTTATTTGATTCGAACGTGTAGATTTGGTGTCCGTCTTCAGTTCTTATCATAGTAAAACTTATGCAAGAAAATGATTATGCACTGCTCATTGTTCCTTTTCTCCTTTTGTTTTTGTTAAAGTTTTGCTCTCTTTCCTTTTGTGTTTCCCTTTTTTCGGGTTTGGGGCCACCTCTGGATTACTAGGATATGTTTCTAACATGTCAATTCTTAATCTCTGATGATCTGGTTCCTGCGTACCTAGGTGTGTGTAATTCTTGTACATATAAGAACTCTGTGTGATAATATCTGCTTTTGTCAAAGGAGCATCCATTATATGGTCTTGCGTGGTCTACCGACATTGATAGAATACACAACACGTACAGTTCCGCCTTTACATAAGTCTCTCTCTCAGAAAGTGTTCGAACCTAATCGCTTTCACAAAGTTTCATTCTCCATATATATTGTTGCAACCAGTCTTGTCGACTGTCCTGCCCTACGCATAGTCTGGATGACCTCAACGATGAGCCGGTTGCAGCAAGGAGCCATTGCCCGCCTCAACAACAGCCCTACCTCCTGAGGAGGCAGTGCACACTTACCTTGCCTCCTTCCTTTCTTTTTGTTGCTTTAGCTCACTATGTAGCTAAAGAACGAAGCCATGATATAAAAGAATCAGCAGATGTTTAAACAATGAGGTACCAGTTCTGTCCCTCATTTGTGCCCTGAGCATGCAGCCACACCTCGCAAGCTGTTAAGTGGCATTGCAGGGGCAATCTTCTTCCCGTTTTGTTTCATCTCCAGTTGTTTGGAACCTTTAGACGGACGACGACGCGAGCAGCTAGTTGTTTCTCTCCATCATCAAGAGTCACCAAAAGCTTTGAACAGATGGCGACCACTTTGCACTAAAAACAGCACCAGCCACATGTACAAAACATAAAATAAAAAGAAATAAGCAGTTGTAGAAAAGGTACATTTTAATGTTTGTTTTTTTGGTACACAAGCTAGTGGATCACAATAAACATCTTCCAAGTAACAATGGTCAGATGCGTACGGGCTCTCCTGGACTGTCAACTAGCACAACACCCCTCTCGATCATCTCTCCTCTTGTGAGCTTTCTATGGAAAAACTATCCCCTCTTTTACTCTGGGCCAGCTGTTGGCTATGGTGTTGTCTTGAATGAAAGAAATAAACAAGCCACCAATGATTTTAGCGTTTTCTGTTCATGGATGCAATCACATGCACGTAGATGGCTGCAAAAAAAATTTTTTTGTAGCTTTTAGTTTCTTCAAGCCAAAGACTATATATTATGCTGTAAAACACGAGCACAGGATTTTAGCACCTGAGCTCCAGTAAGCTCTTTAATTTTAGAAATATTAAAAAACATAAATTAATAAGTTAAAGGATCCAAAGAATTTCTACCAGAATGCACTCCAAGCTGCCTGTTAGATATTACGAAAAATATTTCAAATGCCGCCTGCAAAAAAAATATGGTGATCTAAAATAGAAATAATGAAGATGATATTTGAATTTAAAAGTGTAGATCATCAAGCTTTGTTTCTCCCTTGAACCTCGCGGATAAATGCTTCTCCCAGCCCGCTAAATTTTGTTCATTCATCCATAGTGTATTCTCATATCTACACGTGATAGTTATTATGACGCATGTACATATTTTTTGTGTGTGTTTCTTTTCAAAATAAAGAAACCACTTGAGCTCAACTACCAAAATAATTGCCTAGAGAACCCACATAACAACACCCGACCTATCTCTCGACGATGTTTTCATCAGTCCCTCGTTTTATTTGGTTCTCTTATTCTCAAATGAAAAAGAAAACAATCACTAGTGTTTTCATATTCTTCCTTCGGTTCTTCTCATTCGCCTTGTTTTTTTGTTATTCGCAAAGCTCAGGTTTGCCAACTTGTAGACTAGTATATCATGTCTTGTTTATCATAACTTCTCTCTACCAGTTGTTGATTGCATTAAATTAACTGCTACAAAAAAGATTCATGATTATGTTGGTCTAGACGCGATGTATGCATGTACCAAAATAAAACGCTTATTATGATAAAATCATAAAATGGTATGGTGAATCGAAAGCTTGAAAGGAAATTATGCTCATCGGAGTCCTTGGTATCTAATGTTTGATCTCATCGCGGCATATCTACTTCACATATATTTTGATGCAAATGTTTGCCTCTGTTTACAAGTATGACTCCCTAGTAAACATTTACTACTTTCTTAACTAGTAAACATTATATAATAAAACAAACAAAATGCTCCAAACTTGTGAGATATAGTAAACATGCAAAACACAATAAGCACATGATGTACTTGAGACACGCGATGCAGTTGAGATGATACCGTTGACACATGCAAACACGGGTGACTGCATCTTTGTATTCTCAAATGCACATTTGTCTTTTTGTCAAGGCAAATTTGTGCTTATCAACTACATCTTTGTCGTAGTCAATTGCATCGATATCAACTACACCCTTTACTCAATTTTATAGGATAATGTGCACTTCATAAAATATTTTTTAATGCTCTATTTCCAACAGATTTCAAAATATATATTTTGCTCTTGATTAGTTTTTGATGGTGTGACTTGTTAATTTTGCTAAAGAAGATAAATTCGATATATATTGACATCAGTAAAACAATGACCGAGATGATTATCGTAGGTTGAACTTGATACTTTTGTAATCAAACTTGAAGTCATCAAGATCAGAACCATAGCATATTTAGGTCAACTAGGGACATAAAGACCTAGGGAATAAACCGACGTTTGCAAATGATATATGTTGATTTTTGGCGCATTATATTTATAGTTTAATGTGGTCCTCAACATCAATGGGATTACATGGTTGCCTTCTATTAAAATCAAATAACAGAAAATTTCACAATATTTTGAAAAATCTCTTATACAAAGACAAAATATACTCCATCACTATCTTCCATTTTCATAAGAATCTACTCTACTCATGAATCGTGCTTCTTCTAAACCAAAGCCTAATCACAAGCGGTTAGCTTAATCAATTTTGAATTATATGACACTTTCGAATGTGGAGAGAACATATCATTCACAAAGTGCTCTTCCTTATTTATAGTAATTTTTCTTACTTCCTTATAAATCACTGCCTTTAAATCGATGCTTGCTTTTTAACACAAATACATTTTTCATCTTATAATTGAAACGGCTATCAGTAACTATATATAACAAAACATAGCACATAATAGCATTAACAATGTTTTATGCTCGGAATTTCATAGATATATAATGTAGCGACCAGACCTCAAACAGTCTAGTCTCTGTGCATCAGTGTCATCCCTGGATCGGTAATGCTGACACGCACAGTACTTTGAAGGATATATAACAGAGTAGCAATCACACACTTATTACATCGAATAGTTCAAGAGAACTCAATACAATAAATATGGCTTAAGGCCATCTAAAATACGATAACAGCGGAAGGCTTGGAAGATAAAGTGAGTCCATCAACTCCAACGGCATCACTGAGTATAAGACCTCGACCTAAGGCTCCTTACTCGTTGCCTGAAAAGTCTGCAACATGATACGTAGCAGCCCGAAAACGGGTCAGCACATGGAATATGCTGGCAAGGTAACACATAGAGAGTAATGAACAGAATAATGCTATCACTACATGCATATTTGGCTGGTGGAAAGCTCTATGGTTACAGTTTTGCGAAAAGCCAATTTTTCCCTACCACAAAGGAATAAATTTTATTTAACTATCATGGTGGTTGTTAAACATTGAGAAGGTACCTCCAACTCAATCCCAATTAAGAACATGATTAACCCAATCAAATTAAATAAAGTAACATGATGATGAGATTCACATGGTAATCCAAGAATTAGATACTCAAGATGTCCATAACCGGGGACACGGCTAATCATGATTAGTTTGTACACTCTGCAGAGGTTTGTGCACTTTTCCCCACAAGACTCGATCGCCTCCGCTTGATTTCTCGCACTACATGGTGTTTGAGAAACGGATGACCGAGACACAGTCTTTCAGAAACACTACTCTTTACTCCGGGTGGACAGTTACACCTACTTTCCCCTATATCTGCTAGCCCACCTCTTCAAGAGGTCATGTACCTACTCAACTATGCTAGAGCCCATAATAGCTTGTGGCTGCACACGGAAGTTTCTAGCATGAATAATCTCATGATCCCTTTGAGTCTGGGTGGCGGTCCATAGGATGATCACACGGGTACTCCGGGATATCCAAAAATACAGACAACACTAGTTTCTCCAGGTGCCTCAATCCACCCAGATGTAAATTAAAGTAGCCACCTTAAGTTGAACCATAAATTAATAATCTCACATCTGTCATGAAGAATTCACTCAAACCCAATCCACGTCTACGAGCATAGCATAGCAATATAAGCAAACGTAGAAGTAACTCCCAAAGGTTTGATAGTAAACAGGACAATAGGTACTACCTCATCTACTTCCCAAAACCCACATATTAATCAGATCCTAATCATGCAACTGTTTGAGGATTGATCTAATTCAATAAAACTGGATGATGAAAAGTATGATCAAAGTGTTACTTGCCTTGCTGACGATCCGTGAAACCTAGAGACTCGTAGTAGCACGCTTCGCACTCCGGGTACTCTATCGCAAACAAACAATACATACATAAGCAATCAAGCAAGGGTGCACGAAATAAAACTCAAAATAAGAGATCTAACCAGAAAGTTCAACTTAAGAACTCCGGTTTGCAAAAAGAATCAATTCAAACGAAGCAACGAAGGTCAAACGGCGAAAGAAACAAGCTTCGTTTACTAATCTGGATCTAAGTCAAATTTTACATTAGCAAAAACTTGTTTGAGTTGGTTAAACGGAAAGAGAATTTCGAGACGAAACTCTAGACGCTTGAATTGCCTGATTCCGATAAACGAGCGAAAAGTTATACTAAAACGAAAAACAGATCGGAAATCGCGATCAGGAATAATCGCGAAAAATCCGAGAAAAAAAAACTGACGAACAGGATAACGATCGAACATTCGCTGTCTGTAAAAAAACGAAAACCGTTCGTTTAAACGAACGAACGAACGGGCGTTCGCTATTTAACTAAACCAGAAAAAAAATAAACCGATCTAATATAAAAAAAACGCATCTCGGTTTCGAAATAAACCGAACGGTTTTTTGAGAAAAACCGGCGGCTACCTCGGTTCGTGTGACGGCGGCGGCGGCGAGCGGCTCCGGCGGGTGGCGGCGTCGGGCGAGAGGCGGCGGGGCTTCGGCGGCGGCGGCGGACGGCGGCAGGGCTCGGGCGGGTGGCGGGCCGGGCGGCAGGGCGCGTGGCGGCGGGTCGGGCGGCGGGGCGACGCGGGGCGGCGGCGGCGCGGGGCGGCAGCGGCGGCGGCTAGGGTTTCGGGGCGGCGGCGACTTGGGCTGAGGCGGGGCTCGGGCCGCGGCTTTAAAGGCCGGCCGGGCTGAGGTGTCCGGGTCGGACACGGCCCGTAAGGCGGTTGACTTTTAAAAAAAAATCGGACATGTAGAAAAAGTAAGAAAAGAAATACTAAACGGACTCCAAAATTTCCGAAATAAATTTTCCCCGTCCTCTAAAAATAAGCCGGACAAGATGAACATTTATTTGGGCCTAAAATGCAATTTTGAAAAACGCGTATTTTTCCTAATTCGAATAAAATCAAATAAAATCAAATATTTGTTTTTAATATTTTTCCTCCAATATTTCATTATTTGTGGAGAAGTCATTTTATCCCCTCTCATATATTTTGATATGAAATATTTTCAGAGAGGAAAATAATTAAAACAAATGATTCTATTTTCAAAATTTGAGAAAACCCAAATATGAAAATAACGAAATCCCCAGCTCTCTCCGTGGGTCCTTGAGTTGCGTGAAATTTCTAGGATCGCAAATCAAAATGCAATAAAATATGATATGCATGATGATCTAATGTATAAAATTCCAAATTGAAAATTTGGGATGTTACAAACCTACCCCCTTAAGATGAATCTCGCCCTCGAGATTCGGGTTGGCTAGAAAATAGGTGAGAGTGGTCCTTCCGTAGATCTTCCTCTCGCTCCCAGGTGGCTTCATCCTCAGTATGGTGACTCCATTGAACTTTGCAAAACTTGATATCCTTGCTGCGGGTGACTCGGCTGGCATACTCAAGAATCTTAACTGGTTTCTCCTCATAGGTCAAGTCACTATCCAGCTGAATCGCTTCCAATGGCACTGTATCTCTCAGTGGTATCTCAGCCATCTCTGCGTGGCACTTCTTCAGCTGAGAAACATGGAACACATCGTGAACTCCCGACAATCCTTCGGGCAATTCCAACTTGTAAGCAACTTCCCCCATATGCTCCAAAACTTTGTATGGTCCTACAAAACGTGGCGCTAACTTTCCCTTAACTCCAAAGCGCTTTAATCCTCGAAGTGGTGATACTCGAAGATAAACTCTGTCTCCGACTTCGTAAACTGTCTCCTTGTGTTTAGAATCCGCATAACTCTTCTGCCTGGACTGGGCTACCTTGAGCCTATCGCGAATCAACTTCACTTTCTGTTCAGACTCTTTAATCAAATCTGGTCCAAACAACTGGCGGTCTCCAACTTCGTCCCACAACAACGGTGTCCTGCACCTCCTTCCATACAGAGCTTCGAAAGGGGCCATCTTCAAACTGGATTGATAACTGTTGTTGTAAGAGAACTCTGCATATGGCAAATTGTCGTCCCAACTAGATCCATAATCTAGCGCACAAGCTCTCAGCATGTCTTCCAAAATCTGATTGACTCTCTCGGTCTGTCCGTCTGTCTGTGGATAAAAGGTTGTACTGAACTCTAGCCTGGTACCCAAAGTCTCGTGCAACTGATTCCAAAACTTTGAAGTAAACTGGGTTCCTCTATCTGATACAATGGTCCTCAGAACTCCATGCAGACATACGATCCTGGTCATGTATATCTTTGCAAACTTAGCACTTGTATAAGTGGTCTATACTAGGATGAAATGAGCTACCTTCGTCAAACGATCGACTACAACCCATATCGAGTCATAGCCTGAACGAGTCCTGGGCAATCCTGTGATAAAATCCATGCCTAGCTTATCCCACTTCCATTCGGGTATCGGCAATGGTTGTAGCAATCCTGCTGGCTTCTGATGCTCTGCCTTTACTCTCTGACATACATCACAAACTGCTACATACTCTGGAATATCCTTCTTCATTCTGGTCCACCAGAAAGTATCCTTCAAATCCAAATACATCTTGGTATTTCCTGGGTGAATCGAATATGGTGAATCATGGGCCTCTTGCAGAATCAACTTCCTGATCTCCGGATCATTGGGCACATAAACGCGGTCCTCAAACCATAAGGTATCGTGTTCATCCTCACGAAATCCCTTGGCTTTTCCTTTACACATCCTTTCCTTTATCTCAGCAATTTCCTTGTCTGTTTTCTGAGCTTCTCTGATCTTATCCATCAAAGTAGACTGAATCTCCAATGCTGCTACAAAACCTCTTGGAACTATTTCCAAACATAGTTCACGAAGATCCTCTGCTAACTTCTTGGGTAACTCTCCGGTCATGAGCGTGTTGACATGGCTCTTGCGGCTCAACGCATCGGCTACTATGTTAGCCTTTCCTGGGTGATAATGCAATCTCATATCATAATCCTTAATGAGCTCCAACCATCTCCTTTGCCTGAGATTCAACTCCTTCTGCGTGAAAATGTACTTCAAACTTTTGTGATCCGTGTACACCTCACAATGGTTTCCGATGAGAAAATGTCTCCATGTCTTCAACGCATGCACTACGGCTGCTAACTCCAAATCATGTGTAGCATAATTCAACTCATGGGGTTTAAGCTGATGTGAGGCATATGAAACAACTCTTCCCTCCTGCATTAGCACTGCTCCAAGTCCTCGATGAGAAGCGTCGCAATATACTTCATAATCCTTGCGTTGATCTGGCAGAATCAACACTGGCGCTGTAACCAAACGTTTCTTCAATTCCTGGAAACTAGCCTCACATTCCTCAGTCCAAATGAATTTGGTGTCCTTCTTTAACAACTCCGTCATAGGCTTTGCAATCTTCGAGAAATTCTCGATGAATCTCCGGTAATATCCTGCGAGTCCAAGAAAACTCCGGATTTCTCCAACTGCCGTGGGTGCTTCCCAATTTGTCACAGTGTTAACCTTGGTGGGATCTACTGCTATTCCTTCTCCGGATATAACATGTCCAAGGAATCCAACTTCCTTTAACCAAAACTCGCACTTGCTGAACTTGGCATATAACTGATGTTCTCTAAGCTTTCCAAGTACCAAACGCAAATGCTCCTTATGCTCTTCTTCATTCTTCGAATAGACCAGAATATCATCAATGAACACTACGACGAACTTATCCAAAAACTCCATAAACACTTTGTTCATCATGTTCATGAATTAGGCAGGTGCATTAGTCAGGCCAAATGACATAACGGTGTACTCATATAGCCCATACCTTGTGGTAAAAGCTGTCTTGGGTATATCCTGCTCTTGAATCTTCAACTGGTGGTATCCTGATCGCAAATCAATCTTGGAAAATACTTTAGCTCCTTGTAGTCGGTCAAACAGATCATTGATCATCGGCAGTGGGTACTTCTTCTTGATTGTTACTTCATTCAATCCACGATAATCAACAACCATCCTCAACGATCCATCTTTCTTCTCCACTAGAAGTACGGGTGATCCCCAAGGTGACGAACTTGGGCGAATATATCCTTTATCCAGTAACTCCTTAATCTGCTTCTTAATTTCTTCCAAATCCTTAGCGGGCATCCTATACGGTCTCTTAGATATTGGCCTAGTGCCTGGCAAAAGCTCAATCAAAAACTCGATGTCTCTATCCGGTGGCATGCCTGGCAACTCCTCTGGAAATACGTCAGGGAATTCCTTCACCACTGGTACTTCCTCCTGTACAACTCCTGATAAGGAATTCACTTGAGTCCTCTTCGGCACATGTCGGGATACATACTTAATCCTTCTTCCTTCTGGGGTAGTAAGCAAAATCGTCTTACTAGCGCAATTGATGTTTCCTCCATACATCTATAGCCAATCCATTCCCAAAATTACATCCAAACCTTGTGACTCCAAAACTATTAGGTCTAAGGGGAAAACATGCCTACCTATGGCCAATGGCAACTGAAAACATCCTTGGCTTGCCATATACTCTGCTCCTGGCCAGGTTACTAAGATAGGTGTTCTAAGAACTTTGGTGGGCAACTTAAACTTATCCACAAATCCCCTTGATATGTATGAATGTGATGCACCAGTATCAAAAAGAACGATTGCAGTAAATGACTTAACCAAGAACTTACCTATTACTGCATCAGGCTGTGCTTCAACCTCCTCCACATTAATGTGGTTCACCTATCCCCTGTTGAAAGGGTTCAGCTTCTTCCCCGAGATTCCATTGCCATTTCCATTCTTTGCTTCTGGACAATCAGTGGCATAATGTCCAGTCTCCTAGCACTTGAAACAGGTAACGTGGCTTAGATCCCTCTTGGCTGGGGTTGATGGGTTGGTACGGTTCTGTCCGTTGCTTCCTCCGTTCCCATTGCCATTCTCGGGGCCACTATGATTGTGCGAACTTCCTCCATTGTGAATGTGACCTCCATGGTTATGCTGAAGGTGTCCTCCCGAGTTCGGGGTAAAACGAGGCTTCTGGTGAACTCCTGTACTGTACTTTCCTTGTCCATACTTCCTCTTACGACTCTCAATCTGCTGCTGCTTCCCTTCAATCATGAGAGCTCTATCTACCAACTCCTGGTAGTTGTTAAAAGTTGCCACCATCAACTGCATGCTCAGCTCATCATTCAGTCCTTCCAGAAACTTCTCCTGCTTAGCTGCATCCGTAGCAACGTCATCTGGGGCATAACGTGCTAACTTACTAAAATCCTCCACGTACTGGCCAACGGTACGTCCTCCTTGGCGTAAGTTGCGAAACTCACGCTTCTTCATGGCCATAGCTCCTACTGAAACATGGGCAGTACGGAAAGCTTGCTGACTGGTCCCATGTGACAGTGTCAATGGGGTGAGTGGCTGTGTAATTCTCCCACCATGATGCTGCGGGTCCATCAAGCTGATGTGCGGCAAAACGCACTCTCTCCGCATCTGTGCATCCTGCAGTGGTCAGCTCCCTTCCAACCTTGCGTAGCCAATCATCTGCCACAATCGGCTCGGTGCTACTGGAAAACACTGGCGGATTCAGCCTAAGAAATCGGGCTAAGTGATCAACAGGTGGTGGTGGGTTGTTGTTGTTGTTGCCTTGGTTTTGAACTAGCACTTGCATCAGGGCATTCTGCTGCTGAATCAACTGAGTGATCTCCGGTGGGAAAACAAATCCGGTGTCGCGTCTCAGAGGCATCTGATGGTTTAGAAAAGATGAGAAAATAGAATAGAATGAGGTCTAGAGGGAAAACACTACCCATATGCACATGAGACAAACACAATCATATCACTCCAATCAATTCAAACAAGGCATACAATCGATCTAACTATCGTTACAAAGTGCTTGGACTATAATATATACATGGTGGAATAATACTACTAATTTGGTGGTCTACTAGAAAAATTGCTCAGTCGAAGACTCCATGATATCTGCTCCGGCTTCATCCTCCAAATCATCCTCACTGGGGTCCGAGTTGGTGTCATCAATGATGATGTAATTCTCCGGGCAAGTAGAATCGTCATCATCTCCTCCTGGTGCTGGGTCTCCCATGAAAACTCCTAGCTTTTTTGTCAGGTCGTCATTCTTCTCCACCGGTGCGACGATTTCCTCCATATAATCCTCGCGTGTAGCCTTGAGTTCTTCCTCCAGTTCCATGATCCTAGTCTTTGCCTTCTTCAGTTCTATCATGTCTGCGCACATCTGGTTCTCCTGGCGACGAATGTGCTGGTTTAACTCCTGGATGAAAGCTGCAATAGATCTATCCTTCCTGGTACTGATCATCTCCCATTGCTCGTCTCGGCGCCCACAAATCTGATAGATAGTATCCTTGAGATCATTGTGTTACACTTCTCCAATGCGTCCCATGGTGATGTGGGCTGCCATGCTCTTTCCTAGACTCCAGGTTGGTGCATCAAAGGAAAACTCTATGGGCTCAGTGATTGGCGTGAACGTCCTTCCTGGAACTTGAACTTGAATCATCCAGCGCTCCTCTTCTGGTAGTGTGGCGTTGTAAGTTCCGGTGAAGCTTGGTATTCCGATGTTCAGGTACTTAGTAACTTCCTTCAAGTGTCGTCCAAAAGGTGTATCCTCATCTGGTTGCGCTAACTTGTTCCTTGCATCCGCCATCCTAAAAGAGTGGAAGAAAGGAGAGGAGTCAGAAATGAGAAGAGAGTAGTGATCTAGGGCTTTAGCTTAGTGGTCGTGTCCTACAGTCAGCATGTGCTCTGATACCATCTCTGTAGCGACCAGACCTCAAACAGTCTAGTCTCTGTGCATCAGTGTCATCCCTGGATCGGTAATGCTGACACGCACAGTACTTTGAAGGATTTATAACAGAGTAGCAATCACACACTTATTACATCGAATAGTTCAAGAGAACTCAATACAATAAATATGGCTTAAGGCCATCTAAAATACGATAACAGCGGAAGGCTTGGAAGATAAAGTGAGTCCATCAACTCCAACAGCATCACTGAGTATAAGACCACGACCTAAGGGTCCTTACTCATCGCCTGAAAAGTCTGCAACATGATACGTTGCAGCCCGAAAACGGGTCAGTACATGGAATATGCTGGCAAGGTAACACATAGAGAGTAATGAACAGAATAATGCTATCACTACATGCATATTTGGCTGGTGGAAAGCTCTATGGTTACAGTTTTGCGAAAAGCCAATTTTTCCCTACCACAAAGGAATAAATTTTATTTAACTATCATGGTGGTTGTTAAACATTGAGAAGGTACCTCCAACTCAATCCCAATTAAGAACGTGATTAACCCAATCAAATTAAATTAAGTAACATGATGATGAGATTCACATGTTAATCCAAGAATTAGATACTCAAGATGTCCATAACCGGGGACACGGCTAATCATGATTAGTTTGTACACTCTGCAGAGGTTTGTGCACTTTTCCCCACAAGACTCGATCGCCTCCGCTTGATTTCTCGCACTACATGGTGTTTGAGAAACGGATGACCGAGACACAGTCTTTCAGAAACACTACTCTTTACTCCGGGTGGACAGTTACACCTACTTTCCCCTACATCTGCTAGCCCACCTCTTCAAGAGGTCATGTACCTACTCAACTATGCTAGAGCCCATAATAGCTTGTGGCTGCACATGGAAGTTTCTAGCATGAATAATCTCATGATCTCTTTGAGTCTGGGTGGCGGTCCATAGGATGATCACACGGGTACTCCGGGATATCCAAAAATACAGACAACACTGGTTTCTCCAGGTGCCTCAATCCACCCAGATGTAAATTAAAGTAGCCACCTTAAGTTGAACCATAAATTAATAATCTCACATCTGTCATGAAGAATTCACTCAAACCCAATCCACGTCTACGAGCATAGCATAGCAATATAAGCAAACGTAGAAGTAACTCCCAAAGGTTTGATAGTAAACAGGACAATAGGTACTACCTCATCTACTTCCCAAAACCCACATATTAGTCAGATCCTAATCATGCAACTATTTGAGGATTGATCTAATGCAATAAAACTGGATGATGAAAAGTATGATCAAAGTGTTACTTGCCTTACTGATGATCCGTGAAACCTAGAGACTCGTAGTAGCACGCTTCGCACTCCAGGTACTCTATCGCAAACAAACAATACATACATAAGCAATCAAGCAAGGGTGCACGAAATAAAACTCAAAATAAGAGATCTAACCAGAAAGTTCAACTTAAGAACTCCGGTTTGCAAAAAGAATCAATTCAAACGAAGCAACGAAGGTCAAACGGCGAAAGAAACAAGCTTCGTTTACTAATCTGGATCTAAGTCAAATTTTACATTAGCAAAAACTTGTTTGAGTTGGTTAAACGGAAAGAGAATTTCGAGACGAAACTCTAGACGCTTGAATCGCCTGATTCCGATAAATGAGCGAAAAGTTATACTAAAACGAAAAACAGATCGGAAATCGCGATCAAGAATAATCGCGAAAAATCCAAGAA
Source organism: Aegilops tauschii subsp. strangulata (assembly GCF_002575655.3). Taxonomy (NCBI): domain Eukaryota; kingdom Viridiplantae; phylum Streptophyta; class Magnoliopsida; order Poales; family Poaceae; genus Aegilops; species Aegilops tauschii. Next base: position 638,856,188 of record NC_053041.3, on the reverse strand, counting down.
AAAGAAAAACTGACGAACAGGCTAACGATCGAGCATTCGCTGTCTGTAAAAAAACGAAAACCGTTCGTTTAAATGAACGAACGAACGGGCGTTCGCTATTTAACTAAACCGGAAAAAAATAAACCGATCTAATATAAAAAAACGCATCTCGGTTTCGAAATAAACCGAACGGTTTTTCGAGAAAAACCGGCGGCTACCTCGGTTCGTGTGACGGCGGCGGCGGCGAGCGGCTCCGGCGTGTGGCGGCGGACGGCGGCGGGGCTCCGGCGGGTGGCGGGTCGGGCGGCAAGGCGCGGGGCGGCGGCGGCGCGGGCGGCAGCGGCAGCGAGGGTTTCGCGGCGGCGGCGACTTGGGCTGAGGCGGGGCACGGGCCGCGGCTTTAAAGGCCGGCCAGGCTGAGGTGTCCGGGTCGGACACGGCCCATAAGGCAGTTGACTTTAAAAAATAATAATTCAGACATGCAAAAAAAGTAAGAAAAGAAATACTAAACGGACTCCAAAAATCCCGAAGTAAATTTTCCCCGTCCTCTAAAAATAAGCCGGACAAGATGAACATTTATTTGGGCCTAAAATGCAATTTTGAAAAATGCGTATTTTTCCTAATTCGAATAAAATCAAATAAAATCCAAATAAAATCAAATATTTGTTTTTAATATTTTTCCTCCAATATTTCATTATTTGTGAAGAAGTCATTTTATCCCATCTCATATATTTTGATATGAAATATTTTCGGAGAGAAAAATAATTAAAACAAATGATCCTATTTTCAAAATTTGAGAAAACCCAAATATGAAAATAACGAAATCCCCAACTCTCTCCGTGGGTCCTTGAGTTGCGTGAAATTTCTAGGATCGCAAATCAAAATGCAATAAAATATGATATGCATGATGATCTAATGTATAACATTCCAATTGAAAATTTGGGATGTTACATATAACTCAAATTCTATAATTATGAACACAGAAATATTAATGTAGAACTCTATTTTGTTTTGAAATTGTATTATTTTTTAGAATTTAGTCTAGAGCATTTCGTGAACTTGAATCAAACCTTTAAATAAAACAAAGCATAAAAATGACAAATTCACATATGAAATAACTTGTGTTACATAGATTTATTACAATAGCGTTGTATGTGTGTATGTGTGCGTGAGTGCCTATGGTAATATCAATAAATATCTTGATAGATGTTTCTACAATTCACGGGTCTAACTAGTAATGCAATGCAATGCATGCTAAAAGAATAGAACCTTAGTTTCATTTAACTAACAATTTTCAAATGTATGAGTTGCCAACAAGTGGCATACTTGGCACTGTTTGTTTGTTCATTTTATGGAAAGTTCTTCTCTTTTTACATGGTTTAGATTCCAGCATGTAGCCACAAAATATGATTGTCAAAAGATAATACCTCATAATACAATTCCACTAAAGTCACCTAGCCCAAGTGACCGACCTGATCCTGAAATAAAATCAGAAGATTTGGTGTCATCATCATGACAACAAATTATTAGGCGGTAGATCTTGTGGTAGTACTCATGATGTAAAATTATCAAGAGGGAGAGAATGTATGGAGATTTATGTGAAGTACATCGTACACCAGACATAGTTGACACATCGATTTTTTAAGATACATTTGGACGCGCCTTGTGGGAGTGTAAAGTACTACCATGTATTAGAAGAGGTGAAATGAGAAATGCCATAGCTAGCAAGTAGGCCTAGTTAAGGAAATTCTTCCTTAGACTCCCCTTCTCCCGAAGAGTGAAGTGCTTCAACTAAAGGTTAGACCCACTTAAAAAATGTCACTTTGAATCTTTGCTTCCCTTGTCGTAATCCTGTGCATTTGTAGGTCCCTCGGATCTGAGCCCTTTCTCCAAGCCCTTCATTGGATTCCCTGGATGTCTTTTTGTTACATTTTATTGAAGTGAGAGTGAATTATTATATGCCCATAGGAGGTGGGATATAAAGGCTGTTGGTATTCTGCACCATACATGCTAGAGTAGGGAGGAGAGGGTGGTGCATGATACATGGTGGACTAGCCCATATATTTACCCCTCCCCCACCCACCTAACAAGTTTTTTTCTATTAGGTCTTCATCCTCTGATTTGTTTTTCTGTTAGCCCATTCTTCATCATGGACTTATTAATCATGATTAGTTTCTTGGATTTTTGTTTACTTGACTTGAATTTGACAATGTGCCTCATATATGGCATGTGGGACTGATAGGAAGATATATTCTCACAACATTAACTTAAAAAGGATTATTTTTTTGGTGCAGTCGTAAAGAAAACTACTTTCTTTTATGCTAAAAGTTATTCAAACATAGATTTATAAACAAAGGATATCACCATGCATGACCATGCGCTCTCTCATGTTTACTCTAGAAACCATATATCTCTTTGTTGCAAAATATTTAATCTATCCTCCTTGTTTCTGGGAATGAGTCGGGGAAGGTAATCTTAGGGAAGGTTAAAGTGAGGCAAGTAAGAGCAACTCTAGCAGAGTCGCGATATTGGCCCAATCGCCATAATGCCAATATGGCATTTTTGGCCCAAAATGGCACTTCAGAAGAGTCACCATATCCCTTCGGATAGCCATAATTTAGGGAGCTCGCTCCACAAACAAGCTTCGAGCCTCCAAATATGGAGGCCATGGATTCGTTGTTTGGCACTCACTCCATATCCAACCGCAAGCGCATGCATGAGGGAAGTTTTAGCTTCTTCCTCCTTGCGCCAACGCCGGGATTTTACACAGCGCATTACAGGTACATGAACCAGCATGCACAGATAATCACCGACGAGTGGGGTGACAAGAAGGATAAGCACCCTCCCATTAGTGGTGCGCCCACTCCCCTCAAATTCATGAGGCAGCCATTTGGATGGTCATCGCGTGGCATAAGCTCCGACTATAAAATCTCAACGGCATCACCAAAACCATAGCTGCCGCCTCCCCCTTCCTCGGCATCACCTCCCCAAGACATCTCCTCCCCTCTATGCCACAATGTCATCATTATGGAGAGACACAACCTACTGGCTAAACCGCCTACCCAATCATGGTTTACCGGCAGTGCGAACCCCACCTTCCTCCACGATGGTAGGATATTCTCCTCCTAGAATGGCGCGTGTGGCGCTTCCTCCTCCCGAGGCTGATATGTCGGCTCCCATGATGGCGTGCATCATTGATTTGGCGCTTCGGGTCCATCATACATGTTAACGAGGTCATCCCCATTGATGTCGTTGGTCCCCTTGCCCCCAGTCGGATCCTGAGGACCCGTTCGATGTCGCAATGCGACTCTCCAAACTCAAAGCTCACAATGAGGAGTACGTCCTCTGGGAGTTCCGCCCCGCAACCATCTATAAGGAGGAGCAACGATAGCTCTCCCCTACGCCTTCCTCGACGATCTCTCTTAGGAGGACAACGGCTAGACGACGGCGGCGGCGGCGAAGGTACTGCAGGTAGTAGAACATAGCAATGTCGAATGGCGACATTGCATATTTTGAAAATGTCGCTCAACGACTTTTGAAGTCGCAAATAAAATGTAGTGTGACGACTTTTGGCCAGCAATATAAGTTTATCACATTTGATAATGATTTGAACCGGTGTGGTTCAACTAAATGTACCATAAATTGAACATACAAATTTTTAGCAAATGAAAAAAGAAACAAGTAAGACCACAAATATGAAAGCCGCATATCGCGACTATGTGTTTGAGCCACAGCTGCCAAGTACATATGAAGCGTACTCCATATGACATACGACAACCATACATATGAAGACTCTACTAGAGGTTCTCTAAGGCCGCTTTTAGCGCCTTTCGTGCAGTGGTGCCCATAGGGAGTGAGGGTAGTTGGACTGTTCGTTTCCCCTTTTTTCATTTCTTTGAAATCTATTTTATTTTTTTCTCTTTTGTAGGTTTCCCAAATTTATATACCATTTTTCTGTTTCTCGCTATTTTTTGTTGTTATATTCCAGTTTCATATTTTTCTATTATTAATTTGTGTCTCTTATGAGAAGTCCAGACTTGCATATGGAGGTGCACACACAAACATATAAAGTATAAATACTAACTTGAGAAGTATGTTTGCGTGGTCAAAAAAACATCATCAAAACCTGCCAATATGAGATATAGTTTTGAATATATCAATATGAGCAACGCAACCATTTAAAATGTGAACAATTGTTTTTTTAGAAAAAATATAAGAAATAACTCCAACCCAGCCAAACCACATGCTATACACTTGCTCCATATGAAACCATGTTTGCTATTGGGCAGTTGCCTGAAACCGAAAGTAATGTTAGCCGTTTTTCTATTCAAAGAAGAAGGAGAGTCGAGGTGACGCGATGCTTCGACGCTGAGATGGGGATGACCACAACGTCCCTACAGAGACCTCACCGGAGATGGGGACATTGCAGTTGACACGAGAGCAGTGAGGGGCTGCGAGGCGTGTGCGGCAACATGTGGCGAGGCGGACGTCGGGCTGGCAGGTAGGGGGGAGAGGGAAGGACCGGGGGAGGAAGAAGAGGAGTAGCCTGCAAAACATGGTACACCAGTTTTCTGCCCTACGAAAACCTCATTTCATTCCCCCACCCTGACAAGCAACAACCAACCATCGCAGTCCCACATGTCCCTCTGGTCTTTGCAAAAAGTAATTGTTCTTGCTGGACAGTGCAAAGAGTAAACTTTTGTTAGTTTTCATTTCTAGAAAAAGCAATCCTTTTATAGTTCTTTTGTGAAAGTAATGCTTTTATAGTGATTGGGATGTTCTTTTAGAGCAAATATCTTCTTTTTTTTTTAGGGAAAAGAGCAAATATCTTCCACTTTTCACAAAACTGACGAAGGCTGAAAGTGGCGAGACACGTGAGGGCCCATAGCTTTCGTCCGGCCCAGCGGCGCACGACCGTCCACGTGCACCCCGGCCCTCCCGGGCCCGCAGATCCGCTTCTCCCTCGCCCCCGTTTCCCCCTCCCTCCCTCTCGTTGCTTCCACTCCACTGTTCTCCTCTCCTGTCCAAAGCGGCCACGGACCGGAAAAAAATCACGCCTTTCCGTTGCGTCTCCGGCGCCACACTCCTCCTCCGGCCGCTATAAAGCGCGCCGGGCCACGGGCCCCGCGCAAAATGGGACTCCCGTCCGCCGCCATCGACGAAGATGCTCTGCCTCACCGCCCCCTCCTGCTCGCCATCTCTCCCGCCGCGCCCCTCCCGTCCCGCTGCTGACCGGCCCGGACCGGGGATCTCGGTGAGTCAGTCGGGATCTTCATTTCTTTTCTTTTCTTTCGTTTCCGGCCTCCGTTCTGCCGGGGTTCCCTGATGCGATGCCGCGCGCGCGCAGGGCGGCGGCAATGTGCGGCTGAGCGCGGTGCCCGCGCCCTCTTCGCTCCGCTGGTCGTGGCCGCGGAAGGTGAGCCCTCTCCCCTGTCTACCCAGATTTGCGACCGTGATCCCCTGTTGTCGCCGGGCAAACGGAATCTGATCCCCGGTGGTTATTGGAAATAGTATATACTACTAATAAACTTGAGGCTGGGATTCGTCCACTGAGGAACAAGTGGATGCGATTTCGATTGGATTTCTCTGCCTTTATGCGATCCGTACGCAGAATATCCCCTCCTGCAGTGTCTCAACCGTATTACTGGATGTACAACCCAAATGTGTATAATCTGTGCTGAATGTATCAACCAAATAATTGCTGCATTGTGAAAACATAATCCTGTGTTGTGTCTCTACTACTTGTTCAGTCCTGATCTGCCGCTTATCCTAACTGTTGTTCATTTATGGAAGGCCAAGAGCAAGTTCTCTGTTCCCGTGTCTGCGCCAAGAGACTACACCATGGCAACAGCTGAAGATGGTGTTGGCGACCTTCCGATATACGATCTGGATCCGAAGTTTGCCGGCTTCAAGGAACACTTCAGTTATAGGATGAAAAAGTACCTTGACCAGAAACATTCGATTGAGAAGCACGAGGGAGGCCTTGAAGAGTTCTCTAAAGGTTAGCTTTTGTTCATGTGTTTGAAACAATAGTTACATCTTGTGGCGTCCGCAGCACAAAAGACATAATGCGACTCCGTTTTGTAGGCTATTTGAAGTTTGGGATCAACACAGAAAATGACGCAACTGTGTACCGGGAATGGGCCCCTGCAGCAATGTAAGTTCTAGTGTTGTCACGCAACTAATTGCAATGGTCGTTGGTTAACTTATGAAGTGCTGATGAAACTGTCTTAAGAGTTTATGGCTTGTCTTTTCTGATTCTAGCTAGTAAAGAGTAGATAAATATGAAATATGTTTTCCCTTTTCTAGTTATGGTCATGGTTGGCTGGTATTCATTTCTTTTATGGCAATACTTGCTTCTAACTATCTTTAGTAGATTCATGTATTTACTTGTGAGTCATTACTTTATGGGTGTAGGGATGCACAACTTATTGGTGACTTCAACAACTGGAATGGCTCTGGGCACAGGATGACAAAGGATAATTATGGTGTTTGGTCAATCAGGATTTCCCATGTCAATGGGAAACCTGCCATCCCCCATAATTCCAAGGTTAAATTTCGATTTCACCGTGGAGATGGACTATGGGTCGATCGGGTTCCTGCATGGATTCGTTATGCAACTTTTGATGCCTCTAAATTTGGAGCTCCATATGACGGTGTTCACTGGGATCCACCTTCTGGTGAAAGGTCTACTTTTAGTGGCTCGAGAGCAAGAAATCTAAGTAAAACCCACACAATTAACTTACATTAATGTGGAGACATGATACTTTTATTGCTCGTTTTGCAGGTATGTGTTTAAGCATCCTCGGCCTCGAAAGCCTGACGCTCCACGTATTTACGAGGCTCATGTGGGGATGAGTGGTGAAAAGCCTGAAGTAAGCACATACAGAGAATTTGCAGACAATGTGTTACCGCGCATAAAGGCAAACAACTACAACACAGTTCAGCTGATGGCAATCATGGAACATTCATATTATGCTTCTTTTGGGTACCATGTGACGAATTTCTTCGCAGTTAGCAGCAGATCAGGAACGCCAGAGGACCTCAAATATCTTGTTGACAAGGCACATAGTTTAGGGTTGCGTGTTCTGATGGATGTTGTCCATAGCCATGCGAGCAGTAATAAGACAGATGGTCTTAATGGCTATGATGTTGGGCAAAACACACAGGAGTCCTATTTCCACACAGGAGAAAGGGGCTATCATAAACTGTGGGATAGCCGCCTGTTCAACTATGCCAATTGGGAGGTCTTACGATTTCTTCTTTCTAATCTGAGATATTGGATGGACGAATTCATGTTTGATGGCTTCCGATTTGATGGGGTAACATCCATGCTATATAATCACCATGGTATCAATATGTCATTCGCTGGAAGTTACAAGGAATATTTTGGTTTGGATACTGATGTAGATGCAGTTGTTTACCTGATGCTTGCGAACCATTTAATGCACAAACTCTTGCCAGAAGCAACTGTTGTTGCAGAAGATGTTTCAGGCATGCCAGTGCTTTGTCGGTCAGTTGATGAAGGTGGAGTAGGGTTTGACTATCGCCTGGCTATGGCTATTCCTGATAGATGGATCGACTACTTGAAGAACAAAGATGACCTTGAATGGTCAATGAGTGGAATAGCACATACTCTGACCAACAGGAGATATACGGAAAAGTGCATTGCATATGCTGAGAGCCATGATCAGGTATGTTTTCCCTCCTTTGTCGCTGTGCGTGAGTATGTGTTCTTTTTTTATGGGGCACTGGTCTAAGAACATACAGTTCAAAGGTGAGACACTTTCTTTGCCTGGTAGACAAATTTGAGAAATAAACATTTCGCTTGATGACTTTTAGTTGCTTCACAAGTTCGAATTAAGTTAGTTATATTCTGATAACTAGTGATAGTACCCACTAACCAGCTATTACGGACCATGTAAGAATGTCCGAAGACTGCAGTTATATATCGTTGACTTTGTGTTCATCTATTGAAACAACTTAGTAGTTAACTTTCACGCAAATTTTCAGTCTATTGTTGGCGACAAGACTATGGCATTTCTCTTGATGGACAAGGAAATGTATACTGGCATGTCAGACTTGCAGCCTGCTTCGCCTACAATTGATCGTGGAATTGCACTTCAAAAGGTTCGATTCGTTTTAAGTATTCCTGAATTTGATGTTCTAGTTCCAGACGAGTATTGTAATGTTCGTTGTTACTCAGAGTTCTGCTTAGTCCTTGAAGATAATGTATTCCAGTCCCTTTTGGTACATTTGGCTTATTTTGTTACAAATATTTCAGATGATTCACTTCATCACCATGGCCCTTGGAGGTGATGGCTACTTGAATTTTATGGGTAATGAGGTAATATCTGGTTATCTGTCAAAACTTATTTCTGATCAATATGTTTCGGGATTCCTCGAAAAAAATCCTTTGGGCAGGGCGAAAAGTTTAAACATCTGTTTTCTATGATAGCCAAGTACTCCCCAGCTATTTCCATGTTATCACGTATCATTTAGCTGTGCCGGTAGTTAATCTTTATTCTAATTCATTGTTGTTTTTTAGCGTGGCAGTCTATTGTTGGATCCTCTTATTCCAATTACATATATGCCGACATCACACACTTATGAATATTCCCTGTTTAAAAGATTTTTATTTTATACCAATGTTTCTCCGTAAATGATGCAAACATGATAGAGATGTTAGCATGTCTTTCTTAACCTACTCATGTTTTACATATCACGACAAGCTTCTTGCAGAAAATCAGCAGTATATGGCAAATTGCTGCAACCTGACAACGTTTATATCTGTTTTCTAACTCATACTGACGGTGCAATTTCCTTTTAGTTTGGCCACCCAGAATGGATTGACTTTCCAAGAGAAGGCAACAACTGGAGTTATGATAAATGCAGACGCCAGTGGAGCCTCGCAGACATTGATCACCTACGATACAAGGTTATGCCTATGTATATTTTTACAGTTTCTGGTCTGGTAGCTCTCTTGGGATCTTGACCTCACTTAGTTCCTTCATCTCTGACTGTAGCTTATTTACACTGTGTTCCAACTTCTGTCTTGTGGATAAATTCTCCCTTCTAACGTTTCATATTAAGCCTTTCAAACTAAACTAAATTGCTGATCTACTACTAGTTGCTCAGTACGATGACCAAATCTTGCCTGTGGTAACCTAGTAATTTTCTTGATTCTTACACATTAGTGATATGCAGTGCATACATTATCCATATAAATTGACATTGCAATTTCCCAAATATTATTTGAAGGCTGTGTTCTTTTGTTAACAGGAAGTTATTTTCTCTGCATCTGATAAATAATAATAGCCTTTCACGATTTTTCTCATATTTTATCCAACTTTTCTGCATTCAAGCATTTTTTATTTCTCGCCTAACATATATAATTTGAACAGTACATGAACGCATTTGATCAAGCAATGAATGCGCTCGACGACAAATTTTCCTTCCTATCATCATCAAAGCAGATTGTCAGCGACATGAATGAGGAAAAGAAGGTAGTTAACTATACAATGTTTAGTCAGGGCAGCTGTTGCATCATTTGATTCACTCCTACTCTTAAGAATAGCAACTCTGACTTGTGCGTTTTATGTTACCAAATAAGTTGAAACCGTATCTGTTTGATATGAACCATTGTTGTCTCAAAATGGGCTATGGACTCAATCCAACTTCCTTTCCAGATTATTGTATTTGAACGTGGAGATCTGGTCTTCGTCTTCAATTTTCATCCCAGTAAAACTTATGATGGGTAACTGATCTCTTGCAAGCTTTGCCTTTCAATATTTCTTCTGCTTAATGACTAATGTGCTTAATCTCGTTTCCACTTTTAAAACACGCAGTTACAAAGTCGGATGTGACTTGCCTGGGAAGTACAAGGTAGCTCTGGACTCTGATGCTCTGATGTTTGGTGGACATGGAAGAGTAAGCAATGTTAATGATGTTCAAGATCTGTTTTGCACACCTATGTTCTTCTATAGAAGGGGCCATCAAGGCTGCATCAGATAATCTTATTTGCAGTGTTGATCTGTGCTGCATCGCAGGTGGCCCATGACAACGATCACTTTACGTCACCTGAAGGAGTACCAGGAGTACCTGAAACAAACTTCAACAACCGCCCTAACTCATTCAAAATCCTGTCTCCATCCCGCACTTGTGTGGTAATGCTAATTACTAGGAGGATTTAGTAACAATAAATAAATAACAGCAAAAGATATCTGCAGTACGATCTCACAAAATGCTCTCTTGCCAGGCTTACTATCGCGTCGAGGAGAAAGCGGAAAAGCCCAAGGATGAAGGAGCTGCTTCTTGGGGGAAAACTGCTCTCGGGTACATCGATGTTGAAGCCACTGGCGTCAAAGACGCAGCAGATGGTGAGGCGACTTCTGGTTCCGAAAAGGCGTCTACAGGAGGTGACTCCAGCAAGAAGGGAATTAACTTTGTCTTTCTGTCACCCGACAAAGACAACAAATAAGCACCATATCAACGCTTGATCAGGACCGTGTGCCGACGTCCTTGTAATACTCCTGCTATTGCTAGTAGTAGCAATACTGTCAAACTGTGCAGACTTGAGATTCTGGCTTGGACTTTGCTGAGGTTACCTACTATATAGAAAGATAAATAAGCGGTGATGGTGCGGGTCGAGTCCAGCTATATGTGCCAAATATGCGCCATCCCGAGTCCTCTGTCATAAAGAAAGTTTCGGGCTTCCATCCCAGAATAAAAACAGTTGTCTGTTTGCAATTTCTTTTTGTCTTGCATAGTTACATGATAATTGATGCATATTGCTATAAGCCTGGATTGCATCTTCTTTTGCTAATAACTGCAGGGCCAAGAAAGCCTAGATTGTATCTTTTTGTGCTAATAACTGCAGTGCTGGGGAAGCTTCAGTCCTTGTTTCCGTTCTCGAGACAAGGCGTCATGTTTGGCGCACAAAGGTAAGCCATCATCTTATCAAGTCCCAAAATTCTCTGGTTGAAAGAAACCCATCACTAACTTGTTCCAGGTGTTGGTTCCTCCACAACCAAAAGGCGACCATCGTCGTCATCATCGCTCACAGCACTGACCATCGAAGCCACGGTGGGCATGAGAAGTGCGCATCGCCCAAGACTTGGACCGTTTCAAAGTATCACAAGCTGCCATGGCCATCTTCTGCCAAAGGCTGCACTGCACCTTTGGCATGAACAGAGGCGACGCAGGGGCATGGACTTGACCGGCCGAGATGAGGTCGACAGCGGCCTGGGCCGGATGGAAGGGGAAACGGTCTAGATTCTACGTGATGTGGATTGGATGGACGGATGGGTGCTTGCTGGTGTTCAAGCTGCTGCAGGGCGTCCCTCTCTTGATTTTCAGCAGCGGACGGTCCAGTCTCCAGTCTATGGCTGTGGCTTGTTGTGACAGTGACACACACACACACTAGTCCCTACATGTTTTATTCTGCAGCACAGAAAATAATGTGCATTTCAGCAGCCTAATCGCTTCACCTTTTGCAGGAGAGAATTAATTCTGTTCGAGCTGTTTTCTGGGAGGGTTCCGAGGGTGCTTCCCGGCGAAGAGGCACACGAAGACGTTGAAGCCGAAGGCAACTTCCTTTACCCTTTTTTCCTCTATGGTGTCAACCAACATGGAGCACTAGATTTGGCCAGAGATAGTGGCCCAAATGCAAATGCAACGCGCCTAAAAAGGTGGAACCACTTTCATCAAAACCATTATTATTACAGTATATTTTATGTTATTTTATTTTGTTTTAGTATTAGTCTTTGTGTAATGATTTTCCACCTTGAATTCCCTCTCGTCAACACAGGGAAAAAAAGAAAAGGAGGAAGGAAGTTCAAGGCTTTGGAACAATTCAACACGGTTTTCTGCATTCAGCGACACCGACGGCCGGATGGACGGACGGAAAAGGATATTTGGAGATATGTGGTGCGGTGTGTCACCCCCTTTTGGAATTTGCTGTGGAAAGTCACGGCCGCTCGCCGCTAGTGGACACGCACGCAGAGCGACTTCCTTGGAAAATCTTGGTGAATTTTGTTGAGCCTGTGACGATCCACATCACTTAACCTTTTACCGTTTCAAAGCCGAGGGACGACGTCAGCTTCAGTGGAGCTTAGTTTACCTGCGACCGAGGCAATGCTTCACCTTCACTGCTCACTTTGCCTGCTGGATCAATCGTCTGGATCTCCCTGATTTGAACGCATGGATGGATTTCTGCTTGGAACAGTGGGGAAATGCTGGCGCGAAATTCCGGCATTTTCATACGGGACGAAATATTTTTCATGGGCTTGATTAGCACCGGCCTGGCTCGAGTTCAAGATATATAAACTGGTCAAAGATTTGTGTTGAGCACAGCAATTTGTTTTCTTTTTCCTCAACCGCATCCATATTTATTTTGTAAAGTATGTGTGGCTGCGAAAGGATTGACCGTGGGGGTCAAGAGTGGCTTCATTTCTTTTTAAAGTATGTGTGCTTTGGAGTTGCTGGTCAGACATTATTCTGCTCCTCATGCCTCTTGAGAGCGACCTTGGCCCAATCTGGTTATCTGTGCCAATCTTCTAATTATCCAATCACAAACTCGCCTCACATCCTTAAGAAAAAAAGCCTCTCCTGCTTAGCTGTACTACGGGTGGAAGTGAATAAAGAAGACGGCCACCAACGAGATGACGTTCCCTTGTTTGAGCGAACGCGCTATTGGAGAGCGTTACCTCAGAAAACCACTCTCGACGAGCGTTCATGAATTGTCATGGTATAACAGAAATATTTGTCATTCTATAACAGAGATATCTGCCATGTTGAAAAGAAAAAAGATTGCATGCTAGCAGAAAGAATTCTCACGACTTTGCCACCCCGCGGCAGAGTAAATCGCCATATGGTTAAGGGATTTGCCATGATACCACATAGAGAACTGCCAGGCTAAAAGCAAAACATTCGACCACATGTCTGGGAATATGTCGTGCTGCAATAGGCCGGACTGCCATGTTGCATGGAGGAGTTGCCATACATAGGTGTCATTGTTATACATGAAGCCGTTCCCTCTCAATGGTGTATGGAAGCGAACATTCGCGTCATTTCCTCGAGAGGCTACATGCGAGCTAGCAGAGATTGCCATGTGTGTCACTTTGAGTTTCACATACCGGAATTGAACATACGTCAGGTGATTCCGATAAAAAAAAACCCCCGAACATAGGTGTCATGTGTGTCACTTTGAGTTTCACATACCGGAATTGAACATACCAGAGAGCATTCCCTCAAAAACCACTCCTATGAAACGTCAGTTGATTCCGATAAAAAAAACCCCGAACATAAGCCCTTTGTAATCAGACGGTATAGGATATGTTATACATTTGAGAGTTAGGATATGTTATTCACAAATGGTAATCTGATTCATCTTGTTGGATTATTCGGCTCTTTTAAATGGGATAGGCTATACGCAAGTCACCTGAAAATTTTATTTTGGGTAAGTCAATTATCTGGGCTATTAGATTAAATGATCTAGCATTTCTCCTTCTTTCTTCTTCCTTTAGCTTTCTTCTCTTTCCAACCGTTCCTTCTCCTACAAAATTGATTTATCCAAATTGTAAATTCAGTCAAATTACATATACAAGTTGTGCTTTTTAATGGGTTTCCTGAGATTAGCACTGCCCTAGTTCAAGATAAAACAGGTCAAAGATTTGTGTTCAACAGCTTATTTATTTTTGCCTAACCGCATCTTTTTTCATAAAATAAGTATGGCTGCGAAAGGATTGACCCAGGGTCAAGAGTGAGTGGCTTCTTGGAATGTTACTATATATGAACTTTGCTGGTCAGAGATTATTCTGCCGATGCCTCTTGAGAGCGACGTCAGCCCAATCAGATTAGCTACGCTAATCTTCTAATTATCCAATCACACACTCGCCTGATTTTTTTAATTTTTTTTGGAATGGTGACTCTACAAAGTTTTATTTAATTGTGAGCATAGCAGGCAAATTTAACCATTCTTGATTGATTTCTAGATTCTTCCACGACCTTGAGCTGTCAGGGCGGCTCCTGCAAAACTCTGTTTATGGATGCTGCTCCGTACACATAGTTTTTTTCTAAATACTCCCTCCGTCCCATACTAGTGTCAAAAACGCTCTTATATTATGGGACGGAGGGAGTATTTAATTATTCTACTCCCTGATGGTTGCTGTCAGGGAGGCTGCGAAACTTGTTCCTTAATGCTCCCTTTTTTTTGGCATAATCGACCTCAAAGGCTACCATAGCGGGCATCAACAGGGGAGCACTACATAAAACACAACCTACACCTTCTAATTTGTTTCCTTTCTGCGAACCAACCTGTGATTGAGATGGTTAGGTGGATAGTGGTATCCCCAACCCACCAGGGTTCAGATCCTGGTGCTCGCATTATTTCTGGATTTATTTCAGGATTTCCGGCGATGCGCTTTCAGTGGGAGGAGACGTTCCCGTCGACGACGAGGCGCCTGCGGTGGCTTCGTAAATCTCAAGATGATATGCCGGCTCGGTCTCTCGGAGGTGCTCATAGGGGTAGGGTGTGCGTGTGTGCGTTCATATAGGTGAGTGTATGCGCGTGTATATGAGCGTCTGTGTCTGTACTGATGCTCAAAAAAAATTTGTTTCCTTTCTATTTATCATTTTAATCACCACCATTAAGAAAACTGATATGCCTAGGTTCCTTGTGGTGGAATGTGCCCAATCGGGTTAACACGAGTGGTCACATTATTCTAAATTTATTTCAGGCTTTTCGATGATATTTGTTTATGGCATGCATGCCGACTCAATCTCTTGAAGGTGTTCACAGGGAAGGGTGTACGTGCATGCATTCATAGGGGGGATTGTGCCGGCGCGCACGTGAATGTCCGTTAGTGTTGTGTTTCTCAAAAAGAAAATCCTCACTAGCTAGGGTGAACACGGTTAAATAACTACCAACCAAAGCCGTTCTCGGCTAAAGCGGCATAGGATATAGTAAAAGATATCTGAAATACAAAAAAACTTTATTTGGACTGCAACCTAGCTGTGAGGAAATGTTTTGCGTGTGTGTGTGGGGTAGTTGCCAGGATATGATTCTTTTTTGCCAATATATATATTGTTTCTGTGTGTGCTTAAGGTGTTTAAGTATTAACAATTGTTTAATTATGAATGATTTTGCTTTAAATTACAACGTGCTTCGTAGTTTGTACATTGACATACTTGTGTTTAAAACACATTTGTTTAATTGATGATGTAGGCATTTCCATGTCATTTCCTACCCTTGGCTGGTGAAGACCACATCCCCTTCACACTCCATCGGCCAGCCCGTGGATTCATGTCCCCTCTTCCCGCCGCTCCGGCGGTTGATGGCGTGAAGGGAATCCCGGTGTCTCAGCTCCGGCTTGTAGTTTAGGTTAGGTTTTTTAGTCCTAGCAAGTCCGGCACTCGGGTGGATGGTGATGCTTCATCTTCAAAATGGTCTTACGGGCTCCGATCCCTCCTCGAGTACATCTGCCAGGACGGAGTCGACGGAGCTCCAGCATAGATCATTGTCGTCTCCTTGGCAACGAGGTTAGGGTTTCTCGTCAAGGCGTACGTGACGGCGAGATTTATGTCAATTCAAGGGTTCAACAAGGATTAGGGCTCTAGGGCACTGGTCCTTAGAGACATGTGCATGATGATTTCCCGGCGATCAGTGGCAAGGTCAAGCCGACTCTGGCAAGGGAACGTCTACATCGGCATGTCGGCAGCTCATTATATGTTAGTGTGCGTTTTACTTCTAGTGAACTTTTATAATGGATTTGTGCCCTTTTCCTTGCAACAAATGTATTTCTTCCTACATATGCATCTTGTGACAAGGCATGGCTCCATTATGACAACAAATGTATTTCTTCCTACATGGCAATGCTAAGGCATTACGTGTGACAATATCTTAGGAGCGCCGGGTACCTTTAGCATTGCTACGCCAGCCTTTAAAGGTATCTTTTTGTCATGAAAAAAAATACAAATTGAGCCCATTCTTTAGATCTTTATTATCTATAGGCCTTGTTTGATTTGTAGGATAAAAAACTATATAAATTTTCCTATGATCTACTTTGCATGGAATGAAAATTCTCATTGAGCCCAATCTTTGCTACTCCCTCCGTCCCATAATATAAGAGCGTTTTTGATGTGCCAAAAACGCTCTTATATTATGGGACGGAGGGAGTATGTTTCTATGACAACTTGCCAGCCTGCCTTTTGGGCGGTTTTGCTGCGGGGTAACCAACTTCTATTACATATTCTTTGATTTATTCATGTAAAGTTATGAAGCTAAAATGTATTCACAATGTCCAAAAGTAAAAAAAATATCGCAAGTTTCTGATTCAAAGTCAAATTTACTGTGCGGATTGCTCTCCAGTGGTTGACCAATCATGATTCTCCCATTAACTTGGACTAGTGAAGGGGAAACTTCATCATGTAAAACTTGGTGGATTTTAATAAGGAACCACTACACACAAACATAACTTCCTACCAGTTTCCTTTCTTAATTAATCCATTTTTTAAAGCCTTGCCATCATCAACTTGAGATGAGATCACACAGGAAGTACTAGAAGGTACATCCACAACAGTAGATGCAGACCATTGATTCCTAGGTTACCACCACTAAACAAATCACCATTACCCCAAGTTGGCAGTTATTTAATCACATACAAACCACACTCACACCTTGTAGCTATCCAAGATTAACCCCCGGTCAATTAATCAACACAAATTACCACTTAAAATTCCAAGTCCACACACACTCACACTCACTCACTGTCTGCAGTTTGGCCAGTAAAAGTCGTGCCAAGACTTGGAATTTGGACAGAAAGCGACCCCATTTCCCTCTTGAGCTTCGCCGCCGGCCTATATATGCTGCAAACCTCCTCTGCTCTTTCCCAACACATTCATCCTCTGCTAGCTTTGCTCACCACACTGGAATCTATCTACTCAAGCTAGCTAGCTGATCTGAGCCATGGAGCGGCGAGGAGGAGCGGCGGCGCCGTCGCTGGAGCTGCCGGGGTTCCGCTTCCACCCCACGGAGGAGGAGCTGCTGGAGTTCTACCTCAAGCACCATGTCACCCGAAACAACAAGCAGCAGCACCTCAAGGCGGCGCCGTTCGACATCATCCCCACGGTGCACCTGTACCGGCACGACCCCTGGGACCTCCCGGGGCTCGCCGCCATCGCCAGCGAGCGCGAGTGGTACTTCTTCGTGCCCCGCGACGGCGCCCGGAAGCACGCGTCCGGCGTTGCCGGCGGCGGGCGCCCCAGCCGCACCACGGAGCGCGGGTTCTGGAAGGCCACGGGGTCCGACCGCGCCGTGCGGTGCGCCGCCGACCCCAAGCGCCTCGTCGGCCTCAAGAAGACGCTCGTCTACTACCAGGGCCGCGCGCCCCGGGGCACCAAGACGGACTGGGTCATGAACGAGTACCGCCTGCCCGACCTCTCCGGCGCCGGCGCCGGCGAGCAGCAGGACGTGGTGCTCTGCAAGGTGTACCGCAAGGCCGTGTCGCTCAAGGAGCTGGAGCAGCGGGTCGCCATGGAGGAGCTCGCGCGCGCGCGGTCCTCCCCGCCCACCACGGCCTCCCACTCCCACTCCCACTCCCACTGCAGCGCCGGCTCGCCCGACGTCTCGTCCGCGTCCGAGCTCGCCCACGAGGCCGCCCTCCACCATGTCCACCACGGGGTGAAGAAGGAGGAGGCCGTGGCGGTGGCGAGGCCGCCGGCCATGCGGCTGCCGCAGCTGGAGACCGCGAAGGCCAACGGCGGGCTGGAGTGGATGCAGGACCCGTTCCTGACGCAGCTGAGGAGCCCATGGATGGAGGGCCTCTGCTTGTCTCCCTACTACGCCAGCGTCCTCAACTTCTAGCATGAACCAAAAATTATTACTAATCACTAGTCCAGTAATCCATGGAGCCATCCCAAAATTCAGAGATAAAATACATCAGCCAGCAGGAGTGTGTAGCGGTCGTCGAATCTGGCAACAGGCGCTCTTGGAATGGAGTCTACTGGTTGTCAAATGATACTCAATATGTGACACAACTAGAGAAAAAGAATGGTGAAATTTCACCATTTATAGTACAGATAGAGGAGCCAAATTTTCACTACTCTATTAATTACTAGTTCAATGGAGTTTGTCCAGAATTCATAGATTTGATGGATGCATGATCGGTGCAAGGTGTGTTTACATATCCGATCAAGTACATGACTACATGCATAATAGATTGGGCATTCACACCAAATTCCATCACCTGAGCTTTTTTGATGGGGTTTATTGCTGGGCGCATGAAACTCACTGTGATATGTGAGTCGGAGAAAGAGGGAATTGATGAGCTAGAAATACATGTAACCCGTTTAATTTTGAATACAAAGGGTCGATCAGTATTTATGTTTGGCCCTCTTTGGTTTTGTATTTTTTAACGGTAAACGGTGATCTTTTTTGAAAAATTAAATGATGATCTTGAGCTGCCTTCCTTTTCAATACAACGAGGGATGGCTGTTTCTAGCTGCCTAATTAATTGGCTTGAACTTATACTTGTCGGGGTCACGATTGGCAACAAGTACATTATTTTCTTGGGCTATAAATGTTACTAAAACTAGGGGTTAAGACTCATATGCCTGATTGGGCTAAAGTTTACGGGGACACATGGTCCCTCAACCTGTTGATTTACCACACAAAAGATATATCTCACTTACTGCGATGTACAATGAGTGACCACCCCTGTCGTTCCACCCACGGACCAGGCCTATTAACGCATTTTTTCTGCTTTATTTCTTTGTGCAGTTTTTTTGTTTCTTTTCTTGTTTTGTTTTCAGTTTTCCTTTTTGTGTTTTTACCTTTTTTGTTTATTCTTTGATTTTTTTTACTTTTCATTTGTCTTGTTCTCTAATTTAGGTTCATCTTTTATTCCCTTCTCTCCATTTTTTTATCTCTTTCCATTTATCTCTTTTGTTTTGTCTTTTTTACTAAACACTATTTTTGCTTCCATTTCCTTTTCTGAATACTGTTTACGATAAATAATTACTTAGGAAAGGATACAAGATTTCTTTAAAACAAGAATACTTTGAATTACGTGATGCACATTTGTTTTCATATGGGGTGGACATTGTTCTAAGTACATGACGAACATTTTTCGAACATGTGGTAAATAATTTTAAAACTTGTGATGAACATTTACAAAATGCACAGTGAATATTTCATAAATAAGAGATGAAACGTTTTTCAATATGTGGTGAATTTTTATTAAATACAAGATGCACTTTTTTTGAACACGTTGGAACAGTCTCCCAAAAATATGAAGTGAAAATCACAACATGGGCCCGTGTTCCTTCACGCATGCAGGGCTCATGTTGCGCATGGGCGGACATCCTGAACACTTGTTTTCAGATAAAAAGTTGGGCATTCTCCGGGATGAGCTGGGTTCAGACCGGGCTGTACAAAGCCCGACCTAAATTGCACACGCCTGGGCCTCGCTATGCCTAGTTCGTAGCCCAGGTAAATGGCTGTTTTCTCATTTCAGATTAATAAAATACCAAATTTCGGTGCTATATAAACTATATTATACCTATATTTGTTAATATACCTCAAAAAAACATGTTTCATTGGGCTTTTCCCTGACTTTGGGCAGGGCCATGGGCGATAAAGGGAGGCCCGAGCCTGGCCCGGATGTCGGGCTCCGGGACAAACTTCCAGTTTTCTTTTTTTTCCCCTTTATTGTGTACTGCTTATTTTGCTTTTTGTTTCTTCTTTTGGTTTGATTATATCTTTTCTTTTTTTCTGGTTTTCTAATTTAGTTTTATGTTTTATTCTCATCTTTCCATTTATCTGTTTTGTTTTGTCTTTTTCCCTTTGTACTATTTTTGTTTCCATTTCCTTTTTCTAAATATTATTTAGGATACATAAATATTTAAAATATGTTCAAATATTTTTTAATATAAGAATAATTTTGAATGACGTGATGCACATTTATCCATATTGGGTGGACGTCTTTCTAAGTACGCGATGAACATTTTTTGAATATGTGATGAATAATAAATATGTGATGACCATTTATAAAATACACGATGAAATATTTAATAAATACATCATGAAACTTTTCACAATATACGGTGAAATTTCATTAAATACGCGGTGAATATTTTTTTGAACACACGGTGAAAAATTCTTAAATACACAACATTTTTTTAAAAATATGCAAAGAAGACTTCTACTAATATGTTGTGAATAGTTTTTTGAATACGCGACGAAGATTTTTGGAATACAGGAAGAACATGCTTTGAATATGTGGTTCACATTTAAAAAAAAACTGGATGTACATTTTCTAAATACATGAAAACATTTTTGAAATGCAACGAGCATTTTCCAAATAAATGAGGAATATTTTCCAAATATGCAAGAAACATTTATCAAATATGTGTTTACCGCGTAATACAAAAGAGGATTATGGCATACTAAAAGTTGTCATAATGTGTTTGAAAAAAGTCCGTTAATGTTTGTTTTGAAAAGTGTTCATGCATTAAAGAAAAGGTTTACGAGATTTGAAGAAAGTATTTACACATTCTTTGTTAATTTAGAGACTATTCTTGACAAAGGAAAATAAACAGAAAAAGATGAAGAATTAAAAAGAGTAGAGAAAGAGAACAAAACATGTTGCACTGCACGTCTGCACTTTTTTTTGAGGGGTTAAGTCAAGCTTTATTGATCGAAATCCACATGGAGTGGTATACAAAAAGGATCATGAGGTTCGACCAACCAGATGTATGGGCCTCGATCTAGCGAATGTGAATACTTTTTTTTTTCGGATGTAGCGAATGTGAATACTTGGCTAACCTATCAGCATCGCAATTAGTTGCTCTGCCTTCGAAAGTAACAGAAAGCAGGCGCAGGGAAAAAAAATGAGCATCACTATTTTCAGCCTGATGTCCAGCCCGGTGATGTCTCTACGAGCACGAAGCACATCCGCATCTAGTTCAGTGTCGTACGTTGTCTAAAAAAAAAAAGGTTCAGTGTCGTACTCGAGAAGTACACTAGTATACTTCTTCGCGCTCTCTCAATCCTATTGGGAATACCGGAATAGGGATCACGGTGAGCACTAGAATGCACAGGAACATGCCACGATGGAACCAAATAGGATCTGATGAAGAAAAACAAAAGAATCTATGGGTGAAATAGAAGAGAATTGTACTAACCATTGCAAATTGAGATGTGAATTGTTGGAAAGCAACGAATGGGAAATTTCGTCCCCATTAACTGGTGGAAACGGCAGCGAGCACGCCGTCGTCGGCGATACTGTTTTCATCGGGCAACGGGAGTATGGAATGAGAAGCTGAGAGGAGTAGAGGACAGAGGCGACGCGCGACGGCCTCGCTGGTCTCTCGATTAAAATTGGTTGCACACACCAACAAGTCAAGGGCCTAAGAGCATCTACAGCCGTGATGGACAAATCCGGTGTCCCTAAACGCCCGCGGGCGTGTCCGGACGCGTTCGCCGACACTGACCGGTCACGCCTTAAATAATGCAATCCACATTTGGATACCTTAAATTAGATATCTCAAATCCATATTATTACATGCAATGGAGCGAGCGATTTTTAAGCGAAGCTCGTCCGGTCGCCGTGGCCATGTCCGGCGGCTGGCTGTGCTCCCCAGAGTGTTGGTCCGGTCGCCGGCAATGTAGAGTAGGGCATGGGACACGAGCCGGCTCACGGGACTCAAGGCGCCGCTGTCTCCATGCCCTACTCCTTCTCGTCGGAGGCCGGAACCCGTTGGGTGCTGGTGGACGCCAGATCGATGATGGATCCGTTTTGGGATGAGCGGCGATATCCAGCATGACGCGGTTGTGGCGCCCGGAGTGTTGCACCATAAGGGGCACCGGAGAATGCGACTCCGCCTCGCCGACGTTTACTGCCTCGAGCGCTGCCGCCGCCTCCCACGCCCGCTGCCTCGCAAGGCGGGCACGCCGCACCATGGTTGCGTCAGACGACGCTCACGGTGCGTGTATGACCTTGACGCGCCAACGGAGGGGTTGCGCGTCCGTCATCGTGTTCAGACGCCTGACAGACCGCACCGCCTCCGGTGAGGCAACGACAGCTGCCCTAGCGCTGGATTCATGCGCCATTTGGGTGGATGCAATGGATTCCCGACGGAAGGAGTCGAGCGATGCCGTGCACGGGCCTCCTGTCGGGAGCGGCGGAGCGCAAGCCGGAGGACCATCTCCTCTTCGGAGGCCGCGTGGGATGAGCTCAGGTTCGACTAAGCTAGAGGTGAAGGACTCGTATCCGCTGCCCGCCATGCCAGAGACGGCCGTATGGCGCCGGAGACAAGCTTGGGTAGCGGAGGGGAGTGGAGTGAAGTGGCTAGGGTTTTGTCTGGTGAGCGGACGGGGAGGAATATATGTGGGGTTGGTTGGGCTAGCGTGGGCCGGGTCCGACGTGGCGGGCGTGCTCGGGTGCCCCATATCCGCCCCATATTTGGGCTGAATATGAGTGGTACCGGTCAACCCGGACGTTTGAGGCCCGTTTAAAGCGCCCGACTGGGTCGAAATTTCGTGATTGATCAGTTACCGGACGGGCCGCACGGGTGTTTGAGGAGGGTTTGGGGTGCCCGGCTGTTGATGCTCTAAAGCCGCTAGCTTACTATGAGATTTTCAGTCCGAGTTTGTTTTTTCTAACAGGTTAGGCCTACTACTGCTAGCCAATCTATATGTCCCATGGTATAATAAATGGCATTAACTAATTAAGGAGTACTCTTTTTGGAGCCCTCTCAAGAATGACTTGGGGTGAGCTGGAGGATGCCAAGTGGCACGCTCTCAGTCGCCGTCACATATTGCGCTTTGGGCGTTCTCTTTGGGTGTTTTCTCTATGCGCGCTTTCGGCTGGTTCATCTCGGCTTATAGTTTTTCCTCCTGTTTTTTTAGCTTTTGGACCCAAAAAAATCTGCGAAAAAATGTGATTTTTTTTATTCCGCGAGAGGCACAAATTTACTTCTCGTGGAGGCACAGATTTGCTTACGCGTGAGGCAGGACCGTGACTCTCGCAAAAGGGAAAAATGGGTTTTCATTTTTCTTTTTTCTTCCATGAGAGGCATGATGCACTTCTCGTGAAGGCACGGATTTTCTTCGGGGAGAGGCGCGGTCGTGCCTCTTGGTAAAGAAAAAAAAAATGCATTTTTCCCTTCTGCGAGAGGCATAAATTTACTTCTCGTGCCTCGCAAAAGGGAAAAACATGTTTTTTCTTGTGAGAGGCACGGATTTACTTCTCCTGGAGGCACGGATTTGCTTCCGTGGTGCTTCTCGAAAAAGAAAAATAGATGTTTTTTGTTCCGCCGTGTCTCTCGGAAAAGGAAAAAAACGCGTTTTTTCACGAGAGGTACATATTTGCTTCTGCAAGAGGCACGACCGTGCCTCACATAAAGAAAAAAAAGGCATCTTCTTTTCTCCTTCTGTAAGAGGCACGGATTTACTTCTCGTGAAGGCACGGATTTGCTTCCGCGAGAGGCACGTGCTTCCTATTCGGGTTTTTTCGTCTGGTTTTTTCGTGGAAAAAAGTTCGTTGAAACTTATCAACATGGGATCTAGTTTTGAAGATCTCGACGCGAGGAATCCACCAGTGAAAACGGTTCGAGATCTGGATGTGCCGTTTGAGAGATAAAATGTTTTGAATAAATAAATATATGGAAAAAAGGAAAAAACTCCCGGGTTACGAAAAGTGGCGTATATGCAGTGTGACACTTGTTGCAACCTGGGGAGGTGAGAGTGATTTTTGCAAAGAATACTCATTTTTGCAAAGAATACTCCTTAATAGTAATTTCGATAATTAAAAACCTAGGAGGTGCACTGCGATTTGGGGGTTCTACGAAGTTGCACCGCATGCACCTACTCTGATCATCATGGGCTGTGGTTTATGTTTCTATATCCATGCAAGGCACGGACGCTTGACACACCACGGTGATATTAGAACTATATAGCTAGAGACAAGATGAGTGTGTAGGAAATGGTATGTGAGGGTTACATGGATATTTGCTAACTAGCATCAATGTAGCAGAATTCTCTAGTTGTGATGACATAATTTTTAATTTTTCAAGTGTGACATAATTCTTATTTTTTCTTGGGTATCAGTGTCTTGATCTTCAAACTCAAAAGTTGAGTTACCTCCCATGTTAATTTTTATTAAGATTGTTATCTTGTGTTTATATCACACACATACCTCCCGCAATGAATCCGTGCTTCTTGAGCCCTTTCGTCTGGTCTAATTCCAGCTCTGACCACAACCTATCTTGTACCCTTGTGCCTGAGAACCACAACCACTGCGAAACCGCCTCTCACTCTTAACACACCCGCACCCCCCCCCCCCCCCCCCCCCCCCGAGCACGTCGCCTGGACCCAGCCCAAAATCACCAATTTCCTGCTCGACAACATCACACTCAGCTCACTTTGTCTTTTGTACCGTTGATCGCATCTTTCTGTCGACCTATGCACCCTCTCTCTATGCACGACCTTAGCCTTGTTTCCCCCTTAGCTCCATCCTAGTAGAGCCACCCCACAATGCACACGAGATGGACACATGGGAAATATCTAGTTATTTCATGACTGAAAGGAAAATTTCATTGTGTATTTTCTCACCCATTTCTTCTATTAATTGTTCATATAAAATATCACTCCATGGTCAGAAATGCTATCATGCAGTATGTGATGTATTTAATGCTTTGTTGTAGAATAACACTTGGTATTTGATTCCTCGTCCAACATGTGTGAATGCCATCTTTGGGAAATGCATCTTTCGACCTAAATTCAACACCAACATGGTATGTTGGCGAGGTACAAGGTAAGGAGGGGCAGGGGGTGTTCGTGGATTCAATAAATGTGAGGGTGTTGAGCATACCTACATATTAGTCCGATTATCAAATTGACCATTATTCATATGGTGCTCAGTCTTGCCACATCCTCCCCGTGGCAGTATCTTTTGAATGAGATCACTGTATCGACCAACATACTAGTGTAGGGATTCTTTTCGAATTGAGGTGTCCGCTCTAGAAGGATTGTTTTGGAAACACATTCTTAAAAAAAAGTGAAACTACACTGTATCGACCCACATACTAGTGTAGGGATTCTTTTCGGATTGAGGTGTCCGCTCTAGAAAGACTTTTTGGAAACATAAAAAATCATAACACTCCGGGTCCGGTACATGCATTAAAATTTGAATCCTAACACATAAGCTGCCCATTTGGTAAAATACCTTTTTCCTTTTTGAAAAGACAGGTACTTCTCTGGCTGCTCAATCAATTGATGCACACAACCTTTCTTGCGGAATTTTTGTGTACTTTATTTTCATGATGAAATACCTTGAATTGTGAGCTGCACAAAAATAAGATTATTTACCTTATTTTACACACACACACACGCACACACACACACACACACACACACACACACACACACACACACACTCCTTTTGGGGTATGTGCGTAAAATTTCATGATGAAATAGCTTGAATTGTGAGCTGCACAAAAAATAAAAATCATGGACTTTGGGGATGAACAGAACATGTGCTGAAAAGCACAAATTTGTTCTTTTATTTAGCCGTCATTTTATTGTATTTCATCATGAAAATTTGGACACATGTACACTATGTCTCTGGGTATATGTGTATTTTTTGAAACGTAAAAGCATGGTTTGAAAATTTCAAAATTAAGGCCTCCATTTGTAATTTGTTGCTCAAGCTAGCACTGTTTATTTGTCAGTTGATCGACCTAATTACATATCCAAGTGACTTGTGAAGGCCTGTGACGTTGATCCCCTCATCATCATGGGCTGTGGTTTATATCTCTATATCCATGCAAGGCAATGACGCCTGACACACCTCGGTGGTACTAGGACTCTATAGCTGGAGATGTTATGAGTGTGTGGAAATGGTAGGTGAGGGTTACGTGGATATTCTCTAACTAGCATTAGTGTAGCAGTATTCTCTAACAGCGAGCAATTATTAATTGTGTGTTTATTTTAAGTAGCAAGTGTGACATAATTCTAATTTTTTCTTGGGTATTTATTTCACAATATCTATAAGAGGTAAATTTATATGTAACAAATATATATTTTAATTGGTAGGTTCTTCCTTCAAAATGTTAGAAAGGATAGAGGGGGATTGATGGAATAGTTCGTTGTATTGCTTGAGCCTCGTGGGCGTATATATAGTGAGTACATGATCTGCTTGGAGTATAAAGCAAGGTACATGTTATTCTCTTTTGAACTGTTGAGAAATCAGATAGTAGATGCTTGCAATATTGAGCTAGCTGTGTATTAATGCAACTCATTAAATAATTTGAAGTCACGATATAAAATTGCTGGTGCTGGACACATGGTATAGTTAACGTATAGATCTAATTTTAGATCGGCTAATGTGAAATAAAACATCACCAAATAAATCAGCTCAAGAAACTAAGAATCACATGAAATAGCCTGAAGAATATGTTCTAGATGCATCAAAGTATCAAACACAAAGTGACACACATACATAGCAAACCAGCTTAATTGCAGATTGCAGTCCTCATTTATTTATCTATTGAGCGGGGATCGATCGATCGAGAGGTATTTGCACACCAAGTCTGGAAACACAAAGTCAAAGAGAGGTCCGGCCCGAGGTCACCGAGAGGTTCCAGCTGCGGTCCGTGTGGCTGCGCATGTGGCCATGGACGGCCTTGGCACTGGCGAATGTGCGGAAGCAGATGGGGCACCGGTAAGGCTCTACCGGTGCTCCACGGGCGATGGCAGGGACGACGGCGTCCACCTCGTGCAGGGACTTGAAGCTCCAGGGGTACCTGGGGTCGTCGCCTCCTCCGGAGCCTCCCGCGACGAGGTAGTGGACATGGCTGGCGCCGGGCATGATGAACACTCGGGAGCTCGATCCGGTCATCATGTTGTGGGTTCTGGGTTGTGGCTGCCGTTTCTGTATTTGTGTATGTAGACGAAGATGACAACACACTCTAGCTGCATTTTGTATTTGTGTATATATAGTGGCTTGGGACTGCTGCAGTAGGCGTGGAGAGTACTGTGAGTAGATGGGCGGTAGGCGTGGTGAGTACAGTATCTGTTTATCTAGTTCGGTCTTGTCTTTAATAATTCATTCATACTGGTGTCGCCGGTGGGGAGACTGTAAGCTTTGCTAACAAACCTTTGCGTAATTTCACATGGAGACAAAAAAAATTACAATTTCAGTTTCTGTTTGAGAAGAGAAGCCACCCCTGGTTTTTGCAAAAACAGTGGGCTGTTTACTAAAACTAGGCACTCTCCTAACCCTCTCACAACCAGCACGCTTTGGGCGGTCGGATTTTGTAATCTTGCCGTCGTGAAGGTTTCTAATATGGGGTCCACTTTCACACGGGCCATCCGGCCACCGTCTGTAGATTCGCAGGCCAAAAGTTCTGGATGGAACCTAGTACCCTTTGTTGTGCTCTGTCAAGAAAAGAGCCGTGTTCAATCGACGACCGGTTCTTTTTGAGACGATGCCGATCCAACGCCCTAATAATTAATGAAGATAGGAAAAGGAACAAAAAAGAATCGAGGAAGAAAAGGAGACAACAAAAAGGTTTTGTCAAATCTGACGTTGGTTCTACCAAGATCGTCAAGGGTGCGCCTATGTAAGCATTGCAACCTAGTTTATATGGTTTGATCTCAACTAGGAAGCTTCCCATGACACATAGTACATTCTTGTCTGACGTTGGTATATCCCTAACATCTTAAATGGATGAAAATAAAAGAAAATAGATTTGACTGCAAAAGTAGCACAATACAATTCTTGTAATTTCACATGGAGATAAAACTCTATAATTTCAGTTTTTTTTGCCGGGCTATAATTTCAGTTTCTCATTGAGGATAAGCCACCCCTGGTTTTGCTAAAACCATGGGCTAGTTTGGCATTCTGCAAATATATTTTATGCACATCAATACTGAGCACTCTCCAACCCATCTCATGACATGTGTGCTTTTCGGCTCTCAGATTTCGTGATATTGATGTCCTGATGCATTCTAGTGGCCGAGCCTCCAGCTGGGCCGCCCTTTTTCTTCTGTCGTTTTTCGGCTGTATTATTTTCTTTTTTCTATGTGTGGTTTTTTGTTTCAATTTTATTTTTATTTTTATTTATGTTTTTCTATTTCTCTTTTGAGATTTGGTTTTTCTTCTGGTTTTCGGTTTATTTTTGCACATTTAATTTTTAGAGTTTTTGCAACATATGTTAAACATTTTTTTCAAAATAGAATAGTGAACATTTAATTTTTAAACCGTTTTAATACATGGGAACAATATATTTAATACATGGCAAAAAATCATTAATATATGATGTAAATATTTTGAATACACACTTAACTTTTATGTAATATACATTGAACAATTTAATATCAGACCAACCTTTTTAAGATATATGATGAACATTTCTTAATACGCACTGATCATATTTTCTTATATATGGCGGATTCCTTTTCAATATACCGTGAACATTTTTAATATACACTAATTTTTTTAAACAAATAATAATTTTTTATTCAAATTTCTAAAATAGTTTTAGAAACTTGTTGATACTTTTGGAAGTTGTTTAAAATTTCGAAAAAAATTACATTTTAGGAATTGTTTTAGTATTTTTAAAGAATATTCATATTTTAAGAAATTATTTGGAAAATCGTATTTAAAACTGGCATGTTAAAGTTAAAGTGTATCGAAAGCTACAATGTTGCTAAATGGACCGCCCAGATGTTTCGCACCACGGCGAAGGTGCAGCTGTTTTACACACGTGGGCGTCATACGGGACCTCTCGTCTAGTGTAGGCGGAGGCCAGTAACACTAGTTCTTTTCTTCCGTTCCTTTTTTATTTGTTTCATTTTCATTATATATGATCCTCTTTTTCTTTACTTTTTCCATTGTTTTTAGGTTTTATGGTTCTATTATTCAATATTAGTTAATTTTATTATCTATTTATCAATGTATTAAAGTTTGGTTTTCTTTTTTCTTTCCTTTTTCGTTTGTTTCTTTGTTTCCTTTTCATTTTTGAGATACATGCACACACTTTTCAAAATCGTGAAATATTCTCACACACAAGAACATGTGAAATATATATGTATAATCTTTTGACACGCAATAACATGTAACCAAGACGAGTTCTTTCGTAGGAAAATTTCCACGACTGCGACATGGAGGACTCCATGGATGAGTTCTTTGCATTGTGTGCCCAGCACCTCCCTTCAAAATGGCAAAGCCGAGAATCTCATTCGGTCCACTAGCGATATCATGCACAAGGGTATCGGTGTCTTTATCTTAAAACTCATAAAGTTAGTGTCCTCCCATGTTAATTGTTTATTAACATTGTTTATATGTTTATACAACACAATAACCTACACACATGCCTCCTGTAGCGAATCATGTGCCTCTTGAGTCCTTTCTCCTAGTCTACTTCGAGCTCTGACCGTGATCTACCTCGTACCCTTGTGTATGACACCCACGTCCACTCCAGGATTGCCTCTAACTCTGACATGCATGCGCCACTCCCTTCCGGGCACGTCGGCTGGACTCAGTCAAACATCACTTGTTTCCCGCTCGGCAACATCACCCTTGGCTCCGGCACCACACCAACTCGTTTTGTCTTTTGTGTCTTTGACCGCATCTTCCCGTCGGTCTATGCTAGCTTATCCGTACGTGCCACCTCAACCCTGTTTCGTACTCAATTCCATCCTACTAGATACACCACACAATGCACATGAGATGAACAGTACCTATGGGAAATATCGGGCTATTTTATGCCATAGAAAAAAATTCCAATGTATATTTTCTTGGCCATTTCGTCTATTACTTCTTATAAGGTAGCACTCTATAGGATCTGAATTGGTATCAAGTAATGCTTGATGCATTTAATGTTGTGTTGCAAAACGACCTTGGTTCCTCGTCCAACATGTCTGAATGCCACCTTTGGGAAATAGATCTTTCGACACAACTTCAACACCAATGGCATGCTGGCAAGGTGCAAGGACGGGCGATGGGGGGGGGGGGGGGGGGGTGTGTTCATGCCTTCACTAAACATGAGGCTGTTGAGCCTGGCGAGATATTAGACCAATTGTTTTTCATATGGTGCCCAGTCTAACCACATCCTCCCCATGGCACGTGTTAGTATCTTTTGAATGAGATCACTATGAAGAACATATCCTTAAAAAACATGAAGATTACATTGTATCGACACCCATTCTTGTCTTGCGATCCTTTTCGGATTTAGGTGTCCATTCTAGAAAGACTATTTTGGAAACATAAAAAATCGTAACACTCTGTGTACGGTACATGAATTCAAATTTGATTCCTAATACAGAATCTGCCCCCATTTGATATTTCCTTTTTGAAAACGCAGGTACACCCTCAGCTACTGCATCAATTGATGCACACTACCTTTTCCATTGCGGAATTTTTGCATACATCAAAAGGGAGAATGTATTCTCAGCAAAGCTAGGAAGATTACAACAGGACACTTATAGGTTATTCAACATGATCTTATATAATATTGGGAACCTCATCAACATGGGCATGTAAAATGTGGAATCTTGCATGAATGTGACACTGCAGTCTGGTTAATATTGCATTGGAAATGTATTTGCATATGGTCAAGGACACAAGGATGTAATGTATATGTGTGTAAAATTTTATGATGAGATATATTGAATTGTTAGTTGCACAAAACAAATCATGAATTTTGGGGATGAACAATACATGTTCTGAAAAGCCACATTTTTTAATTTAGCTCTCATTTTAACCTAGGTCATCATGAAAATTTGCACACATGTACAATATCTCTTTTGGTATATGTCTATTATTTCAAATAATTTTTGAAATGTAAAAGTATGAATTTGAATTTACAAAATTAAAGCCTCCATTTGGCGTTATTGAGCTAATTACATTTCCATGTGACCTATGAAGACCTGTGACGTTGACCTCCTCATCATCATGGGTTGTGGTTTATGTCTTTCTATCCATGCAAGGCACCCGATGCTTGACACACCTCGGTGGTACTAGGACTATATAGCTATAGACGTGATTAGGGAATGGTAGGTGAGGGTTACATACTATCTAACTAGCATTTCTGTAATAGTATTCTGTAATAGCGAGCAATTATTTATTCTGTTTTGTTTTAAGTTGCAAGTGTGATATAATTCTTAATTTTTCTTGGGTAATTATTACAAAAAAATCTATAAGGCATAAATTTATATAAAACCAATATAGGCTTTATGACATAGTTTCTCAAAAAAAAGTCAGATGATCAAATAAATATAAGTCCGGTGGTTACACTTGTATCCAGTTCTGACTGGTAATTGTCATGTCAGCCTTTCAGTCATACCCAATCCTCTAGGATTGCCATACATTCAACACACATATCCATGTCAGATTGTCTTCGGCTACGTGGAGATCTCTAATGGTCGAATTAGACACCCGAATCCGAGTCTGATACGGACAGTTGTGTTTGTGTATGATGTTGTGCAGTGCACTAGCATTATAAATGTATATCCATGCTGCTGAAAATGGAACATTGGTTTTGACTAACACTGTATTCAGAATAATGGTTTTGTTTCATGAAAATATGATTTTTTTGTTTAAAAAATATTTGTTGGCCCCTTTGTTCTTCCGATTTCCTATATAGAAACAATGAGACTCCTATAACATATATAGAGTCGAAATACAATGCATTAATTACTCAAATGATGCAAATATATCCTGAATATATACAATGTGAAGCAACATCATTAAGTCTAATGTGTACAGTTGTATCCATGTCCGACTGATAATTTTCATGTCAAACTCAGTCATACCCAATCCTCTAGGAATGCGATGGATTAAACAGACATATCCAGGTCCAATTGTCTTCCACTATGCGGAAATATCTGATGGCCAAATTAGACATCCGAATCCGACTCGGATTCGGACAGTTGTGCCTGTGTGTAATGCTCTGTTGTGCGCTACATTGTAAATGAAACATTGGTTTTGAGTAACAATGTGTTTGACATACATGGTTTTGTTTCATGAAAATATGGATTTTGTTTTTCAAAAATATTTTTTGGCCCCATTGTTCTTCTGATTTCCTATATAGGAACAGGGACACTCTTATAGCATATAGATTCGAAATAGAGTGCATTAATTACTCCAATGATGCCAATATATATACCTCCAATATATACATTGTGAAGCAAAATCATTAACTTGGGAAATGGTATGTAAAGCACACGACACACTTCATGTTTCACTAGAAGACATAAATACTCAAACTAATTCTGTTGTTTTTCGCAAAGCCACTTTTTTTCTGCTAAGGAAGAAAATATTTGGAAATCACAGTGCAATTAATGAGAGTATATCATACTAGGACTGGTTCGACCCTTTTATCATCCATTAATCGCATGCATATACATTGTGACCCTTTTCCTCCTTTTCCCATCTCTATATAATATAGGCACAACACCTGGGAAAAAAACTCATGTGATTCTCTTTGGAACTGTTTAGAAATAAGATATATGCGTGCAAAATTGAGCTGGACACGAGGTCGTTAAATAATTTCGTTCACCATACAAAATTGCTGGAGCTGGACACAAGGTCGTTAACCTATAGATCTAATTTTAGATCGGCTAATTTCAAGTAAAACAGCACTAAATCAGATCAAGAAACAAAGTATCACATGAAATAACCTGAAACATTAGTTCTAGCTGCATCAAAGTATCCAACACAATCTGACACACATATATATAGCAGCTTAATTGTAGTCTTCATTTATTTATCTATTAAGCGGGGATCGATCGATCGAGAGCTATTTGCAACCCAAGTCTCGAAACACAAAGTCAAAGAGAGGGAAGGCAGAATATAATATCGGAGAAGCTAAACACCAAATATAGCACACGCAAGCACAGCTCGAACAACTGTCAACTGAGAACACTAGCAAGCTGCTCGATCGATCTGTTGATCACTCCTACTACTCCCCCTGTTCCTGATCTGCCTCGGGAGCCGGAAGGTTCAGATCAACGTCGAACACGACGGGCCTCCGAGCTTCTTCGGCGGCGGCGAGCTCCTCTCTTTCGAGCCCGGAGCAGCCTTTCTTACCATTGTGGCTGGCGCGGTGGCCGCCGAGCGCCTGCCGCGTCTGGAACGGCATCTTGCAGCGATCGCACGCATACGGGTAACGTGGCCCGTCCAGGGGCGGCGGCCGGGGCGGCTCCATGCCGCGCCAGGTGCGGTCCGTGTGGCTGCGCATGTGGCCATGGACGGCCTTGGAAGTGGCGAACATGCGGAAGCAGATGGGGCACCCGTAGGGCTCTACCTGTGCTCCACCGGGGACGGCGGCCGGCCTCTTGCTGCCACGGGCGATGGCAGGGACGACGGCGTCCACCTCGTGCAGGGACTTGAAGGTCCAGGGGTACCTGGGGTCGTCGCCTCCTCCGGAGCCTCCCGCGACGAGGTAGTCGACATGGCCGGCGGCGGGCATGATGAACACTTGGGAGCTCGATCCGTTGAGCATGTTGTGGGTTGTGGCTGCCGTTTCTGTCTTTGTGTAGGGACACTCTAGATGCACTGTGTATTTGTGCATATATAGCGGCTTGGGACTGCTGAGTAGGTGGGCCGCACCGCCGCAGCACCATCTATCAATGTACTAGTACTTAGAGTATCTGTTTATCAAGTTCTATGTGGTCTTTATTAATCTATATTAGTGTCACCGGTGAGGAGACTAAGCTTTTCTAAGAAACATTTCCCTTTTATTAATCTATATATGTGCAGTGAGTGCAGGTGCCATCCTATTTATGTGTGTTTGACATACATGGCTTTAAATAGCCCGCTATAGCACGAGCACGCTATAGCATTTAGAAAAGGTCCTGCGCTAAGAGTCTTTTGTTCAAACACTTGAGCAAACATTTTAAATAGCTCGCTATAGCTCCGCTATAGCACGCTATAGCATTTAGAAGAGGTCCGACGCTAAGAGGCTTAGCGCGCTATTTAAAACTTTGCCTATATATGAAACATCTGGAAAGAGAGAAATAGTTTGTTTACTTGTAGTCTTTTTTCAGTTCGTATTCCCCTTACCCTCTCATACCATCAAGTCTCAGAGCTGATTTTTACCTAATAGACAATAACCTTATAAAAAATTCCCCTCTTAAATAATTATAAATGTTTGGCTAAAGTCAAACCTGCAAAATTAGTTCAAGTACAACAAAGCCAATCACATTTTTTTTTGAAGAGAACCCGCACCGCTAGCTAGCTTTTTCAATATAACAGGCAGCAATATTTGCAATCACAACGCCCTCACTATTAATCCAGATAGAAAAAGGAACAAAAAAAAAGGATCGAGGAAAAGAAAAGGAGACAACAAAAGGTTTTGCCATATATGACGTTGGTTGTTCCAGGATCGTCAAGGCTGAGCCTATGTAAGCATTGCAACCTACTTTATATGGTTTGAGCTCAACTAGGAAGCTTCCCTCTTCGCAAAGAAAAAACACTAGGAAGCTTCCATATAGTGCAGCCATATCCGATGTTGGTATATCGTAATTTCACTTCTAGACGAAAGTGTTTGTAATTTCAGTTTCTGGTTGGGTAGAGAAGCCACCCCTAGATTTTGCAAAACCTGTGGGCTGGTTTGGTATTTTGCACATATATTTTGATGACATCAATACTGAGCACCGTCCTAACCCTCTTACAAGCTGTGCACTTTCGGCTGTCGGATTTTATGGTCTTACCCTCGTAGAGCATTCTAATATCTTGTCTCCCCTTGGGCTCCAGCCACGACTTGCATATTACATAGGAAAAATTATAGCCCATAGGTTAACTAAGCCTCTCTCCATCGCAAGAAGCCAATTAACTCACTGGTCTCCATATGTGTGGCGCTCGGTGGACACACCGATCTTTAAAGTAAAAGGAGGACCACTAGATCTAGATTTCCATCGAGAAAAATACATGATGTCCATTGTTGTGCCGTAGTAAAAACCCAAGACCGCCTGTGTAGGATTCCATCGAGAAAACCAGGTATCGGTCAATATGATCCCTAAAAAATAGTCATTGTCAATCAATGAGTGGTTCATTTTGAGAGGGTGCCATTGAGCGTGTGGTCATTGTGCCCACTAAGATTGATTTTTTTTACATATACCCTTCAATCGTATATGTAAAAAGGAAACAATTTCTACTTGGGCCCGTCTAAATTTTAGTAGTATGTATCCCCCTCCCTTGGCTCCGTCCCTGGCTAAGCCACATCCTAGTTTGTGATCATTGCTAACAAATACCTCCTCGCAAATGGTGTTGGCTCCTTCCCCGTCTCTCACTCCTCACAATGACACACATCATCTTCATCGCGCCCCCTACTTTACCATGTGGAACGCCATCTTTGTGATGTTGCTCGGGGCTGAAGCTTCAAATGATGTTCTCAACTCACAATTCTCTTTCATGTCCGTTTTTTCTGCTACTTGTAAGACCTGTAGTATTTCCATTGAACAACTAATGGAAAGAGGATTAGCTCTGTTAGGGAAAATACAGTCAACTTACTATTTCACAAAAGAAGGCCAAGTTGTGCACCCAAGTATGACATGTAGTTGGCCTCAAAGTAAAGCTTCTTCCAAAATGTAGATCATGTAGATCATGCAGTAGCTTCTTCGTTGCCAAAAATGATATATTGTTTTTTCCTAAATGTTATATACCGCCTATAGTAGTATCTAGCACGGGAATCAGCTGTTGGTACTCGGTGTGGGCCAATGCCCAATAGCATAGGACTGGATAATGTGCATTCCATTTATTTTATTTTATCTTTTGCATCTGGCTTTGCCGGTTTTGCTTCCTTTTTCTTCCCTTGATTTTTTATGTCGTCGGTTTTCCGTTTTCAATTCTACTTTTTACTTTTTACTTATTTTTTCTTTTTTCTTTTTAGTTTTTCCATTTATTTTGTTTTGTTCATTTCTATTTCAAATTTTCTTATTTTTTACAAGTAATATAAATATATGCTGAAAAACAAGTTAACATTTTTAAAAGCAAACTAATATAAATATATGCTGAAAAAGTATGTAAACACATTTTAAAGTTACATGATTTTTTTTAAATAGGTGAACACTTTTTTGGAATATTATATGAAGATTTTTCTAAAATGCATGGATTTTTTTATAGTTTCATGACTATATTTTTAAAGGTCGTGAACACTTTAGAAAAGAATATGGCTTTTTAAAAAAATTACATGAAGATTTCTTTTAATTACATGAATACTTTTGAAATGCATGAACACTCCTTTGACATTCCATGAATATGATAAACCATATGAAAATTTTATTTAGTTACACAGACATTTCTAAAAATACATGTACACTTTTTGAAATGTACATCAATATTTTTAGGAGTAAATGAATATTTATTTTTAATATGGTTGGGTATTATTTTTAAAATTAATATCTTTATTACTTCTTTGTTTACTAACAGGTAATATTGTATATTTCTCATAAAAAATTGAAAATGAAGAAATATTGTCGTTTTTGTAATAATCATGTCCCATTTAGGCTCCATGTGGGCGACCAGCAAGCTTCCACGGGTCACATTTTCGCAAATATTCATAGGCAGCATCTATAGGGATCTCCTAGCTGCTGCAGACTGGCGGGGCTTCGCACATGGCAGTCTTCACCTGGGCCGGCCCACGCAGCAGCAGCCAGTGGTGTAAAAAAACAACGCAGAAAAATGCGGCAGACTGACGGGGCTTCGCACAGGGCAGTCTTCGCCCCGGCCGGCCCACGCAAGAGCAGCCAAAGGATTTGAACTCGTGAGTCGGCGCTAGTAGAGACACCTACCTAAGTAGTGGAGCTAATCAGCGCTAGTGTTAAACATGCAGAGCAAAAACCTTTAGAACTAATCATATCGGTAGATCCAAATATTTTCTCCATTTTCAAACAACTAATGAAAATTCCGAATACTTTTTTAAAAAAATCTTAATTTTTTTCAAAAACCCAAACAAGTATAATTGTTTTTACCTAATATTTAAATTTGTAACCCAATTTTCAAATGGAAATAATTTGTGAAAAAAATGAAAAACAGGAGCATTTTGTTCCAATTTATTTGACCATAATGAACAACTTTTGAATTCGCGAACAAATTTATAAACATAATTTTTTTGAACTTGGGACAAATGTTGGAAAAAGGACCTTTTTTGAAAACATGAAAATTTTGGAAAAAAAAGGGAACATTATTTGCATCTGTGAACGAAATTTGAAACTCTGAACAAAATTGAAAAATGTGAATATGATGAGCACTTGTTGAATTTGTGGACAAAATTTGTAAACAGGAAACGTTTTTGAACTTATGAACATTTTTTGAAAATCATGAATTTTTATAAAGTCTCAACAAAATTTGGAGCAGGAACAATGTTCTGAACTTATGACTATTTTGAAAGTTGTACATATTTTTAAATATGTGAATATTTTTTTAAAATCACCATTGTTTTTGTAAATTTTTAATAAAATATAAAAACAAGAACATTTTTTGAAGTTCCAAACATTTTTTTTGAAATTTCGCCCAAACATTGTAATTCTGAATAATAAAAATAGAAAGAAAAAACCGAGTAGCAGTAGTAACGGTAACAGAAGCAGTTTTGTAGTGATTGTAACAGCAACAGCAACGAAAGTAACTTAGCAAATATCAATATATGAAAAGCATGGGCATTGGACCAGTGATGGATATTTGTGTTGGGTGATTTTCATCATATACAGTCACAACCTAGAGCGACACACAATAGCTCCAATTCATCAATTTAATGTACCCATATATTCCGTATATAGTCATACATGCTTGTAATAAAAACTTGCATGTCATCTTTTGTCCTACCCTCCCGTGGCATCGGGGTCCAAAAGAAAACTAAGGGATATTAATGTCTTCTTTTAATAGAGAGACGGAACAAAACATTAATGCTTGGTGAATTCATGAACTTCTCGAATTATAGTCATCCTCGGAGAGTATCCCACTTATTGTCACTTTGGGGGTCTATGGATCAGAACAATAACAAGTGCATACAACTAGCAGATATGATCAAGAACTCAAATATATTCATGAAAACATAGATGGTTCAGATCTGAAATCATGACATCCGAGCCCTAGTGACAAGGATTAAGCATAGCAAAGTCATAGCAACATCAATCTTAGAACATAGTGGATACTAGGGATCAAACCTAACAAATTGACTCGATTACATGACAAATCTCATCCAACTCCATCACCGTCCAGCAAGCCTACGAAGGACTTACTCACTCCCGGTAGTGAGCATCATGGAATTGTTGATGGAGGATGGTTGATGATGATGATGGCGATGAATCCCCCTCTCCGGAGCCTCGAACAGACTCGAGATCAGCCCTCCCGATGAAGAACATGAGGTGCCTGCGGCTCCGTATCTTAAAACGCGATGAAACTTCTTTTCTTATTTTTTTTCTCGGGAAGACAGAATTTATAGACTTGAGATTAGGGTCGGTGGAGCCTCATGGGCCCCACAAGGTAACATGGCATGCCCGGGGGTGGCTGCGCCTAGTTGCCTTGTGGGCAACAGGTGGCTCCCTCCGATGGATCTTCGCTCAAGTAATGTTTTATATATTTCATAAAAAATCTCAAAAAAGGTTCGTCCAATTCTGAGAAGTTTTATTTCTGCACAAAAAACAACACCGTGGTAGTTTTGCTGAAAACAGCGTTACTCCGGATTAGTTTCATTCAAATCATGAAAATTAGAGCCCAAAATAAGAGCAAAAGTATTTGGAAAAGTAGATACGACGGAGACGTATCAACTCCCGCAAGCTTAACTCAAGAGCAAAATTATACAGAAAAAGAGAAAAAGGAAGAAAAGAAAAAGAAAAGGCCGCAAATGAAAAACTGAAAACCACAGAAAACCAGTTCGGGATCCTTCTAAAAGCTTCCCGAAATCGATTAGAAACCTTCTAGGAGGTTCCCAAAACCTTAAACTGTAGCGAGTGCGTTATCTTTCATTGGGCCGGCCCATCTTGCTCGCTAATCGCTAGCTCTGTGCGAATTAGCGACAGTTTGTCACAGAGAGCGACAAATAGGAAAATCCCATCTATACCTTGCTTTGTGCGAGCCGGATGTGCGTAGATGGGCTGCCCTATTATCCCGTGTGCGTAGATGGGCTGCCCTATTATCCCGTCTGATCCCACTATTTTTTTTGAAGAATTGATCGCTGTTATTTTGTAGGCTACATGCAGTTTGCTGACCTGAAAGGATCTACAATTTCTCCTGATTTATATGTTTGGAAAAATATTTTGACCTAATAATTTATTAAAATTTTAGCAGTGTATTAAAAGTTCCATGTCGGTTGGTGGTGGAGCAATTTTAGCGAATCATAACGTCAAGTGTCGGAGCTAATTTTAGCAAATCTCCAGAATGTATCCAAGGAAATTAAAATGCATACGATATTTCAAAAATACTCATCCGGTTATAAGAAATTGGTCTCCGAGTACCTAGAAAATGTTCATCGTGTATTTAAAAAATGTTCTTCGGGTATCAAAATTATTAGTCATGTATTTAAATTGACTATTGTGTATCTAGAAAGAGTACATCATGCAATAAAAAACTATTTGCCATGTACTTTATAAAAGGTTCACCATGTTATCCAAAAATAATCATTGCATATTTAAAAAGTATTCACAATGAATTTAAAATGTTCGTCGTGTATTGCATGTACTATTTTTTATCTATAAAATGTTCATCATGTACTCAGAATTGTAATTGTGTATTTGAAAGGTATTATTCCTATATTTTAGAAAATATTAATCGTGTAATACCAAAATTGACTATCATGTACTAAAAGATATTCACCGTGTATAAAGAATGTTCAACATATATTTAGAAAATGTTCTCATGTATTTAAATTTTTATTCTGTGCTAAAAAAGTTGATCATGTATTAAAGAAATGTTCATTGTGCATTTAAATTCTTCATCACGGTTTCATGGAAATGGTCATTCGTTAAAAAATGTTCACCATCTATTATTCAAATATACATGTATTTGTCAAAAGATGTATACATTCTCCGTAGAAAGAAGATTGATGACTAAGGTGTCCTAGTTGGTTACTGTGGTTCTCTCTCAATGAAGAGGTCATGAGTTCAAATCATGTTGCTCGCACTTTTTTTTAAGTTTTCTTCTGAGAAATCTACTTTTTTAAAAGTTTAACAGAAAAAAGTAAATGGGCCAACCCAACGCGGGGGGGTTGCGCCGGTTGGCGAAATAGCCTTTTAACCGGCGCTGAAGGCGCCAAATAGGAGTCAGAATGGATATATCGATCTGTATGGTGGGCCAGGGTGCGTCGAGCAGGCTGCTTGGAGGGCCAATCAAGCGGAAATGCGAAGCCCAACGCGTGTGGATTCCGAGATATAGTGCTGGCAGCGGGTACCCGTATCATGGGGGAGCACCAACACCGCGCTCGTAGCGTTGGGTAGATAACACTCGCGCATCTGCCCTGGTTATGTGGGCCAGTCCATTACCATCCTGCATGGCTTCTACGATCCATTAAAAAAGTTTTCCCTCGGTATGCTACAAACATTATATTTCAGCTGTTCGTTTTTTCTGTCGGTTTTCCAAAATAAAAATGTGCAGATATTTATGAAATTTCCTAGAAATTAATAGATGTTCATGAATTTATAAAATTGTTCATAAATTTCAATAATGTACAATATCTTCACAACTTCATAAAATATTCATACATTTAAAATATGTTCTCAGATTTCAAACAGTTTCTCCAAAGTTTAAAATGTTCGGAATTTTTGTTCCTGAATTACAAGTTTTTATTAATTTTAAAAATGAATTTTAAATTTTTTTCATGTAAACAAAAAATGTTCATAGATGTGAAAAATGATATAAGATTGCAAAAAAAAAGTGTTCACGAACTTTGGACACATTTGTGGATTTCAAAAAATGTTCTCGGAATTAAAAAAATGATTTTTTTATGAAATAACTCTTGTATTAGATAAACTCTGGAATTACAATCGTGTTTGACAATCCGTAGAACGCCTACAGGGACAGACCCAAGCCAAACAACAGTGTGGCATTGAGTTCTCCCAAAATTAGCCATGAAGTGACGTACATGAGTAATACAAGAATTACGTTCCTCCAAACTTCTTTTGATGTCATCTATCAAGAAAGCGATTTGTTCCCATCTCTGCTCTTAACCATCATGACTGCCTCCAAGCTATCACATTTGGCGACAATCGGATGATTGCTCTACTGCAAGGCCAGCGAAAAACCCTCCCGAGCAGTTCTGATTCGAGTGCATCATTGCATGTGAGAAGTTGTCTGCAAGCACTAAAAATAGAAGGATGGCTCGCTCTCCTTCCCCTCCCCTCCCCTCCCCCTCGAGCGAAGCAACTACGGCGCCATTAAAGCGCCCCAACCCCAGCCTCCCACCCACCCCTGCAACTCACCGAGCTCTCCCCGCCCCGAATCCCCATCTCAGATCCCGCATGGCTGGAGCGCGTCGCCGCGGCGTGTGGGTTCGCTGGCTTGCGCCGGTGGCGAGGGTAGTGGAACCGCGGGAGCTTCCACCGCCTGCGGCGGCGCCGCTGCCCGAGATCGACCCGCACTCGCCGGAGGCTCGCTGTGAGATGCATCGGGTGGTGATGGAACGCTTCCTCGACCAGGACGAGTGGGGGGAGATCCACCTCCACATCCTCCGCCATGCGAACTTCGTCGAGCGCGCGCGCTTCATCGGAGACGACGACTGCGAGGATTTGGAGCTCCCCTTCTGGGTGATCCAGGAGGCGGAATCGTCGGATCCGCGTCAGGCCGCGCGGTGGGAGAACTTCAGGACGGCGAACCCATCCAGGCTCAACATCAGGCCACCTTCGTGGGAGGGCATCGCCAACATCCCGCCGAAATTCCTTCCGCCGGGCACCGTTTGGCTGCAGCGCCGCCAGTAGATCGTCTTCCCCGACCGATTCAAGCTCAGCGATGAAAGAACATGCGGTGCCCCCATGTTTGGTTTTGGTAATTGATGACAATCTCTATGGACTAATGGTTGCCTTGAGTTATATTTGAAGGATTTGTCCATATGCATTTCTTGAAGTCCATGTGTTGGTTTCAAGGAGTTTATGTGGTGACCAAGGTGTTATTAAGGAATTATCCAAAGATTGGTCATGTGAGAGTTGAGCTTATTGCAAGCATGTCTTGGAGAAGAAGATTGTGTGATCATTCATGTATATCTTCAAGACATCATCCAAATGAAGAGAGTTGAAAAGATTCAAGGTTGATCAAGACTAAGTCAAGAGTGAATCAACTTGATCAACTCACAATGTGTAGAAGATGTACCGAGAGGGATCAAGCGATCCCATGGTGTGGTAAGCATTGTCAATTACG
Organism: Aegilops tauschii subsp. strangulata; assembly: GCF_002575655.3. Taxonomy (NCBI): domain Eukaryota; kingdom Viridiplantae; phylum Streptophyta; class Magnoliopsida; order Poales; family Poaceae; genus Aegilops; species Aegilops tauschii. Next base: position 638,813,859 of record NC_053041.3, on the reverse strand, counting down.
CTTTGTGTACTAACCCATGATCTTCGTGAGAGTTCTTTGTGGGGTTAGGTTGCGGTGCGCAAGTTCAAGTGAAGCATCATGAAGAGATCAAATGCTTGAAGCTTGCCGTCCATTGTGGTGACAATGGACTTGTGAAGATTATGCGGTATGCAAGTTCAAGTGAAGCATCATGAAGAGATCAAATGCTTGAAGCTTGCCGTCCATTGTGGTGACAATGGACTTGTGAAGATGTGCGGAAGGGTGGCTCACCCATAGTGGAGTATGGGGGAGCAATCAACTAGTCTTCATCGAGCCAACGCAATCAAGAAAGGTGGTCCATCTTTAGGGAGTCAAGATCGTCATCATCTATTTCAAGTGGACCATGTGCAAGGCAAAGGTTTGCTCTTGATAGGTTTTCTATTTTACCGGTCTCATGATGGTAGTTGGGAGACCGGGTTATAGGATCGATTGCCGCACTATCAAGGGGGGCTCTCGATGAGTAGCTTGATCGTATCGTTCATAGAGAGCTCAAACCATTGCATCCTTGCATCATCTTTATTGGTTATTGTTTGGTTCTTCTCTTTGTGAGTTTTGGAGCTTATGGTCATCTTGATGACAAGCTCGAGTTCATCGAAAACAGAGTTCACTCACATCTTCTATGATGTTTTCGATGTTGGAGGTTATGCCGGTTCTTCTCGGTTGGAGGTTTCACTCCTCTATTTGTTGGCATACCTCCCCTGCCTCTTCTTACTATAACCAGTCGCTGTTTTGATGCTACTCGTCTTCCTCTATCCAACAAGCTTGAGTTTGCTCAATTCGGAGCTCATATGAAGAAGTTTTGGCAGTTCTGTTTTTCTCCCTGCGGTAGTACCGCGGTGGCAGCGGTAGTACCGCTTGTAGCGTCAAGCGGTAGTACCGCGGTGGCAGCGGTAGGACCGCTTGTAGCGTCAAGCGGTAGTACCGCTCCAGTACCGCTCTACTACCGCCTCGATTTTGGGTCTGCTCTTTTCGTGTCGGGTTCAGCGGTAGTCATGCGGCAGTAAGGCACGGTAGTACCGCTGGGGCGAGCGGTAGTACCGCTCCGGTCGAGCGGTAGTACCGCTTATAAGCGGTACTACCGCCCCAAGGTTCATGTTTTGTTGATCCGTTTCCCTGCTTCTTCCGCCCGAGCGGTAGTATCGCTCGTGGAGCGGTAGTACCGCTCGTGTGCGGGCTGAGCACATAACGGTTGGATTTTCCCCCTCCTATAAAAGGGGGTCTTCTTCCCCAATGAACCTTATCCTTTGAGCTCATGTTCTTCCCCCATTGTTGACCTTCTTCGAGCTTGCTATCTCTCAATCCCTCCATGGATTCTTGCTAGTTTTTGAGAGAAAAGAGAGAGGAGATCTAGATCCACATTTCCACCAATCACTTTCTCCTCTATGTGAGGGGAACCCCTTGGATCTAGATCTTGGAGTTCTTGGTGTTCTCCTTCTTGTTCTTCCTCTCAATTTCCTCCTTAGCATTAGTTGCTTCGGTGGGATTTGAGAGAGAAGGACTTGGGCACTCCGTGTGCCCTTTCCATTGCATTCGGTGCATCGGTTTGAGTTCTCCACGGTGGTACGTGGAAGTTACAAGTTGAGAAGCTTATTACTCTTGGGTGCTTGGTGCCCTTGAGCTTGTTCCTCTTGGGTGCTTGGGCGCCCTAGACGGTTGGTGGTGTTCGGAGCTCAATCATTGTGGTGTAAAGCTCTGGGCAAGCGTCGGGGTCTCCAATTAGGTTGTGGAGATCGCCCCGAGCAATTTGACGGGTACCGGTGACCGCCCCCAAGGGTTGCCAAAGTGTACGGGTTCGGTGACCGCCCCCAAGGGTTGCCATTTGTACGGGTTCGGTGACCGCCCTCAAGGGTCCCTTAGTGGAATCACGGCATCTTGCATTGTGCGAGGGCGTGAGGAGATTACGGTGGCCCTAGTGGCTTCTTGGGGAGCATTGTGCCTCCACACCGCTCCAAACGGAGATTAGCATCCGCAAGGGTGTGAACTTCGGGATACATCATTGTCTCCGCGTGCCTCGGTTATCTCTTACCCGAGCCCTTTACTTATGCACTTTACTTTGTGATAGCCATATTGTTTCTTGTCATATATCTTGCTATCACCTAGTTGTTTATCTTGCTTAGCATAAGTTGTTGGTGCACATAGGTGAGCCTAGTTGTTGTAGGTTTTGTGCTTGACAAATTATCCGCTAGGTTTATTCCGCATTTTTTCAAGCCTAAACCATAATTATTTTAAAGCGCCTATTCACCCCCCCTCTAGGCGACATGCATGATCTTTCAAGCGACGACCCATCAAGCCTCCGCCCTGGCCAGGTGAGATAGGTATGAATCTTATTCATGCTAATTTATCGTTGAAGGCTCGATTGAGGGATTTATGATTGCGTCAGAGGAGGGGTGCGATTCATAGTGTTTCAGATGATAGGTCTTTGAATGAGGATTTGGTAGTGAATTTGGGGGTTCTCCCTCGTCAATCTGTACCTACTAAGGAACGAGCCGCTGTTTGTACAGCTGGTGAGGCCTTGTTGGAGTTGGGCTCCGGCGAGGTGCTCAATCATAAAACTGACATGGGTACCGTGCCAGGGGCGGCGAACCCCTGCCGTTCTTCCCCTTCAAATCCAGCGTTGACTGGGCCCACCTTCAGAGTGCGTGTCCAGGGTGAGAAAGCGGGGAGTGGGGGTAGATTACGTAAAGTGGAAAACCTAGAAAGTGTGGAGGAGTACTTTGGCCAGCTATGGCTTATCCCTCCCCCCCCCCCCCCCGCGCCGCCGCAACCATAAAGCCCACCTTTCCCAGCCTCAGTACGAAACCAATTCCGGATTCATCTGCTGGATCCGGAAAGACTTAATTGGTAACAATTCGTTCACGGCTGCCGACTGCTTCCCCGCTTCAATCCGGCCTTTCGACCCACCGCCGAAGAATATCAAGGTTTCTAGAGAAGGAATTGGCCCAGGGTCTCTTTCGTTTGTGGAGGTAGTGAAGCAAGGTGCACAGATGGCTGAGCGCCGGGCTGGAGGTAGCGGCAACCTTGGTGCTGGTCAGCCCAAGGTGCCTGGGCAGAAGGCTGCCTCGTTCACTGGGCGCAAGCAGCCATCTGCTCCGCCGGCGAAAGAGCAGGCCCCTGCCCCGAAACCTACCAGATCCACAACCTCGACTGAGGGATCAGCTCAGGTACAGTCGTCTCAATCTGGTGAAATAGAAGTGGAGCAAGTCCTTGATCCAAGGTATAAAGATATGATTTGTTTCAACTGTGGGGGTCCGGGTCACTATGTTGGAAATTGTGTGAAGCCAAAGGCCTGTTTTATCTGCCAACAAGATCACAACGTTAACAACTGTGCAGCCTGGTCAAAGGTACAACCCACTGCTGTTTTCTTTGGTTTTTACCATGTTGATGTACCCATAGCTAATGAGTCAAAATGGTTGAATTTCCAAAACTGTGCTGTGGTGAACATATTGAAAGGAGAAGTGGATTGTCCCAAGCTGATGGAACTCTTGACTGCAACATTCTGCAAGACTAGGCAGTGGCCATGGCAAATTAGGGGGCTATCTAGCAAAACTTTTTTGGTCAGGTTTCCCCCTTGGAAGAAAGTGGAAGATCTCATTGAGTTGCCTGGGTTCTCCTTGCCTCAAGATTTGAATGTCACCCTGACTGAATGGAAGGGTGGGTGTGAGCCTTTTGGGGAACTGATTGAAGCTTGGGTTCTAATTGAGGGCATTCCTCTCAAGTGGTGCACATGGAAAGTTTTTGCTCAAATTGCTTCACTCTTTGGGGTGTTAACTGATGTTGATTGGAATGGTATGTTCAGGACTTTCTTTGAAAATGTCAGGATTAAGATTGCCTATAGAGATCCCACTAAGATACCCTTTGAGAGGCTGATTGAGATGAAGAAGAAACTCTTCCTGCTGGGTTTTACTGTTGAGGGCTTTAAACATGTGGGTGGAGTAGATTCTGTCATTGATATTGAGGATGATGAGGATGGTGATGAGGAAGAAGAAAAAACTGAAGAGGATCAAACGGAAGAGGATAGAGAGGCTCATGGAGAACATACTTCTGATGGATCAGGAGATGGTGGTTTGGCTATTGATGAGCTGGACAAAGCCAACTTTTCAACAAAACATGGGACTGCCAACAAACATGTGACATGGGGTTTGGTGTTCTCACCAATGGATCTTTATCCTGACTCTGACCAGGAGAACATTGTCCTGGAATGTGCTTTATCTAAAGCTGATAATACTATTACATCTTCTGATGGTGTTGAAGGACAGAACAATCACCAAAACCAACTTCTGGTGAAACAAAAAAGTGATGATCTATGTGTAGGCAAGGATGATACAGTGGTGGGAGAGAATCTGATCCAAAAAAACCCCTGCCACTTTTGGGAAAATGGGAATGCAATAACAGATGGGGAGAGATCTGGCAACATGGACTACTGTGAGGACCTGCTTAGGTCTTTGGACCTACCTGATTCTGAAAATGAGGAACCTAAGGAGGAGGAGTTGGGGGTTCTCCCCCCTAAGGCCATTCATATCCTGCAAAGTGAGATACTGAAGAGATCCTTGTTAGATTCACTTAACGAAGAGAAAAGATCTAAATGGGGACCTGTTCTTGCTCAAAAACCTAACACTAGAGGGCATGGAAACATCAACATTATGGAGAAAGCTGCTGCATACAAAAGGAAGAAAAATCTGGAGATTCCTGAAAATTTTAAAGGTAAATCTTTTTCCAGTGTTGATAAATCTACTCTTGCTGACCAATTGGGACAAATGAACTTAACTATTGGTGGTGGTGAATCTCAAAAGAATAACATTATTGATGAGATGGTGGCTGAGGAGAGAGAGAGATGTCTGGTTTTTGCCAGTAATAATCCTGAAATAGTTCTTCATGAGAACCTTGATATTGAAGTCAATGAATTAGTTAGCACACCTGTGAGTGATTCTTCCTGTAAGCCAGTTGAAACTGCTGGTGCTTGCAGGAAAACACCCACTGTTCTAACTAAGGCCAAGCCTTGTGGCTTATCCCATCCTTTTAAAATTGCTTAGTTATGATAGGTCTTATATGGAATATTAGGGGCATTGGACAACCTGGACAAATACAGTGCCTTTGTGATACTATTGCCAAAGCTAATCCTGACTTTATTGGGTTTTCAAGAGAGTAAAAGAGAGATTATTTCTGAGGGTTTCCTCAAAACTATTGATAAATTTAATAATTTTGTTTGGCACTTCTTGCCTGCTGATAATACTGCTGGTGGGATCCTTTTGGCTTTTAAGGAAAGTGTTTTTGAGGTTATTGGCTTTATTAACCAATGATTTTCTATTGTGGCTACTATCAAAAATAAAAGTGATGGCTTTGTTTGGCAGATGGTGTTGGTTTATGGTGCTGCTTATTTGGAATTCAAAATGGATTTTGTGGCTGAACTTCATGATACTTTGGATAATGCTTCTTATCCTATTATGGTTTGTGGGGATTTCAATTTGGTTAGAAGTGAAGTTGAGAAAGGTAGTGGGCAAATTAACCAACAAACTACTTTTTTCTTTAATGATTGGATCAATAGATGGGCCCTGATGGAGATTTCTATTTCCAATAGAGTCTTTACCTTGTCTAGTAACCAGAGTTCCCCAATTTTTGCCGTTCTTGATAGAGTGTTCACTTCTGTGGACTGGGATGCACATTTTCTCTTTTCAACTCTGACTGCGCTACCCAGGGTTGGGGGTGATCACACACCTTTAGTCCTTGACACTGGTGCTAGAGCTCCAACTAACCCCAAACCATTTAGGTTTGAAAAATGGTGGTTGTCTCAGCCTGGGTTCCACCAGATGGTTGCAGAAGCTTGGAACTCTGTGGCCTCTTCTAATTCTTCTGCTGACAACTGGATGAATAAAGCTAGGGTTCTTAAAAAGAAAATCAAGGGGTGGAGTATTAACAGAGAAGTTGCTTTGAAAAAGAAAAATAAGGCACTCCTTATGGAGTTTGATGCTCTTGATGTCCTCTCTGAATCTCAGCAGCTCTTTGCTAGGGCTGCAAGAAAAGCTCGAGGCTCGTGGGCCGCTCGAGATCGACTCGTATTTTGACGACTCGAGATCGGCTCAAAAAGAAATGAGTTGAGTATGAACACTTTATGTAGCTCGATAGAGAAACGAGTTAATCTTGAGCTAACACTGGCTCGCTCGATTTTAGATTGATAGCTCGATGTTATATAATTATATTAAATAATCTTGATATTTATTTAAAAAGATAATTTATTTTCTTATATGTCGTGCACAGTTTTTCTCAATTTTACCTAGTAGGAAACATGGAGGCCTAATTAAGCATGAGAAACTTAGCCTCAATATAGTGCGTGGTCAGTCGTGTGTCAAATATCCTATTATTCTCAGCCAAAGTTTAAGAGCGGATGCACCTTCATTTTTCTATCTTTCTACTTCATTGGTCCCTACTTATCAAGTGCTAGTCGTCGGTTGAGAGAGAATAAGTCAAATTTTATAGTGGCTTTCTATATTGTGTTGTTGGCTATAATGTTTGAAAAATTGCCTTAGACTATTCATAAAATCATCTTATTATTTATCTCGAAAATAGCTCGAGATCGGCTCGAGATCGATACAAGCTAAGCACGGGCCACTTTTTACGGCTCGACCTTGAGCTTCACTTAGTTTGAGCTCGCTCAAATTTTAGTATAATCTGAGCTGAGCCTAGTCCAACTCGCTCGAACTCGACTCGTTTGCAGCTCTACTCTCTGCTGATGATTTGGAGAGGATGAAAAATGTCAAAAGAGCTTGATGATATTTGGGAAAAAGAAGAGACTGCCTTATGGCAGAGATCTAGGGACAGAAGAAATTTAGAGGGAGATACAAACAATGCTTACTTTCAGGCTCTTGCTAACCATAGACATAGAAAGAACCACATTACTGAACTGAATAGCCCTAATGGGGTGGTTTCTTCCACCAAAGATATGCTTGATGTGGCTACTTCTTTTATAAGGAGTTGTTTGCTTTTGAACCTAGACCTGACATACATCTAGATGCTGATTTCTGGGCTGGTGATGAGATGGTTAGTGATGAGGAGAGAGAATTCCTAGAGAGATCTTTTTCTGAAGATGAAATCAAACAAGCTATAATGAGCTCATATGCTAGTGGTGCTCCTGGCCCTAATGGCCTTTCCTTTCTATTTTACCAAACCTTCTGGGACCTGATTAAAAAACATTTTATGTGGATGGTTAGAGATTTTGAGAATGGTGTTCTAGATATGTATAAGCTAAATTATGCCATTATTACCCTCATACCTAAAGTTCCTCTGGCTAGAGATATGAAATTTTTTAGACCTATTAGTCTGAGTAATTGTGCTGTCAAGATTTTCTCCAAGGCCATGACCACTAGGGTTTCCCCACTTTGTGACAAACTTATTTCCTCTAATCAAACTGCCTTTATTAAAGGCAGGTTCATTTTGGAAAGTGTGGTCATGGCTCATGAGGTTATCCATGAGATTCATAGATCTGGATCTAGTGGTTTAATCCTTAAACTGGACTATGAGAAAGCCTATGATAGAGTGAGCTGGGACTTTCTGAAGGAAATGCTTCTTTCTAGAGGCTTTGGCAGTAAGTGGGTGGGCTGGGTGTTGTCTACTATTCACCAGGGGACATTCCAAGTCAGAATTAATGACACCAATGGCCCTCAATTTGTTGGTGGTAAAGGTTTAAAACAAGGCGACCCCCACTCACCCCTGCTGTTCAACTTGGTGGCTGATGTATTCTCTAAAATGTTACATAAAGCTGTTAATAGAAACTTGATATGTGGGCTCTTGCCTCATGCAATCCTTGGGGGTGTGGTCAGCCTGCAATATGCTGACGATATTATCCTCTTCCTTGACAATTCTGTAGAATGTGCCAAAAACCTGAAGTGAATTTTAACTTGCTTTGAGAAACTTTCTGGTTTGAAGATTAATTTTCACAAAAGTGATCTGCACGCTATTAACATCTCTGATCAAATGGCTAAAGAATTTTCTCAAGTGTTCTGCTGTCATCTTGGGGATTTCCCCTTTAAATATTTAGGTGTACCTTTGCACTTAAAAAAGCTTAGGAGAGAAGACCTTCAACCCATTATAGACAGGATTATTAAGAACATAGCTGGGTGGTTGGGGAGATTTCTCTCATATAGAGGCTAATTGATTTTGCTTACTACCTGCATTGCCAGTATCCCTGCCTACTTGATGTCCATTGTTAAATTTCCTAAATGGGCCATTGATATGATTACTTCTTAGATGTCTCATTTTGGCTGGGGAAATGTGGGTGATAATCATAAATATCACCTTGCTAGCTGGGGCCTGATCTGCAGGAAGAAAGAGTTTGGGGGTTTGGGGGTTCCTAATCTTAGAGATTTCAACATGGCCCTTTTGGCTTCTTGGGGGAGAAGATTTTTTGATGATAGAGTTAGTGATTGGAAAAAGATTTTGGCTTACAAATATAATGTTAATAATCCCAACTTCTTTAGTACCAGAACTACCTTGGGATCCCCCTTTATGAAGAGCTTAGCTTGGGCGTTGGCAGCAGCTAAAAACTTATATAGGTGGATCGCTAGGGATGGCAAGAATATTGCCTTCTGGCACGATACTTGGATTGGGGAATGTTCCCTAAAAACTGCCTTTTGGGACTTGTTTGAAATCTGTCAACAACAAGAAGCTACTCTGGCGCAAGTTTGGGTGGGGGTGAACTTCAACTCACTTTTAGGAGGTGTGTGGACGGAGAGGCTCTATCCAGATGGGGTGATCTCGTTAATACAGTAAAACAGGTGGTGCTATCTGATTCCCCAGATCAGCCTGTATGGATGCTAGACTCTTCTAGTAAATATTCTGCCAAGTCGTTTTACAAAATGATTAACTTTGGAGGGATCCCTTCTGTGATCAAAGATGATATATGGAAAATTAAAGTACCTCCCAATATCCATGTTTTTCTGTGGTTGATTTATTACAATAAGAGCTTGACCAGAGATAACCTGGCCAAACGTAGACATGTAGAGGACAAGACCTGTGTCTTTTGTGATGAATTAGAAACTATTCAACAACTTTTCTTTGACTGTATTGTTGCTACGCAAGTCTGGGAGTTGATTGCTGAATGCTTTAAGATTACTGTTCCTGACTCTTTTGCTGTGCTGTCTTCCTTCTGGAGAAAAAGAAAACTCTGTGAAGCTTTGAATATATCTACTGCTGCTGCCTTGTGGAGCTTATGGCGTTTGCGAAATGATTTTGTTTTCCAGGGGCGAAGATGGCGAAGTATACGCTGTGTTTTGAATCTGTTGGGGGCTATGATCAGACAATGGAAAATCTTATGTTCAGAAGCTCAGGGTGTTCTTCTTCTCCGGTGCTTAAAGCTGCTGGACTACCGAAGAGGGGAATTGCTTAGAATCGCCTGGAGATGAAAAAGAAGAACTCCGGATTCATAGTTGGGGCATGTAGTTGCTAGCTGTCTACATCTTTCTTTGATCTATTCCGAGAGCTGGCATGTTTGCTTTTACTGGCTGTGCATCCGTTCCTGGAACTATTATGAATCAACTGTAATAGGGGTAGTCACTAGAACCCTGTTGTGTTTCCTTCTGTGACAGCTACTCTCCGGCTGTCGCCGAGCGCTGTTTAACAGTCTATGTGCTTTGGTTTGCCTTGGCTTTCAATAAAAAAGTTGGGGCAGGGGGAAACCCCTTTCATTAAAAAAAAATGATATTTCCATCATGGTCTCTCAGTTCCGTACCCGTTCCAGCTTCGCCTTGTAAGAATGACCCATCAACATTTATCTTAACGTGGCCCTGTTCTGGTCGAGACCACGGTTGTTCAGAGCTCACTTTGTGCCCCATATTGCAAGTAGGAATGATGTGTGGGAAACATGGGTTAGCAACAGCTTTACCTTCACTGGATCATAGTTAGGGTCCAACCCAATTGAGTAGAGCGACGCTAAGTAGCTACACAGAAATCTGACCGAAACATCGACAGGGGGAGCAAGCTTTGAATGAACGAGCTCGTTCCTAACATGCCACATTCGCCAAAAAGCATCATCACTCGCAAGCGAACTGGTTCATCAAGATCACAGATTTGCTGAATAAACCATTCGTTGCCGATGTGAGGCTCACGCGGCCCTCGCGTCGCCCCCTGGCGACTGGGGGGCGATCCCATCTATCGCCGCCCGCCTCCCCTCATCCCCCTTCCGTCCCTCGCCGCCGCCGAAGACGGCCGCCGGCAAAGCCTGCGCGGACGCCGGGGTGGTGGCGGCGGGGATCTCGGCGCCCGGATTGATCTCGTCGGCCTGCGGGCTGGAGTATCGCGTCGGTGGCCTACGGATCCTTGGGCGGCGGCCCTATCTGCGAGGCGGCGTCGTCCGGCGGCTGGAGACGTCTGCAGGCGACGCTGGCCAGCGTACACGGCCGCGCGGGTGGCGGGTCGCTGGTGGAGTCCGGCCATGGCGTGGTTCTCCGTTGCGTCAGATCTGGAGGTTCTCCTTTCTCCTGCTGCCTCTGTCGTCGTCCCGGTGGTTTGCGGCTGCAGGCTTCGGTGGTGGTGAGCCCTGGTGGTGTACTTTGGGTCCGGGGGAAACCTTGGCCAGTCTAGCCGGCCCGGCGGCGGCGACGCTCATGGGCGCCGCTTTCCTTCATGAAGGCGCAGCTGAGGGCCCAATCTACCCACCCCGATCCCTGGCCGGGTGAAAACCTTCAATCCTTTTCGGATCTGGCGGCAGCGGCGCTTTTTGCGTCGTGACCTTCCTGGAGGTGTCGTCAGGGGCACTGGGGCTCGGTTGGGAGTGCAGAGGGTCTACAGGTGGAGGGGATAGGACCAGTGGTAGAAGGTGGTGTTCGCGAAGGAGGAGCGGCGTTGCATCTGATACATCGACAATGGCGGGTCTCAGCGGCATGGACCCCGCTGCTGGGCGTGTGTTGATGGACGAGTGCAGGATGCTGGCGTTGTCTGGCGTCGTGGTGGCGTCGACGGCAGCTAGACCGGGCAAGGTAGATGCATCAGTACATCTCTGAAGATGGATTGGTGGCAGGTGGCTGCGGCAGCCTCATACCCGGCAGGCGTCCTGGTTGAGGAGTGTGCCGGACCGGTGGGTGACCCATACCCGGCAGGCGTCCTGGATGGGAACTCAGGTCTTAGATGTTAGGTTTGGCTGCGAGGTCTGTTTGGTATTAGGCCCAGACTATCAACATCCCTTCATCAAATGAATAGGAGTAGCAACAGATGTTGCCTAGACGGTGGCTTCAGACTTACTGCTGTATTTCTTTGTAAGGTCTTTTGAGAATAATTAATAAAGTGGCTGTATGCATCGCCCGGATGCAGAGGCCGGGGGTCTTCCTCCTTTTCTAAAAAAAAACCATTCGTTGCCGGTAGACTTGAACGACTTGAGATGAGGTAAACCCCATACAGCCAACATGGTGCGCCAGAGATGCTGCGCATTTGGGCAGGAACAAAAAACGTGGAAGGTGTCCTCGGGTTCTAACCCACAGACCAGACAAGTGGGAGATGATTCCGAAGTTACACCACGTTGCAAGAGAGTTAGTAGCCAAGCGCCAAGCAAAGGACAAGACTTTAAGAGGAGCCGGACATGACCATATTGCCTTCCAACCATAACGATCATCACCTGGTCTGCTACTAGATGAAGAGAAGGATGTGCCATGAAGTTCATCATAGGCCAGTCTATACGCACTTTTTACTGAGAAAACTCTGCTTCTTTCTGGGGCCCAAGAGAGGAAATCCTCACCTAGCTTGGAGACGGTCTAATCTTCAAAACTTCAGAAACATCGATGGGAAGAAAAAACTGGCGAAGCTTACTTTGTCCCACGCATCATTGTCATCCAAGATCCAACAGATCCGAGACCCAGCGGAATCTGCATCTGCCTTTCTGAGTGATTAATCCACTTGTGGGCTGACGAATAATCCACCTGTCATGCCAAATACGAACGTTCTGCCCATTACCAATCCTCCAAACCAGCACCTTTTTTAAGAGATCAAGACCATGTGTAATAGCTTACCATGTTGACGAGGGATTTCTGGAGAAAACTGTATCCTCAAGCCTTCCATTAGGATAGTACTTCGCCTTAAGAACTCTCGCACACAAGCTTTCTGGAAATATTAAGAGCCTCCAAGCCTGTCTTGCAAGCAGTGGTAGGTTAAACAGCTGGAAGTCCCTAAAACTAAGTCCACCATGTCCTTTTGGTCTTGTCATTTTGTTCCAAGCATACCAATGAGTTTTCCGTATACCATTTTCTGCCCCCCCCCCCCCCCCCCCAAAATAATTACACACCATGCGATTTAGATCATCACATAACTCAAGAGGAAGCTTAAACACACTCATGATATATGTGGGTATGTACTGTGCAATTGATTTAATCAATACCTCTTTTCCAGCTTGAGTAGAGTGGTCATCATACCAGAAAAGCCTCTTCCTCAGTTTAATTTGCAGATTTTCAAATGTTCCTTTGGTCATCCTCCCATCAGGAGTTGGCAAACCAAGGTACTTCTCCTCAAAGGCTGCAGCAGTAACATGCAAGTGTAGTTTAATGGATTCCTGTGATGCACTTGGGGCAAGAGTTACCAAATAGGAGTGAACACTTTGAAGGATTCAACAGCTGCCCCATGGCCTTCTCATAGACATCCAGAAAGTTTTTGACATTAATAGCTCGTTGATCACACGCTTTAAAAAGTAGTAATGTGTCATCTGCAAATAGAAGATGGGAAATTCCGGGAGCTCTTCTTGTGATTTTCAGTGGGGAAATATCGCCAGAGTCAATACCCTTGTTGATAAGAGCAGATAGTCCATCAGCAACAAAAATAAATAAGTACGGTGATAATGGATCACCTTGCCGAAGACCCCTCAAAGGTGCAAATGAATTCAAGATGGCTACAAGAATTAAAATTTATTCATGAATTTAGAAAATGTTTTGAATTTATACAATTGCTTATGAAACTGGGTTAGCCCAGTAGCGTGTATAGAGGTGCTCGTTTGTTCGACCACCCTGCGCTATGCATGAAACAAGATTGAGCATGTCACAGTGGTTGCCACTGGCTGGGATGGGTTGGTCTTGGCGTGGCTAGCCGAGGATGGGCTAGGTGCGAGACAGGATACCTTGTTTTGGAAAACCTGGATACACATGCATTGGGAGAGCAAGGGCATTGGCAGCAATAACACTGCATCGAGTTGTGCCTAGCATCAAGTAAACTGAAGGCATCGACAATAGTTCGGAGATTGAGTTTGCGAAGGACCATCCTGTTTTTCCCCTTAGTATATACTAGCAATTGGTGAAGCACCAACTACTAGTACTTCCCCACGTTCCTAAATATAAGTTTTTTTCTTAGAAATTTCAATAAGGACCACATATGGATGTATATAGATATATTTTAGAGTGTAGATTCACTCATTTTTCTTTGTATGTAATACGCATCTCTAAAAAGACTTATATTTAGGAACGGGGGAAGTACAAGGACCTCTCGTGAGTAATAAGTCTAATTTATTTTTATCCGGTTTTGCTACTTGAACACGACAAGTAAATCAGGAACTTTGGCCTTTACTAAGTGCAGGTTGGCTGCGGGCTTCGCATCTGGAAGCAGCTTTGTTAATTTTTCGTGGGTTAGCCATACAAATAAAAATCTAATCGCCAATACTTACCGGGTTTTAAGTGGAGACGTTCAATGGGATTGGAAAGTTCAGTTTAGGGCAGACAAGGATGAACGATTTGTTGGCGCCACAGGGTTGCTTGAAACTGCTGCAGGAAGTCAAACCAACTAAGATGGAAGTGTAATGTGATAAAACATAATTCGCGGAACATGGTTTGGGAGTCTAGGTCACGTTTTGTAGGATCATGCACCTAGGGCGTCAAGAATGCATGGTGATGTGCTGGGTCGATATGACATGAAATGGAGCATGGTTTAGTTGGACAAGTCTGGCTGGGGTCAGACACGTATGGTGGATCGACCAAGGAGGGGAGAAGGGGGTTGATCGAAATAGAAGACGACTGTGAGATGAGCTAAACGACATAGGAGCATGATGTTGATGGTGACAGACCATGGTAACACACTGGTGTAGGTGTGAGGGCTTGTGCCATTCAATCTGGTGATAGCGTGGGGTTGATTCAAGATACACATTGAAGCTAGAAGTCAAAGGGGCGCGGGTAGCATGGCCAGCTACATGGAGTTTGCACTCAAGGTAGAGCTGGAGTCTAATAGTTGGTGCTGATGGAGGGGATACGACGTAAGAGCTCAGAAGTCGAAGCTTATTTCAGCATGAAAAGCGAGAAACACATGGTGACTCCATGTAGCTCGTGAGATGAGTGAAACGACATAGGAGCGTGATGTTGATGGTGACAGACCATGGTAACACACTGGTGTAGGTGTGAGGGCTTGTGCCATTCAATCTGGTGATAGTGTGGGGTTGATTCAAGATAGTTTACACATTGAAGCTAGAAGTCAAAGGGGCGCGGGTAGCATGGCCAGCTACATGGAGTTCGCACTGAAGGTAGAGCTGGAGTCTGATAGTTGGTGCTGATGGAGGGGATACGACGTAAGAGCTCAGAAGTCGAAGCTTATTTCAGCATGAAAAGCGAGAAACACGTGGTTTAGGTTGGCGCTAAGTGGTTTGATGGAGATGCGAAACTCGGCATCGGTCGACGATGATCAGTTGTTCTCTAAGGGGGGTTGAGGAGGTCTTGATTCTCGGCTTAGGATACGCGGTCGGGACAATATCTGCTCGATGGGGTGATACCGGTGAGGCGTTCAGTAAATATGGTGGGTCAGACATGTGGTGAGACAACTGCGCATTTTACTCGGGATCACTACATGATGACAGTGAAATTCCTTCGAGTTTCAGATATGCAATCAAGAATGAGTAATGATGTTGAGTTTATATATATAACTCTTATATGTAGCATCCAATATGAGAGTTGTTCTTTTTCACACATGTCAAGGAAGAGAATGCCAGTGTGATGGTATAATAGTGTTGTCGAGTATGGTGACCCAGTAATCAATGTGTGATAGCATTGATGGATACTACGGAAGTTGGGAGTGTAAAGCAGAGGGATGAACTTTATTTCACTCGAGCATTGACTGGGATGGAGAAAGAAAGAACTACAAATGCAGGTGGAGTCTGTGAGTAGGAGTTGTATTCATCATATAATCTCAAGTTCAATGTACATGAAGATTAGACGCATGGTTGAATTCATGGCTGAAATTGAGACAAATATTTTGTATAGATAGCTTATAGTTAGACTTGGAGTTGTACGGAGTGTACATAGGGTAAGGAGTCGTCCAAGTAGGACACATGTATCCTATGACTCTTGTATAATCTGGGAGAGATGGGCGCAGCTATTCTAATCCCAAGCTCATATGAGCTAGAGTGAACAGTAAAATAAAAAATAAAAACCAAATTCAGAAAATTCTGATTTTTGTGTGTGTGAAGATTGACAAATGTTTTGAGATCTTGCAAATTTCATCAGCAGATGACATTCGTTTAAAATGCAGCAAAAACAAAACAAAAACGATGCTCTAAAATATTATTTTCAAGCGCATTTTGGAGCATCAGTTTTGTTTTTTTTTTGCCCATGTCTTCCACGAATATCCTTTCATGATGAAAATGTTGAAGCTATGAAAACATTTTCAATATTTAACACAAAACAATTCAGTTTTTTATTTTTTTTGGATTTTACTGTTCACCCGAGTCCACATGAGCTCGGGATTAGAACAACACTTTAGGGGGTAGATGTGCTGCGTAACCTATGTCAACGCTTTTGGAGTGCAGTCTATAATTTTCTAGAGGCTGATAAGTTGGTGGGAAAACTTAGATTTTAAAATGACAACCTTAATAATTCACTTACCCGTATTTCTTCTATGCATTTGCATATAAACTCTATTCTTACTCCAATTCCACATCAATATAATTCAAACTTTTCACGTTTCAACAACAAACAGTTCTTCTATGCATTTGCATATAAACTCTATTCTTACTCCAATTCCACATCAATATAATTCAAACTTTTCACGTTTCAGGAACAAACTTTTCAAACTTTTCACGTTTCAACAACAACATTACAAATGCCAGTTAGCTTATTTAAACAAACAAATAGTTCAAATATAATAAATATCTCCAATGGAACAAATAATTTTGGTAAACAGATAATCATGAATCAAAGAATTGTACACAGACTTTTGTCCATGTAGCTGTCACTGATGCTTAATAAGATCTTCATGGAGCTAATGCCTCAAGAAATTACTTAATGTGGTCTCGGTCCTTACGAGGTCTAACAGTTTGGCTAACATTGTCATACTCTTATCTCATCCGCCATCAACCTAACATAATTCAGGGTGAGCAGATCATAGCCTACTACCCTATTCCGGTGAAACATCATACGACCAGGCCTACGCCTCTGCGTACATCATTTTTGTCCCACTTCTCAACATCCTTTGAATAATCATAAATAAAATCTCATCCTCTTCGTCATTGAACAATTCAATATTCAAGTTGTTCGAAGATGACGATGAATCACTAAAACATTGATATACTATCGATGACATCTACACAAATTGTGATTCCTATACCATCTTCACAAATCTACGAGGCGCTAGACTACTAAACATGAAAAAGTTTGAAACAAATATACCTTGGGGCGAGCTTGTTAGAAATTGTGGACTATGCGGTCTACCCTCTAATTGCTCTGCCTTTTCCGTGGTGCCGCTCACAATGCATCATGAGGCTAGAGGGTAGGGACATTTTTGTAGACTCCACTTTTAGGTGTTTTTATTTTGGTCACATGTTTTCGAGAAATTCCATATGACTTCTGAGTAATGTAGCCAACCACGATCAAACATGCCAGTTTCCGAGTCTAAACATACTAGTCCGTAGCACACATGTGTGAGTCATGTGCCATGATTAGGTAGTACATGTGAGGTCGACTTCCAATCTTAATCACCTGGGTCAACAGCTGTGACGCCTCCGATTCAGTCGTACACTAATCATACACGCAAACGTGTACGATCAAGATCAGGGACTCACGGGAAGATATCACAACACAACTCTAAACACAAATGAAAGTCATACAAGCTTTATATTACAAGCCAGGGGCCTCGAGGGCTCGAATACATAGCTGGTACACAAGCGAGTCAGCGGAAGCAACAATATCTGAGTACACACATAAGTTAAACAAGTTTTGCCTTAAGAAGGCTAGCACAAACATCAACGATCGAAGAGGCAAGGCCTCCTACCTGGGACCTCCTAACTACTCCTGGCCGTCGGCGGTCTCCACGTAGCAGTAGGCACCCTCCGGGTAGTAGTAGTAGTCGACGGGGGTGGCATCTGGCTCCTGGGATCCACCATATGATCGCAGCAACCGGGTATAGGAGAAAAAGAGGTAGCAAAGCAACCGTGAGTACTCATCCAAAGTACTCGCAAGACTTACATTAGATCTAAACTAAGTATGCATCACTATCAAAGGAGTGGGTTGTATTTGTGAACTGAACCGCAGAATGCTAAAAGAGAAGGGAAAGCCTAGCATATCGAAGACTAGCATCTTGCAACATTCAGAAGAGTAAAGAATAGCATTTTATAATTAACAAGCATGTTTTAGAATTAAAGCCCGGAGATCCTTCCCCGACTCCCTGCGAGAAAGCAATCCCGGAGCCAACATATCCATCACATATCTCAAATATCCTTTTCTAGTTGTAACTAGTAAGCATGCACGTGCAACGAACAAATAACCGTACACATGAATTTCCCTGTTCATAATTAGCAAAATTCACACATCCAAGGCAATCAAGGGGGTGAACTTATCCATAGAGAACATATGGGATATTTATTGTGCGTATAGTAAAAATGGAATCAAATATTTCATAATGTTTCTGTTTTCTAATGCAAACTTCATAGGACCTGATACGACTAAGCATACTAAATGAGCCCCAAATGGGAAACTTTATCAGAGGTATAATAAATGAACATGGTAGAGACAGAAAAGGTACAAAAAAAAGAAAAATAGGAACATACTAAATGAGCCCCAAATAGAAAACTTTATCAGAGGTATAATAATTGATTAAGGGTGATACACCGTCGCAAGGCACAAGCAATGTCATTTAAAACAATGGAAATAAAGTTAAATAATAATATGATTGTTCATGGTTCTTACATGATGAACCACAAATGTTTCCAAAAATAAACATGGGAAAAAGTACCATAAAATACTCCCTCCAATCCATATTACTTGTCGCACAAACATATGTATCTAAAGATATTTTAGTGCTTGATACATCGATTTGAGCAACAAGTAATATGGATTGGAGGGAGTATATCATTTTAGAACAAGTTCATGTCATACATGCATGAGAATAACGCCCGATTCACAAATCAACATCAATCTTAACACGTAGACCAATGACAATTATAACCTTGTGGTGCCACGGAACAATTCACCAATCTATACTGATCACAATCAATTCAATTTTACACATATATGCATTGGAAATAGTGCTCCTAAAGGAAATGCCTTCATCTTGGTAGAGTTTTGTCCGATACATACTGGACATACAGAAGCATTTGACACATCAGGTGCATCACCTTGATACTGGTGCGATTGTGGTAACAATAGCGCATTTCCTGACAAAAATATGAGATACCATACAAATCATGATCTAATCTTGAACGTGCTTCACACGGTATCCAGAAGCCAACGCTAGAGCATGAACTTGATTGCGGCGTAGCTAATGCTCAAACCCTAAATCCTCCTTCTTCAACTATTGTCATTCCTACAGACATGCCCACCTACACGCTGTAATTCAATCAACTGAAGAGAGGTTATAATGTAAAACAAATTAGTCACATTTATATTCAAATATGTCATCTTCTTTGGCATACTATACTTTCCTCTATCTAAGAAAACAGTGTCATACTACACAATCTGTAGAGAGAAGTAAAACCAATAAATTCCAGTTCATGACAAGTAGATAGTTTGGTAGACAGAAAGACTCATCCGACACGGATCATAATATAATTTGCAGAAACATATGTAGATTCAACGTCCTATCAGGGAAAAAAATAATAAGTACAGAAGAAATTGTCAAGGTTTCTACATGCAGCATGGATGCAAATAGTTCGCTGTTAGGTACATGCATACATGTCAAAGGTTGCTTTCCTATTTAAAACATGCTTATAAATGCAAGCCAATCCAAAGTCCAAGCAGTGCCTTGCATGCATATACCGCAATAGAGCATTAACCATGTGCTTCCATATAAAGTAGGTTTGCCTGACAAAAGTAAAAAAAAAACAAAAAAATCAAATCACCATTTGAAATTATTAAAAGACACTTTATTATCATTCAAATGCTTGATGCACCCTCTCTAGGAGCAGCAGTACATAAACTGAGTCCTTGCAAGCCAAGAACTGAATCCCCCACAAAAGAATATCAGTTCTTCACAGCAAGAAATTAACCCCACAAACTACAATAAAAAACTGAATACTTGCAAATAAAAATCAAAACTGAATGCCCTGCAGAACATGTCACGTATGCTCAAAATGGAGAATCGAATCGATAAGACAGTAGTTTAATCTATCAGGGGGAAGAAGTGGGTGGATCAACTTATGGGGACAGAGATACCAGTGTCTTGGGGTCTCGATTGCACGGAGTCAAAGGCGAGTGAGGTGGCTGACTGAAGGACATTTGCGATATTTGTAGGCCAAAAAAAAGTTCCAGATCAGTCAAGCCATTCCCAATGAAGAAGATGAGCCAAACCTAACGAATCAACGCCTCCATTTTGGCCATCTCACTGTGGTCGACCCCCTAATTCGAGTGAACATATTAACAAACATGATATTCATAGGAATTTCAGATAGAAGTGTATGAATACAGAAGTAGGATCCAGTGCTGAATTTATACCTTTGAGGCTACTTCCTAAACAATATGTTGTTGATTTGACATCTTTTGGTATACTCAGAAAGCTTCAACTCGAGTTCTTCTATATAAGGCCTACAAAATGACAATTTGACTCAGGGAAACAGTGGTGGTTCTTGACATTGCTTATCTGGTGCTAGAAACCCGCGCCCACTAAATAATACAACTGACAAGAACAACAAATTGGATGCACTTACAGGGGGTAAATTGATTGTATTTAGGCATCTGCAGGATAAAGTTTGCACTCTGAAAAAATGTGTGCCTGTTTCTCTGCAATGGAATCTACAAGTTGTACTTCCTTTGCTAACTGTTCATGAACACTGTAAGGGAGCACTTTTCAGATAATTTATGTTTCAGATGCCCTGATACTAAGGTTAAAACATCATCTAATACTTTCTGTATAATGAACATTTTGTATCAAATAATTCTTTCTGCTTACAGTGCTAGAAAATGTTCAACTGAAAATGCAAGGAGGAACATATCGATCAGGTTGATGACAGCATACTTAAACACGGTCTCCTACTTCCTCTGAAGTTTTACTAATTCCCTCCCCAGATTCAGAAATCACAACCAACCTCAGTTTTCTGTTTATAAACAACCAGTGGAACTGCACGTACATGGCCAAAACCAAGTTTTCAAGTAATCTAATTCAACATGGTTCTCATTGAGAAAAATAACATACACAGGACCTCCACATTCTGGGCCCCCGGCATGAAAAAAATATTGCATGTCGATGAGCGTCTGCGGTGCATGAAGAAGGAACGGCGGCGATGCTTCAGACTTTGGCACACCTCCAGATACACTCGGATCAAACCTGAAAATGCTACATTGCTAACATAAAACTGAGCACACCTCCAGATCACATCGACTCAATCAAATAAATATACTACCCAAGTAAAGCTTGTATTGTAGATGTAGTCATACATAAAGCAAAACTATTTGGAGTTGCGTCTTCTATGAACATCATTAGCCTAAACAGGGAAAACAACAACTCAGAGTACCTAAAGTAGCCTACCTTGATGAACATAATAACCTGAGGCGGTGAGACATCCTGATCATGGCTGGAGTCCACGCGATAATAACCTGCAGCTTTTCATGCAACGTAAAAAGCCAATTTCTTGCGCTGTGATCAGTGTTAATGCTCATCTGCTCCACTAGACCCTCACCAGACAAAGCCCATATGCATCTTGACATTGTGCAATCCAAGAGTGCGTGTCTCCAGGAGTCGTCCCGCCCACACAAAGTACATACCTTTGTTGTCGACATGTCTGTGGTGAAGGAGATCCATCGAGGGAATCGACTGCCGTGCCAAACGCCATAGAAAAACCCTTAGCTTCGATGGTACTTTAATATGCCATAGATCAGTCCATGCTTTACTATTGGCTTCCATGGAAGAGGCCCCCGAAGTTTCTTCCAACCAATTCACCCGGTGCTCCCTCGTGTTCATCACCATTCTATAAGCTGATCTGACACTAAATTTTCCATTCCTCTCAGCGGACCAAACCCAGAAATCATCAACCACCGGGTGCACAGAGGTAAAGACATGATTGCATCAGCATCAAAAGGTATAAACGTGGCTCTGATCAGCTGTTCATTCCACATCGCAGATGTGCTATCAATCAGATTCGAGACCATGATCGGTGGATTCGCATGTACGGCTGTTATAGGGTGCAGCGGACCCGTCCTAGGCAGCCAGTTCATGGTCCAAATATTTGTTTGCTGATCGCTTCCAATTTTTCTGATTATCCCTTGTTTCATCACCTCCCTTCCGTCAGTGATAGCTCTGCATATCTGCGATGGGTGGTTACCCAGCTCAGCCTCTAGAAAGTCAGTGTTAGGGAAGTAAACTGCTTTCAGAATCCTTGCACTAAGAGAATTGGGTTCGACTAGTAGCTGCCACGCCTGTCGTGCAAGCAGGGCTAGATTAAAGATCTCCATGTCTCTGAACCCCATGCCACCAAGATACTTTGGTTTTGTCATAATATCCCAAGACACCCATGCTGGTTTCCGTCTACCTTGCTTGCTTCCCCACCAGAACTGTCGGATGATCGACATGATGCTCTCACATAGGCCTCGTGGTAATCTGAAGCATGCCATAGAATACACAGGTATAGCCTGAGCGACTGCCTTAATGAGTACTTCCTTCCCCGCAGCAGAAAGGAGTTTCTCCATCCATCCTCTGACCTTCTCCCAAACTCTATCCCGTAGCTATTTAAACGTTCCCATCTTAGACTGTCCAACATCCGTGGGCAGTCCTAAGTATCTGTCACTTAGACTTTCATTGAACACCTGAAGATTATGCTTTATGCTATCTCTCAGATTCTGTGCACAACCTTTGCTGAAGTGTATAGAAGATTTTTCATGGTTGATTCTCTGGCCTGACGCATTACAATATTTCTCCAAGAGGTTTGACACCATAGTTGCTTCCTCAACACTTGACTTGAAAAGCAGCAGGCTATCATCGGCAAAGAGTAGATGGTTAACAACCGGGGCTGTTGGTGCCACCCTAACTCCTTCAAACGCAGATGACTGAGAACTGGATTTCAAAAGGCACGAAAGGCCCTCTGCTGCAATCAAGAAGAGATAAGGAGAGATAGGATCTCCCTATCGGATACCTCTGGTTGGACTGGATTTCTCTAGCTTCTCACCATTAAACAGGACTGAGAATGAAACTGACTGCACCATCCCCATAACAATGTTGATCCAAGATTGAGCAAAACCTAACTTTTCCATCATTGCCCGCAGATATGGCCACTCCAATCCATCATAAGCTTTCATCGTATCTAGCTTCAAAGCACAAAAGCTGTTAGATCTAGACTTACTCCTCTTCATAAAGTGCAGGCATTCATATGCAGAAATTATATTGTCTATGATCAGCCTCCCTGGAACAAAGGCCGACTGTTCCTCTGAGATGATCTCTGGAAGGATCAACTGTTGGGGAACGTAGTAATTTGAAAAAATTTCCTACGCACACGCAAGATCATGGTGATGCATAGCAACGAGAGGGGAGAGTGTGTCCACGTACCCTCGTAGACCGAAAGCGGAAGCGTTAGCACAACGCGGTTGATGTAGTCGTACGTCTTCACGATCCGACCGATCAAGTACCGAACGCACGGCACCTCCGAGTTCAGCACACGTTCAACTCGATGACGTCCCTCGAACTCCGATCCAGCCGAGCTTTGAGGGGAAGTTCCGTCAGCACGACGGCGTGGTGACGATGATGATGTTCTACCGACGCAGGGCTTCACCTAAGCACCGCTACGATATGACCGAGGTGGATTATGGTGGAGGGGGGCACCGCACACAGCTAAGAGATCCAAGGGATCAATTGTTGTGTCTTGCTACCTCTTGAGCACTGCGTTGGCTTTCCCTTGAAGAGGAAAGGGTGATGCAGCAAAGTAGCGTAAGTATTTCCCTCAGTTTTTGAGAAACAAGATATCAATCCAGTAGGAGGCTACGCACGAGTCCCTCGTACCTAAACAAAACAAATAAATCCTCACAACCAACGCGATAAGGGGTTGTCAATCCCTACAAGGTCGCTTACGAGGGTGAGATCTGATAGATATGATAGGATAATATTTTTGGAATTTTTGTGATAAAGATGCAAAGTAATATAAAATCAAAGTAAAAAAGCAACGGAAATAACTAAGTGTTGGAAGATTAATATGATGAAGATAGACCCGGGGGGCATAGGTTTCACTAGTGGCTTCTCTCAAGAGCATAAGTATTTTACGCTGGGTGAACAAATTACTGTTGAGCAATTGACAGAATTGAGCATAATTATGAGAATATCTAGGTATGATCATGTATATAGGCATCACGTCTGAGACAAGTAGACCGACTCCTGCCTGCATCTACTACTATTACTCCACACATCGACCGCTATCCAGCATGCATCTAGAGTATTAAGTTCATAAGAACAGAGTAATGCCTTAAGCAAGATGACATGATGTAGGGGGATAAATTCATGCAATATGATAAAAACCCCATCTTGTTATCCTCGATGGCAACAATACTATACGTGCCTTGCTGCCCCTACTGTCACTGGGAAAGGACACCGCAAGATTGAACCCAAAGCTAAGCACTTCTCCCATTGCAAGAAAGATCAATCTAGTAGGCCAAACCAAACTGATAATTCGAAGAGACTTGCAAAGATAACCAATCATACATAAAAGAATTCAGAAGATTCAAATATTGTTCATAGATAAACTTGATCATAAACCCACAATTCATCGGTCTCAACAAACACACCGCAAAAGAAGATTACATCGAATAGATCTCCACGAGAGAGGGGGAGAACATTGTATTGAGATAAAAAAAAGAGAGAAAGCCATCTAGCTACTAACTATGGACCCGAAGGTCTAAGGTAAACTACTCACACTTCATCGGAGAGGCTATGGTGTTGATGTAGAAGCCCTCCGTGATGGATGCCCCCTCCGGCGGAGCTTCGTAACAGGCCCCAAGATGGGATCTCGTGGGTACAGAAGGTTGCGGCGGTGGAATTAGGTTTTTGGCTCCGTATCTGATCGTTTGGGGGTACGTAGGTATATATAGGAGGAAGAAGTACGTCGGTGGAGCAACAGGGGCCCACGAGGGTGGAGGGCGCGCCCTAGGGGGGTAGGCGCGCCCCCTACCTCGTGGCTTCCCTGTTGGTTGCTTGACGTAGGGTCCAAGTCTCCTGGATCATGTTCGTTCCGAAAATCACGTTCCCGAAGGTTTCATTCCGTTTGGACTCCGTTTGATATTCTTTTTCCGCGAAACTCTGAAATAGGCAAAAAACATCAATTCTGGGCTGGGCCTCCGGTTAATAGGTTAGTCCCAAAAATAATATAAAAGTGAATAATAAAGTCCAATAATGTCCAAAACAGAAGATAATATAGCATGGAGCAATAAAAAATTATAGATACGTTGGAGACGTATTAAGCATCCCCAAGCTTAATTCTTGCTCGTCCTCGAGTAGGTAAATGATAAAAACAGAATTTTTGATGCGAACTGCTACTTGGCATAATTTCAATGTAATTCTTCTTAATTGTGGTATGAATATTCAGATCCGAAAGATTCAAGATAAAAGTTCATATTGACATAAAAATAATAATACTTCAAGCATACTAAATAAGCAATTATGTCCTCTCAAAATAACATGGCCAAAGAAAGTTCATCCCTACAAAATCATATAGTTTAGTCATGCTCCATCTTCGTCAAACAAAAATGCTCTCATCATGCACAACCCCGATGACAAGCCAAGCAATTGTTTCATACTTTAGTAATCTCAAATTTATAAACCCTCACGCAATACATGAGCGCGAGCCATGGACATAGCACTATGGGTGGAATAGAATATGATGATGGGGGTTATGTGGAGAAGACAAAAAAGGAGAAAGTCTCACATTAACGAGGCTAATCAATGAGCTATGGAGATGCCCATCGATTGATGTTAATGCAAGGAGTAGGGATTGCCATGCAACGGATGCACTAGAGCTATAAATATATGAAAGCTCAACAAAAGAAACTAAGTGGGTGTGCATCCAGCTTGCTTGCTCACGAAGACCTAGGGCACTTGAGGAGGCCCATTGTTGGAATATACAAGCCAAGTTCTATAATGAAAAATTCCCACTAGTATATGAAAGTGACAAAACAAGAGACTCTCTATCATGAAGATTATGGTGCTACTTTGAAGCACAAGTGTGGTAAAGGATAGTAACATTGTCCCTTCTCTCTTTTTCTCTCTTTTTTTGGGCCTTCTCTTTTTTTATGGCCTTTCTCTCTTTTTTTTATTCCTCACTTGGGACAATGCTCTAGAAAATGATGATCATCCCACTTCTATTTATTTACAACTCAATGATTACAACTCGATACTAGAACAAAGTATGACTCTATATGAATGCCTCCGGTGGTGTACCGGGATATGCAATGAACCAAGAGTGACATGTATGAAAGAATTATGAACGGTGGCTTTGCCACAAATACTATGTCAACTACATGATCATGCGAAGCAATATGACAATGATGAACGTGTCATGATAAACTGGATGGTGGAAAGTTGCATGGCAATATACCTCGGAATGGCTATGGAAATGCCACAATAGGTAGGTATGGTGGCTGTTTTGAGGAAGATATAAGGAGGTTTATGTGTGAAAGAGCGTATCATATCACGGGGTTTGGATGCACCGGCGAAGTTTGCACCAACTCTCAATGTGAGAAAGGGCAATGCATGGTACCGAAGAGGCTAGCAATGGTGGAAAGGTGAGAGTGCGTATAATACATGGACTCAACATTAGTCATAAAGAACTCACATACTTATTGCAAAAATCTACAAGTCATCAAAAATCAAGCACTACGCGCATGCTCCTAGGGGGATAGATTGGTAGGAAAAGACCATTGCTCGTCCCCGACCGCCACTCATAAGGAAGACAATCAAAGAACACCTCATGTTTCAAATTTGTTACATAACGTTTACCATACGTGCATGCTACGGGACTTGCAAACTTCAACACAAGTATTTCTCAAATTCACAACTACTCAACTAGCACGACTTTAATATCACTACCTCCATGTCTCAAAACAATCATCAAGCATCAAACTTCTCTTAGTATTCAAAACACTCATAAGAAAGTTTTTTACTAATCTTGAATACCTAGCATATTAGGATTATTTAAGCAAATTACCATGCTATTTAAGACTCTCAAAATAATCTAAGTGAAGCATGAGAGATCAATAGTTTCTATAAAACAAATCCACCACCGTGCTCTAAAAGATATAAGTGAAGTACTAGAGCAAAACTATATAACTCAAAAGATATAAGTGAAGCACATAGAGTATTCTAATAATTTCCGAATCATGTGTGTCTCTCTCAAAAGGTGTGTACAACAAGGATGATTGCGGTAAACTAAAAAGCAAAGACTCAAATCATACAAGACGCTCCAAGCAAAACACATATCATGTGGTGAATAAAAATATAGCTCCAAGTAAAGTTACCGATGGAAGTAGACGAAAGAGGGGATGCCTTCCGGGGCATCCCCAAGCTTTGGCTTTTTGGTGTCCTTAGATTATCTTGGGGGTGCCATGGGAATCCCCAATCTTAGGCTCTTGCCACTCCTTGTTCCATAATCCATCAAATCTTTCACCCAAAACTTGAAAACTTCACAACACAAAACTTAGCAGAAAATCTCGTGAGCTCCGTTAGCGAAAGAAAACAAAAGACCACTTCAAGGTACTGTAATGAACTCATTCTTTATTTATATTGGTGTTAAACCTACTGTATTCCAACTTCTCTATGGTTTATTAACTATTTTACCAGCCATAGATTCATCAAAATAAGCAAACAACACACGAAAAACAGAATCTGTCAAAAACAGAACATTCTGTAGTAATATGTAACTAACGCAAACTTCTGGAACTCCAAAACTTCAGCCAAAATAGGAAGACCTAGACAATTTGTTTATTGATCAGCAGCAATTGGAACCAATATTTTATCACGTTCTGGTCATTTTTAACAATTGTTTTCGTGAACAGAAAGTTTCTGGAAATTACAGCAAGATCAAATAACTATCATCCAAGAAGATCCTATAGGTTTAACTTGGCACAAACACTAATTAAAACATAAAAACACATCCAACCAGAGGCTAGAACAAATATTTATTCCTAAACATAAGAAAAAAGCAAAACTACAAATAAAATTTGGTCGCCTCCCAACAAGCGCTATCGTCTAACGCCCCTAGCTAGGCATAAAAGCAAGGATACACTATTGGAATCAGCTAATTTGCCATCTGCCAGCTCTTTGCCGTCTGCCAGCTGACGGCAAAGAAGCTCTTTGACATCAGCTACCCAAAAGCAGACGGCAAAGAAATGGCAGACGGCAAAGAAGCTCTTTGCCATCCGCGAGCTCTTTGCCGTCTGCCAGCAGATGGCAAAGAATCTTTGCCGTCCGCTGGGAGACGGCAAAGAGAGAGGTGGCCCCCACCCCCCTGCCCGTTTGGAAAAAACTTAACCGCCCAGCAGACGGCAAAGAGGCAAAAGGGCGGACGGCAAAGAGAGGCGGACGGCAAAGAGGAGACTACCTAACGGGCGGGGGGGGGGGGGGGGGGGGTACGGGCCGTTACTCTCTGTTCTCTCCTCGCCGCGCCCCGCCACCACTTCCCACCCCGCCGCCGCCGCCGCCCCCACCACTCGCCGCCGCCCGGTCGCCCCACCACCCCGCCGCCCCACCGGCCCCCGCCCCGTCGCCACTGCCGCCCCGGCCCCCCGCCGCCCCACCACCCGTCGCCCCCGCCCCGGCCCCCCGCCGCCCACCACCCGTCGCACCCGCCGCCCCCGCCGCCCCGCCGCCCCGGGGCCCTGCCGCCCCACCGCCCCGTCGCCACTGCCGCCCCGGCCCCCCGCCGCCCCACCACCCGTCGCCCCCGCCGCCCCACCACCCGTCGCCCCCGCCGCCCCGCCGCCCCACCGCCCCGTTGCCCCCCCGCCCCGGCCCCCCGCCGCCCCGGCCCCCCAGGTGAGCTCTACCTCATTTTTTCCCTTTTTTCTTCTGTTTTTTTAGTTTTAGGTTTATGTTTAGTTTAGATTTAGTTTTAGTTTTAGTTTTAGGTTTAGTTTTAGTTTAGTTTTAGGTTTAGATTTAGTTTTTTCCTTTTTTTTCTGTTTTATTAGTTTTAGGTTTATGTTTAGTTTAGATTTAGTTTTAGTTTTAGTTTTAGTTTTAGATTTAGGTTTAGTTTTAGGTTTAGTTTTAGGTTTAGTTTAGTTTGAGGAAAGAAGAAGAAGAAGAGAAAAAGAGGAGAGGAGGAGAAGAAGAAGAGGAAAAAGGAAAGGAAGAAGATGAAGAGGAGGAGGAGAAGAAAAAAGAAGAAGAGGAAGAAGAAGAAGAAAAAAGAGGAGAGGAGGAGAAGAAGAAGAGGAAAAAGGAAAGGAGGAGGAAGAAGAAGAAGAAGAAGAAGGAAAAAAAGGAAGAAAAGGAAGAAGAAGAAAAGGAAAAAAGAGGAAAAAACCCCGACCCGACACGGCACCCCGACCCCGACCCGGCATCCCGACACGACACCCCGACCCCTAGACCCCGACCCCGACACCCCGACCCCGACCCCGACCCCGACACCCCGACCCCGAGCCTGACCCGACACCCCGACCCCGACACCGACACGGCACCCCGACCCCGACCTGGCACCCCGACCCGACACCCCGACCCCGAGACCCCGACCCCGACACCGACACGACACACCGACACCGACACCCTGACACCACACCCACCCTTACCCCGACACCGACACGGCACCCCGACCCCGACCCGGCACCCCGACCCGACACCCCGACCCCGAGACCCCGACCCCGAGCCTGACCCGACACCCCGACCCCGACACCGACACGGCACCCGGACCCCGACCCGGCACCCCGACCCGACACCCCGACCCCGAGACCCCGACCCCGACCCCGACCCCGACCCCGACACCCCGACCCCGAGCCTGACCCGACCCGCCGACCCCGACACCGACACGGCACCCCGACCCCGACCCGGCACCCCGACCTGACACCCCGACCCCGAGACCCCGACCCCGACCCCGACACGGCACCCCGACACCGACACGACACCCCGACCCCCGACACCTCCCGAAAAGGTGTTCTTTGGCCTTCCAGAAGCCGACGGGGTCATATATTTGTGAATTATTAGTTAGGTCATATATTTTTCGATTTTGTTATGAAAAACATCATATATAATTGTGTTGATCGGGTAGTTTTAAATGTGCAGTTGTTTCATCGCTGCGAGGTTTGGTGTTCGACGACCTCGCCATGCATTTGACGAGCTCTGCCCCTTCGTTCGTGGGTGAGCACAAATGACATGTCCTCCTCGCCCATTAATTATTTGATCTATTCCGATGAAACTTGATAGCTAGCTATATATGTGTCTTGAATCATCAGTATGCGTAACCAATATGTGTCTCCCGTTCGAAAGCGTCATAGTTATAAATATGCATGCATTTGCATATTTATAACCTTGATTCTTTCGAATTGTCCAACGCTATCCATGGACAACCTGAGTATGTTTAGATTGGGTTCGTTTTCCCATATGCTTTGCTCCGGATTCGACGCATAAATTTCGTCAGTGCCTCCCCTGTTGTTCTCCGGATACACATCCTCTCTGTTTATTGCAGAGACGTGTATCAGGAGAACAGCGGGGAGGTGCTGCCGAAATTTTGCGTAGGATCTGGAGCATAGCATGGGAAAATGAACCCAATCTAAACATACTCGGGTGGGATTAGGACCTATCATTACCTATTAGAGTGTAGGTTGCATGGACGTAATAAAATTGACAAAGTAGATCAACTGATGAATATATACATGGTGAATTATATATATATTTGTTGTGTGTCTAGTAGCTCTGAAAGTCAAGATGAGTGATCGTGCGTGGATGTACACCGGTCACACTGGTCAGAACAAATGGAGCACTGAATGGTTCACAAAAACCAAGGGGTTTGTGCGAGCCGCATTTGCAAATGGCCAGAGGAAAACCTGGTGCCCCTGTTTACGGTGCGGCAATTGGGAAAAGAGGACATAGGCTGAAATGGGCAAACACCTGCAGAAGAGTGGTTTTACGCCCGATTATACGGTGTGGACATTTCATGGTGAGTCTGCCCAACGTGACCGAGCTGAGGTGGATCGTCGTCGCACCGACGAGCATGGTACCGGGATGGAAAACATGGTGCAAGACTTTGATGATGCTCGGGATTCGGACGAGGAGATGGAGGAATCTGCAAAGGCCTTCAATGAAATGTTGGAGTCTTCAAAACGTCCGCTCCATGAGCACACTGAGCTTTGTCAGTTGGATGCCATCTCACAAGAAATGGCTCTGAAGGCTCGGTTCAACTTGGGCAGAGAATGCTACGATGCAATGATGACAGTATTTGGACGCTTTCTACCCAAAGGCCATGTAATGCCTGCAAACCTGTACCAGTCGGACAAAATCCTCCGTGCACTGAAGATGCCCTATGATAAGATACATGCCTGTGAGAAAGGATGTGTCTTGTTTAGGCTTGACTATGCGGACTTGAACTATTGTCCCATTTGCAAGTCTTCCAGGTATGTTGTGGTAGACAACGGTATGGGTGAGAAGACACAGACCAAAATCCCAGTTAGTGTTCTTCGGTATATGCCAATCGTACCAAGACTTCAACGTCTTTTCATGGTCGAAGAGACGGCCAGACAGATGACATGGCACAAAACGGGCAAAAGAACCGAACTAGATGCAGATGGGAATCTGATGATTGTACACACATCGGATGGTGTTGCGTGGAAAAAGTTTGATGAATTACATGGTGACAAAGCGGCAGATCCGAGGCATCCTCGAGTCGGCATCAACACGGATGGGTTCAGTGTGTTTGGTATGACGGCAGCCCAATACAGTTGTTGGCCCGTATTTGTCTTTCCACTCAATCTCCCCCCCGGACAGATTATGCAAAGAAAGAACATTTTCCTGACGTTGATAATTCCAGGGCCCAACTATCCGGGGAAAAATATGAATGTGTACATGCAACCGCTTAAGGACGAATTGCAAGAAGCCTGGGATAATGGGTTCAAGACATACGATGCCTATAGCAAACGGAACTTCATAATGCGTGTCTGGTACATGTACTCGACGCATGACTTGCCGGCGTATGCGCTATTCGTTGGCTGGTGTGTGCATGGAAGGTTCCCGTGCCCCACATGCAAGGGAGCTCTTGAGTTTCGTTGGCTTCAGGCCAGTCGCAAGTTTTCTTGCTTCGACATGCATAGACAGTTCCTGAATCCTCGCCATAAGTTCAAGAAAGACAAGAAGAACTTCATCAGAGGTAGAGTTGTCAAAAACTCTGCACCACCTGCATTGACAGGCCAACAGACCCTGGATCAGTTAAACGCTCTCGAGCCAGATCCAGAGCGTCCAGGGTACTTCAAGGGGTATAATTCTAAGCACGCATGGACTCACAAAACATGCTTATGGGATCTGCCTTACTTCAAAGACCTCCTTTGCCCACACAACATCGACGTGATGCACACTGAGAAGAATATCGCCGAGGCACTTTTTGGTACATTGTTCGGCATAGATGGGAAGTCAAAGGATAATACTAAGGCTAGAGTCGATCTGGAGGCGCTATGTGATAGGCCGTTACAAAACATGAAAGAACCGAAAGGAAAGCAGAACTGGACGAAGCCAAAGGCATGGTTCAATCTTGGAAGGCCAGCTATAAGGGAAATTATCTTGTGGGTGAAAATGCAGTTGATGTTCCCCGATGGGTATGCAGCGAATCTACAGAGGGGAGCCAGTCTTGACAAATTGAAGATATTTGGTCTCAAGAGTCATGATTGGCACATATGGATTGAGCGGGTAATGCCGGTGATGTTGCGTGGCTTCATCCCTGAGGATGAATGGCTAGTACTGGCAGAACTCAGCTATTTCTTCCGTGTTCTTTGTGCGAAAGAACTATCGCCTGGCGTGCTAGAAGAAATGGAAGAGTTGGCGCCGGAGTTGATCTGCAAGTTAGAGAAGATCTTTCCACCGGGCTTCTTTAATCCAATGCAACATTTGATTTTGCATCTCCCGACCGAGGCAAGATTGGGGGGCCCGTGCAAAATCGTTGGTGCTACCCAACTGAGAGGATGCAGAAGACGCTTCGACAAAAATGTAAAAATAAACGTAGAATTGAAGCATCGATGGCTGAGGCATTCATCACTGAGGAGGCGGCAAACTTCGTGACAACACACTACGAAGCCAAAAATCGTCATTTGCATAATCCGAAGCCTCGGTACAATGCTGACGACCCTAAAAAGGGTGGATCCAACCTCAGCCTATTCAAAGGGAATCTCGCACCAGCCAGTGTTTCAAATCCAGTATCTTTGGATAACGAACAATGGCGGACCATTTCGTTGTATATCTTCAACAACCTGATAGAAGTGCGGCCGTACATCGAGTAAGTTCTCGGTACATAGTTTCGCAACTTCTATTTCCTTTGAACTGCTCTTATTCCTGGATATTTCATACATTCCATACGTCGCCTTATTCTCGTATGGAGCGGTGATCCAAAAGGATTCTGTCGAAGAGTATGAGCTTCTCGCAAAGCAAGGAGGCGGCTATCCCGGTTTCATCTCTTGGTTCAAACAAACGGTAATTTCTATTAGACTTGTAGGCTAATTTGTAGGCGGCTATCCCGGTTTCATTCGCTAATTTGTGCGTAATGCAACAATCCTTTCATACTAAACTTGTAGGCTAATTCAGAGTCTATGGACGCCGAATTGAGACAAGTCGCTAATGGTTTTTACTATAAGGTCCGTTCATTTGACAAATACGACATCAACGGGTATCGCTTTCATACCTATGGCAAAGAGCTATCTATGGCCGACCGAAAGTCTACAAATTGTTGTGTATCTGCTATCGGCGAAGGAGGTACCGAGTATTATGGGAGAGTTGAAGCAATTTATGAACTTCTATTCTATGGTGAAAACCCACCGAATGTCGTAGTCTTCAAATGTTATTGGTTTCAGCCGAAGGAGACTAGAAGGACTCATGAACATATAGGGCTAGTTGAAATCAACCAAAGCACCCATTTAGATGTTCCTGATGTCTATATTACGGCTCAACAGGCGACCCAAGTATTCTATCTACCGTGGGCCTGCCAAACTAATCCAAATCTGAAAGGTTGGGATGTCGTTTATGAAGTGCCGCCACGTGCTAGACTATCTCCCCCAAAGGAAGAGGATTATGAACCTCACATTAACCCAGACACATATGAAGGAGAATTCTTCCAAGAGACACGTCTTTCCAAAAAGCATTTCAAGAACCGCTATACTTCACCCCAAAACATTGAAGTAGACAGCGACAGTGAATCCGACATCACCCCAGAGGAGGAACAAGAAGAGCCGGAACAAGAAGAGGTTACTGCTGCGGATGACCTGTCATTGCTTGACCGATTACGTCAAGGTGGCCTTCCACATGTTGATGCCACTAAACCCTATGAGCCCGTCATTGATTATAGTGATGATGATGATTATGCATTTATTGATGATACTGATCGAGATTATTAGTAGTGTCAGGTATTAAATTTTTTTATGTTGTACTTGATGATGTTACACTTAAGTGATACACATATTATTATTCATGTCTGTCTTTTTTTATGTTGTACTAATTTCGTTTACTGTTTGTCATGGCAGGTGTTGAAAGATGGCGGGCGCTGGTCGGGAGCGCGCCAAGGCCCCTTCTTCGTCGGTGCGTGGTCTGAGGTCTTCCATTCCAGACGCACCTCTCTGCCGAGCGTTGCTGGACAGTATGGCCACACCGCCGGGCCCTTCTTCGTCGACCGCGGTGCCCAGCAGGGGACGAGGTAGGAAGAGAGGAGGTGGGGCACGTGGTCGCGGGAGAGGAGGTAGGGTGACTGCTACGGCGCCTTCCTCGCCGCCACCCCCAGTTGTTTCACCCGAGCACGTGACTGCTAGGGTGGACTCGTCCGAGGAGGAGGCTACACGGACTCCGGTCCACGAGCCTCCGGTCCACGGGTCTTGGGCCCACGAGCCTCGGGTCGACTGGCCTTCGGCCCACGAGACCCCGGAGGAGCACACGTCCGGATGGGGTACCTGGCCGGATCAGCCCGAGGAGCCGAGTGGCCATGCTGATGATGGCGGGGAGCCGACTGATCTTGAGGAGGAGGGGGGCACCGTCTACCAGCGTGGTGCTACACGGCTCCCGTCCGTGCCGGCGACCCGCGAGCAGAGGTGGTTGATTTTCCCTGATGGGGAGAGGTACGTAAGTGCATTTAATATTTTTGTACCTTCTGCATTCACGTTTCTTCAAATAACTAATGCGTTGGCCTTGTCATGCTGCAGGGGTTGGGACCACCATCATAGTGTCCGCCAGCCCAACTCCGTCCTTGGAGTTCTTTGCCGGAAAAACTTCCCGGGGTTTGTCACGTTGCCTGGTGAGGGTAGGCTTCCAGAGCTTGGATTGAGCTGGGAGCACTACGTGGCTGCCCCGGCCCCGCCGGATGAGATTATCGACGGTGTCGTGTGTGACACGAGGGCAGACATGGTGATCAGAAAGTTCTGGGTAATTTCTCCTTTACACATTTAAAAATCTTCAACTAGCTAGTTATTAATTGTACTAATCAATATTGTCTCATTTGATTGCAGACATTCTACAGGTGTGAGGAGGGATACGAGGAGGACGCGGCACATGTTATCGAGAACGTCTGCAAGCGCCTACTCCAGAACTTACGGCACGAGGCTCGGGTGCAGGCTGTTCGAGACTACTACGCCTTGCGTGGTATCAAGAAGACCAAGCCGGCGTGCCGCGATAAGTTCCTGAGTAAGGAGCAGTACATGAAGGTAATTCTTAAGGCCTTCTACTTAAGTTCCTTCATTTAGTAATTCTTAGCCGTAGCGCTCAAATTTCTATTTGCTAACTTAGGCGCCTCCGAGATGGTGTGCGGATCGGATGGATTGTTGGGAGGTGTTGGTCGATGAGTGGTGCTCAAAAGAATGGCTAGCCCTCCACAACGAGGCCAAGGACAAACGTGCCCAAATGGAAGGTGTGCCACACCATCAAGGCAGCTCCAACTTATATCAGTTCGGGCGCAACTGGGTATGTGGTTTGCTTCATGATTCATGCAATTCATTCATCATGCTAGCTTGAGCCCTTTAATTACTAATTTACATTGTTTCTCTCTTTCAGGCACGCCACAATAAGGTGGATAAGGTGCCAGAGGTGTACGACCTGTATGCCATGGCCCACACTGCCTCTTTCAAGAAAGTCAAGGCTTTCTCTGCGTCAGACCTCGATGATGCAAACAACTTCACCAACATCTCCTCCCACAACAAGCTCGTGAGATATAGAGATGAGGGGAAGGCGAGGAAAGGGGAGGACTTTAACCCAAGCCAGGGT
Organism: Aegilops tauschii subsp. strangulata; assembly: GCF_002575655.3. Lineage (NCBI taxonomy): Eukaryota > Viridiplantae > Streptophyta > Magnoliopsida > Poales > Poaceae > Aegilops > Aegilops tauschii. The sequence goes on along the minus strand of NC_053041.3, from coordinate 638,778,075 downwards.
CCCATTGATCCAGAGCTGGTGATGATATCTGGTGGCGGGAGGTCCCATGGCTCCATAGCCATTGGAGATGGACTTATCCGTTGTCCTAGCACTCTCCCGGAGATCAAGGCGCGCCAGTCGAGCTCCGCTCCTGAGATAAGGCCTCGTGAACGGCCAGTGCAACTCGCCATCAAGGTTAGTGATACGTACTCAGCTATCTTTCTCCATTACATTGTGTGCGCTTCCATCAATGATTACAAAGGGTCATGTGAGTGGTGTTGCAGGCTGCTATACAGAGTGAGAGAGATAGAACGGAGAAACTTCTGGCGGAGGCGGCGGAGAGGCAGCGGGAGTTGGAGGAGAGGACGACAAAGATGATGGAGGAGGAGAGGGCACGGAATGACATGCTGGCAAGGGCCATGTACGAGCTCCTTGTGGTAAGTTTCTTCTGCAGATTAGCCAAAACATTCATGTAGTGTTTGTCTCATTACTAACTAGTATGACTGAGTCGTCAAAACCAAATGTGCAGTCTGTGTGCGAGAAGACCGGTCAGACCGCTCCGCCGATGCCAGTGATTGCTCCTGGGAGCACGGTGAGTTTTATTTGAATGGACATTACTTGCTAGTCTTAACATTTGAGTGTCATCATGCTAACAAGACATTGGAAATGATCTTTGGTGCAGCGTAACTCCAGACAAGCATCGCACGATCCTTCTCCAGCTACCGACACGAGCCTGCCCGCTCCTACACCTCCTGGATCTTGGTAAGTTTATCTAGTGTTTTGCTTAACACATGCATAAAGACCTACTCTTAGCTTTATTTCCTCCAATGCTTACCATAATGACCTAGACTTAGCTAAAAAACGATCCATTTCACCTAAATTAGCTCTTAAATGATCCATTTCACCTAAGTTAGCTCAAAAAGATCCATTTCAACTAAATTAGCTCATAAATGATCCATTTCAACAAAGTTAGCTAAAAAACGATCCATTTCAACTAAGTTAGCTCATAAATGATCCATTTCACCTAAGTGAGCTAAAAACGATCCATTCCACCTTAGTTACCTCAAAAACGATCCATTTGACCTTAGTTAGCTCATAAACGACCCATTTCAACAAAGTTAGCTCATAAATGATCCATTTCACCTTAGCTAGCTCATAAACGACCCATTTCAACTTAGTTAGCTCATATATGATCCATTTCACGTAAGTTAGCTCATAAATGACATACTCTTCTTGTTCTAGTCTTCTTGTTCTAGTCACCTATTTCTAACTTTCTTATTTTTCATTTTGCAGATTTCATTCACATGACGAAAGCTTGCATAGATGGAGTGCTCCTTATCCCTTTCTCTGTTTCTTTTGTATCGTTGAACTATGCATGTATCGTTGGATGAAACTATTGTAATATATATGGTTGGATGCCTCTATGTTGAACTTGCTATGTATGATGGAACTATGCATGGAACTATGTATGATGAAGTTATGTGTTGGATATCTTATATGTTTGCTCTGCAATGGCCTTGTGAAATATATCTATATATGTCATATATATTTGTGATGAAAATTGTTGGATTTAATAAAAAACAGAAAAAGAGCCAATATGCAGGCTCTTTGCCGTCTGCCACCGACGGCAACGGGCTCTTTGCCGTCTGCCGCGGACGGCAAAGAAGCCACGTGGCATCCAGCTGTGCTTCCTGGGAGCTGACCCATTTGGTCAATTTGCCTACAGTGGCAGACAGCAAAGAGTAAACGAGTTTGCCGTCAGCGGCGGATGGCAAAGGCCTGCCATGTGGTGACGTGTAGATGACATCATACGGCGGACGGCAAAGACACTAGAAAGTTTGCCGTCCGCTGGCAGACGGCAAAGGAACTAGAAAGTTTGCCGTCCGCGGCGGACGGCAAAGGCCTGCCGTTAGCCACTTAACGGACTGAGAGCACAATTATTGCCGTCTGCTCTCTTTGCCGTCCGCGGCAGACGGCAAAGGCCCTTTGCCGTCAGCCGCCAGGAAGCAGACGACAAAGAAGCTGTTTACCGCAGCCTACTTTGCCGGAGCCTTTTGCCGTCCGCGGCTGACGGCAAAGGCCTTTGCCGTCCGCCGTTCATGCCTTTGCCGTCCGCTGTTCATGCCTTTGCCGTCCGCCGTGGCAGACTGCAAAATAGCTGATTCCGCGGCTGACGGCAAAATACTATCAGGTACTAAGTTCAAGTCCAAGATTTTCATTGGACCCGATGCACTAGGTATGACACCTAGATCGGATATGAACTCCTTCATCCAGACTCCTTCATTTGCTGCTTCCAAAGAAGCTATGTACTCCGCTTCACATGTAGATCCCGCTACGACACTTTGTTTAGAACTGCACCAATTGACAGCTCCACCGTTTAATATAAACACGTATCCGGTTTGCGATTTAGAATCGTCCGTATCAGTGTCAAAGCTTGCATCGACGTAACCATTTACGACGAGCTCTTCGTCACCTCCATAAACGAGAAACATATCCTTAGTCCTTCTCAAGTATTTCAGGATGTTCTTGACCGTTGTCCAGTGATCCACTCCTGGATTACTTTGGTACCTCCCTGCTAAACTAATAGCAAGGCACACATCAGGTCTGGTACACAACATTGCATACATGATAGAGCCTATGGCTGAAGCATAGGGAACATCTTTCATTTTCTCTCTATCTTCTGTAGTGGTCGGGCATTGAGTCTTACTCAACTTCACACCTTGTAACACATGCAAGAACCCTTTCTTTGCTTGATCCATTTTGAACTTCTTCAAAACTTTGTCAAGGTATGTGCTTTGTGAAAGTCCTATTAAGCGTCTTGATCTATCTCTATAGATCTTGATGCCCAATATATAAGCAGCTTCACCGAGGTCCTTCATTGAAAAACTCTTATTCAAATATCCCTTTATGCTATCCCGAAATTCTATATCATTTCCGATCAATAATATGTCATCCACATATAATATCAGAAATGCTACAGAGCTCCCACTCACTTTCTTGTAAATACAGGCTTCTCCAAAAGTCTGTATAAAACCATATGCTTTGATCACACTATCAAAACATTTATTCCAACTCCGAGAGGCTTGCACCAGTCCATAAACGGATCGCTGGAGCTTGCACACTTTGTTAGCTGCCTTTGGATCGACAAAACCTCCCAGTTGCATCATATACAACTCTTCTTCCAGAAAACCGTTCAGGAATGCAGTTTTGACATCCATTTGCCAAATTTGATAATCATAAAATGTGGCAATTGCTAACATGATTCGGACAGACTTAAGCATCGCTACGGGTGAGAAAGTCTCATCGTAGTCAACCCCTTGAACTTGTCGAAAACCTTTTGCAACAAGTCGAGCTTTATAGACAGTAACATTACCGTCAGCGTCAGTCTTCTTCTTGAAGATCCATTTATTCTCGATGGCCTGCCGATCATCAGGCAAGTCAACCAAAGTCCACACTTTGTTCTCATACATGGATCCCATCTCAGATTTCATGGCCTCAAGCCATTTTTTGGAATCTGGGCTCACCATCGCTTCTTCATAGTTCGTAGGTTCGTCATGGTCTAGTAACATAACCTCCAGAACAGGATTACCGTACCACTCTGGTGCGGATCTTACTCTGGTTGACCTACGAGGTTCAGTAACAACTTGATCTGAAGTTTCATGATCATCATCATTAACTTCCTCATTAATTGGTATAGATGTCACAGGAACCGGTTTCTGTGATGAACTACTTTCCAATAAGGGAGCAGGTACAATTACCTCATCAAGTTCTACTTTCCTCCCACTCACTTCTTTCGAGAGAAGCTCCTTCTCCAGAAAGGATCCATTCTTGGCAACGAATGTCTTGCCTTCGGATCTGTGATAGAAGGTGTACCCAACAGTTTCCTTTGGGTATCCTATGAAGACACATTTCTCCGACTTGGGTTCGAGCTTATCAGGTTGAAGCTTTTTCACATAAGCATCGCAGCCCCAAACTTTAAGAAACGACAACTTTGGTTTCTTGCCAAACCACAGTTCATAAGGCGTCGTCTCAATGGATTTTGATGGTGCCCTATTTAACGTGAATGCGGCCGTCTCTAAAGCATAACCCCAAAACGATAGCGGTAAATCAGTAAGAGACATCATAGATCGCACCATATCTAGTAAAGTACGATTACGACGTTCGGACACACCATTAGGCTGTGGTGTTCCGGGTGGCGTGAGTTGCGAAACTATTCCACATTGTTTCAAATGTAGACCAAACTCGTAACTCAAATATTCTCCTCCATGATCAGATCGTAGAAACTTTATTTTCTTGTTACGATGATTTTCAACTTCACTCTGAAATTCTTTGAACTTTTCAAATGTTTCAGACTTATGTTTCATTAAGTAGATATACCCATATCTTCTTAAATCATCTGTGAAGGTGAGAAAATAACGATACCCGCCGCGAGCCTCAACATTCATTGGACCACATACATCAGTATGTATGATCTCCAATAAATCAGTTGCTCGCTCCATAGTTCCGGAGAACGGCGTTTTAGTCATCTTGCCCATGAGGCATGGTTCGCAAGTACCAAGTGATTCATAATCAAGTGATTCCAAAAGTCCATCAGTATGGAGTTTCTTCATGCGCTTTACACCAATATGACCCAAACGGTAGTGCCAGAAATAAGTTGCACTATCATTATCAACTCTGCATCTTTTGGCGTCAACATTATGAATATGTGTATCACTACTATCGAGATTCATCAAAAATAGACCACTCTTCAAGGGTGCATGACCATAAAAGATATTACTCATATAAATAGAACAACCATTATTCTCTGATTTAAATGAATAACTGTCTCGCATCAAACAAGATCCAGATATAATGTTCATGCTCAACGCTAGCACCAAATAACAATTATTTAGGTCTAATACTAATCCCGAAGGTAGATGTAGAGGTAGCGTGCCGACGGCGATCACATCGACTTTGGAACCGTTTCCCACGCGCATCGTCACCTCGTCCTTAGCCAGTGTCTGCTTAATCCGTAGTCCCTGTTTTGAGTTGCAAATATTAGCAACAGAACCAGTATCAAATACCCAGGTGCTACTGCGAGCTCTGGTAAGGTACACATCAATAACATGTATATCACATATACCTTTGTTCACCTTGCCATCCTTCTTATCCGCCAAATACTTGGGGCAGTTCCGCTTCCAGTGACCAGTCTGCTTGCAGTAGAAGCACTCAGTCTCAGGCTTAGGTCCAGACTTGGGTTTCTTCTCCTGAGCAGCAACTTGTTTGCTGTTCTTCTTGAAGTTCCCCTTCTTCTTACCTTTGCCCTTTTTCTTGAAACTGGTGGTCTTATTGACCATCAACACTTGAAGCTCTTTCTTGATTTCTACCTTCGCAGCCTTTAGCATTGCGAAGAGCTCGGGAATCGTCTTATCCATCCCTTGCATGTTATAGTTCATCACGAAGCTCTTGTAGCTTGGTGGCAGTGATTGAAGAATTCTGTCAATGATGCTATCATCCGGAAGATTAACACCCAGTTGAATCAAGTGATTGTTATACCCAGACATTCTGAGTATATGCTCACTGACAGAACTATTCTCCTCCATCTTGCAGCTGTAGAACTTATTGGAGACTTCATATCTCTCAATCCGGGCATTTGCTTGAAATATTAACTTCAACTCCTGGAACATCTCATATGCTCCATGACGTTCAAAACGTCGTTGAAGTCCCGGTACTAAGCCGTAAAGCATGGCACACTGAACTATCGAGTAGTCATCAGCTTTGCTCTGCCAGACATTCATAACATCTGGTGTTGCTCCTGCAGCAGGTTTGGCACCTAGCGGTGCTTCCAGGATGTAATTCTTCTGTGTAGCAATGAGGATAATCCTCAAGTTACGGACCCAGTCCGTGTAATTGCTACCATCATCTTTCAACTTTGCTTTTATCAAGGAACACATTAAAATTCAACGGAACAACAGCACGAGCCATCTATCTACAACAAACATAGACATGCAAAATACTATCAGGTACTAAGTTCATGATAAATTTAAGTTCAATTAATCATATTAATTAAGAACTCTCACTTAGATAGACATCCCTCTAATCATCTAAGTGATCACGTGATCCAAATCAACTAAACCATAACCGATCATCACGTGAGATGGAGTAGTTTTCAATGGTGAACATCACTATGTTGATCATATCTACTATATGATTCACGCTCGACCTTTCGGTCTCAGTGTTCCGAGGCCATATCTGCATATGCTAGGCTCGTCAAGTTTAACCTGAGTATTCTGCGTGTGCAAAACTGGCTTGCACCCGTTGTAGATGGACGTAGAACTTATCACACCCGATCATCACGTGGTGTCTAGGCACGACGAACTTTGGCAACGGTGCATACTCAGGGAGAACACTTTTATCTTGAAATTTAGTGAGAGATCATCTTATAATGCTACCGTCAATCAAAGCAAGATAAGATGCATAAAAGATAAACATCACATGCAATCAATATAAGTGATATGATATGGCCATCATCATCTTGTGCTTGTGATCTCCATCTCCAAAGCACCATCATGATCACTATCGTCACCGGCGTGACACCTTGATCTCCATCGTAGTATCGTTGTCGTCTCGCCAACTATTGCTTCTACGACTATCTCTACTGCTTAGTGATAAAGTAAAGCAATTACAGGGCGATTGCATTGCATACAATAAAGCGACAACCATATGGCTCCTGCCAGTTGCCGATAACTCGGTTACAAAACATGATCATCTCATACAATAAAATATAGCATCATGCCTTGACCATATCACATCACAACATGCCCTGCAAAAACAAGTTAGACGTCCTCTACTTTGTTGTTGCAAGTTTTACGTGGCTGCTACGGGCTGAGCAAGAACCGTTCTTACCTACGCATCAAAACTACAATGAAAGTTCGTCAAGTTAGTGCTGTTTTAACCTTCTCAAGGACCGGGCGTAGCCACACTCGGTTCAACTAAAGTTGGAGAAACTGACACCCACCAGCAACCTGTGTGCAAAGCACGTCGGTAGAACCAGTCTCGCGTAAGCGTACGCGTAATGTCGGTCCGGGCGCTTCATCCAACAATACCACCGAACCAAAGTATGACATGCTGGTAAGCAGTATGACTTGTATCGCCCACAACTCACTTGTGTTCTACTCGTGCATATAACATCAACGCATAAAACCTGGCTCGGATGCCACTGTTGGGGAACGTAGTAATTTCAAAAAAATTCCTACGCACACGCAAGATCATGGTGATGCATAGCAACGAGAGGGGAGAGTGTGTCCACGTACCCTCGTAGACCGAAAGCGAAAGCGTTAGCACAACGCGGTTGATGTAGTCGTACGTCTTCACGATTCGACTGATCAAGTACCGAACGCGCGGCACCTCCGAGTTCAGCACACATTCAACTCGATGACGTCCCTCGAACTCCGATCCAGCCGAGCTTTGAGGGAGAGTTTCGTCAGCACGACAGCGTGGTGACGATGATGATGTTCTACCGACGCAGGGCTTCACCTAAGCACCGCTATGATATGACCGAGGTGGATTATGGTGGAGGGGGGCACCGCACACGGCTAAGAGATCCAAGGGATCAATTGTTGTGTCTCTAGGGGGTGCCTCCCTCCCCGTATATAAAGGAATGGAGGAGGGGGAGGGGGCCGGCCACCCTTGGCGCGCCCCATGAGGAATCCTACTCCCACCGGGAGTAGGACTCCCCCCCTTCCATGTTGGAGTAGGAGAGGAGAGGGAAGGAGAGAGAGGGGGAAAGGAAAGGGGGGGCGCCGCCCCCCCCCCCCCTTGTCCAATTCGGACTTGGGGGGGGGGGGGAGGGGCGCGCGGCTGCCCCTTGGCCGCCTCTCCTCTTCCACTACTTGGGCCCATGAGGCCCAATAACCTCCGGGGGGGGTTCCGGTAACCCCCCGGTACTCCGGTATATATCCGATAACCCCCGGAACCATTCCGGTGTCCGAATATAGTCGTGCAATATATCAATTTTCATGACTCAACCATTTCGAGACTCCTCGTCATGTCCGTGATCACATCCGAGACTCCGAACTACCTTCGATACATCAAAACACATAAACTCATAATATAACCGTCATCGAACTTTAAGCGTGCGGACCCTACGGGTTCGAGAACTATGTGGACATGACGGAGACACGTCTCTGGTCAATAACCAATAGCGGAACCTGGATGCTCATATTGGCTCCCACATATTCTACGAAGATCTTTATCGGTCACCCCGCATAACAACATACGTTATTCCCTTTGTCATCGGTATGTTACTTGCCCGAGATTCGATCGTCGGTATCTCAATACCTAGTTCAATCTCGTTACCGGCAAGTCTCTTTACTCGTTCCGTAATACATCATCCCGCAACTAACTCATTAGTTGCAATGCTTGCAAGGCTTAAGTGATGTGCATTACCGAGTGGGCCCAGAGATACCTCTCCGACAATCGGAGTGACGAATCCTAATCTTGAAATACGCCAACCCAACAAGTACCTTCGGAGACACCTGTAGAGCACCTTTATAATCACCCAGTTACGTTGTGACGTTTGGTACCACACAAAGTGTTCCTCCGGTAAACGGGAGTTGCATAATCTCATAGTCATAGGAACATGTATAAGTCATGAAGAAAGCAACAACAACATACTAAACGATCAAGTGCTAAGCTAACGTAATGGGTCAAGTCAATCACATCATTCTCCTAGTGATGTGATCCCGTTAATCAAATGACAACTCTTTGTCTATGGCTAGGAAACATAACCATCTTTGATTAACGAGCTAGTCAAGTAGAGGCATACTAGTGACACTCTGTTTGTCTATGTATTCACACATGTATCATGTTTCCGGTTAATAAAATTCTAGCATGAATAATAAACATTTATCATGATATAAGGAAATAAATAATAACTTTATTATTGCCTCTAGGGCATATTTCCTTCATCAACTTGAGCATGTTTGCAACAACTTTGGATGCAATCTTATAGATCACATTGCAGAGACTAATTGGACGAAACTGAGAGAGAAGAGTTGGGTTTAAAACCTTCGGTATTAGGACTAGCACCGTGTCGTTAATGCAGTCGACCTCTTCCTCTCCCCGAACAATTTTTAGAACTGCCTGGTCACCTCGTCTCCACAAATATCCCAATGCCTCTGATAAAAATGAGCCGTAAACCCATCTAGTCCCGGCGACTTGGTTGGGAACATTTGGAAGAGAGCGGTTTTTACCTCTTCATTACTATATGGTGCAAGCATCATGGTATTCATCTCTTCTGTGACCTTCGCAGGAACATTGCAGAGGACTTCATCCATTCCTGCTACCCCTTCGGAGGTGTAAAGGGTTTTATAAAATGCATTCACCATAGCTTTAAATTCATCCGGATCATCAGTGAGGGCGCCCAACGAATTTGCAAGCGCTTTGATCATATTTCTCTTTCGGCGCTGACTCGCCCGTAGATGGAAGAACCTCATGTTTCTGTCCCCCGCTGTGAGGCACTCCAGACGGGATATCTGCCTCCACATCAACTCCTCTCTGTGGTAAAGTTCAACCAGTTTTTCGTTGATTTTAATCTCGATATGGCTCGGACCCGTTCTTCCTGGCACACTTTATAGCCGCTCCAACTCCTTCTTCAAGCTTTTGATTTGTTTTCTCACCATGCCGAATGTATTTCTGTTCCACGAGCCCAAATGCCCCGCAACCCTGGTTAGTTTGGCTCGCAGGTCTTCTAGTCTCTCTGCCGCACCCCCTTCGGTCCAATTCGCTAGAATCGTTTCTCCCCAAGTTTCATGTGTCTCCCACATCACTTCATATCTGAAACTCTTTTTCCTTGTCACGGGAACGGTCCCATTCAGGTCCAAAATGATTGGGCAGTGGTGAGATGACGCCGATGACAAGTGCTTCAGTTGTGCATTCAGGAACAGCTCGTTCCACTCGGCAGTAGCTAGGGCTCTGTCAAGTCTCACCCTCGTGTAGTTTCCTCCCACGACTTTCTTCTCAAAAGTCCAAAAATGGCCCTGGTAACCAATATCCATCAACATGCAAATATCAACCGCATCGCGAAAGCCCTGGATTTGTGCATTACTCCTTTCCCCCGTTCCTTCATGTTCATCCGGACGCAGGACTTCATTGAAATCACCTATACACAGCCAAGGTAGATTACTCAAAGTACTAATTCCCTTCAAGACATCCCATGCCTTGTATCTAAGATGTGTTTGTGCTTCTCCATAGAAAACCGTTTCCCTCCACTTATCCATTCCTGGATCCTCTACCGAACAATCAATATGATAAGCAGAGTAACCCAAAATTTCAATCTTTATTGGATCATTCCAGAACAAGCCAAGACCACCACTCCTTCCTTGACTGCTAACAGCGTAGCCATTATCATACCCAATACTTCCGGCTAAACTTTCTACCCTAGTTCTATCAATTTGCATTTCAACAATACAAATTAGGGTAGGGGCAAATTCCTTCGCAATATCGCGAAGTTCTCTAACTGTCGCGGCTTTGCCTGCACCACGACAGTTCCAGCTGACGATACTCATTGCGCCCGGTGGTACTCCTCTCGGGAGCCCGCCGATATTGCATCATTTGTGATTGAAGTCCCCTCCATGTTTCTAGCCGCAGCTGCCTCAAAGCCCTTCTCTGACTGTTCCTCCGTTCTGCCCGTCTTCGTCCTCTTACTCTCCTTCGTTGGCAATACACACACCGGCGACAGGGGAGGGACTGCCTGCATTTGCTCCTTTGCCACGAGCGCTAGAGAGGTTCCTGGAGCAGCCCCTCCTGCAACATCTCCCATCGTAGTCTCCGTATTCTCCATCGACGTGCGCTTATTTGACTGCACAACCAAATCCGTCACCATTGCATCTGACGGGCTTGTCTTCTCATTCTGCCCTTCTCCTTCCTCCGAGCTCCCGTTCGGTTCCTGTGCTGCTGCAGTAGCATGCGGTGGTCGGGCGTTGAAATGCCAGCTTTGGTTTGGGTTATATTGCTCCCGTCCTCTACCACGTCCTCCCATCGGATATCCTCCTCTCCCCCTTTGTGATTGAGCATTCCCTCGCCCCGCAGTTCGAGACCTCACACTGTCTGCCAATAAGAAGTCGCCCCATTCAAAGGTCGATTCATCATGCACTCCATCACCGCATTCCTCATGCCAATGCCCGAAATCTCCACAGTTGTAACAAAAGATAGGAAGCTTCTCATACTTGACTTGGTATCTGACTCTTTCCCCTCCATTCGTCCCTGTCACAAACCTTTTGATTTTTGCATTTATATCTATCTTGACTCGAGCTCTCACAAACTCTCCAAAGAAACCCGCTGCAGCTTCAACTGCACCTCCTTCACCTCTCCAATCCGAGATGCTAGCCCCTTCACCGCCCGCTCGATGAGGAAATTGTCAGGCAAACGATGTATCTGAGCCCAAACCTCCATCTTATCGAGTTTGAAGGAATCAGGGTTTTTGAAACCATCGTACTCCTCCAGAATCACAGCCTGATCCCTGAACAGCCATGGGCCATCAAGCATGGCTTTTTTCCAATCCGCGAGACAGCCGAACTGCGTCGTAAACAAGTTCTCCTTTATCCTCCTCCACACCACCGGTTTTGCTGGATTCCAGGCTGCCCTCATATCACCGTACAAAGCATTGGGGCTGAATGTTTTTGGGGTGTGAACCCTCGTGATTGCCAGCCACTTGGCTGGCTCCATCAGATCGGGGAGCTCCTCCTCCCACACAAAGTCATCCTCTTCTTCCTCTTGCAGGGTGAGACGTGCTAGCAGGTCCTCCGCAGTTTCCTTCCCCTTCTCCTTCCGCGAGCCCCTGCCGTCCTCCATAGCCGCGATCCGATCTGGCAAAGATCCAAACTCTCGAGAAAACACAGGAGAACCCACGTCCAGGGCCGTGAGGAGTCACCAGGAACCCCCTTGATCCGCCCGAGTCGTGGGGATTCGATCTTGATCGAGATAGCCGCCGATAGATAGGGTTCCGGCGGAAGTCGCCGGAAGACGTCGAAACCTAGCTCTCGTCTAGGGGAAAGAAACCCTCGAGATGCGGCCGTAAGCAACGAAACGCATCTTCAGAGGCGGCCGTAAGCAACGAAACGCAGCTCCTGTGAGGGAGGGGATGACTTAGGTGGGCTGGGCCCGCTTTAGCTAAATGGGCAAAGCTGCCCAGTAGGTTTAGGTCTTTTGTTTTCTTTTTCTTTTTTCCTTTTTTGTTTCTTTTTTTTTCTGTTTTTTCCTATTAGTTTCAGCTTATTTTACTTTTACAAAATATGAAACTAACAGCTAAATTAATGCTGTAATTTAATCCTTTGCCATAAAAAGTTTGACTACTAAATAAAATAGTTTAATATTTTACAATTTATAAAAGGCAATTAATTAATTGTTTAAGCCACTGTTTTATTTATTTTAGGGTATTTAAGCACTTTCTAAATATGTTGGTTCACCACCATAACTACCTATGAATTATTTACCACATTTCGAACATATTAGTTTTGACAATTCAAAACTTTTATTGTTTGACTTTATCTTAAATTTGAATTTGAATCGGTTTGAATCTAAGCGGGATTTAGCAACAGTAAAAGCGATGACCTGGCATCATTGATATGCGATAACTGTAGCTTAATTATTCGGGCGTTACAATAGCCTGCACAGCTGATCCTGCAAAACAAACGCAGCTCTTCCACCCTGTGATGTCCCGGAAAAAATACGTACGTACATATAAATTATAGCAGAGTCGATCCCTGTTAATTCCTCTATTGTATTCCATCACAGTAGTCCTTGGCACCTCGAGTATTACTTCCTCGAGTGAAATTCCGCATCAATTATTCCCCGTCACAAACGTTAATAATACGAGTAATTCCATGTTGAGTTAAATAAATAATAACCATGTTGAATAAATGTTGAAAGTCACATAAATATCCAACATCTCTCACTTGGCAGAAACATATTAACCAATAAATGAAATTCCATGTGTAACATGTTTTGAAAAGAATTTCTGACTCTAGTCAGTGAACCTGCACCATATTACCATTACTATACAAATCTCTACTACTTAAAAGAAGAGTAAGGTTCCTTTGGACCACGTTCTGCCCTCCCTTCGTCCGCCTCCCCCATGATCGGTTTCTTGCCCTTTCACCCCACATTTATTTTTCTCGTGAAAAGAAGCCCACCAAAAAAATATGAGACCTCCCAATCAAACTCTCGGTCCTCATCCCGATCTGACCGGCGCTATCATTGTCGACGCCATCTACACTTCTTTTTCTAGTCGAAGTGACGGATGAGATCATCGTCCTCCACCAACGTCGCGCGCCTGCGGCTTCGTCCCGGTCTCGTCGTCTGTTGTCCGTCGTCCACCGGCTTCGTCCTGGTCTTCAAGCTCCTACGATCTCTCTCCCTCCCGAGCCTCCCGATCCATCGCAAGTTTATCTCTTTCCCGTGCGCTGGCACCAAATCATGGACTCCAACGGCCAGACCTAGGGCTCCGGCGATGGTGGGACATAGGCGGCTGATCGCTTCCCCTTTCCCTTCTTGCGAGGGCCCTCCCTCGTCTCTTTTCTCGTTTCCATTGAGTCGGCCAAATGATGGTTGTGATGTGTGGGGAGGCAATTCCGGGAGGGCGTGGGTGCACAGCTGGCTAAGGCCCTAACAGCGAACTGAGCAGCTTGTTGGATGCCTGCATCTGTGGTGTTCATCTCTGCCCTGATTGATGCGTATGTGGTGCTTGTAATATGTGTGCGGGTGTGGTGTTGGTATTGCCCGACATGAGGTATGCAAGAGCTACAAACTGTTGTCCCCTCTCTTACACATGTAATTCTTCGACGCATGCATGATTTGTACTGACATGTCCCCTTTCTGTTGCATAATTTTCATGACAACCAGCAAATAGGAGCAGCCCCTGGTGATTTAGACAAAGTTTACAGCCAAGAGGATCACTGGGTGGCCATGAGAGGTAGCAAACGAACAACATGTGTCTCTCTCTATATCGCCAATATAGGCCAGTAAATTTTTTTCTCCTACATATGTTTTAGTTGTGAAGTACTTCTTTTGAACATAATCACATCGTTTTGCTGCTTTGATGATTGATTTTCCTACACTTCAACAATTATGTATAGGGCAGAAGGTTTCACCAAGTCTTCTTATTCTCCTAGCTGTTCCCTCCACAATTTCATATCGCTTATTTTTTGAAAAACATTAATTTCTTGTTCAAGGGAAACACAATGTTAATGTACACATACTTATATTGGATATATATATATATGACTACAAGTCATAATTTGTTCTAGGTATGCCTACAGAAGATTTCACTGCATCGAGCAAACAAACTTTAATGTTTACATCACTTACTGTAGTTGACTTCTCATATTAATTTTTGGACCGGATTTTCTATGACAGGACTTGTTGCTTAAACAATGCGATTATGGGAAATTGGGGACAGAAGCAACAAGTGTGTGCACTCAAAACTTCTGTGTGAGCTCATACTAGTAGCCTTGGCAAAAAGCCCACGAAGATAGGCCGACAAATGTTCGTTCTTGAGAATTTTTGGAAGTTCTTCTACTCCTATCACATCCGCAAAGCTTGATCCTCATGCCTTGCACATATGTTCTTTTAATACTGTGAGTATACTTTTTTCTCCCGTTGTAACACACAGATAAATTTTCGGTGGAGTTGATTCTTGAGAGAATCACGCAAATATATCAACCATATATACATGTGTTCCCCCATTGCAACGCACGGGCATTGGCCTAGTAAATCAAATATACACACCCGAGTTTAATCATTCCACACCTTGTGTATACAATGGTAACTTCCTCAATTGTGTTTACTTTTAACCACAAACTCTGAAATAAGTGACAAGTTGTGATGCACATTCCACGATCATATATGATGGGTGAGATTCCCTTAGCGACACATATTTCCTTCCACTGCTTGAGTGCAGTAATAAATTCCTGTTGCTAAGGTTGATAGTATTAAGAAGATATATTTGGTACCCCCCCTTTTTCACAGTAGTTCAAAGATAATTCCTCACAGAGTATGATTCCCCTTATCAAGGTAGTTTAACTGGTTTGCAATTTTCCATAGAAAAATGTATCAAAACATTCCCTATGTATTTCCGCTCCCAAAAAGTGGAAGCTTCAAACATGCCTTTCATATGGAAGTTAGGAAATGACCAAGCTTACACTTCCATCAATGTGACTTTATCATTGCAAACAATAAGAACAATGTTAACATATACAATAATAATGCAAAATACTTTACATCTACATTTGTAGATGACCGCCTTGCTTCATTTAGAAACCATATGACCTGCTATTCCATTAATGTGAAGCTTGTTATAAGACCATACATTAATATATTGAATTAGAAAACCATGCCTTATTTTCTCTTTCCCTAAATTCCGGTGAAAGAGTTTCCACAAAATATATTTTCTGTTGTGTAAAATTTGAATTACAAGAGTGACATTATAATATTCCATTTAACCAAATTCCTTGTAAATCTGGGAAGAAAACTTACGAGCAATGGGATTGCGGTTGTTTTGTGAGATAGTAAGTTCCCACTCTATATTCTTACTACTTGAGTTGCTTCCCGCATTTGTTCCACCCATAGTTGGCACTCATGAAAAATTTAAGCCTTCTTTAAGAGACTTTAGTTTTCCTCTAAAAAAATTAGAGTGGCTTCCTCCAACAACACATAGAAATTATCCAGACATGATATTCGAAGCTAATTACCCCCACTTTATCATAAGCATGCTAGTGTTAGGAGTTTCGCTTGTAGTTTCCTTTGGTGTCAAGATTATATTCTAGTATAATTGCCAATAACTCCACCATTAGCCATAAAATATTGTGCTCCCACTTTCCACCAGTTTTCCTTTTCCAGATCAAAAACATACCTTGATTCACTAGAATAACGATTAACAAATTCCCGATGTGTGCCTTATAGTAACTGAGAATTTCCTTCCACAATAAAATACTTCCTTCCAATCTACAAACCATAAGGAGTGACTGTGGTAGATGAAAAATGGCATAAACGCAATATGTAACGCTCCTTCCAATGAAAAGAAAAAACAAGGGAGTATCAAAGATATTCAATTCCTCCACTCAATTGTGAAGTATATGGTTTGTCACAATGGGGAATGTAGTTCCATGCTCCTTACGTATTAAATTGATATATTTTGAAGTGTAGTTCCCACACCAATCAATTGTTAAGACTTTGATATTCTTTAATCAACTGATTTTCCACTATAGTACATTATGTGAACATCACAATAAAACCTTTCGAGTTGTACAATGAAAGGTAAACATATAACCATATAAAGTGCAATCATCAATGACTGAAATGAAGTAAACAATCGAACCTCTAGTGGGAGTGTAAAAAACCATAATTATATAAAAATGATGTGAAGCTTTTTATCTCTTTTCACCTTAAGAAAAGGCGTGCAAGTCAAATACCCATTATGTATGTGCTTCAGAAAATCAAATTCCTCCAACTAAAATTTTGAATTCCGGAATTAGTAAGCCACTCGATTCGGTTCCAAGATATGTGACCAAGTCGTCCATGACAAAAACAATAAAGTCCAAGCATGTGTTTCCATTATCAGCATTTCTCTCTATGGAGTTATCTTCCCCAAATAACAATTTGGTTTACTAACTTCCAATGGACCATCAAGAAAGAATAGACCATTGTGTGGAATTTCGTAATGCACTATTATCATAGGACAATACTTACGCTCTTCCTTTCTCCAAATATTATTTCATAGCCAATAGATTCCGAGATAGAATAATAAATTAAATTCCTTCGCAATGAAGTTGAATAGAGTTTCCTATAAAAATAATAGTGTTCCTCCACAAGGGAGTTTATGACATAATTTCCAATTCCCAAGTATTTAAAATATAGCGAAGTGCCTAAGTAGATATCATCTACCTTCCTTTGGAATTGTTTGAATATAAATAATGCAGATATTGTATTCCTCAATATATGACATGGAGGCAAAAGTACAATATTCCAACTATTTGTAGAAGTAGTTGTAGATAAACATTAACAATAGATATACCATTGAGTGAGTGAAAATTTCCTTCTTACAGAGTGGTTCCTTTCTTTCTAATCAAATAAGTGATGCTCATGATAGAAACTTCTTTGAATTCCATATCATGCAAGATTGGTATAACAACGTATCCATCAATAATAATTTTCTTCCACAACGGAGTTTGAGAGCATAATTTCCAACTCCGAGTTTATTAACTTTAACATTCCCTTGAAATTGTTTGCATGGAAGTAAAACCTTGCTACTAATAGATGATCTATATAACCAAAATACGCAACGCAACTATTTAAAAAAATAGTGGTAAATGCTATATTCCATGCTTACAGATTATAGACATACCTTCCTCTTTGCCAATTTCATAGACAAAATATCACATCTTCCTCTTTGAGGCGCAACCAATAATATTTGGTCAGATACTTCCCTCGAAGATTTTCAATCTTCCTCCATACAGGAAATAACATCCCATATCGTATATTAAATGAAGTTAAATTCAAAATTCAATTATTTCAATCAATTGGGCACAGAGTTAAAAATAACCAATATATGGCCAGCAATATGTATTTCTGACAGGCGTCACAAAAAAGTATTCCAAACTGCACTAATTTTCCATGCAATATGTTCACTGGGATTTTCAACAGTCGGCAAAAAAAATGATCCTCACATAAGTACGCAAGCCATTTGATATCCATAATATATTTCCTTTTCCTCAATAGTTGCATTTTGATTTGGCCTTGTCCAGTTTGTTTTAATCAATAAGCTGATGAATATTCTCCACAGATAATACAATAGCAATATTCCTTCTTCCAAACTGTGATATTCAATTTATGGATTCTAAATAACTCGGTGAACAGAAGAAAAGTTTTACCAATTGTATTCTTGGCGAAGACAGTTGCTCAAAGTTACGCAGATGACATCCTTGTGATTTCTGTCACAGATCAGGGTGCGCACAAGTATTAAGAGAGCCAAGAAACACCAGCCTGCAGCCTTCCTTGTTACAATCTGATCCTTATAGACAAATAATGTAGATATGGACTTCAGCATGTACATGTGTATGCTAAGATAAATTCCTTGCTTTCCTTATGCAAGATAGACGAGTAGGACATGTAGTACTGTATAAACAACAGGAACAAACAAAGCTTCCTTGGTCCGAAGTGGCGAGAGATTTCTTGCACTCCTTCCTCGATCTTAGTAGTAGATCATGTGAGCAATCTTTTCCTTTCCTCTATCGTGGAGTACTGGTAGTAGCAAACTAGTAATTGATCTGATGGCTTCGTGTTGATGTACATGTCTTCCTTGGAACTTGGACCTTGCATGCTTCCTCGGATGGATTTCACACGACCCCTAGTTTCATTGGATTTCCATGCCTGTAGCAAGTGCGTCAATCGATCCACGCGCAAGCCTGATGCGAAGGACCTCGCTTTCCTCGATCGTGGGTGCATTAGCGATTCTCCAGGATGACGCACAAGTATCACCGCAGCAATGAAGCACCAGCGCGGCACACTAGCTATCCCGTGACGAGATCGCAACGGTGTCCGCGATGGCGTGTCGAACCAGATCGTTAACAAATTCAGGCGGAGACGAGTTGACAGTGGAATCGGCGACGATGACTGGCAGAGTTTTGTATCGCAACCACGTTTCTAATTCCTATGCCTTTTCCATGGTGCCGTGGACAATGCATCATGAGGCTAAAGGGTAGGGATCTTTTTATAGACTCCACTTTCAGGTGTTTTTATTTCGTTCACCTGTTTCCGTAAAATCCGTATGACTCCTGAGCAATGTAATCAACCACGATCAAACATGCCAGTTTCCGAGTCTAAACATATTAGTTCCTAGCACACATGTGAGTCATGTGCCATGACTAGATTGTACATGTAAGATCAACTTCCAATCTTAACCGTGTGGGTCAATAGCCTGCAAAGCCGATCCTGCAAAACAAATCCAGCTCTTCCACCCTATGATGTCCTGGAAAAAATACGTACGTACATATAAATTACAGTAGAGTCAATCCCTGTTAATTCCTCTATTGTATTCCATCACAATCGTCCTCGGCACCTCGAGTATTACTTCCTCAAGTGAAATTCCGCATCAATTATTCCCCGTTACAGACATTAATAATACGAGTAATTCCACGTTGAGTTAAATAAATAATAACCATGTTGAATAAATGTTGAAAGCCACATAAATATCCAACAAAGCCGTTGACCACGTTGAGGTCGTGTGCATGAGATGGGCAAAGCCGACGTGGGAGATGGAGTCGGGGACGAAAGACGGTCGACGTGACGATGGCCTCCTCAGCAAGACGAGGAAAGAGAGGGACATCGACAGATTCATGCCGTCATCAAGCTCCCCTGGTTCGGCCATGGCGTTGGTTAGCGGTGGTCGAGAAGCAGGCACAACCTGTAGAAAGGTATGGTAGGGTCAGCAATGGGTCAGCGGTGCCAAATGCCGGCGGTCCAGTGGCCGGAGGTGACAGCAAACAGCTGCGACACATCAATGTGGGCGGCATCAAAGTGAGGATGCACGCATCCTCATACGTCCCTACTCTAGTACCAAAATTTTGGTTAGAGCATGGTTAATAGTATAGCCAGATGCTGGCTATATGGTCTTGCCACATCATTTATACCAAGCTTATAGTCGGGAAGTACAATAATTGCATGTAAATGTGTACTACTTTTTGATACATGACCCACCTCCCATTTGACAACATGCTTAGGAGCATGTGCTGCAGCCGGCTGTTAATCAGTAGCCTGCTTCTTTTCTTTCTCCTCCTCTCTTTCCTCCAACTCATCCGAAATATATTATTTAAAGGCTTATAGCCCGCCTACGTTATCCTATTGTACTTGCTCTTAATGGAGGAAGCTCTATGTGCCCTCGGCCAACCTCTAAATATGGTTGCCACAGGTGATTTTTGCAGCGCCATCTAAAAATTATGCCAATCAGGTGTCGAATAGCGAATATGATAGACCTAATTTTTAAAGAAAAAATGTTATACCACATGTAAATATAGAGTTCAGGCCGATTAGCTAGTATTGCTCTAACGCGGGTGGACAGCGCAGATTCTTGCACAGCTAGCCAACTGACTGATCCTCGGTTCTGCCAAGAGAAAAATGATGATAAATGATGAATGCCCTGCGTCATCTATATGTATCAACGTAAATTCCACATGCATGCAGACAAGCAAACGCTCTCGATCAAGTCACCAAACATGGCTAGCTGTTTCCTGCTGTACTCGGATCTAAGCCGCCAAGTTTGATCAAAGCCTCCCGCAAAAAAATGTTTTTTTATTTCAGTGAGGAGGAAACAAATCTGCTACCTAGTTCTTTCAGCGAGAAAGGTATATAAATACATGCACTCCCCATGGTTTCTGTCACAGAAACACCATTACAACTGCAAGTGCAACACTACAGTTGCCACGTCATACGATGAGAGCGCTCGCGGTGGTAGCCATGCTAGCCACGGCGGCCATGGCTATCGCATGTGCACGCGCTGCACAGTGCGGCTCGCAGGCTGGCGGGGCGACCTGCCCAAACTGCCTCTGCTGCAGCCAGTTTGGCTGGTGTGGCTCCACACCGGAATACTGCGGCGATGGTTGCCAGAGCCATTGCTCTGGCTGCGGTAGCACGCCTGTCACGCCCTACCCCTTCGGTGGTGTGTCCTCCATCGTCTCGCCCTCCCTTTTTAACCAAATTCTCCTCCACCGTAATGACCCAGCATGCCAGGCCAAGGGCTTCTACACCTATGATGCCTTCATCGCTGCCGCCACTGCCTTCCCTGGCTTTGGCACCACTGGTAGCATCGCCATCCGGAAGCGCGAGATAGCTGCCTTCCTAGCGCAGACCTCCCATGAGACCACTGGCGGGTGGCCCACAGCCCCGAATGGGCCCTACACATGGGGCTACTGCTACAAGCACGATCGCACCACCTCCAGCTACTGCACCCCAAGCGAGCAGTGGCCATGCGCCCCTGGAAGGCTCTACTATGGCCGCGGGCCCATCCAGCTAACTCACAACTACAACTACGGGCAGGCAGGCCGGGCCATTGGGGCCGACCTGTTGGGCAACCCGAACTTGGTGGTCGTGAACCCAACCGTGTCGTTTGAGACGGCAATGTGGTTCTGGATGACGGAGCAACCGCCCAAGCCTTCGAGCCATGCAGTGATCACAGGACAATGGAACCCGTCGGCGACGGACCGTGCTGCAGGGCGAGTGCCTGGGTTCGGCGTGATCACCAACATCATCAATGGCGGGATCGAGTGCTTTCACGGGTATGATGAACGTGTTCAGGACCGAATCGGATTTTACAAACGCTACTGCAAAATCTTTGGTATCAGCTACGGTGACAACCTGGACTGCTACAAACAGAGGCCCTTTGCTTAATAGTCAGCTCCATATATGTACTTGTGTACTTTTCTACAAAAGTTATTTTTTGTTATAAAAATTCCAGAAATCTATAGCTACTAATAAAGAGAGGTGCATTTCTCCGACTTTTTGATCCATTTATCTATATTATATTTTTTATCCGAGGTGTCCTTATTTTTCGTGCGTCCGTCGTCGCACCTACACGTTGCTAGAAAATTGAGCTGCTCGCTTGTCCTTCAAGCTTGCCCCAAAAAAGCCTGGCTGCCTAGTCATAAGAACTAGCTTTCGTTTGGGCTCGGTCCGTCCGTCCCCCACCGCCTTTTTTGGGCCAAAAAATATGATTGAGTGAGATAATTTCATCTCGCCTCTTACACAAATTCTCGTCAATTTAAATGCTTCCGTGAGTTGCCTCCAAAAACAAGGAGGCTCCTCGAGAATCAATAAACAAAGATGTGAATCAATAAATTGGATGAAGAAAAGATTGGGCACATGTAAAAAAAGTAATTTAAATTAAAAGAAGGATTAAATGTGGCTGGAGCAGTTATCTCAAAAAATTTATCTTGATAAACTTTGAAGAATAACGAGGTAAAAACACAAGCAACGATGCGAGCGTAGATTAAAAATCAGCCGCCACGAAAGCCCCTTTATGCTATTTTTCTGTATGTATTTGGTGGCCGACAGGGGCAATAGGATCTTATGCGACCTAAGCAATGTGCAAGTTGCTTTAAATCCAGTTGTCACCATTTATTGCAGTAACTTTGTTGCCTCCTCGCTGAACTTTTCTTCCAGTTCCTCAGATTCACATTCTAAACTTGCATACAGGTTCATTGTAGAAATAAATAAATCACGTTTCTTGCCTTTAGTTGGAGCCCTGGAGGTGGATCGTGTAAATAAATAAATAAATAAACCACGTTTGTTGACCAGCACTGAGATACTGTTTTAACACTGGATAGCGTTTCGATTTTTTCTTTGATTCGTCAATACATTCAACATTCGGGTCGTTTGGGCTCATCAAGCACTAGTACTCTAATTTTTTTTGTAAAGACATGTGAACTTCTGGTGCAGTACATGGTCACATAAGAGAGATACCTTTAATTCTTCACTTAAAGGGTGCCTATAACACCTTATTTCCTGTCACCAACAAAAACAAATTTATAACAAATTTTAAACAATAAAGCCAGTCCCACTCTGCCAGGGCAGTATGATTATTTTCCCCCGTTGTAAGCACATGCATTTGTGCTAGTTGATTTTTATAAATGTTTCGATCCCAAGTAATCTTTTTGTATATATGTTGTTGCCAAAGTGAACACCCCAATCTGAATCACATTGCAACATCTTGTTTACCAATAAGTGTTACTCACACATTCATAATCAATAGCTTTAACTAATCGAGCTAGTCTTGTTTTTTAGGCTGAGCTAGTCGAGCTTGTCAAGTTGGTCATTTTGAATGAACTTTAGTCTAGGTTCCAGCCATGTATCTGCTACCTTGTTGGGCTGTCTTGTTGAGAAGTAACATAGGCTTTGGGCTAATATGTCCACTCTTAATTAGTAAGATCACCGGGATGTGTAAGTCGCTTACTTTCTTAATATGTTGAGTACTGGCCGTGTATGTAGTCATGTTGAGAAGAGCTTAGTAATATAGTTTATGGCAAAAGTTTCAAATAACTTTAATCAACATTATAGCTATTATTAAGTCAGATCTAGTTTGTAGTTTGTTCGAATTTTAGACTATAATCCAGAGGCTTGATCTATGTGAGGAGATAACCGACAATAGTATTGTCGAGGGGTTTTGGAACCTGGATCATGTTCTAAATTTTAATGAACAATTTTCTATAGAGAGAAGTCTACTTCACAACCTTGAACTATTTGGTTTGTCTAAAATTAACCCTTAACTCAAAACTGGCTAAGAATCAACTCTCAACTTTGAAACTTGGCAAAGATTTGACTCCCCTCTCCCCTGACCCTGGTTTTGGCTAGCATATGTCAGATTTGACCCACTGACCGTCATGTTAGCATCCCAATTAGCTGCGACGTCAGCACATGTACTAAAATAGGGCAGCTGATTGGGATGCTAACATCTGAAAGTATTTTTGGGGAAAGCATCTGAAACTTTAATGATCATTATATTAGTCTTGAGTCTAGAAAACTATTTCAAAATGTTCTTGACACTTCCCTTTTTGGACAACATTTCACAGAAAAGGGAGTATGCAATTGTAATTCGGGTTATTTTTAAATCTGTTTGGAAAATATCTCAAATTTTCCTAGAATTATGAGTATATTATTCTCAATTTTACATAATTGTTTCCAAATTTTCAGGATACTTTATTTTTTTGTATAGAATTTGGCTGAAAAAGGTCCTGAAATTTTAATTTCAGGATCCATATCATGACTTTACATAGTTTTGGCCCAAGATTCTAAATTAGTTGGGCTAACACATATTATAGGCAACTTGTCATTCATAGTGGTAAAAGACTGATCATTAATAAAACAGGATAAAATCTCAAAAATAAAATAAAATAAAACAAGATAACCCAAATGAACCTCTCCCAAAACCCTAGGTACGCTTGCACACAACACAATGTGGCTCGCTCGATCTTTGCCACCGCTTTTCTCCCGTCTCCGGCAGCCTGCATCCGCACACCGGCAGTCCCTTGTGCTGGGTGTCCCTTGTGCTGGGTAGTACATCACGTGCATATGACCCAGCGGCCGGCAACGGTGACGACGTTGACGTGGAGCTGCGGCGCCTCCCGGATCCAGTCCTCCGATTCGGCTCCCGCACGATCGGCTCAAGCCGAGGCTTCCATGCCCTGGGCAGCAACATCGACGTCACGACCAAGGACGACGACCTGACCCTCACATACGACACAGAGACAGCGGCGCTGCACACCACGACCAAGGAATCGCCACAACAGACAGGTTGCCACCACGCCATGGCCACTGCCAACAATCTGCACACATTCGATTCCGACGGCTACATGCTCAACTTCGATGAGTAGGGCGTGCCCCACTGGGAGGTTGGCACATAGGTGGGGCTCTGCGGAGGTGGAAGACAGTCTGCTATCTAAAAATTACAGAATCAGTATGAGGTGACAAACATGGTGGGCTTCTTTCCACGTTTTATTGGGCTTGGCTCATACTTCCTCCGTTCCTAAATATAAGTCTTTTAGAGATTTCAAAAAAATACATACAAATGTATATAGACATATTTTAGAGCTCATTTTAATATGTATGTAGTTTCAATTGAAATCTCTAGAAAGACTTATACAATATTTAGGAACGGAGGGAGTATGCTTGAGAAGGGGATGTTGCTGGCTTACCTAGGAATAATGTAACCTTCTATACATGAAAACATCATGTAGTCCTTTCTTGTGGCAACGTATGGGCTACGCGCGATGGAGGTCGCTCGTTCAACTCTCCGGACAAAATATTTTTTATTTGGTAGGCACAAAAATGAATGAAGCACAAAAACTTACAGAATTTTAGTGGCACCTTAGTGAAAATAATTATATATGTTGAGCGGACCACAAAATTCGAAGAAATGCACCATCCGTTATTATTATTAGGTACTCCCTCCGTCCCAAAATTCTTGTCTTAGATTTGTGTAGATACGGATGAATCTAATACTAAAACGTGACTTGATACATCCGTATGTAGACAAATCCAAGACAAGAATTTTGGGACGGAGGGAGTATAAATTACATGTGCGGAGATGAAAAGTAAAAAAATTACACAAGTACATATATAGATGATTATTAAGCGAAGGGGCTCTGCTTGTAGCAGTCGAGGTTGCCACCATAGCCGATACCGAAGATGTTGCAGTAGCGTTTGTAGAACCCAATTCGGTCAGCAACACGATTATCATACCCGTGGCCGCACTCAATCCCGCCGTTGACAATGTTGGTGATCACGCCAAACCCAGGCACCCGCCCCGCGGCCCGGTCTGTCGCCGAAGGTTTCCATTGTCCCGTGATCACTGCATGGCTCGAGGGCTTGGGCAGTTGCGCCATCATCCAAAACCAGATGGCAGTTTTGAATGACACGGTCGGGTTTGTGGCCACCAAGTTTGGGTTGCCCAATAGGTCGGCCCCGATGGCCCGGCCTGCTTGCCCGTAGTTGTAGTTGTGAGATAGTTGGATGGGCCCACGGCCATAATAGCTCTTTCCGGGCGCACATGGCCACTGCGTGCTTGGGGTGCAGTAGTTCGAGGTGGGGTTCTGCTCCTGCTTGAAGCAGTAGCCCCATGCATAGGGCCCGTTCGGGGCTGTGGCCCACTCGCCAGTGGTCTCATGAGAGGTTTGCGCTAGGAAGGCGGCCACCTCGCGCTTTCGGGTGGCGGTGTCGCCTGTGGTGCCGAAGCCAGGAAAGGCGGCGGCGGCTGTGACGAAGGCGTCATAGGTATAGAAGCCCCTGGCATGGCATCCTGGGTCATTACGGTGGAGTAGCATTTGGTTGAAGAGGGAGCGGGAGATAATGGAGGACACGCCACCGCCAATGGGATTGGGTGTGACGGGCGTGGCACCGCCGCCGCAGCCAGAGCACTGGCTCTGGCAGCCGTCACCGCAGTATTCCGAGGTGGAGCCGCACCAGCCATAGCGGCTGCAGCAGAGGCAGTTGGGGCAGGTCGCCCCGCCAGCCTGGGAGCCGCACTGTGCAGCGTGCACGGTGCCGATGGCCATGGCCGCCATGGCTAGCACGACCACCACCTCGAGCGCTCTCATCGTATGACGTGGCAACTCAGCACAACTCAGTTTATTTTTGAGGCAAAGCACAGTTGGCCGCTGGCTGGTGCAACTATAGAGTTACAGTTAGACCTGTAAGTAGTTGTGTGTGTGCGCGCGCCAGAAGTGGTGGGGAGTGCATGTCTTTATATATGTTTTGCGCTGCAACAACTAGGTAGCAGATTTGTCTCCTCCTCACTGCCTTCCTTCTTGGCGGCTTAGTTCCGAGTACGGCAACAAACAGCTAGCCATGTTTGGTGACTTGATCGAGAGCGTTTGCTTGTATGCATGCATGTGGAATTTACGTTGATATATAGTCTATAGATGACGCAGGGCATTCAAGGACGGACTTCCATGGAATACAATCCTCCTGTTTCCTTTTAAAATTCATCATCCTTTTTCTGTTGAGAGAGCCGAGGATCAATCAGTTGGCTAGCTGCGCACGAACTTGTGCTGTTCACCCGCATTAGAGCAAGTCTAGAAGAGTTGCTATATTGGCCTGAACTCCATAATAACAGCCCGCATAAAGTTTGTTCCACTAAAAGTAGGTTTAGCATATTCGCTATTCCACTCGCCATCGGCATAATTTTTAGACAGCTTTACGAAAATCACCACACATTGGCAGAGGGAACGTAGGAATTTTGGCGCTAGGGGGAAGGACATCTAAGGATTCGTGCACCTTCCCGCTGCCGCTGCCGCTGCCCAAATCGCTGTGTTGTCACCTCTGGCTCCTAGACAGCCGCCTTTGGTTTCGCTCCACAACCGATTGTTGACTCTTAAAAGTGGCAACAATTGTAAAGAGAAGTTTGAAACTATAGCACGATGAATCTATATCTATACCTATCTACTAGTAAAGTATGGAGTGCTTCTACCCGTCCGACGTCTGTCATACACTTTATCAAATAGCCCATGTTCTTTTCTTTAAGTAAACAACGGTCCAACATTAAGTGCCCTTTTTATGCTGGGATTCCGCCCAACTTTCGTATCCACTGCCTCGCGCGCCTAGGCGGTGGTTAGTATTCCGTGTTCAGCTACAGTAGGCCCAGTTCGCTCTATTTCCAACCTGTTTAGATCATTGGATTTATTATTTGTAGAGACTATGTCAAACATGATCATGCTATAACTTTGCAACCGTGACTCAGATTAAAATAACTAGTCGTCCACCCGTGCATCCACACGGGCTAGACATTTTCAGAACACGTGAAGGTACTCCCTCCATTCCCTTATACAAGGCCACTATCAAAAATACATTTTGCATCAATACAAGGCCACCAACAGTAATCGAGGCAAAATTTAATGATGTTTCCTCGTACTAGCAACTTTTTAATACTTACATGCATGTAGTCATAATGACACACAACCACTTCCTTCCCATTCATTCGTTGCATGCTTGTGGTGTATTAATGATCCCGGTGAACGAAAAGAAAAATTGACTTGCAAATGAGTCATTAAATTTTATCTTGGTATCTGTAATATGAGTTTGTGGCCTTGTATAAGGGAATGGAGGGAGTATTAATAATACACAAATATCTACGTATTTCCTCGCAAAAAATTCTACATATTAAAATATTTGATTTTCAGAAATTCACCTATATAATATTAGTAATGAAATAATTAAACATTAGCTTACCATATAGCAAAATGTCTGAGATTGGTTAACTCGGTGAAGTACAAAAGACATAGATGGAATTAAAAACAATTATCCAACTTTGGGCGTATACCACATCACATACTTACATATGATGCTAAAAATGTCAGAGTAAAATGCATTCTCATCCATAGTTCCATAATCTCACTTTTATGTGAACTCTTGCACTCTCCAATTTCATGCAAGAGACTTAACTTAGTTCCCTTTTGTTTTACTTAACATGATTAGGTAGGAAAATACAACAATGTTTTTATCATATAAATGGTATAGAACCATAAAATGGTTTGCATGGCATCAATCTCCAAGATGCAAAACAAACATAATTTATAAGCAGCTATTTGATCATCATAAGACTTCAGAAAACATTTCACATATTTTATCAAAATCAAGGAATAACTTGAAAACATTTTAATCACATGCTTATTAGTAAATCAGTCCCAATTTGTTGTATTCTTGCATCTTAAGTTATTGGCGCAGACTCGTCTAGTTCATCTGCATAAGTGATGAAAAAGCGAGTAAAAGGTCAGACGAAGAAAACCAAGTAGAGTAATAGTCAGTAGATGCTAGTTGGCAAGAAGGCACAGGGTTGTTGAGCCATCTGAACATTCTTAGAGTGGTTTGAAACTACAAATTTCTCAATGCAGCATGAGAAAAGAAAACCAATTCATGCTATCGTCAGCGATGCACTTATGTAAAAAAATAGGAAAGTAAAATACTTGTTTGAAATGGTTTATTTATTTAGACGAAGTCAGTGCTAAACTGCTGAAATAAAATACTTTATAACCTAAAGAGAGTTCCCATAAAGAATTAATATCTTACTTTAACATTGTTGCAAATTTATTATCCAAATCTCTGTTGATTGAATAGAACATAACAGTAAATCTAATGTGGTATTTAGGACAAACAAAATAACCAAAAGGAGAGAAATTGCGGGAGAATTTATAGAATCAACATAGCAAACAGTCGCTTGGTTGCCCTACGCATTCCCTGCTGATGCTCCTTCTTTACAGCGGAATTAATCGATCTTCTAGATTGCACAGCCGGCTTGTATTCATGTGCATGTGCGTGTTGGAGCTGACTAAAGCACCAGCTATCAACTAATCCTTGTATCTAGTCTTGCACGTACCTATGCAAGATGTGCAGCCGTCAAGTAATAGTAGGCCTAGCTTGATCCTCGGCTGTGAGTAATCGCCAAGGGCAACAATATATGCTCAAGTCAGCTAGGCGGCTGCACCTAACTGTCTGCATTGGGGCTGACACATGTATAATTCGGCGCAGCAATGATGAATCCATGGCATATAGAAAGAAGGCTAAAGTAAATCTTACGGCATTGATGGATGGATGGATCCAGATATGTGATGTGGACAGTCCGTAGGGTAAACACTTTGATGTAGACCCTGATGGCGCTGCTGAGGAAAGAGGAGAACGGCGGCGGCTAAGACTGAAGAGGCACGATTGGAACTCGCCAGAGGAAAGGCTGTGATGCAAAAGTTTATTCTATTGTGCTGAGAGGAGTAAGGCGTACGTACAGATAGGGGTCCATCTCGTCCTCATTATGTCACAGATGACATAGTCAAGCTGCTGCTGCTTGAGAGGAACATGCACGGTGGCCTCCTTGTGGTTGCAGGCCATGCTGATTTTTAACTCGTAGCACGCTCTTACACCTTCTTTGATCAATTGTATGACACATCTACAAAACAAATACCCATAGCTATGGCATGAGTTACAGAAAAAAACTGATCAGCGGTTCAAATCTCCTGGTAGAAGTAATCGAATTGAATCCGAATTCAAGTGAAAAGATCGGGTCGATTCACGGGTAAACAGGAAAGAAAACAAATCATGAAATAATTGTGTGAGAGAACGAACCTGATCAAGATGAGTTAAATAATATTCATGCAGTGAACTCCTTCAACATATGGGGTTCATGCCCCAAATTTCTTGCTTTAGTTTGAGGGGGAGTAGATGGATTTGCTTTATTATTTGGGAGGAGAGAGAGCAACCACTGCAGAGAAATTAATTTTGATGCAATGAACTCCTTGAACACACGTGATCCATCATCCATGAGACAACTTGCTTGATTTATTTGAGGGGAAGTAGATGGATTTGTTTTCTACGGGAGGAGAGAGAGAGAGAGCTACGGTTGTAGAATTTCCTGCAGCCAGATTGTCTTGAGGATGTTGTTATCTTTCCTTTAAACTGGGAGTAGAAGAGATGAATAGATAGAATTGAGATGGTTGTAGTTTCCTGGACTTCATCATGAGAAAAAAAAGAGTGCGTGGTTTTTTCTTCAACAATCGTGAAAGGATTATGGGCCCTATCAGAAGTTTTTTTTCCTCAAGATTATAAGGATCAATCTACACCGTAATAATTCGGTCCCACCAGATTAACGGCTCCTAATTTCTGATTAACATGGTAATTTCTTGAGAGTCTGTAATTAGTATAGGTATAGATTTGTATATGTAATTTGATCAGAAAAGTGCGTAGTTTCCAACTGTACTATTATTTGTTCCTGTTAACCACTTTAAAATTCTGTTTAGGGCATAACCTTAATTAAACTAATTAATGCTATGGTGTATTTTGGAAAATGCTCACACAGAATATAACCTCTACATATATGAAGTATTTTAGGAGGGCCTATAAGAATCGGACCGAGTATGAATGATCGGTTTCAATGGGCATATAGGAGTAACAAAGGAAGGAGAGAATAAAATGTGTGACCAGTGGGGATAAAAAAGGAACGGAAGATTCAACAAAAATATGAAGGAGAGAATAATGCAAAGGAATTGGTATTAATACTAAGGGCATGGCATGCATGCAATGCAATAATGAAAAGAAACTAATACCAAGGGATGTAGGAGGGGTACGCTTATATGTGTTGTTGCGCAGTGTGTGACCGTTATGTGCAACAGAAATAACACAAACAGAAAGGTGAGAAGCGCTATGTGAGCATCAAGTTGCATGCAATGAATTATGGTCGTTTCGCTCATATGTAGACAATTTTGTTATTAATCTTCAAGTGTATGCAGAGATGGCCTAAAACTCATTTAATAGAATCCTTTTATTGAGATTTTTCTCACGACTTGGTGTGAATTCCAAACATTGCTTCAACTACAAATAATGCCTTGGTATGATTGTTTTTTTTAAATTAGGCTCTTGAAGATCAGAATAGTCATACAAAAACCATACCAAAAATATTGTATGTGTAGCATGCTTCTTAATGTACTACTGATATGAATGTCTGCTAGGCCTCAGCGTGCGCCTCTCTGCCATGGACGGGCACAATCTGGATGCCGTTGGGCCGTATTGACTGATATTTCAGTGGACACGTCAATTATCTCTTTCTCTCCCGTTGCAACACATGGGCATATGTGCTAGTTGAACTTATGACTGGAAGTCACCATTGGATGGCCCTTTCTGAGAAGACCAAAATAGATATAAAGGTGGTCCAAAACGAAGCTCCTATGGAGAAGTTGTGACAATATTAGCGAACCACTTGTTGACACAAGATTATGGCATGGCATAAACGCAATTAAAATGACCTCAAATGAAAAGATTTTAACATGAATAATCTTTGTATCGTCAAAACAGAAGATTTTGACGTTTGGATTGTCTTCATCCAAGGATGTATGCAGAAGACACGGTCAAAACTATGCGCTGCAGTAGCATATGACCTGACGTCCGGCCTTGGCCCGGACGTCCAGAGTATTATCCAGGAAGACGATAGTAGGTAGAAAGTTGTGGCCAAATGTTTTGGGTTGGAACCCGGACATCCCAGCAATCATCCGGCTTGGAACCTGCACATCCGGGCAAATATTCAGAGTTTTCTCTGCTTCAAAAGATACAAACTGACCAAAATACCCTCAATACTACCTTGAATCAAAAAACGTTCAGCATGAAAGTTGTTCTCGTCGAAGCGGATAAATTTATTTTTGGGGTCATCTCCATCCGAGATCATATGCAAATTCTACTGGCCGAAAACTTTACTGTTGTAGGAAAAATGGGCATGAGCGGATTATCTCAAATATTCCTAGAATTACCAGTATATTATTCTAACTTTACATAATTGTTTCAAAATTTGTAGATACTTTGTTTATTATGATAAAATTTGCCCAAAAAAGGCCCTGAAATTGTAATTTCGTTCAGGGTTCAAGTAATGACTTTACATAGTTTTGGCCCAAGATTACTAAATTAGTTGGGCTGCAACTGATCATTATTAAAACATGGAATACAGTTACCTCGTTACTATCTATAGCCAAGAAACAATTTATGCAAAGTGATTATCTTCCATTTAATTAGCGGTAGCTAGCAAAGTGTTACCCACACATTCATAATCTATATTTTTTCCACATAATTGTATGTCTGAATTTTAGTCGAATTTCTCTAACTGTCTACGTGTCCTAGTAAAAAAAAATTGTATACTCTTTAAGGTTGTTGTGTAAAATGGAGGTGGTAAGCTCGCCGAATTTGAAGGGGTAAGGAGAACATCCCATTGCACACAGCCAAACACTTATGGTTTCCATCTGCTCACCCTCATGCCACGGTTGAAGGTAACCAAGCAGCAGACATGAATTTCAACAGCGATATGTGGCAGGCTACAAAACAAACTGCAGAACTTAGTCCATGCCGTGTTTCAGCCCTCCATTGGGCCACACGTGTAAGAAGTAAAAAAAAAAGAATGAGTAACCAGTCATGCCGCAAGAGTACCGATGGGGTCAAAAAGAAGGGTTAACAAGCTCGCCAAGCTGTGCGAGTAGACCGGCGCTACCTAAAAACGAAGTTGGGCGAGTCTAAGG
Source organism: Aegilops tauschii subsp. strangulata (assembly GCF_002575655.3). Taxonomy (NCBI): domain Eukaryota; kingdom Viridiplantae; phylum Streptophyta; class Magnoliopsida; order Poales; family Poaceae; genus Aegilops; species Aegilops tauschii. The sequence goes on along the minus strand of NC_053041.3, from coordinate 638,745,538 downwards.
CCAAAGTCGCAATGTGCGGTATGGCTGCATGCGATGGCATGCTCTTAGCATGCTCAGTGTGACGCCTGGCGTGGAGGAGCGCTACGGCGTCGCTCGTAAAACAGTGGGCTTGATGACATCATGCACGGAAGAGGAAGCCGGGCCTAATCATTTGCATTGGAAACTATAGACCCATGGCGCACAACGAGTAACCCACAATGGTGTGTGTATCGCGCCTGGCCGTTGAAATATCTTGTTTTAGGATTATATTTCTAAATCTTTTATACCCCCTCCGTCCTAAAATAAATGTAGCTGATTTAGTATAGTTGTACTAAATCAGCTATACTTATTTTAGGATGGGGGAAGTAATAAATAATATCTCAAGAAAAAATAGCTAATACTTATTTTAGGATGAAGGGAGTAATAAATAAATATCTCAAGAAAAATTTATAGGAAAATGCTCCTGGTTGTAGCAGTCAAGGCTGTCACCGTGGGTGACGCCAAGGATGTGGCAGTAGCGCTTGTAAAACCCGATCCGGTCAGAAACACGCTTATCATACCCATGCCCGCACTCCTTCCCGCCGTTGACGATGTTGGTGATCACATCGAAGCCAGGCACTCGCCCCGCAACCCGGTCCGCTGCTGAAGGATTCCAGTGGCCCGTTATGACCGCGTGGCTCGAGGGCTTGGGTGGCTGCGCTGTCATCCAGAACCAAATTGCCGTCTTGAATGACACGGTCGAGTCTGTGGCCACCAAGCCCGGGTTGCCTAGCAGGTCAGCCCCGATGCCGCGGCCCGCCGGCCCATAGTTATAGTTGTGAGAGAGCTGGATGGGCCCTCGGCCATAGTAGCGTCTTCCAGGGGCACATGGCCATATCACGCTTGGGGTGCAGTAGTTGGACTTAGCGCGCTCCTGTTTGAAGCAATAGCCCCACGCGTAGGGCCCGTTTGGGGCTGTAGCCCACCCGCCGGTGGTCTCATGGGAGGTCTGTGCTAGGAAGGCGGCCACCTCACGCTTTCGGGTGGCGGTGCTGCTTGTGGTGCCGAACCCTGGAAAGGCGGCCGCGGCCGCTAGGAAGGCGTCGTAGGTGTAGAATCCCTTAGCTTGGCACGCCCCGTTGTTGCGGTGCAGCAGCATCCGGTCAAAGAGTGAGCGGGAGATGATGGAGGAAACGCCACCACCAGAGGGGTCGGGCGTGCCGCAGCCAGAGCACTGGCTCTGGCAGCCGTCGCCACAGTACTCTAGGGTAGAGCCGCACCAGCCGAAGCGGCTGCAGCAGAGGCAGTTCGGGCAGGTCGCCCGGCCGGCCTGTGAACCGCACTGTGCGGCGTGCGCGCAGGCGATGGCCATGGCCGCCGTGGCTAGCACGGACACAACCGCGAGCGTTCTCATCGTACACAGCTCGGTTGGCCACTGGCTGGTGCAAGTGTGTGTACATGCCAGAAGCGGTGGGGAGTGTCAGATTTTTATATATGTGTCACGCTTGTGCTGCAAGAACTAGGCAGCAATCAAACCCGGCGGCTCCGATACGGCCTAGGGGTGAGCTGATTGAGAGCGTGTGTTTGTAACTTTGTATGCATGGATGATAGAAAAATACATAGATGACGCATGGGCAGGCATTCATGGACGGCGTCCATGGAATACAGTTACCTCGTTACTATCTATAGCCAAGAAAAATGTACGGCGTCCATGGAATACAGTTACCTCGTTACTATCTATAGCCAAGAAACAATTTATTCAAAGTGATTATCTCCCATTTAATTAGCAGTTGCTAGCAAAGTGTTACCCACACATTCGTAATCTATATTTTTTCCACATAATTGTGTGTCTGAATTTTAGTCGAATTTCTCTAATTGTCTATGTGCCTAGTAAAGAAAATTGTATACTATTTTCACGTAAGTAAACACCCCAATTCGAGACACATTGCAACATCTCGTGTACCATTAAGTGTTACTCACACAATCGTAATCAATAGTTTCACGTAGTCGACCTAGTCTTTTTCGGGGTGAGCTAGTCGAGCTAGTTGGGTTTGTCTTTTTTGAAGAAACTTTAGTCTAGGTTGTTATCGCTAAACAAAAATTAGTCTACGTTATGAATCTCATTTCTTGTTAGGCTTCCTCGTTGGGAAGTTACACAGGCCATGTGCTAATATGTACAGACTTAGCAGGGTCACTAAGATGTGTAAGTCCCACATCCTTTCAAAATATGTGAATAACTGCTCATGTATGTAATACAGTTTCTGGCCAAATTTTCACATAATTTTAGCTATTATTATGTCGAATATTTTTTTTAATTTGTTCAAATTATAGACTAGGTTCCACGGCTTGATCTTCGTTGGGAAATAACCGGCAATAGTTTTGTAGAGGGAATTTTGCAACCTACTTGATGTTTTATGTGTTATATTATCTATTCTATAGAGAAGTCAACTTAAAACCCTCAACTATTCGGTTTGTCAAAGAATGAAGCCTCAACTCTAAAACCGGCTACGAATCAACGCCGGACTCCGGAAAAAAAATTCTGGCCCTGATTTTGGTGAGCATGTCGGATTATGACCCATTGACCACCTAGTCAGCATCCCAATCAGCAACGGCGTCAGCACATGGACTAAACTAGGACAGAAAAAAGTTAATAAAAAGGATAGAAAAAATTATAATTTTAGGATATTTTAAAATCTTTGTGACCAAAACATCTAAAACTTTCGCAATATGATCAATATATTATCCTTTAGTTCACAAAAGTTATTTCAATTTTTCTGGATAGTTCTTTTTCTTGACAGGTTTTTAAAATCTGTCCAGGCAAAATATCACAAACTTGCATAACGTTATCAGTATCTATTCTTGATTTTTAGAGAATTGTATCCAAATTTTTACAATACTTACATTTTTTGAATTTTTTTTGCCAAAAAAGGTCTGAAATTGTAATTTTGTGGTATTTTTAAATTTGTTTGGCATAAACATTTGAATGTTTCACAAAATGACCATTATATTAGTCTTGATTTTATAGAATTATGTCAAGATTTTCTAGATACTTTTATTGCTAGAAATGTTTTGACCAAAAGTGGCTGAAATTGTTTAGGTCAAATTTGACAAACGGAATAGTTCGGTGTTGTAAAGTGGACTTCTATTTTTTTTTATGCATGATTTTTTTCTGTAACTTTTGAAAAATTAAGTGACGTAGTTTTGCTAAACCTTGGAGTCTAGATGATATGGACCAGGTCCAGATCATGAATTCATGACTTTACATTGTCCCTCCATTCCAACAAATTAGACCTATAGTGTATAGTTTTGTGACTTCAAAATTATATATTATTACAACTTCTTTTAATACGAATCGAATGGTATAAATGTTTTCATATATTACTATAATCTAAATTTGGTTGGTCTAATGTTCCTTTTTAGGTGCATTTGGTTAGTGTAATTTATGATATCATTTGGTTGGTCTAATTTATGATCAAAGTTTAACTAATTGAGGCAGTACGTACTTTTGGGCCAAGATTACTACGTAAACAAAGCTGGGCTAACATATAGGCCATTTACCCTTAATAAAACAGGATAATAAACCGAAACGAACCTCACCCAGAACCCTAGCGAGCTACACACGCACACAATGTGGCTCGCTCGATCTCTGCCGCCGCTTGCGCTTCTCTCCCGTCTCCGGCGCCCTGCATCCGCACACCGGCACTCCCTTGTACTGGGCGGTACATCACGTGCATACGCCTCGGCGGACGCCGGTAAATCACCGCCGGTGCCCGCCGGAACAGGGCCGCACTTGTGCAACAGCTGCGGCGCGAAACAGGAGCGGCGGCGGCGGCATCTGTATGTGGTTCTGGATGACTGGAAGCACGGCTTCTCCCTGCATAAGATCAGCTCGGTGGAGCTGGTTGGCGGCGGCGACGACGGAGGCGTGGAGCCGCGGCGCCTCCCCGATCCGATCCTCCGCTTCGACTCCCGCTCGATCGGCACAAACCCAGGCTTCCACGCCCTGGGCAGCAACGTGGTCGTCACCACAGACGACGGCGACGGCCTAACCCTCGTGTATGACACGGAGACGGCGACGCTGCGCACCGGCAACAGAGACCCCCCGCACGGAGATGGTTGCTGCCACCACGCCGTGGCCGCAGGCAACAATCTGTACACCTTGGATTCCAAGAGCAGCAGCATGCTCAACCTGGACGAGTATGCCGTGCCCCACTGGGAGGTCGGCCGCGGCCCCACAGAGCCCTTCACCCCCTACAAGGACAGCTACGTGTCGGCGTGCGCTTTGCACCCGGACGGGCGCACCATCTTCGTCTCCGTCAGGCGCCGCTCCGGCGACTACCGCACCAGCTTCGTGGAGGAGGACCCGGAGCAAGAGGCTGAGAAGAAGGATCCAGAGCGGTGGAGCGTGCGGCAGCTGGGGACCTTCGCGCTGGACACGCAGAGCGAGTGGGAGTGCTGGACGCAGTACGGCACCTGGTACCTTCCGTTCGAAGGCCAGGCGCACTACGACAGTGACCTGGGCGCGTGGGTCGGGAAGACCCACGCCGCCCGCGACGGCCAAGGCTACCGCAACGACGAGCACGAGCACCTCTGCTCCTATGACGTCCCGGACCTCAGGAAGGAGGAGGAAGAGGAGGAGGATGAAGGGACCGATGAAGAGGAGGATGAAGGCGAGGAGGAGGATGAAGAGGTGGAAAGGGAGAAGCTGGTTGACGGAGTCTGCCCGCCGCCGGTGCCTCGCTGGAGTCTTGCCGCAGAGAAGCTGACGTTCCTGGAGCCCAAGCTTAAGAGTACGGGGCGTGCTGTGCTCCTCCACACCGGTGGCAGAGGCACGTTTTGCCTGGTCGAGCGGGCCCTGCGCAAGGGTGTCAGCTCCAGCCGCTCCAAAGCCGACGGCGACGGCGACGACTGCCTGCTCCGCGTGACCATGTGCCGCATCAGGTACAACAGGAACGGCGAGCTCGTGGCCGCGCCGCTCTGGTCTAGTCGGTCATACCTCACAACCCGCTATGCGCCGTACTGGCCTGGTCGATCCTACCTCACACCCAGCGATGTCAAGGATTTTGACGTGCGTGCTTTTTGGATATAATCCTAGTAGAAACAAGATAAGTAAAGGATTGTTGTATACAAATTAGACAAAATAATCCCAACTCCGGCTTATGCTATGCTGGTGTGCTTAGGTCACGAACCCTTCAATCTTTATTATTTGTGCTGTGATTCCCGTGCAATCTCTTCTCTGTGTTTCTATCTGTACCTACTCCCTCCGTATCAAAATATAAGATGCTTTTTGATACTATCATAGTGTCAAAAAATGTCTAGTATTTTGATACAGAGGGAGCATTATTCTGTCAAGGTTGTATTCGGTCTCTTTTCACGTGAGGAGTCTTAGACTAGAATGCTTTATTTACTAAAAGTCTAAAACCAAAGAAGTTATGTCTTTGCATTTGAAAGAGCTTCGAGTAGTTAGTAGAATTTTTTAGTTTGCTCATTGTAAAATCCTGTAACTTTATTAGTTTGCTCATTGTAAAATCCTGTAACTTTAGGAGTAAAAACATGCGAATATGGATAGTTGCACTTTCTGAAATCTAAACTGGCTTAATTTATTTTTTCTTAAGAAATGTGCAGTTTGGCTAGTTTGATTCAAGAAACTATATGGAAGTGTTGATGTACACTTTTAGGTTTATAAATGTACAGATGGGTGTGGCAGAATGGCAAATGGGTGTAGGCATACATGTAAAATATTTGGTGTAATTTTGGAATTAGAAATGTGTAACATTTTTATTGTTTGTATACTTTGAAGCCAGAAATTGCACCTGTTTTGTTAGCAATTTTTGTGTAAAAGAACTTGCAATTGAGTGTTGTGCACATTTTGAAGGCTGGAAGAGCTTCTTGTTTTTTTAGGCAAAACAGGCTCAGACTTTATTGATCAATATGACAGTTCATTACAATGCACTGACTATCTGATGGCTAATTAAGCCAGATATGTCTACCAACATCTACATTAAGAGCGAACTTGGCGAGGCTATGTGCCTCTTTGTTTGACTCCTGACCTTCGAAGAAGAAGGAGCAGTACAGTAACTCACTAGCAGTCATGAGGATTTTTTTGATGATACTTCCTTGCCTTCCTCCAAATACTAGCAGTCATGAGGATCGCTTCCTTGCAGTCCTATGCGATGACCATCTCGCTCCTTGGCTAGAGCCATGGCTTCACGAATAGCTAAAGCCTCTGACGTCGCCGGATCAGAGATATCTTCACATGAAATAGCAGAAGCACATTCTTGTTGGTGCAGCCGTTATCTTCTGTTGTATATTTAATTGTTATGTTACGATGGACCTATTCGTTTAAGAAACGGACGTGCACTCCAATGCTACTAGGCCCTATTCGTTTTGTGATTCTCGTGCAATGTCTTTTCTGTGTTTTTTTTTGCGGGGGCCTGTGTTTCTATTTGCTCCGTTTCACAATACATGTCTTCCATTTATCAAAATATAGATGTATCTAGACATGTTTTAGTATATAGGTACATCCATTTTTGGACAAATGAAAGTCAAGTATTTTGAAACGGAGGGAGTATTATTCTGGCAAGTTTGTATTCGGTCTCTTTTCATGTGATCTTAGACTAGCTAAGAATGTTTTATGTACTAAAAGTCTAAAACCAAACGAAAATCAGCCAACCCCATCGAACAGTACCCCGGTCGCTGAAGAGGCGCTGGACGCTTAACAGTTGAGTTGTAGCATGTTTTGTGAACGAATGTACTAAACTTGTTTTTCTTTGTTTGAAGCTAAATTCCTTCAAAATGATTTTTTTGCGACTGCCTTAAAAATGATTTTGCAATTAAAAAATGTGAAAACCCATGATTTTTCAGTTTTGAATGAACAGAATATTCCTATTTTTAAATGGATTTTTTTCTAAACTTGCCATGTGCAGGTTTATTATAACATGCCCTCCATGGCTTTCTTATTACGTTACAATAATTTTACTTTCTCACATGGCAGTTTTATTACTAAGAGCATGGCATTTTAATTATTAAAAGGATGGAAGTTTTATTACTAAGAGCATGGTTTTTTAATAATTACTAACATGGGATTCTTTTTATTGTAAAGAGGATGGCAATTTTATGATTAAGAGCATGGCATTTTTATGACTAAGAGCATGACATATTTATTATTAGGAGGATGACAATTTTATTATTAATAGGTTGGAATTTTATTATTGAGAGCCTGACATTTTTATTATGATTGGCATGGCATTTTTACTATCAAGAGGATCACATTTTTTATTAGTAAGAGGATGTGAATTTATTTTTATTGGAATGGCAATTTATTTTTCACTGACATGGCATTTTTAAAAGATTTTTGCACAATGGACCGAATAAAGCAAAACACTATTCATGGCATTTTATTAAATTAAAATGGCATTTTTACAAAGTAGCATGAAATTTATTATTATTTTCATATTCATGGAAATTTTAGATTTTTATGTTTTTCTCTGTTTTTAGAAGAAAAAATAATTCCCATGGCATTTAAAAAATAAAGCTCTAAACTGGGCCTTTGGGTCAATTGGATTCGCCCTTCCCCCACCCCCCACCAGCGAACGATCAAGGAGGGGTGATTTGTCGAAATCACTAATTTAGGAGCACTCATTAAAAAGATCACTCCCACCTCCATAGGTTGCGACAAGTGGCGCGCTGCATGTGGGAGTTTTCCCTTTTTTCTAGATCCATTTATTCAAAAAGTTTTATCTCTTAAACTGTGCGTCCAAATCTCAAACCGTTTTCACTGTTGGATTCCTCGCATCGAGATCTTGAAAACTAGATCCCATATTGATATGTTTTGATGAAAAAAATTAACAAAAAGAACCGGACGAAAAACGGGTTTTTCCCTTTTCGAAAGAGGCACGCCCGTGCCTCTCGCAGAAAAAAAGAAGAGAAAACGTGTTTTTTCGTTTCCGAGGAGGCACGTCCGTGCCTCTCGCGGAAGCAAAACTATGCCTCTCACGGAAAAAAAACAGAAAACATGTTTTTTTTCGTTTCTGAGAAGCACGGTCGTGCCTCTCGTGAAAGCACAACCATGATTCTCGCGGAAGCAAAACCGTGCCTCCCTCGGAAGGAAAAAAATAGAAAACGCGTTTTTTTTCGTTTCCGAGAGGCAAGGTTGTGCCTCTCACGGAAGCAAAACCGTATCTCCCGCGAAAGGAAAAAATAAATAAAACGCATTTTTTTCCGTTTCCGAGAGGCACGACCCTGACTCTCGCGAAAGCAAAACCGTGCCTCTCGCAGAAGCAAAACCGTGCCTCCCACGGAAGGAAAAAACAAAAAACGCATTTTTTCGCTTCCGAGAGGCACGGCCATGACTCTCGCGAAAGCAAAACCGTGACTCGCGCGCAAGGAAAAACAAAAAGAAATGCGTTTTTCGCGCAAAAAATCGAATTTTCTTTGTCCAAAAGTTAAGGAAGACCCACTAGTAGAAAACAGGGCTTTCGTTCGGGCCAGATAAGCCCATTAGGCCCGGTTCAGTCACGAACCGGGACTAATGTGAGCATTGGTCCCGGTTCATGCGGCTAAAGGCATTAGTCCCGTTTCAAATGAGCCCTTTAGTCCCGGTTTGAGACACGAACCGGGACTAAAGGGTGCGATGCCCTTTACACTAGTAGAAAACTAGGCTTTGGTCACAGGGCAATATTCACATTAGTCCCGGTTCAGTCACGAACCGGGACTAATGTGAGCATTGGTCCCGGTTCATGCGGCCAGGGGCCTGCCAGGCCTCGTGGGGGCATTGGTCCCAGTTCGTCTGGCCCCTTTGGTCCCGGTTGGTGGGACAAACCGGGACCAATGGGCCTCGCTCCTGGCCCACCACCATTGGTCCCGGTTGGTGGCTTGAACCGGGACCAGAGGCTCACCCTTTAGTCCCGGTTCATGCCACAAACCGGGACTAAAGGGTTGGTCCTAGTTGCGGTCAGAGTTTAGTCCCACCTCGCCAACCGAAGGGCGCTCACACCGGTTTATAAGCCCGTCCCTCTCTGCCTTGTTGAGCTCCTCTCAAAGTGAAAATAGATGCCCTTATACAGGGAATTTGACCTAAATTCAGAGTAAATTTCTTTGAATTTCATAGAAATTTATTATGAATTTAGGTTGAATTTTCTCTATAGGCGCATCTATGTTCATTTTTTTATAGTAAATAAAATAAATAAACATTAATAAAATAAATAAAAATAAATAAACCTTAATAAAATAAAATAAAATAAACTATAGTAAATAAAATAAATAAACCTTAATAAAATAAATAAAAATAGCAGCAGTAAAATAAATAAAAATAGCAGCAGTAAAATAAATAAAAATAAAATAAATAAAGTAAAATACATAAGTAATTAGAAACAAAATGGAATAAAATAAATAATTTTTTTGTTGTAAGTAGAAACAAAACAAAATAAATAAAGCAAAAGAGAAAACAAAAAATAGGGAAAAAAAATTATGCCACCTACTGGGCCACCACGGCCTGAATACGACTTGAAACCCATCCATGGGCCAGGATTCAGGCCCGCAGAAGGCCCAGTAGGCCCCACAGGCACACAGTGTACGGTTAGGCCTGAAAGCCTGCAGTTGAGAGGAGCTCGAGAGGGTGGGCGCAGCAGCGCTTATAAACCACTCTCGAGCTCTCTCAACTAGCGAGGTGGGACTAAACTTTGGCCGCGACGCGGGCAGCACATGTCCTTTGGTCCCGGTTGGTGGCACCAACCGGGACTAAAGGGGGGCATGGGTACCGGTTAGTGGCACCAACCGGGACCAATGCCCCCCCTTTAGTCCCGGTTGGTGCCACGAACCGGGACCAAAGGCCACGAACCGGGACCAATGCGCCCCCTTTACTCCCGGTTCATGCCACGAACCAGGACCAATGAGGTGCCTATATATACCCCTCGCCCGCGAGCAGAGCACTCCAGTGCTCTGTTTTTCTCTAGCCGGCGAGGGGAGGGCTTTGTGGTGCTCTAGCTCACCTCCTATGCACATGAGGTGTTCGATGAAATGCCCGAGCCACAGTAGTTAAGCTTTCTCCTCTCGAAGCTCGACCTCAAAGCTCCATTTTCCTTGAGATTTGTACGGTTTAGCGGAATGCACGCAGATGAACCGGCAATGGATGTACGGTGACAGACACACCTCTGAGTACATTAAGGGCATGCAAGATTTTCTCGAAGTGGCTGAGGCAAACAAGCAGAATGGTTTTATGTGTTGTCCATGCCCTACATATGGGAATACGAAGTCTTACTCTGACCGAAAAATCCTTCACACCCACCTGCTTTACCAGGGTTTCATGCCACACTATAATGTTTGGACTAGGCACGGAGAAATAGGGGTTATGATGGAAGACGGCGAAGAAGAAGAGGACGATGACAACTATGTGCCCCCTGAATACGGTGATGCTGCAACCGGGGAAGCTGCTGAAGATCAAGAGGAACCAGACGATGTGCCCAATGATGCTGCAATGGGGGAAGGTGCTGAAGATCAAGAGGAACCAGTGCCCGATGATGATGATCTCCGCCGGGTCATTGTCGATGCAAGGACGCAATGCGAAAGTCAAAAGGAGAAGCTGAAGTTCGATCGCATGTTAGAGGATCACAAAAAAGGGTTGTACCCCAATTGCGAAGATGGCAACACAAAGCTCGGTACCGTACTGGAATTGCTGCAGTGGAAGGCAGAGAATGCTGTGCCTGACAAAGGATTTGAGAAGCTATTGAAAATATTGAAGAAGAAGCTTCCAAAGGATAACGAATTGCCCGACAGTACATACGCAGCAAAGAAGGTCGTATGCCCACTAGGATTGGAGGTGCAGAAGATACATGCATGCCCTAATGACTGCATCCTCTACCGCGGTGCGTACAAGGATCTGAACGCATGCCTGGTATGCGGTGCATTGCGGTATAAGATCAGACGAGATGACCCTGGTGATGTTGACGGCGAGCCCCCCAGGAAGAGGGTTCCTGCGAAGGTGATGTGGTATGCTCCTATAATACCACGGTTGAAACGTCTGTTCAGAAATGAAGAGCATGCCAAGTTGATGCGATGGCACAGTGAGGACCGTAAGAAAGACGGGAAGTTGAGAGCACCCGCTGACGGGTCGCAGTGGAGAAAAATTGAGAGAAAGTACTCGGCTGAGTTTGCAGCTGGCCCAAGGAACGTATTGTTTGGTTTAAGCGCGGATGACATTAATCCTTTCGGGGAGCAGAGCAGCAATCATAGCACCTGGCCCGTGACTCTATGTATGTACAACCTTCCTCCTTGGATGTGCATGAAGCGGAAGTTCATTATGATGCCAGTTCTCATCCAAGGCCCTAAGCAACCCGGCAACGACATTGATGTGTACCTAAGGCCATTAGTTGAAGAACTTTTACAGCTGTGGAATGGAAACGGTGTACGTACGTGGGATGAGCACAAACAGGAGGAATTTAACCTGCACGCGTTGCTTTTTGTAACCATCAACGATTGGCCCGCTCTCAGTAACCTTTCAGGACAGACAAACAAGGGATACCACGCATGCACACACTGTTTAGATGACACTGAAAGTATATACCTGGACAAATGCAGGAAGAATGTGTACCTGGGCCATCGTCGATTTCTTCCGACCAACCATCAATGTCGAAAGAAAGGCAAGCATTTCAAAGGCGAGGCAGATCACCGGAAGAAGCCCGCCATGCGTACCGGTGATCACGTACTTGCTATGGTCAATGATTTACACGTAATCTTTGGAAAGGGTCCCGGCGGACTAGCTGTTCCGAATGACGCTGAGGGACACGCACCCATGTGGAAGAAGAAATCTATATTTTGGGACCTACCCTACTAGAAAGAGCTAGAGGTCCGCTCTTCAATCGACGTGATGCACGTGACGAAGAACCTTTGCGTGAACCTGCTAGGCTTCTTGGGCGTGTATGGGAAGACAAAAGATACACCTGAGGCACGGGAGGACCTGCAACGTTTGCACGAAAAAGACGGCATGCCTCCGAAGCAGTATGAAGGTCCTGCCAGCTACGCTCTTACGAAAGAAGAGAAAGAAATCTTCTTTGAATGCCTACTCAGTATGAAGGTCCCGACTGGCTTCTCGTCAAATATAAAGGGAATAATAAATATGCCAGAGAAAAAGTTCCAGAACCTAAAGTCTCATGACTTTCACGTGATTATGACGCAACTGCTTCCGGTTGCATTGAGGGGGCTTCTACCGGAAAACGTCCAATTAGCCATTGTGAAGCTATGTGCATTCCTCAATGCAATCTCTCAGAAGGTGATCGATCCAGAAATCATACCAAGGCTAAGGAGTGATGTGGCGCAATGTCTTGTCAGTTTCGAGCTAGTGTTCGCACCATCCTTCTTCAATATCATGACGCACGTCCTAGTTCATCTAGTCGACGAGATTGTCATTCTACACAATATGTTCCCCTTTGAGAGGTTCATGGGAGTCCTAAAGAAATATGTCAGTAACCGCGCTAGGCCAGAAGGAAGCATCTCCATGGGCCATCAAACAGAGGATGTCATTGGGTTTTGTGTTGACTTCATTCCTGGCCTTAAGAAGATAGGTATCCCTAAATCGTGGTATGAGGGGAGACTGACTGGAAAAGGCACGCTTGGAGGGGACTCAATAATATGCAGGGAAGGATATTCTTGGTCTCAAGCACACTACACAGTTCTACAGAACTCTACCTTGGTGACCCCGTATGTCGATGAACATAAGAACAGTCTGCGCTCCAAACACCCGGAGCAGTGCGACGACTGGATTACATGTGAACACATCAGGACTTTCAGCAGTTGGTTGGAAACACGTCTCAGAGGTGACAACACTGTTTGTGATGAGCTGGACTCGTTGTCCAGGGGACCATCTTTGACTGTATTGACTTACAAAGGATACGAGATAAATGGGAATACATTTTACACGATCGCCCAAGACCAAAAGAGCACCAACCAAAACAGCGGTGTCAGCTTTGATGCAGCAACCGAGAGGGGAAAGGACACATATTATGGTTACATTGTGGACATATGGGAACTTGACCACGGACATGATTTTAAGGTCCCTTTCTTTAAGTGCAAATGGGTCAATCTGTCAGGAGGCGGGGTACAGGTAGACCCACAGTATGGAATGACAACAGTGGATCTGAACAATCTTGGGTACACTGACGAACCGTTCGTCCTAGCCAATGATGTGGCACAGGTTATCTATGTGAAGGACATGTCTACCAGACCGAGAAAAAGAAAAGATAAGGAAGCGAATACATCATACGATGAGCCAAAGCGCCACATAGTTCTTTCAGGAAAAAGGGACATCGTGGGAGTGGAGGGCAAGACAGACATGTCTGAAGATTATGAAAAGTTTCATGAAATTCCTCCCTTCAAAGTCAAGGCTGACCCAAGCATCTTGATAAACGATGAAGATTATCCATGGTTACGGCGCAATAAGCAAAGGACACAAGCGAAGAAAAAGTGAAGACTTTCTCTCCACAACTATTATGATGATATCATGCCAACTTTCAACCTTTTTGTAGTTCATTTGAAATGCCTGTTGTAACAGATGAGTTTTCGTCCGAAATCCTGATACTTCGAAAGAGATTGTCCATTTTGTACACGAAGTGCATCCAGTTTTTGCCGTAACCCTCTCAACCTTTTAGCACATGCTATGTGGGTGAAATGATGACACCATGCCAACTTTCAACCTTTTTCAGAGTTCATTTGTAGTGCTTTTCAATCTCACGGTCATATAGCTCATGAAAATCAGTAAATGTATGAAAAATAACAAATGAAGTCAGAAAGGGTTGAAAATTGATGATGGGGCTTTGAATGGTGCATTTTGAACACACAAAAAGTCTGGAGTTCAAATAAGTTCAAAAAAAATGAAATCCCTTTGTAACTGACGAGTTTTCGTTCGAAACCCTGATACTTCGGAAGAGATTGTCCATTTTGTACACGAAGTGCATCCAGTTTTTGCGGTAACCCTCTCAACTTTTTAGCACATGCTATGTGGGTGAAATGATGATACCATGCCAACTTTCAACCTTTTCAGAGTACATTTGTAGTGCTTTTCAATTTAAGGGTCATTTATAGCTCATGAACTAATAGCAAAAAGAATGAACTAAAAATAATGAATTAAAATATGCTGTTATGATCAACTAAAACAAAACTATAATATTCTTCAATAGCCAAAAGAATCAACTAAAAAGCTTTTATAAAACTCCAATAGCAAAAGGAATCAACAAAAAAACTTTTATAAACCTCTAGTATTATTGAAACTAAAATTATATAAAATTTATGCAACTAAAATTATCAAATCATTTTCTGTTCAAACCATTAAAAGCAAAAAGAATTTTCATAAAGAATGTTTTTGTTAGAAACTTTAATAGCAAAAAGCATTATCATAAAGATTTTTTTGTTAGAAACTAAAATAACAAAATCTGTTTTTGAATAGTATCATAAAACACAGTAATATTAAATAGCAGGAAAAAGAATCACTCCAAAATCTATTTTTATAGTAAAGTTAATCACAAACTAGTGATTCAGACAAATTTCAAAGAATTCAAATTTAAACTATTCAAATTTGAAAACTAATGGCACTAACAGAAAGTTTATAATTTTTGTGACCTAAAAGCAAAAAGAATTAAAAATAAACTTTAATAAAATAAATCAAAATAGCAACACTAAGTATTTTGTTGTAAGTAGAAACAAAATAAAATAAATAAAGCAACAAAGAAAAAAAAGTGCCATCTACTGGGCCACCACGGCCTGAATACGACTAGAAACCCAACCATGGGCCAGGATTCAGGCCCGCAGGTGGCCCAGTAGGCCCCACAGGCACATACTGTACGGTTAGGCCCGAAAGCCTGCAGTTGAGAGGAGCTTTGAGAGGGTGGGCGCAGCAGCGCTTATAAACCACTCTCGAGCTCTCTCAACTAGCGAGGTGGGACTAAACTTTGGCCGCGACGCGGGCAGCACATGTCCTTTGGTCCCGGTTGGTGGCACCAACCGGAACTAAAGGTGGGCATTGGTCCCGGTTGGTGGCACGAACCGGTACCAATGGCCCCCCCTTTAGTCCCGGTTGGTGCCACCAACCGGGACCAAAGGCCGCCGCTTCCCGCCCTTTGGGCTGCTGAAAAGAGGCCTTTGGTCCCGGTTGGTGGCACCAACCGGGACTAAAGGGGGCATTAGTCCCGGTTGGTGGCACCAACCGGGACCAATGCTCTGTGTATATAAGCTGGACTTGTGAAAATTTTCACTTCTCATCTCGCAGTTGCTGCCCGACGACGCCGTGCTCATCGACGCCGCCAGGCTACCCGTGCTTGCCGTCGCCGCGCCCTGCCTGCCCCGACGCCGTCGCGCCCCTACCGTGCCCCGACACCGTCGCCGTGCCCTGCCTTCCCCGACTCCGCTGCGCCCCTGCCGTGGCCTGACGCCGACGTCGTGCGCCCCTGCCCTGCCCCGACGCCGACGCTGTGCGCCCCTGCCTCGCCCCGACGCCGTCGCGCCCCTACCGTGCCCCGACGCCGCCGCCGTGCGCCCCTGCCTCGACCTCGACGCCAACGCCGCCGCGCCCCAGCCCTGCCCCGACGCTGCGCCACGCCCTGCCCTGCTGTCAACGCCGCCGCACCACTGCCTGTCGGACAGGCCGGTACTCCCTCCTCCCTCCCACCCCTCTCCTCTGTCCTTCCTTCATGTATGTGATGATGGTGAAGTTGGTTCAGTGCAAAGTTTCAGAGAATTGCATGTTTTCAGCCATGTTCACAAGGTGTTTGATGAAATGCTAGGGCTAGCTAGGGAACTTTGTTTTATGTGAAACTTGGCAGGATGATGTCTCCTTGGATGTTGGTGAAGATGGTCAAGTTGGTTTGTTAAAAGGAAAAACTTGTTAGTGCAAGTTTTATTAAAATTTAGTGCTGGACAGAAACTACATGAATTTTTTTGGTGGACTTGCTAGATGAAATTGGGGCTGGCCTTCTGGACTTAAGGGTTTAGTAGGAAGGACTACAAGATGTAAAAAATTCAGAATTTTTTTAGCAAGGAAAAAAAGGGTTGTAGTTCAATGCCAAGATTGGACCAAAATTGAAAAATGGAAGTTGTGCTCAAAATTTTCAAATGACCAAAGTGGGTTTTTGAATAAAAATGATCTATAGGCATCAGAGGACTTCTCAAAAATTTTGTGTCATTTGAAAGGAATTATTTGAAATAGTTCTAGTGCCAAAAGTTACATTTAAGAAAAAATAAGAAAATTCTACTGATGTTTTTGTTCATAGCATTTTTTTTGTCCATGTATGTATGTATGAATGGATGGATGGATGGATGGACGGATATGGATGTATATACAAAATATTCATATATGATGTTTTTTTGTTCATAGCAATTTTTTTCCATGTATGTATAATTTATGTATGTATATGTTCATATATGCAAAAGTTACATTTAAGAAAAAATAAGAAAATTCTACGGATGTTTTTGTTCATAGCATTTTTTTTGTCCATGTATGTATGTATGAATGGATTGATGGATGGATGGATATGGATGTATATATATACAAAATATTCATATATGATGTTTTTTTTTGTTCATAGCAATTTTTTCCATGTATGTATAATTTATGTATGTATATGTTCATATATGCAAAAGTTACATTTAAGAAAAAATAAGAAAATTCTACTGATGTTTTTGTTCATAGCATTTTTTTGTCCATGTATGTATGTATGAATGGATGGATGGATGGATGGATATGGATGTATATACAAAATATTCATATATGATGATTTTTTTGTTCATAGCAATTTTTTTTCCATGTATGTATAATTTATGTATGTATATGTTCATATATGCAAAAGTTACATTTAAGAAAAAATAAAAAAAAATTATTTTTTCTTCTTCTCTTCTATCCCGATAACTTCAACACGAGGGGGGGGGGGGTCGACCTACCCCCTCCCCGATAACATTATTTTCCCATGTATGTATGCCGTCGTTGTCGATATAACCCCCTCCCGGATAACTTCGACCGTGAGGACTTATACCACGGGAGCACCCCCCGGCCCTCTCGCTCGACCAAAACTCTCGAGGACACCCAAACCCTAGAAAAAAACGATGTCGGTCTCCTATCCCCTCCCGCCGCGCCCCTACCCTTGAAGCGTTGCCGAGGCCACCCCAAACCCGGCATAAGCTAGGTCTACGTTTGCACTAATATATCCACCTGCTGTCATGTTTGTGTAATAATTGCCATGGTGTAATATTTGCAGAAACAATGGAGCACGGACGAGACGAGAAAGCAGAACAGGTGTTGGGGGACATAATCTTAGCCGGAGCTGATATCTTGTCGTATCTTAACGACAATGATGGTCTGGAAGAACAGGGTGAAGAAGCAGGCTACGGTGATCGAAGAGTGGAGGAGGAAAGACATGATTATGATGGCTCCGGTGACCCAATGCTGGTGCAAGAAGGAGCCCGTGGTGACGGCTCCGGTGACCGAACAGAGTCCGGCCAGGTAAATATATTAGTTAAGCCTGTGCTGACTAGCTAATTGATGCATTCATTGTTTTGGTATGTACACATATTAATTAACTCTCGTCTTCCTTCTTTTTTCTAGCCCTCCGGATCAAGCACAACTTCGGTAAAGAGACGAGGCCTGAAGAGAAAGTTGCGCTCGGATGAAAGGTTTGAGATCACAGCAATCGCGCGCGACGGCCAACCGATTGAACCCATCCGGACAAAGGAAGCATTTGCTGCTCAGTGCGGGGTTCTTGTTAGGGACAAGATCCCGATCAGCATCCACCAATGGTATAAGCCTAAGAAGGAAGACCCTGAGGTGTCTTATGTCAATGATATGCAGAAAGATGATCTTTGGACTGAGCTGAAGGCAAATTTCACCCTACTGCCAGAGGAGGATCCGGAGAAGCCAGTTAAAGAGCAATTAATCAAGTCTCATGCTCTTAAGAAGATGGCAGACCTATTCAGGAGGTGGAAGAATGAGCTGAAAACGTTTGTCGACAAAGAAGAGACACCAGAATTCATCGGCCGACATGAGAAGATCAGAGATCACTGGCCCGCATTTGTGGCCCACAAGACATCAAAAAAGAGTAAGAAGATGTCAGCGACAAACAAGAAGAATGCTGCGAAGAAGAAGCTTCACCATCGCACGGGGACAGGTGGCTACCTCAAAGCCCGGCCTAAGTGGCCCAAGGCTAAGAATGATCTGCTTGAAAAAGGGATCGAACCAAAGACAATGAACTGGCCAGACCGTTGCCGGACTTGGTTCTTCGGGGCTGGTGGAAAATTGGACCCTGTATCAGGGAGGTGCGTTTGGACGAACGAGCTTTTGTGAATACCAGTCAAGAAGATTCAGCAATATATCGATGCAGCGCAGGAAGGGACGTTCGTTCCAGACAGAGAGAACGACGAGCTCACAATGGCCCTCGGGAATCCTGAGCACCCTGGACGGACACGAGGCACGCCAGGCTCCGTTCCGTGGAAGGCTGGTTTTCCGGACGCAGGCGGTTACAAAAGCCAGGAGAGGAGGAAAAAAATGGAGCAGACCCAAATTCAGAAGCTACACGAAAGGGTTCAAGCGCTAGAGGAACGAGACGGCAATCGACATGCCGAAACTACCCCCGAAGCTACCCCGCCATCTCAGCGGAGAAGCAGCGTGGCTTCCACCGAGCTGCTTCAGCCGGAGCATGTCTTGACGGCTCCTGCTAGCTACCCCGTGGATGCTATCACGGAGTCTCAACATTGCCACCTTATGGCACAATGGCAGAACTTCAAAGTCCAGGCGGTTGTTGGCTCTGTTTTACCTCCTGAACCCGGCGCAACCTACCACTGTCGGCCGATTCCAGAAGGATATGCTAGGGTGATGGTGGATGAAATAACGGAGGGATTTGAGGACCTCCAGCTTGACCACCCTACCGGTGAAGGGGAGACTCGGCTGGGTTTAGCTCTGAAGACTCCGTGCCTATGGCGGAAGGAGCTCATTAACCTTTTGAACTGGACGCCTCCGGCGAGTAAGGGCACTCTGCCGCCTCCTCCTCCGCTGAGTGATCAGGGCACTCAGCCTCCTTCTCTGGCGCGTGGCGGCACTCCACCTCCTCCTCCGCCTCCTCCTCCGGCGAGTGATCAGGGCACTCAGCCTCCTTCTCCGGCGCGTGGCGGCAGTCCGCCTCCTTCTCCACCCGCGCCGGCGTGCAAGAGCAGCCAGCCTCCTCCTTCTCCACCTTGTCGGCAAGGGCGGAAGAGACCCGCCGCCGCTCCGGCTGCTCCGGCGCGTCGTAGTCCTTCTCCTCCGCCTCGTAAGCAAGGAAAGAAGACAGCCGCAGCCGCTCCATCTGCTCTGCCGGCGTCTAGCAGTACAGCTGCCAGAGGCGGGAGGCAATACAGATTCGGTCCTTCTTTGAAGACTCCAGAGAAGTTACCATACGAGAGGACCGAGGAGGAAACCACGAAGATCGTGCGAGCCGAAGTGACGAACTTCTTTGAAGGGGTGAAAGCAAAGAAACATCCACCTCCAGAGGAGAAGGTAGATCCGGTGAAAGCAAAGCGCACTCTGGCTGCCCTGACAAAACCACCAAAGTCTCCGCTGAGAGGCAACTATGAGCCCATTCTTGCAAAGACATTTGCCGAAGCGGAGCGGTCGGGAAGTACTGCCAGTGATCAAAGGTTAAAAGAACGACGAGCTGGGAAAAAAATTGCCCAGCTCGGCGAACAAGCGAACCAATCGTGCCCCCCGCTCAAGGTGTCTAGCGACATCGTCGCTAATGATCCGAGGATTGTGCCCGGTTATAGCAATATTGGAGATTACCTGCCCGACGATGTACATTATGAAATCATGGAGATGGACGAACACAAATACCATTACGGGAAGCCTCTCGTCAAAGATGAAAGATCTCTAACAACGATGATGCGAAGATTACATGATTGGTACATGAAAACCTGCAGAGAGTCTGATGGGATGAATACTTTGACGTTGAGAGTTAAACCGGAGCATGACCTCGTTGGAATTGAACTGCTGAATGTTCCATTTGAGAAGTTCTTCCAGTTTTTCAATCAAAAGGCCCTCGATAAATCAACATCACTTGCTACTGTCTGTAAGTAGTACTACTTCTGTCATTAAGTCTCTCTATATAGGTCAGCTCTTTCATTGCATGTATTTATAATTATCCTCACTATATTATGCAGATTGAAGATCGCCGAATTGAAGAAATGGCACATCGGTGATATTGGGTTCATTAACACAAATCTCATAGATGCATATACGGTTGAAAAACATGCCAAAGAAGCCGAGGCCAACTTGCTACGATCGTTGGTATTAAATCAAAACAAAGACATAATACTCTTTCCTTACAACTTCAAGTGAGTGTTACTGTCTTGTGCATATTCGGTTTTCCTTATTAGTCCAGGTTATGGTAATGTAATTGATGACTTATGCATGCATGCGCAGCTTCCACTATATTCTCCTAGAGATTAAGCTTGAGCAGGGAGTAGTAACCGTCTTAGACTCGAGACGAAAAGATCCCCAGGACTATGCGGACATGACTCAAATGCTCGAGAAGTAAGTTAAATCGATCATTATCCACCATATCAGCAACTTTGTTCATTTCCTGATATCAAGTAATTATTTTCTTTGTCTGGCAGGGTTTGGAGAAAATTCACCACAAAAGCTCCGGGACTGCCGAAGAAGCTGCAATTTAGACACCCGAAAGTAAGTACTATAGTAGCATGTTCCGCGCATCTCCTAGTGATTCAAGCGCTAGTTTCATCAATACCATTTAGCATGCTTGCTTATCAGTTTGATTAACCTCTATTTCTTGTAAAGTGGTTGTGGCAGGAACAAGGGAATGATTTCTGTGGATACTACGTTTGCGAGTCTATCCGCCACACGACCTGTCAGCGGGGCTACTCTGACGAACAATATGAAGTGCGTAAGCAATAATATTCACAATTTTATTTTATTACCATCATTTGTGTCGAGTTTCATTTATTCATATATATATAATATATATATATATATATGTATGTATGTATGTATGTATTGACCCCCTTCTTCAAATTAGATCTTCCGGATGCGGGATGAACTCCTAGCACCAGATCGTACGCGAGCAATTCAAGAGGAATTGGCGCCATTCTTCCTTGACCACGTGATCGCTGAAAACGGAGAATACTATGTGGACTCTGTGTTCTTACAATTTAATTAGGAGATTATATTATAAGAGATAATTATTGTATATATGTAGCAGGTAGTGTCAGATAGATATACGAGAACTTGTTGTTCGACCAATCTCTCGGAGAAGGAGAGGTGGTCGATATCACTTCTCTCTGTATGCATATGTTCATGACGATCTTCTGTTTCCTTCATTTGCTTACTAGCTAGCATGTCTAGTCCTCTCCATACGTATATAGTACGTAGCGTCGACCAAGCACGGAGATAAGAGAGGACACTTCTCTCTATTAATTAGCTAGCTAACACAATATATGAAACACCTAAATTAACCCCCCAAAACCCCCAGCCCCCCCCCCTTAAAAAAAACAAAAACCCCAGCCCCTGAAATGCTGACGCGTGGATGCCTATTGGTCCCGGTTAGTGCCACCAACCAGGACCAAAGGCCCTGCCTATTGGTCCCGGTTGGTGTCACCAACCGGGACCAAAGGCCCCCTGCCTAGGCTGGCCGCAACGGCCACGTGGAGGACCTTATGTCCCGGTTCGTGTAAGAACCGGGACTAAAGGGTTAGGGCATTAGTAATGACCCTTTAGTCCCGGTTCGAAAACCGGGACAAAAGGCCCTTATCAACCGGGACAATAGGCCCTTTTTCTACCAGTGTTAGTCCCGGTTCGTATCTCAAACCGGGACTAAAGATTAGACCTTTAGTCCCGGTTTGAGACACGAGCCGGGACTAAAGGGTGCAATGCCCTTTAGTCCCGCTTCGTGTCTCAAACCGGGACTAAAGGTCCCATTTTCAAACTCTACACCCCCACCCCATGGATCGCCTTTTCAGTTTTGTAAAAAGCAAAAGAAAATGATAAAAACTTCAAAAAATAAAATCCTTCGAGATGTTATAGTACTACATCTACTAGTTAGGAAAATTAAAAAACTTAAATTTGGACATGTTTTGCAAAAAAGAGTCATGAAAAAGTAAAACGGCTATAACTTTTGCATACGATGTCGAAAAAAAGTATAATATATCAAAATGTTTAGCACGAAAATCCGCATATTTCCAAATTTTTAGAATCCTCAAATTCTAAAAAAAAAGTTATGCTCAATTTCAATTTTTTTGAATTTTGGTTAAATTAGGTCAAACTACTTATTCAAGAAGTATTAGTGGTACTAAATAATTTATTACAGTTTTTTAGAATTTTGATCAAATCTGGTCAAACTATGGTCAAATCTAGTCAAACTGTGGTCAAACTATGGTCAAACTACTTATTCAAAAAATATTAGTGTTACTACATAATTATTCAAGAATATTAGTGTTACTAAATAATTATTTCAATTTTTGAATTTTGGTCAAATCTGGTCAAACTATGGTCAAACTACTTATTTAAGAAATATTAGTGTTACTAAATAATTATTGTTTTTTAGAATAATAGTTTCAAACTCAAACAGTGAAACGTGTGACTTCATGCTCAAGCTAAACTCCTGAGAGTTAATAGGATTGACATCTTATTATTGTCAGGAAAACAACAAGTGCAGACTTGGAAACGAGGGGGAATAGAACCCGAAAGTTAAGCGTGCTCAGGCTGGAGTAGTGAGAGGATGGGTAATCGGCCGGGAAGTTAGATGATTTGGAATGATGAGGGATGATTAGAGATTAGAGGTTAAATTAAGCAGTGATGAGGGGTGATTAGAGATTAAATTGGAAAATAATTCAGAAAATTGAAAATTGATAAAAAAATTCAATTTTTTTTCATAAAAATACCTTTAGTCCCGGTTGGTGTTAGGTGGAGCTCCAGACAGCGGCCACGTGGACGGCCTTTAGTCCCGGTTCGTGTAAGAACCGGGACTAAAGGGGGGAGGCTTTAGTAACGACCCTTTAGTCCCGGTTCCAGAACCGGGACTAAAGGCCCTTATGAACCGGGACAAACGGCCCTTTTTCTACTAGCGACCGGTGGAAAACCAATGCGTAGAAAAAACCGTTTAAAATCTGAAAATGCATGCGAAAAAATAAAATAAATCAAATTTGGAGGCAACGCCCAGAGTGCGCCAAGTGGTGCTGATCGTAGTGAGGTCCAGAACAAATAAGTTACTCCCTCCATTTCATAATTCTTGTTGTCGTTTTAGTTCAAATTTGAAAAAGAAAAGAAGCACAATGTAACACGTAACTAACACTAGCACAGTACCTACTTATACGTAGAGGTATCTCTATTGTCATTGCTGAACTCTTTAAAAGGCATATATTGTTCATATGAAACGAAGAGCCAATATTGTTGGTAATATTCACTACCAAAGCATCCATACGAGATGCCTTTGTTATGTTCCGCATAAAAGGTAACCATAGTTACATCTTACAACATGTAGATAGGAGATGGCGCTCTTATTGTATATTGCGCAGGGCCAAGATTAGACATAGCTAACTAATTAAGCGAAAGGTCTCTGGTTGTAGCAGTCGAGGTTGTCGCCGTAGCCAACACCAAGGATGTCGCAGTAGCGCTTGTAAAACCCGATCCGATCAGCGACACGGCTGTCCTGCCCGTGCCCGCACTCGATCCCACCGTTGATGATGTTGGTGATCACACCAAACCCGGGCACCCGCCCTGCGGCCCGGTCTGCCCCTGAGGGGCTCCACTGGCCCGTGATCACAGCATGGCTCGACGGCTTTGGCGCCTGCGCCGTCATCCAGAACCACATCGCCGTTTTAAACGACACGGTGGGGTCCGTGGCCACCAGGTCTGGATTTCTCAGCAGATCGACCCCGATGGCCCGGCCGGCAGGCCCGTAGTTGTAGTTGTGGGAGAGCTGGATGGGCCCACGGCCATAGTAGCGCTTCCCGGGGGCGCAAGGCCACTGCGCGCTCGGGGTGCAGTAGTCGGCGGCGGCTCCACGTTCCTGCTTGAAGCAGTAGCCCCAAGCGAAGGCCCCGTCCGGTGCGGTCGCCCACCCGCCGGTGGTCTCGTGGGACGTCTGTGCCAGGAAGGCGGCCACCTCGCGCTTCCGGGCGTCGTTGCTGCCGGTGGCGCCGAAGCCCGGGAAGGCGTTTGCGGCGGCGACAAAGGCGTCGTAGGTGTAGAAGCCCTTGGCCTGGCAGGCGCCGTCGTTGCGGTGCAGCAGCATGCGGTCAAACTGTGAGCGCGAGACGACGGAGGACACGCTGCCGCGCGCAGTGCCGATGGCCATGGCCACCGTGGCTACCACGGCCACCACCACTGCAAGCGATCTCATCGTGGGCGGCTAGGAAGCAGAGTACTCCACCGCTGTGTGGTGCAAGTGTAGTGTTACGCTTAGTGGTGTGTGTGTGTGTGGGAGAAGCGGTGGGCAGTGCACGTCTTTATATAGGTGTCGCGCGCTACTCGATCGCCATGATCGACCTGTGTCTATCCATCTACCTCCTCGTGAGTATCCTTCCAGAGCGACATCGTCATGCGATCGACGGATCAAGCTTGGCGGTTTAGATCCGGTGGAGAGGTACAGCGGCGAGCAGCTGGCCATGTGTGATCGAGAGCGTGTGCTAGTATGCACGCATGTGGACTTTTGGTTCGTAGATGACGCAGGGCACTCATGGATATTTTCAAAGGTTTATCATTTATCCGTTAAAACAGATGGACAGAGAACCGCACCGCATTCGCACTGCCCACCCGCATTTGGAACCTAAGAGTTCATGTGCGCTCCAGCTGTTCTTTCATTAAAATTCCTTGTCGGTTACCTTTCGAGCAATTTGATAAAATGGTACACATTTCATGAGACTTTTGATCGCCCCCTCCTTTTTTCACTGGGGATACCTATTGATCGTGCCTATCCTGAATTTTATTTTTTTGGCGCATTAGTCCATTTCCACGCATATAGCACCGAGCCGAAGAAGACGGGGTGGCCATGGCCGGTCGCGACATCCCTGGCGAGGGTGAGCCAGGACCGACCTAGAGTCGTGATTTCCCACGAGGTGGGTAGAAAGAGGGTTGACAAGTGCGGGTGCACGGTGCCGGGGGGGGGGGGGGGGGGGGGGCTTAAATGGATGGCATGGCCAACGGAGGAGGTCACTCGAGCAGGGCAGGATGGCCAGCAGCAGGTCCTAGGAGGTAGGTCGGGTCGGAGAGTGGCTTGATGGGGGCGAAAATAGGAAAAGTAATGGATACGAAATTTATTCCAGCCAAGTGACTATTCACTCCAAAAAATTTCCAGGAAACCTTCACCCTAGGATGCGACCTGTCTTCGATAGGCTTACCGTTGTGTGCTTCATTCGTACTCCCTCCGACAAGCAAGGCACAATAGTCGTGGATTATTATCCTTCTTTACTTTTTATGTCTTCTTTTCATTCTTTTTTTCTTCCTTTTCCTGTTATTTTATCATTCTACTTTATTATATGTTTTGTCATTCATTTATATTTTTCTTGGTTTTTTGTTTATCTTTCTAAAAAATATGTTATCCTTTTTCTAAAATTACAAAAACATATACTGTAACATGGATAAGCAAATACTCTCAGATATAAGAAACTATTAAAATAAATTTTACTTAATGTGTATGCTAAAATATTCAAAACATATAATATGGCCATCTCCTTTCATATTTTATAGAGAGATGTGAACATGTTTTATTTTTCAATATACAAATACTTTTCATCACTAATGTACAATGTCTTGATTTTATTTCACATACAAAGAAATATATAAATGTAAAAATAGTAAGAGATAAAGGGCCGCACCACTTACCAGCCCATTATAAATTTAATGGGGGCGCCTATGTCTCGCGTCAGGCAGGTCAATAGGAAGTCTCGCCTCAAGCAGCCGCAAGATTGGCCTTGCCCACAGGGAGCAATGAACTCTGTTTTCTATTTCACATGTTTTAATTTATTTTTGATTTATTATTTACTTTTCTTGTATTCCGAAATATTCTGATATTATAAAAATCACTTTATGTACAATAGTTCAAGAATGTTAATCATGCACTTGAAAAATGTTTCTACTGTATACGAGAAATGTCCAATGATTATGAAAAAGTAGACATAAAAAATAAATGTTTTAAAAAAGTTCAATCAACTATTTGGAAAATGTTAAAGGTTTATATAATAAATGTTCTTGATGTACAAAAATGTTCAATGTTAATGGGAAAATTAGACATAAAATATCACTACGAGGAAAAAGCTTATAGAGAGACGCTTACTAGTAGCGCGGGTTTATACCCCTCACTACTGTTACTTACTAGTAGCGTGGGTTTTCACCCCTCGCTACTACTAAGTTGATAGTAGTAGCGCGAGTTTTTACCCCTCGCTACTACTAAGCGGTCTCTACCGTGCCCCCCCCCCGACATGCCATAGTAGTAGCGAGGGGTGTAAACCCGCGGTACTACTAAGTTGATAGTAGTAGCGAGGGCTATAAACCCACGCTGCTACTAACTACATGGTTTTTGAAGACCCCTGAAATCCCCATCTCCCCCAAATCCTTCCTCTCCCCCGTCACTCTCTCCCCCCTCTCTCTGCATAGGCTCTCACATGGACCACCTACGCATGCGCGCCTCCTCCTCCATAGCGCCAAAACAGGCCGCCGCCTCGCGCCGCCGACGTACCGGAGCTCATCGGTCTTCCCCGCATCTCCATGCCACCATGTAGGAGCACCTCACCACCTTTGACCAACCCCGCTGCTACCTCCATGTCCTTCCTCTCTCCCTCGTTTTTATTTTTCTCTCCCTCCCTCTGGTTTGACTCACCCTCCCATGTCCATGCCCGTGCAGGTCGTCGCCATGGACGACCAAGAGCTCGCTGCCTTGGCTGCGAAGAGGATCCCCATGCCGCCACCTTGCTCGGCCATGGATCTGGGCCCTCTGCAGCAGTCGGCGCTAGATCTAGTCTGCCGCTGCCCTTCCGCAGCTCCGGCGACCCCTGCCGCCGATGGATCGAACCATTGCTGCCATTGACAGCACGCACGAGATTAAGATTTTTTTTTTTGAAATTAATAGTAGTAGCGCGGGTGGCACCCACGCTACTACTAACAGACGTAGTAGTAGCGCGGGCGCACCCGCGTGAAGGAAATATGCCCTAGTGGCAATAATAGAGTTATTATTTATTTCCTTATTTCATGATAAATGTTTATTATTCATGCTAGAATTGTATTAACCGGAAACTTAGAACATGTGTGAATACATAGACAAAATAAAGTGTCCCTAGTATGCCTCTCACTACTAGGGAAAAGCTTATAGGCAGACGCTTACTAGTAGAGCGGGTTTATACCCCTCGCTACTGCTACTTACTAGTAGCGCGGGTTTTTACCCCTCGCTACTACTAAGTTGATAGTAGTAGCGCGGGTTTTTACCCCTCGCTACTACTAAGCAGTCTCTACCATGCCCCCCGGGACATGCCATAGTAGTAGCGAGGGGTATGAACCCGCGCTACTACTAAGTTGCTAGAAGTCAGGGCCGGCCCTGAGGGGGGGCAGAGGGGGCGGCCGCCCCGGGCCCCCGCGTTGGAAGGGGCCCCCTGATGGCCTGGTTCCTTGTGCGTGCGTAATGTAACAGATCGATCGATTCTTAGGAAAGGGGAAAAGGTTACAGCGATTACTTCTCGGGTTGTCGCACCCGCAATCTTCTCGCCTTTATTCCATATCTTCCCCATTGGCAACAAATCAGCCCGAGACTCAGCCTTGTCAAGGTTGACAACGCCTCAGAGATATGTACGAGGCCGTCTAATTATGGTTTCCGGCTGCAGGGCGCGATTAGTGGAAGAAGGCATTGCAAGTTTCCAAAATCTCATCAACCTCTTCTTCAACGCAAATCCTTTCTTTTTATAGTATCGCCAGATCGTTCATTCATTCGCGAAGGTCATTCTCATACATATCACATTCTCAAACTCTGATTTCTTGTTTTGTCTGGGATTAGAAAGAGGAACTCTTCGTGACTGGTAAGCATCAGCAATATTTTGCAATTTTTAATTAGCAGTGTTTTTAATTTCTTGTACTATCATATGTTTGTGTGCTAGTAATTAGTAAGATTGTTAGTATCCATCTGGTAATGAGAATAAAAACAGGCATGTGAGTTGACCGAGTCCTCAAAAGGAGCATAGACGTTTTGTTATAGCAGACACGAATACTTCTACTGCTCGGAATTCAGAGGGACTAGCTTTAGTTACTGCTGAGGAACAACCTAACTAAAATTCTTAGGATGATAATATTGAGTAAGCACCAAACTGTTACTTATTCACCTAGTAATAAAGGTGTTTATTGACAAGAGCGACAACTTTTACTGTGAATGTTTATGACCCCAAAGTTTTTGAATAATTGAGATGACAAGGCAACAAACTATAGTGTATCGACTATTTATTTGCAACTGAAATAGAAAAAATTACTCTGTTTATGTGGCTTTAGGGCCCCTTCTGTTGTCTTGCCCCGGGCCCCTGAAATCTCAGGACCGGCCCTGCTAGCAGTAGCGCGGGTTTATACCCCTCTCTACTACTAAGTAAAAGGTAGGTGAAGTCCCCATATCCCCGGCCGAATCCCACCTCTCTCCCACACTCCCCCATTCCCCTTCCTTCCACCCGTGATTCGCATCCTCACCCACCGCCGCCGCCGATCTCACACCTCGGTGCCTTCCCCAAATTTGGTGACCTCCTCTCCCATCGCAGCCCCCTCCCCAGCCCCTCCTTCCTCCTTCCCCGCTACTGGAAGGAGAGGGAAACCAGCAGAACATCGTCCATGGCGGCGGCCAGATCCACCATGGATGCAGCCACTTGCACCTCCTCGCCAGGACAAGGCCTCCTGAGGACATGCGAGCACCATGGTCACGGGTCCTACGACAAGCAGTAGCAGGTCACCGGGCTTCATCTAGGCTTCGAGCGTCGGCTCCAACTTCGGCGGCCACCAGTGTGTTCCTCCTCCTACTCCTCTCTATCTCTCTCTTCCTCATTCAAATAATGTTCTCTTCTTTTGTAGCAGCAGTAGAGATGAGAGGTGCGGGAACGAGTTGGGTGGGGAGCCACCATCACCATGGACAACTTCATCCCCTCTAGGACCAGCAGCAGCCATGGTTGGAGAGGACGATGACGCCAAGCAGCAGCAACCATGGATGGAATTTATTTTTTAATTCCTAATTAGTTAGCAGTAGCGCGGGGCCCTGACCCACGCTACAGCTAGGTAGTAGTAGCGCGGGTGTCAACCACGCTACTACTATCAGAAGTAGCAGTAGTGAGGGTTATACACGCGCTAGTGCTACAAGTTAGCTGTGGCGCCGTATCAGTAGCGCTAGCGCCCGCGCTACTAATACACCCAAAACCCGCGCTACTGCTAGGCTTTTCCCTAGTAGTGTCTACTTGACTAGCTCGTTTATCAAAGATGGTTATGTTTCCTAACCATGGACATGTGTTGTCATTTGATGAATGGGATCACATCATTAGGAGAATGATGTGATGGACAAGACCCATTCTTTAGCTTAGCATTATGATCGTTACAGTTTCATTGGGACTCCTTTCTTCATGACATATACATGTTCCTCAGACTATGAGATTATGCAACTCCCGAATACCGGAGGAACACTTTGTGTGCTATCAAACGTCACAATGTAAAAGCGTGATTATAAAGATGCTCTACAGGTGTCTCCAAAGGTATTTGTTGGGTTGGCATAGATCGAGATTAGGATTTTTCACTCCGTGTTTCGGAGAGGTATCTCTGTGCCCTCTCGGTAATGCTCATCACTATAAGACTTGCAAGCAACGTTACTAATGAGTTAGTTGCCGGATGAAGTATTACGGAACGAGTAAAGAGACTTGCCGGTAACGAGATTCAACTAGGTATGATGATACCGACGATCGAATCTCGGGGAAGTAACATACCGATGACAAAGGGAACAACGTATGTTGTTATGCGATTTGACCAATAAAGATCTTCGTAGAATATGTAGGAGCCAATATGAGCATCCAGGTTCCGCTATTGGTTATTGACCGGAGATGTGTCTCGGTCATGTCTACATAGTTCTCGAATCCGTAGGGTCTGCACGCTTAACGTTCAATGACGATTTGTATTATGAGTTATGTGCTTTGATGACCGAAGATTGTTCGGAGTCCCGGATGATATCACGGACATGACGAGGAGTCTCGAAATGGTTGAGACATAAAGATTGATATATTGGACCATGTTATTCAGACACGGGAAGTGTTCCGGATAGTTTCGGATAAAAACGGAGTGTCGGAGGGGTTACCAGAACCCCCCGGGGGAACTAATGGGCCACCATGGGCCTTATTCGAGAGAGAGGAGGGCAGCCAGGGCAGGCCCCCCCTTAGTAGTCCGAATTAGACAATGGAAGGGGACGGCGCCCCCTTTCCTACTCCCTCTCCCTCTCCTTCCTTCCCCATATCTTCCTTGTGGAGGAATCCTACTAGGACTAGTAGTCCTGGTAGGACTCCCTCTCCTTGGGCGCGCCCCTAGGGCCGGCCGGCTTCCCCCTCCCTCCTTTATATACGGGGGCAGGGGGCACCCTAGAACACACAAGTTTCTCTTAACCGTGTGCGGTGCCCCCGTCCACAGTTACACACCTCGATCATACCATCATAGTGCTTAGGTGAAGCCCTGCGCCGGTAACATCATCATCACCGTCGCCACGCCATCGTGCTGATGGAACTCTCCCTCGACCTCAACTGGATCAAGAGTTCGTGGGACGTCATCGAGCTGAACGTACATGTGCTGAACGCGGAGGTGCCGTACGTTTGGTACTTGGATCGGTTGGATCGCGAACACTACAAGAAATCTGTTAATCCATGACGGATTTCTTGTGACGTTCACAAGAACCGTCATGAAAACCGTCACATATAAGCAAGATACGAATGGGCCTGAAAACAGTAGCCCCTATATGACAGACTTTGAGGGACCGTCACAAAAACTGTCATGGATCGACCAGCTGCGCCTAGTCGGGCCTAGCCTTTTTTTCTTCATATACCATTTGGACCGTCATGGATGGTTCTAGCTGATGTGCCATTTGTTTGGCCCACAGGTCAGTCGAATGTAAAGAAACCGAAACTGAGAGCGCGCGCGCGGTGAAAGAAAATTTTAAGTCGCCAGCGCGGGGTGTTGAAATTTTCGAGCCGGCCCATTTAACTGCAGAGTCCACGCCAGCCTAACCCTAATCACTCTTCTCCCAGGTCCTCGCCTACCAACCTTCAGCCGCCGCCACTCTACCTATCCTCCTCGTGCCACTCCACCGGCGTCGGCGCTGAACCACCCCGCGCCGCTTCACCGAAGCCGGCGCTGAACCACCCCACGCCGGGCCGCTCCCCACCATTCCCCTCCCCACCATTCCCCTCCCCTCACCATTCAGATCTCCATCAGTCCTACCCCTCGAGCCGAGGCGGCAGCGGTGGCAGCGGGACCAACGGCCGGACTTGGAAGTCCCCGAGGTCACCGGCGGCGGGGCCGTCAGCAGGATTTGGAAGTCCCCGAGGTCACCGGCGGCGGGCACGGATCCAGCTCCATCCGACGGAGAGCCCATGTGAGTAAGGAATCACCCATCTTGGTTGTTCATCGGGATTGAGAGCTTACATAGTTTCGTATTTGGGTTGGGGATCTGCAGGTCGGTTTCATGGGGATGGTTAGCTGCAAGGCGGAGCGGAACACATACGTGTCCTTCACGCTCGACGACGGCACCGACTGCATCGATTTCATCAGATGGTGAGTGAAGAGCACCGACGGCCCCGACGATGTTGGCTATTAGTACGACGGTGCAAGAAATCTAGTAATATGGGAATAAACCCACAGATTCTTAACCATCTCTGATTAGTTCAGTAATTGAGTTCCAGATGTGTTTTAAGATACAAGTTGCACGTGATTGAGACAGGTTTTCCAATTTACATGTTGCGCAAGATTCATCTCTCTTTCCATCCCTTTGTCTTGCCTTTGGTCTTCCTACGTCCAGGGGGATGGCTTGCTTGCTGTTCACTTCGTACATAATACTTGTTCTTCCCAGAATACTGTCAGACACCATACTCCATCTTATTTATTGATGATTTTTCGGGGTTCTCATGCTTGTTTATTCTGGATTTCTCTGTCAGAACTGCTTGTGTGTCCATCTGTGACAATGGCTGCTGGTCAGTTTGTCTATTTCTTGCCTTCCTTGCTCCCTAGTGATGTTCATTATACTATCTCTTAGGAACCTCAATTACTTATTTCTGTCTACTCTGAGGTATTTGTTCAGTTTCAATCTGAATCGCCTAACTTGGAGTGCAATCCGCATTGAGCTGGTATATCTCGAATGTATGCAACAGTATTTAACTACTAGATGTAAATGTAAAAAATGTTGATATAACTTCAAACATTTTAATTTTGGAAGACAATGATTACCCCAATGCAATTGGAGTTCAGTCAGTGTTTACTATTGCTCACTTGTTATACAGTGTACTGTCTATCTATGTTAGAACACTTGTTGGTTCCTTTAGGAATGGTAAATCTCACCATGGACTCATTGTTTGGGCAACAAAAAACACTTGTGTTTATTATTAGTAATCTTATGCCAATTGACAATTATTACTGAGCAAACAGAAGTGATGGCCGCATTGTGAAGAGCACCTTATATATGCGTCAGGTTTGGTCACCTCTGAATGTTCAGACAGTTGTGGTGGTGTATCCACATCAGATTTTTATTAAAACCTGAAGTAATATTGTATTTCTTTAATGTGGTCAATACTTTCATGTAGTCTGGAACATGATGAGTCACTATTGCGCATGTTTCAGTATGCCAAAGCTGAAAACATGTGTGGCACATCTTGCGAAAACTATCTTACTTTTGGTTGTGTCGTGTGTGCTATCTCTGCACCTGCACTTGCATGCTATTGGACAGCTTAATCTTATGCTAATAACTATGCATTATTACTATATGACATGTAAAGTTAATTTAAGATGACCGATCATTTGGCTAGCTCCACACATGTTACAGTGTTATACTCTGTCACCTAGCTAGCTTGTCATATCAGGGTAAATATTTTGGTTTGGCATGGCTATCATAAGCAGATGATGCTTTTGTAATCCTTTTTCTTTTCTATTGGTGGCGTGTCTAACATTGCCAATACCATGATGTGGTCTATGTTCATTCACAGTTCACCATGATGGCAGGGTGCGGCAACACGCTCCTTCAGGTTCTAGTATGTTCGTAATTTACCAATGTAAATGCTGAAATCTATTAATTCAGTGTACCATCGTTGTCTCATAGGTCCTGAACATGCTTAACTGGGAACTTAACTGGGAAGCTCAGAATGCTAATTCATGTCAATTGTAAACTAGCATCCCTTTGTGATTTATGAACTTTGAGGTATGAACTCTGAACTTTTTTCGACAGAGATAATTGTGTGCCTTGTATCTCATCTCATATAGAAGTGTGGGCGGAGATAATTATGTACCTTTTATGCCATGAAGGCTAATCAGTAAATGGGAGAATGCATGCTTTTTTTCTTCCAACATATTTTACTGTTCTTCACAATTCCTAGGTGTGGTTAATCTAGATGTGAAGGTTTGGTCTGAAAGCATTAGACTAAATTTGAACCATTAGGTTCATCTTTGTTCTAAGGAACGTGCTACGCGTTGGTCGGCAGATCTTTTAAAAAGATCCCTCGAGTAGCGATCTGTCAGATCTTTTTTTGTAACATAGGTCTTCTTGTATATTTTTTTTGCAGTAGAGGTCTTGTTGCAGAAAAAAATTGTGTCTCCCTTTTTTGCGACATAGGTTTTGTTGGGGAAGGGACTTTTGCAACACAAGTGATGTTGCAAAAAAAAAATCACAACAAAGATGTAGTTAGAATAGTGTGGTGTGCGAGCCACACATGGGACACGCGTCACGTGCCGGAGGCGACGGACGCCTGTGTTGGATCAGTAGGCTGTTTCCAAGCTTTTCCCTTGTTCTAAAGTGGTTAACTGAAGTTCTCTCATGCCCGTGAAAGAATTCTACTGTTAAAATAATGAGATCACTAGGTGGATCATTTAATTGCCTAAAATGGTTTTGCTTTTAAGTGTTTTTTATTTTACATGAAAAAAGCAAGTTTGATAGGAATTAACTTTAATTGGTGAAGAAACTATGCCTCCGGTATTACTTTTTCTGGTTTTCTAACTAGAAACTACAGTACATTGTATTGTATGAACCATCCTGTAGTGTATGAACCATACTGTATTGTATGAACCATCTGTTTTGATAGACCAAGCCCTATCAGTGTATATAAACTTGATTTTTTGTGGTACTTGATGAATAAGAAATGATGTCTCCATTCTTTGCTTAAAAATTGCTTGGAAAAGCAACTATATCATTACTCTCTAGATTCATTTGGGGGCTGGCTGTTATTACTTACTATAACTTTGTATATGTTTTGGATTCTATGCAGGTTGGCACTCAGCTGGAGATTGAAGTTTTTAGCAGGAATTACTTGGCCTCGAATAACTACCTGGAAGCATTAGTGGTGTAGTGTTGGAGATTAAATCCAGCTAGTAGTATATTTACTCGAAATTTTTAAAAATAATGCTTATAGTTCTTTCTAGATATGTGTGTGATGTTTTGATACAAATATTTGTTTTCAGAAATCAGTCTAGATTGTTGGAAGTTTGTATTTTCTTACGACCAGATGCTATTGTGTGAATGAATTTGTCTTGTTGCAAATTGGGTCGCATGAAAAATCACGCTGGACAAAAAATGGGCTAATGGTTGGACTAAAAGAATAGGTATTCTAATGGGTAGAACTGAAGTAAGTGGCTAATGGGTTGGACTGGACCAAAATTATTGGGCTAAAACCTTAATTGGGCTGGTTACTACATGGGCCATGTTGGCTGCCACGTCAGATCCACGTAGACGCCACCTCAGGTCCATGCTGCTACCAGGTCATGTAAATCTGTGACGGCTTAGTCTGTCATGGAATCTTGGGCCCGGCGGGCCTAGGGACAGATCTATGACGGCCAAAAACCGTCAAGGAGGGTACTGTGCCAAATTATGACGCGATATACATGACGGAAGTCCGTCATGTCTGCGCATCCACGACGGTTTTTCATTGATCCATGACAGCTTGGGACTGTCATCGATTAACAGGTTTCTTGTAGTGGAAGAAGGTCGACTACATCAACCGCGTTACTAAACGCTTCCGCTTTCGGTCTACGAGGGTACGTGGACACACTCTCCCCTCTCGTTGCTATGCATCTCCTAGATAGATCTTGCGTGATCGTAGGAATTTTTTTGAAATTATTGCGTTCCCCAAAAGTGGCATCCGAGCCAGGTCTATGCGTAGATGTTATATGCACGAGTAGAATACAATGAGTTGTGGGCGATAATAGTCATACTGCTTACCAGCAACGTCTTACTTTGATTTGGCAATATTGTTGGATGAAGCGGCCCAGACCGACATTACATGACCGCATTCATTAGACTTGTTCTACCGATGTGCTTCACACACAGGTGGCTAGTGGGTGTTTGTTTCTCCAACTTTAGTTGACTCAAGTTTGAATACGCCCGGTCCTTATTGAAGGTTAAAACAGCACACTTGACGAAAAATCATTGTGGTTTTGATGCGTAGGTAAGAACGGTTCTTGCTAAACCCGTAGCAGCCACGTAAAACTTGAAACAACAAAGTAGAGGACGTCTAACTTGTTTTTGCATGGCTTGTTGTGATGTGATATGGTCAAGACATGATGTGATATAATTTTTTGTATGAGATGATCATGTTTTGTAACAGAGTTATCGACAACTTGCAGGAGCCATATGGTTGTCGCTTTATTGTATGCAATGCAATCGCCATGTAATTGTTTTACTTTATCACTAAGGGGTAGCGATAGTCGTAGAAGCAATAGTTGGCGAGACAACAACGATGCTACGATGGAGATCAAGGTGTCGCACCGGTGACGATGGAGATCATGACGATGCTTCGGTGATGGAGATCATGAGCACAACATGATGATGGCCATATCATGTCACATATTTTGATTGCATGTGATGTTTATCTTTTATGCATCTTATTTTTCTTAGTATGGCGGTAGCATTATAAGATGATCCCTTACTAAATTTCAAGGTATAAGTGTTCTCCTTGAGTATGCACCGTTGCTACAGTTCGTCGTGCCGAGACACCACGTGATGATCGGGTGTGATAAGCTCTACGTTCACATACAATGGGTGCAAGCCAGTTTTGCACACGCAGAATACTCGGGTTAAACTTGACGAGCCTAGCATATGCAGATATGACCTCGGAACACTGAGACCGAAAGGTCGAGCGTGAATCATATAGTAGATATGATCAACATAGTGATGTTCACCATTGAAAGCTACTCCATCTCATGTGATGATCGGACATGGTTTAGTTGATTTGGATCAACGTGATCATTTAGATGACTAGAGGGATGTCAATCTAAGTGGGAGTTCTTAAGTAATATGATTAATTGAATTTTAATTTATCATGAACTTAGTCCTAATAGTATTTTGCATGTCTATGTTGTTGTCGATCAATGGCTCGTGCTACTGTTACTTTGAATTTTAATGCGTTCCTAGAGAAAGCTAAGTTGAAAGATGATGGCAGCAACTACATGGACTAGATCCATAACTTGAGGATAATCCTCATTGCTGCACAAAATAATTACGTCCTGGAAGCACCGCTAGGTGCTAGGCCTGCTGCAGACACTACTGACGACGTTAAGAACGTCTGGCAGAGCAAAGCTGGTGACTACTCGATAGTTCAGTGTGCCATGCTTTACGGCTTAGAATTGGGACTTCAAATATGTTTTGAACGTCATGGAGCATATGAGATGTTCCAAGAGTTGAAGTTAATATTTCAAGCAAATGCCCGAGTTGAGAGATATGAAGTCTCCAACAAGTTCTATTGCTGCAAAATGGATGAGTATAGTTCTGTCAGTGAACACATACTCAGAATGTCTGGGTACAATAACCACTTGACTCAACTGGGAGTTAATCTTCCTGATGATAGTGTCATTGATAGGGTTCTTCAATCACTGCCACCAAGCTATAAAGGCTTCGTGATGAACTATAATATGCAAGGGATGAACAAGACAATTCCTGAGCTCTTCGCAATGCTAAAGGCTGCGGAGGTAGAAATCAAGAAGGAGCATCAAGTGTTGATGGTCAACAAGACCACTAGTTTCAAGAAAAAGGGCAAAGGGAAGAAGGGGAACTTCAAGAAGAACGGCAAGAAAGTTGCTGCTCAGGAGGAGAAACCCAAGTCTGGGCCTAAGCCTGAAACCGGATGCTTCTACTGCAAAGGGACTGGTCACTGGAAGCGGAACTTCCCCAAGTATTTGGCGGATAAGAAGGATGGCAAGGTGAAAGGTATATTTGATATACATGTTATTGATGTGTACCTTACTAATGCTCGTAGTAGCGCCTGGGTAATTGATACTGGTTCTGTTGCTCATATTTGCAACTCAAAACAGGGGCTAAGGATTAAACGAAGATTGGCTAAGGACGAGGTGACGATGCGCGTGAGAAATGGTTCCAAGGTCGATGTGATCGCCGTCGGCACGCTACCTCTACATCTACCTTCGGGATAAGTTTTAGACCTAAATAATTGTTATTTGGTGCCAGCGTTGAGCATGAACATTATATCTGGATCTTGTTTGATGCGAGACGGTTATTCATTTAAATCGGAGAATAATTGTTGTTCTATTTATATGTGTAATATCTTTTATGGTCATGCACCCTTGCTGTGTGGTCTATTTTTGTTGAATCTCGATCGTGATGATACACATGTTCATAATATTGAAACCAAAAGATGCAAAGTTGATAATGATAGTGCAACTTATTTGTGGCACTGCCGTTTAGGTCATATCGGTATAAAACACACGAAGAAACTCCATGCTGATGGGCTTTTGGAATTACTTGATTATGAATCACTTGGTGCTTGTGAACCGTGCCACATGGGCAAGATGACTAAAACTCCGTTCTCCGAAACAACGGAGCGAGCAACAGACTTGTTGGAAATAATACATACTGATGTATGTGGTCTGATGAGTGTTGAGGCTCGCGACGGGTATCGTTATTTTCTGACCTTCACAGGTGATTTGAGCAGATATTGGTGTATCTACTTGATGAAACATAAGTCTGAAACATTTGAAAAGTTCAAAGAATTTCAGAGTGAAGTGGAAAATCATCGTGACAAGAAAATAAAGTTTCTACGATCTGATCGTGGAGGTGAATATTTGAGTTACGAGTTTGGTCTTCATTTGAAACAATGCGGAATAGTTTCTCAATTCACGCCACCTGGAACACCACAACGTAATGGTGTGTCCGAACGTCGTAATCGCACTTTATTAGATATGGTGCGATCTATGATGTCTCTTACTGATTTACCGCTATCATTTTGGGGTTATGCTTTAGATACGGCTGCATTCACTTTAAATAGGGCACCATCAAAATCCGTTGGGACGACGCTTTATGAACTGTGGTTTGGCAAGAAACCAAAGTTGTCGTATCTTAAAGTTTGGGGTTGCGATGCTTATGTGAAAAAACATCAACCTGATAAGCTCAAACCCAAATCGGAGAAGTGCGTCTTCATAGGATACCCAAAGGAAACTGTTGGGTACAGCTTCTATCGCGGATCCGAAGGCAAAATATTCGTTGCTAAGAATGGATCCTTTCTAGAGAAGGAATTTCTCTCGAAAGAAGTGAATGGGAGGAAAGTAGAACTTGATGAGGTAATTGTACCTTCTCCCGAATTGGAAAGTAGTTTATCACAGAAATCAGTTCCAGTGATTCCTACACCAATTAGTGAGGAAGCTAATGATGATGATCATGAAACTTCAGATCAAGTTACTAATTAAAGAACCTCGTAGGTCTTCCAGAGTACGGTCCGCACCAGAGTGGTACGGTAATCCTGTTCTGGAAGTCATGTTACTAGACCATGGTGAACCTACGAACTATGAGGAAGCAATGATAAGCCCGGATTCTGCGAAATGGCTTGAGGCTATGAAATCTGAGATGGGATCCATGTATGAGAACAAAGTGTGGACTTTGGTGGATTTGCCCGATGATCGGGAAGCCATAGAAAATAAATGGATCTTCAAGAAGAAGACCGACGCTACGGTAATGTTGCTGTCTACAAAGCTCGACTTGTTGCAAAAGGTTTTTGAAAAGTTCAAGGAGTTGACTACAATGAGACTTTCTCACCCGTAGTGATTCTTAAGTCTGTCCGAATCATGTTAGCAATTGCCGCATTTTATGGTTATGAAATTTGGCAAATGGATGTCAAAGCTGCATTCCTGAATGGATTTTTGGAAGAAAAGATGTATATGATGCAACCAGAAGGTTTTGTCGATCCAAAGGATGCTAACAAAGTGTGCAAGCTCCAGCGATTCATTTATGGACTGGTACAAGCCTGTCGGAGTTGGAATAAACGTTTTGATAGTGTGATCAAAGCATATGGTTTTATACAGACTTATGGAGAAGCTTGTATTTACAAGAAAGTGAGTGGGAGATCTGTAGCATTTCTAATATTATATGCGGATGACATATTGTTGATTGGAAATGATATAGAATTTCTGGATAGCATAAAGGGATACTTGAATAAAAGTTTTTCTATGAAAGACCTCGGTGAAGCTGCTTACATATTGGGCATCAAGATCTATAGAGATAGATCAAGACGCTTAATTGGACTTTCACAAAGCACATACCTTGATAAACTTTTGAAGAAGTTCAAAATGGATCAGTCAAAGAAAGGATTCTTGCCTGTGTTACAAGGTGTGAAGTTGAGTCAGACTCAATGCCCGACCACTGCAGAAGATAGAGAGAGAAAATGAAAGTCCTTCCCTATGCTTCAGCCATGGGTTCTATCATGTATGCAATGCTGTGTACCAGATCTGATGTGTGCCTTGCTATAAGTATAGTAGGGAGGTACCAAAGTAATCCCGGAGTGGAGCACTGGACAGCGGTCAAGAACATCCTGAAATACGGACATGACGAGGAGTCTTGAAATGGTCGAGACATAAAGATTGATATATTGGACCATGTTATTCGGACACCGGAAGTGTTCCGGATAGTTTCGGATAAAAACGGAGTGCCGGAGGTGTTACCAGAACCCCCCGGGGGAACTAATGGGCCACCATGGGCCTTATTGGAGAGAGAGAAGGGCAGCCACGGCAGCCCCCCCCCTTAGCAGTCCGAATTGGACAAGGGAAGGGGGGCGGCGCCCCCTTTCCTACTCCCTCTCCCTCTCCTTCCTTCCCCCTCTCTTCCTTGTGGAGGAATCCTACTAGGACTAGTAGTCCTAGTAGGACTCCCTCTCCTTGGGCGCGCCCCTACGGCCGGCCGGCCTCCCCCTCCCTCCTTTATATACGGGGCAGGGGGCACCCTAGAACACACAAGTTTCTCTTAACCGTGTGCGGTGCCCCCCTCCACGGTTACACACCTCGATCATACCAT
Source organism: Aegilops tauschii subsp. strangulata (assembly GCF_002575655.3). Lineage (NCBI taxonomy): Eukaryota > Viridiplantae > Streptophyta > Magnoliopsida > Poales > Poaceae > Aegilops > Aegilops tauschii. The sequence goes on along the minus strand of NC_053041.3, from coordinate 638,705,096 downwards.
CGTAGTGCTTAGGCGAAGCCCTGTGCCGATAACATCATCATCACCGTCGCCACGGCGTCATGCTGACGGAACTCTCCCACGACCTCAACTGGATCAAGAGTTCGTGGGACGTCATCGAGCTGAACGTGTGCTAAACGCGGAGGTGCCGTACGTTCGGTACTTGGATCGGTTGGATCGCAAAGAATTTCGACTACATCAACCGCATTACTAAACGCTTCCGCTTTCGGTCTACGAGGGTACATGGACACACTCTCCCCTCTCGTTGCTATGCATCTCCTAGATAGATCTTGCGTGATCGTAGGAAATTTTTTGAAATTATTGCGTTCCCCAACACCGTGCTACTACTATAAGTTAGCTGTAGTGTCGTACCCGCGCTACTACTAGCTATTTAACCCGCGCTACTAGTAGGCTTTTCCCTAGTAGTGTATATGTTACGCTGTGTTTGGATGTCTGTATTCAAGACCTATGTATTGTACTGGTTTCAATTCCATTTCAACTAGGAAACTGTAATGAACATAATCAAATTCAGTTGTTTGGATGTGAACTGAATTGGCTCACGGAATCCTACTGAGGTTTCAATACGGAATCATGTTTGGATGTCAAACTATGGAACTGCGTGGCAACATTAGTATATGCATCAAAACAGAAGTTGTATAAATATGTGACTACAATTGGATGATTATATAGCAACAAAAAATTATCAAATATTCTAGAATAGTGGAGGAAGAAGAGGAGCCGTGTTTGATACAGGAAGAAGGGGAGCCGTCTTGGTATCCGGCGGTAGCTAGCTGGGCAGAGGAGGACCAGGAAGAAGGGGATCCATGTATCAGCCCCCGTGGGAGAGGAGATGGGCTCCGGTAGTGGGTCACCGCAGTGTCGGGGACGAAGGGAAGGGCCGGCACCGGAGGGGACTGCAGCCGCAACCATCAGAGGTCAGATGGGATCTGGCCGCGGCGAGCATGGCGGGAGACAACGGGAAGGGGCGCCGGAGGAGGGGACGGATTGGTGGCAGAGGAAAAAGGGAACAGGAGGGCATCGATCTGCGGGGCGCCATCATCTTCGATCTTCGTGGGCGCCGCCATCTTCGATCTGCCTATGTACCGCCGTCCTCTATCTCAAGGTGGAGGGACGAAGGGACAGAAGAGAGGCCCGAACCATTTTCTTTTGCAGGCTTGAGCCAATTCGGCTGAAATCGTAGGTGCAGCCCTCCGAATTGTCGCAAGGAGTGGGCGCGCGCGAGCGAAAACTGCTGCGTATTTGTTACCGTTTCGGTCTGCTATTTCAGAGTACACCCAAACACCTGAATTGGAGCAGCCCAATACCAAATCCAATATAGAGAGCCCAATACAAACATCCAAACGCAGCATTAAAGAAATGTTAATAATTAATTTAAAAAAATAAAATTGTATATATAAAATGTTCCTGGTGTACAAAGAAATGTACAATGTGTATGAAAAAAACTAGACATCAAAAAATATAATTTTGCGAAAATGTTAATCATGTACCACATTTGGAAAAGGATGACACCAAAAGAAAACAAAAGCAAAAAAACCTAGTAAAAATAGAGGAAGAAAAAGGAAAACAAAGGAAGAAATGAAAAAAAAACAAAGAAAACGATGAAAAAACAAACAAAATCTGAAACTGAAAAAGCTCAGTGAAGAAACAAAAGAAAATGAAGCAAAACAAAAAGGAAAAAAGTTAATAAAAAAACATCAGCGACCTAAGCTATTGGGTCGGCTTAATATGCTTGTGCCTTCATCCAGATGTGTGTATACTCGCTGTAAGCGAGATATAGCTGGTTAGTGGTGACGGGAGCTCCTCGGTGGCACCTTAAGCGCCACTTAGAGGGACGGGCACTCACGCACCCTCCTCATGGGCCGGCCCATTAGAACATGGTTAGTAGTACACCCATCCGTTGGCTATATGAACGTTACCACGTCATCTATAACCAGACTTATTGCCAGCAAGTATAATAGCTGCATGTAAAAATATAATACTTTGTTGATACATGGCCCAACTCACTCTCCACAAAGTGTCTGGAAGTGCGTGCTACAGTGTGTTGTTAATAAGGCCCGCTTCTCGTCTCTCTCCTTCAACTCGTAAAAATATAATATTTATAGTCTTACAGCTCGCCTATATCATCATATTGTACTTCCTCTTAGAAGGTGCGATCGATAGCTTCCCCCCGGTCGCTCGATCGTATTTGACCAGTCGCAGTTGAATTTGAAAACAAAATCAAAAAAGAGAATAAAAAATGAAAACAGTAGTGACGTTTGAAATCCACATATTAAAAAAAGATCACAAACTACAAAAAAAAGTTCACAAATTTGAAAACAAATCATCGAATTTTAAAAACAACTTCACAAAAATTGAAAAGAAAGTTCATCCATATTTTCAAAAAATCATTAATTTTGAAAATCAATAGAATTTGATAATAGTTCTTCGAATTTGAAAAACAATTCAACAATTTTGGAAAAAAAAATCATCAAATTTGTAACGAAAACATCAATATTAAACAAAGGTTTATCTAATTTAAATAAGAGTATATTATTTTTTAGAAAAATCATCGATATGAAAAAATTCCACGCATTTAAAAAATAAAAAAATAAACATAAAAATAACTAAATGTAGAGAACCAAAGTGAAAACACAGAAAAAAATACAGAAATGACAATTTGCCTGCCCGTTACTAGACCTAGTGTACATGGGGTGTGTGCGCCATGTAACATTAGGCCTATAATGAGTGCCATGGGGCGCTGTTTAAGATTTGTCATGGTGATCGGGACCTCTAACAGGGGCCTTCTACGCTGGTTTGCGTTTCGAGCGCCCACGCTCTCTCAATGGTGGTGCCGGTGAATGAAGAAGTGGGTGGACATCAAAGAAGGATGGAATTTGGTGGAGATCCTTCTCTGGTGGCGTCTGGCTGCCTTCTTGTTCCTCTAACTGGCTCCTCCCCTTCACCGAAGTTGTTTGGATTGGTAACGGGGTGGCGGCGACGGCTTGTACAAGCTCTACCAGACGTCGTCTTCCCCTCTAGTGCTCCAAATGACAACAAGCTCATAAGTAAAGTTGCTCCAAATGGTTTCCATGACTAGGGCATTGATTTATTTCCTTCCAAATGTGTTCAGACCTGCACATGAAGGAGGAAACCTGGTTTTCTTCACTCTCGGAGGATTGTCATTATTAAATGGCTAGAACCGATAAAAACCCTATGGAAACCAGTTAAATACCGACATAAAACCGATAAAAGATCGAACCATCAGCGCAAGGTGTTGTTGTTCCGGAACTGGAGCAAGTTTTGCTGGAAGCACCACAAGGCTCAGGACGACACCCTCGTCTTATGGCCTAGAGCTTCAAGGTGAAGATCTACAACGCTAGCACCTCCACTGCTAGGCCCTATCACTACTCTACCTAGTGCTAGGCGGCCAGATTTGCTGCTGAACTATGTATGTTGAAGTGTCGGATGCACGTGAAATGATGAACTTCTAGTAGCAGTATACTAGTGTATATTTCGATCGGGGATGAAACTCTTGATGTTACTATGTTGTGCAGAGTCATGGGATGCCACTATTATCTGGAAACTTGTTATTCTAATGAGGGGTTTCACCCCCTAATATTACTAGGTTACCCCATAATTAGTGTCATCTTCAAAATCATATTGTGGCCTTCAAGTCATGTTGTTTTGTAGTTGTTAGTGTGCTCTTTAGGGGTGATGTGTTACATTGAGGTGGTAACATCATCATATTTGAAGAGCAGAACATCCCATTGCACACAAACAAACACTTGTGGTTTGCATATGCTCACCCTCAAACCATAGGTATAGGTAACCAAACAGTAGACATGAATTTCAACAACGATACAATGCAGAATACGAAACACACTGCACAACTTCTTCCAGGCCGTGTTCCAACCCTCCGTTGGGCCACGTGTGCAAGAAGTCCAAAAACAGATCGAGAAACCAAACATTCCGCGGGAGGACCAATGGGCTCAAAAGGAGGTGCTAAGAAGCTTGCCACGCTGGCGAGTAGATCGAACGGGGGTGTAAGGCCAGGGTTGCTAGTGTGCGGTACGGCTACCCTGGAGTGCTCACAGACACGACATGCCCCTGGTTGGCGTATGTGAGGCAAGGCAAGGATGCCGGCGCAGTAAAGATCAAGAAATTTTATCAAATAAACAAATTTAGGACTGTATTTCCGAAACTTTTGTAATAAACAAACTAGCGAAAAGGCCCGTGCGTTGCAACGGGAGAAAAAAATTCTCTCATATCTCTAACTGGGTCAGTTGGACAAACTATGTGTGTGGCCGGTTGGCAGGTCATGAGATCGAATCCTCCCATCGGTAATTTTATTTTTTGCTAGCTCTCCGGACCTGGGCCACAGTGCGCCGCAAGAAGAGTTTCTTCCATTGGGCCAAAACAGGTGACAAGTAACGAAACCAAATAGCGACAAGAAATTAACTGAAGCAGGACCAAATGAAGCGGGACGAAACCAAGAATACCATTTTCCTTTAATAGTAGGTATAGATATAGATATGTCAAGAAATCATTCTAAGGAAAAGGCTTCTGATTGTAGCAGTAAAGGTTGTGGCCGTGGGTGACACCGAGAATGTGGCAGTAGCGCTTGTAAAATCCAATCCGGTCAGCAACACGATTATCATGCCCATGCCCACACTCCTCCCAGCCGTTGACGATGTTGGTTCTCACGCCGTACCCAGGCACTCGCCCTGCGGCCTGGTCGGCCACTGAAGGATTCCAATGACCCGTTATCACCGTGTGGCTCGATGGCTTGGGTGGCTGTGTTAGAATACAACTTGTAATCCTAATAGGATTAGGACTCCTACTTGGTTTGTAATAGGGCTAGGTCAGATGCGGCTTGCCTTTTATATATACCTCTTGTACTGACACAATATTGCATCGACAATTATTTAATACAATTCTACGTAGTATCAGACTTACGATCCTAGAGTATGTTATCAATTTAGGTCTTCGATCGATGACTTCCGCCTCTGTTCCGATTGGAACGATTGCATCTGGCGCCGCCGCCGCCGGACCGATCGTCGCTGAATCCATCTCCTCTGCCCCGCTGCAGGCAACGCCATGCATGCCGCAGCATGGCCACGGGCTGCACGCTCCTGCCTCGTTAGCACATGGCTACGGGCTGCATGCTGCTGTACCGTTCCAGATGGCTGGCTTTACCCCACCGCCCGTGCATGGCTACAGGCCACACGTCTACGGCGTCATGCAACACGACGCGTCGCCCGTAGGAGTCGTAGCTGGGCACTACTCTGTGTCATCTATGGGGCACTACGCGGCCGCGCCTGTGACTTCGTCCAGTACATCGTCCGCGGCTCTCTGCAACACACCTGCGGCGCCATACAGTACACCGGCGATCTACGGCGGCTACCAGGCGGCTCCTCCGATCTCATCGTACTATGATGCTCCTGCTTCGCCCCCGGCTTCATCAACTGCACCACCACCGCCGCCCGGATGGCGCCCATCTCCTGATCCATGGACAGGGCTAGTCCAGGCGTGGCCTATGCCCTGGTCCGCCCCTACGCCATATGGTGCCCCGCCCGCCTATACCGGTGGCTGGCAGCCCGGTGCTCGCCCTCACACCGGCGCGTCCATCCTCGCGCCCCGACAGCCGACGGCCGCGTACCACGCTGCTCCCTCCTCCGCGCCATCGATCTACAACACCAGTCCTTATGCATCCCATGGCGCTCCATCGCCCCCCTGCATGCAGCAGTACAATGATGGTGTCTCTCTCTTTACGCCGATGTCGGCCCTACTGCCGACGCCACCACACCCGCAAGCACCCATGACTACACCGGCCTCTACTTCGGCTCCGAGCTGGGACCAAGCTGCTTTTCTACAAGCCATGAACAACTTTGCTGCACAAGGGAACTCAGGTACGGATTGGATTTTTGATTCTGGTGCTTCTCATCATATGTCTGCATCGAGTAATTTGCTTTCTTCTTGCACACCTTCGTCTTTTCCCTTTATTACTCTCGGTGATGGATCTTCTATTCCTATTTACTATGTCGGTCAGGCTCAAATCCAATCCCCAACTAAGCCTTTGCTTCTTCATGATGTTCTTGTAGCTCCTGCCCTTATTAAAAATCTGATTTATATTCGCCAAATCACCACTGATAATCTTGTTTCTGTTGAGTTTGACCCCTTTGGTTTGTCTATGAAAGACTACCAGACCAAGGTCGAGATCGCTCGATTCAATAGCTCTGGTGATTTATATTCTCTCCATGGTGTTCGGGCCGCTTCTCCTCCAACATCTATGGTGGCCTCTGTTGATCTGTGGCACCGACGTCTCGGCCATCCCAACAAAAATGTGTTATACGCACTTCTTAGTGAATTTTCAATACCTCGTAATAGAAACTCTCATAATTCTTCTATGTGTCAGTCATGTCAATTGGGCAAACATGTTCGCCTTCCCTTTAGTTCCTCTCAATCCTCTAGTACTTTTCCTTTTGAATTACTTCATTGTGATCTCTGGACATCACCAATAGAAAGTGTATCTGGTTTTAAGTATTATCTTGTGATTCTTGATGATTTTACTCATTATGTTTGGACTTTTCCTTTACGCAACAAATCTGATGTTCATAATATATTCATTAACTTTCAGTGCTATGTCTCGGTCCACTTTTTCCTCCCTATAAGATTCATCCAATGTGATAATGGTCGTGAATTTGACAACTTTAAAAATCGAAATTTCTTTCTACAATATGGAATTCTCTTGCGTTTCTCATGTCCTTATACCTCCCCTCAAAACGGCAAAGCCGAGCGTTCTCTTCGTACTCTTAATGACATCATTCGCACTCTGCTTGTTCACTCTTCTCTGCCTCCTACGTTCTGGGCTGAGGCCCTCCACATGGCCACATATTTACTCAATATTCGTCCATCTAAAGTTAACCCACAAACTACTCCTTACTTCTCTTTATTTCTCTCTCATCCAAATTACTCCGACGTTCGCGTCTTCAGTTGTCTTTGTTTCCCAAACTCCTACTCCACTTCTCCTAAAAACTTTCCCCGCACTCTATCCCGTGTGTCCATCTAGGTTTTTCCGACGAGCACAAGGGTTATCGTTGTCTAGATCTTGTTAGTGGTCGTGTTCATGTGTCTCGTCATGTAACATTCATTGAAAATAGTTTTCCCTTTTCCGAGCGTCAACAATTAGATCCCAACTCACCCACGGCGCCCACTAGTCCCTCTCGTCGCAATCATCTTCCCTTCTTTCACCCGCCGACCTATCCAGCGAAACCAGCCGCAGTAGCAGATCCTGCCGCCACCACTTATGTCATCACCTCTGTCCCGGTAGAGGAAAACACATTACACTCTGACGCGGCAGACCTCCTGTTGCCGCAGTCTTCACCGCCATCTCCCGCATCCGCTTCCTCCGCTGCGCCGGACGCGTCCACCACATCTTCCCCCACCCCTCCTGCTCATGCTATTCCCGTTCCACCTCCTACTAACGATCATACCATGCGCACACGTGCCAAGTCCGGGTTTCGTTTACCTGCAAAAGATCGTCTCAATCTTCATGCATCTTTATCTCCTTCCTCTCTACCCAAATCTTACAAATCAGCTCTCCTATATCCTAATTGGGCGGCCGCTATGAAAGATGAATATGATGCCCTTCTACAGAATAACACGTGGGAGTTAGTTCCTCGTCCTTCCAATACAAATATCGTTTCGGGCAAATGGATTTTTCGCCATAAATTTAATTCTGATGGGAATCTTGCATGTTATAAGGCTCGATGGGTATGCCGTGGTTACTCTCAGCAACGCGGCATCGATTATGGTGAGACTTTCTCTCTAGTTGTCAAGCCCAGCACTATTCGCACTGTCCTTAGCATCGCCGTCTCTTCTTCCTGGCCAATTCATCAACTAGATGTCAAAAATCCTTTTCTTCATGGCTCTCTTCAAGAAACAGTCTATTGTCAACAACCTCTTGGCTTCGAACATTCCTCCTATCCTAATCATGTGTGTCTTTTTCAAAAATCTCTTTATGGTCTTAAACAAGCACCATGTGCCTGGTTTCAACGCTTTTCTACTTATGCTCAAACCATCGGTTTTACCCATTCCCGTTCTGACACTTCTCTCTTCACCTTTCATCACAACACCAACACTGCTTACCTTTTTTTATATGTTGATGATATTATCCCCACAGCTTCTTCACAATAATTTTTAGATCATATTATCTCTCTTCTTCGCCACGAATTTTCTATGATAGATTTAGGTCTTCTTCACCACTTCTTAGGTATTGTTGTTATCCGTGACTCCTCTGATCTTTTTTTTGTCTCAACGGCAGTACACTCTGGATCTTCTTTCTCGTGCTGGTATGCTTGATTGTCAAACTTCTCGTACCCCTGTTGATACAGGTTCCAAACTCTCTGCCGACGGTGATCCTTTCTCTGATCCTTCTCTTTGTCGTAGTCTTACCGGTGCACTTCAATATCTCACTCTCACTCGTCCTGAAATTTCTTTTGCTGTTCAACAAGCTTGTTTATACATGCATGATCCTCGTATTTCACACTACAATCATGTCAAACGTATTCTTCGATATCTCAAAGACACACTAGACTTAGGTCTTCATATCAACAAATCCTCTCCCACCTCGTTGATAGCTTACTCTGATGCAGACTGGGCTGGTTGTCCAGATACTCGTAGGTCCACATCCGGATTTTGTGTTTTTCTTGGTAACAATTTGGTTTCTTGGTCTTCAAAAAGGCAGGTTACGGTCTCCCGCTCGTCTGCTGAAACTGAGTACCGCGTTGTGGCTCATGCGGTTGCTGATACGGTTTGGTTGCGTCAGTTGCTGTCGGAGCTGCACCGTCCTGTTGAGCAAGCTACCATTGTTTACTGTGATAATATTTGAGCTGTCTACATGTCAGGGAATCCGGTTCAACACCGTCGCACCAAGCATATTGAGATCGACATTCATTTTGTTCGAGAGAAGGTGGCTCTCGGTCAAGTTCGCGTTCTCCACGTGCCTACTTCTGCTCAGTTCACTGATATCTTTACTAAAGGCCTGGCGACTACTCCGTTTTTCAAGACATTCGTTTCAGTCTCAACGTCATCGAGCCTACCGTTGACACTGCGGGGATGTTAGAATACAACTTCTAATAGGATTAGGACTCCTACTCGGTTTGTAATAGGGCTAGGTCAGGTAAGGCTTGGCTCTTATATATACCTTTTGTACTGGCACAATATTGCATCGACAATTATTCAATACAATTCTACAGGCTGCACTGTCATCCAGAACAGCATCGCAGTCTTGAATGGCACGCTTGCGTCCGTGGCCACCAAGTCTGGGTTGCCTAGTAGGTCAACCCCAATGGCCCGGCCCGCCGGCCCGTAATTATAGTTGTGAGAGAGCTGGATGGGCCCTCGACCGTAGTAGCGCCTCCCAGGGGCGCACGACCACTATGTGCTTGGGATGCAGTAGTCGGAGGTGACACGCTCTCACTTGAAGCAGTAGTCCCATGCATAGGGCCCGTTTGGAGCTGTGTCCCACCCGACGGTTGTTTCATGTGAGGTCTGCGCGAGGAAGGCAGCCACCTTGCGTTTCCGGGTGGCGGTGTCGCCCGTCGTATCGAAACCCCGAAAGGCAGCGGCGGTCGCCAGGACAGCATCGTAGGTATAGAAACCCTTGGCCTGGCACGCCCTGTTGTTGCGGTGCAGCAGCATCTGGTCGAACAGGGAGCGAGAGACAATGGAGGACACGCTGCCGCGATCGAAGATGTTGGGCGTGCGGCCGCCGCAGCCAGAACACTGGCTCTGGCAGCCGTCCCTGCAATACTCCGATGTGGAACCGCACCAACCGTAGCGGCTGCAGCAGAGGCAGTTGGGGCAGGTCGCCCCGTCGGCCTGCGGGCCACACTGTGCGGCGCGAGCGCAGGCGATGGCCATGGCCGCCGTGGCTAGCATGGACACCACCGCGAGCGCTCTTATCATGGGAGAAGCACACAGCTCGGTTTGCCGCTGGCTGGTGCAAGTGTGTGTGTACGTGAGGAGTGTCACGCTTTTATACATGTGTCACGCCATGCTTGCGCTGCAAGAACTATCTCTCTTGGGAAGGTGAGAATACCACCACAAAGGGTCGGTGTGTTCTTGTCAAATCAGTGCCCACCTCGCAGGTGATCTTTCACGCCACTTCCCTCATCATCCCGCTCGGCACGCTTGCTAGCATCAACAAGATCGAGAGGGCATTCCTCTGGTCCGGGACGGACAAGACGACCGGAGCCAAGTGCAAGGTCAATTGGGAGACGGTGAGCCGCTCCAAGGATCTAGAGGGCCTTGGTGTGCTTCATCTTGGGAAATTTTCCCGTGCTCTAAGATTAGGATGGCCTTGGTATGAGTGGAATGACTCCCATCGAATGTGGGTGGGAATTTGCATTCCCTGTGACGAGGACGACATGGACCTCTTCTATGCTTCGACCACTATCACTATTGGCAATGGGGCTATTGCGCCTTTTTGGGACTCCCCTTGGTTATTTGGTAGGAAACCAAAAGATGTGGCTCCACTCATCTTTGAGTGCTCTACGAGGAAAAATTGGAAGATGCGCGAAGCCTTACTCGAGGGTGCATGGATTGGCAAAGTCAGAGTTTCGACCTCCTTTACACTCGAGCATATCCGTCAATTATCCATCTTCGGCCCTTGCTCCGGAATGTTCATCTCCAGGAGGATAGGGTGCATTCCATTGCATGGAAGCACACAACGAATGGTGAATACACCACAACCTCAGCGTATAGGGTGCAATTCTTGGACATTGCGCGCACAGAGATAATAAAACCATTTGGAAGGTTTGGGCACCCCCAAAAATCAAGTTTTTTGCTTGGCTAGCAATTCAAAGTCGTGCTTGGACCGCCGACCGATTGGCTAAGCGAGGTTGGGACAAATTGTGGACTTTGCCCACTATGCAAGAGGGAGTAAGAATCTGTGGCCCACATCTTCTACAAGTGCCGATACACGTTGAGGCTCTGGGAAATGCTGAAAGTATGGCTACGATTGGATACCATGGATATTACTACTTGGCCGGGGCAACGATCGATCAAGGATTGGTGGACAAGCATGTCTAGCGCAACGACGGTGCATAGGAAAGTTATGGCCTCCCTCACAATGCTTGTTAAATGGACTATATGGAATGAGAGAAACGCGAGGATTTTCCGCAATAAGTTCAAGCCACCCAACATCATATTTATCAACATAAAGAACGAGGCTAAACATTGGGTCACCGCCACGGCAAAAAAAATGTGGGTCTTTTGATGCGGGGAGAGTAATGACCATGATGTAATATTTCTTAAAAAAAATCACAATGAGCTGCAAACTTTTGTCCGTTTTCTTCTTAATTAATGGTGAGGCAAAGTTTTTGCCTTTGTTTCAAAAAAAAAGGAACTATGCAGCAGATTTGTCCCTTCATGGCCGATCAAACCTGGCGGCTCCGATCTGGCCGAGGGGTGACGTGCTCGAGAGCGTGTATTTGTAATTTTGTATGCATCCATGTGGAATTTACGTTGACAGAAAATTAGATAGATGACGCACGGACGTCCATGGAATATACTATCTATAGCCAAAGAGACAATTTGTTTGTAGCGGTAGCTAGCGAAGTGTTACTCACACATTTGTAATCCATATTTTTCACATAATTGTATGCCTGAATTTCAATCGAATCCTATAAACACGTGCCCAATTAAACTTTTTGTACAGTTATTTTTTCGAAAGTGAACACCCCAATCCAATCAATAGTCTTACTTTAGTCAAACTAGTAATTTTTTTGGGGGTGACCTAGTCGAGCTAGTCAGGTTGGTTTTTTTTATGAACTTTAGTCTACGTTCTTTCAGCAAAAAAGAAAAAAAAGAAAAAAATAGTCTGGTTTTTCTTTTTTTGCCACAAATCTGATATCTTGTTGGGCCTCCCCGTTGGGTACTAGCATGCGCCTTGGTTATGCTACACTCAGTAGGGTCACTGAGATGTGTCAGTCACACATACTTACAAAATATGTGGAGTATTGTTCATGTATGTAGTCATGTTGAGAAGACCTTACTAATACAGTTTATGGAAGAAAAACAAATAATTTTAATCTACATTATAACTATTATTATGTCGGATCTATTTTTAGTTTGTTCAAATTTTAGACAAGGTTCCAAAGACTTGATCTTAGCCGGGAAATAACCGACGTTAATTTTGTAGAGGGAATTTTCGAACCTGATTCATATTTTAAATTTTATCTATTTTATATAGGGAAGTCAGCTTAAAACTCCAAACTCTTTGGTTTGTCTAAGAATCAATACTCAACTCTAAAACCGGCTAAGAATCAACCCCGAACTCTGAAAACCAGCTCCTCCTCCCTATTTAGGCTATAGCAGGCCGAGTTTTGACCCCGTTGACCGTCCAATCAGCATCGACGTCAACACATGGACTAAAATAGGACCCCAAAAATGAAATTTTGGGATATTTTAAAATGTATTTGGCCAAAACTTTTGAAACTTAGCCAAAATGATTGGCATATTAGTATTGAGTTTACAAAATAATTTCAACTTTTTCGAGATTCTTTTATTTTTAGGAAAAATAGCGCAAAAATTCATAACATTATCAGTATCCATATTTTTCTGATACTTCCAACTTTTGGAAAAAAAAATGGCCAAAAAGGGCCTGAAATTGTAATATTTTAACATATGTTCGGCACAAATATTTGAACCTTTCCCGCAATGATCATTATAGAGAGTTTACATAATAATAATATTTTCTAAATAATTTTTTGTTAGGGACAATTGACAAAAGGAGATTGAAATTGTTTGCGTCAACCTCCAGCCCAACACTCTTCTTTGGTAAAATCACGCGTGTATCGTTCCAGATTTTTTGGTTTTCTTGAAAATTCTTTTTTTTCTAAAACCTAAAACACTAGAAAACAGCGACAAACACTCTCGTGCTTTGTTAATATGTAGTCCATAAAGTGATAAAACAATGTATATTTGATTCAAAACAAAATTTTAATGTTGACATGAAAACAATAATACTTCAAGCATACTAACAAATCAATCATGTCTTCTTAAAATAACATGGCCAAAGAAAGCTATCCCTACAAAATCATATAGTCTGGTTATGCTCTATCTTCATCACACAAAATATTTAAATCATGCACAACCCCAATGACAAGCCAAGCAATTGTTTCATACTTTTGATGTTCTCAAACTTTTTCAACTTTCACGCGATACATGAGCATGAGCCATGGATATAGCACTATAGGTGGAATAGAATGGTGGTTGTGGAGAAGACAAAAAGGAGAAGATAGTCTCACATCAACTAGGCGTATCAACGGGCTATGGAGATGCCCATCAATAGATATCAATGTGAGTGAGTAGGGATTGCCATGCAACGGATGCACTAGAGCTATAAGTGTATGAAAGCTCAAAAATAAACTAAGTGGGTATGCATCCAACTCGCTTGCTCACGAAGACCTACGGCATTTTGAGGAAGCCCATCATTGGAATATACAAGCCAAGTTCTATAATGAAAGATTCCCACTAGTATATGAAAGTGACAACATAGGAGACTCTCTATCATGAAGATCATGGTGCTACTTTGAAGCACAAGTGTGGTAAAAGGATAGTAGCATTGCCCCTTCTCTCTTTTTCTCTCATTTTTTTTGGGGCCTTCTCTTTTTTATGGCCTCTTTTTTCTCTTTTTTTTAATTTTTCATCCAGAGTCTCATCCTGACTTGTGGGGGAATCATAGTCTCCATCATCTTTTCCTCACATGGGACAATGATCGAATAATGATGACCATCACACTTTTATTTACTTACAACTCGATACTTAGAACAAAATATGACTCTATATGAATGCCTCCGGCGGTGTACCGGGATGTGCAATGAATCAAGAGTGACATGTATGAAAGAATTATGAAGGTGGCTTTGCCAAAAATACGATGTCAACTACATGATCATGCAAAGCAATATGACAATGATGAAGCGTGTCATAATAAACGGAACGGTGGAAAGTTGCATGGCAATATATCTTGGAATGGCTATGGAAATCCCATAATAGGTAGGTATGGTGGCTGTTTTGAGGAAGGTATATGGGGGGTGTATGGTACCGGCGAAAGTTGCGCGGCACAAGAGAGGCTAGCAATGGTGGAAGGGTGAGAGTGTGTATAATCCATGGACTCAACATTAGTCATAAAGAACTCACATACTTATTGCAAAAATCTATTAGTTATCAAAAAGAAGTACTACGCGCATGCTCCTAGGGGGATAGATTGGTAGGAGAAGACCATCACTCGTCCCCGACCGCCACTCATAAGGAAGACAATCAAAAAATAAATCATGCTCCGACTTCATCACATAATGGTTCATCATACGTGCATGCTACAGGAATCACAAACTTTAACACAAGTATCTCTCAAATTCACAACTATTCAACTAGCATGACTCTAATATCACCATCTTCATATCTCAAAACAATCATAAGGAATCAAACTTCTCATAGTATTCAATGCACTTTATATGAAAGTTTTTATTATATCCCTCTTGGATACCCATCATATTAGGACTAGTTCTATAACCCAAGCAAATTACCATGGTGTTTAAGACTCTCAAAATAATATAAATGAAGCATGAGAGTTCACCTATTTCTTCAAAATAAAACCACCGCCGTGCTCTAAAAAGATATAAGTGAAGCACTAGAGCAAATGACAAACTACTCCAAAAGATATAAGTGAAGATCAATGAGTAGTCGAATAATTGTGCAACTATGTGAAGACGCTCTGACATTTAAGAATTTAAGATCTTGGGATATTATTCAAACAGCAATCAAAACAAAATAAAATAAATTGACGCTCCAAGCAAAACACATACCATGTGGTGAACAAAAATATAGCTCCAAGTAAAGTTACCGATAGACGAAGACGAAAGAGGGGATGCCATCCGGGGCATCCCCAAGCTTAGGCTCTTGGTTGTCCTTGAATATTACCTTGGGGTGCCTTGGGCATCCCCAAGCTTAGGCTCTTGCCACTCCTTATTCCATAGTCCATCGAATCTTTACCCAAAACTTGAAAACTTCACAACACAAAACTTAACAGAAAACTAGTAAGCTCCATGAGTATAAGAAAATAAATCACCACTTAGGTACTGTTGTGAACTCATTATAAATTCATATTGGTGTAATATCTAATGTATTCCAACTTCTCTATGGTTCATACCCTCCGATACTACTCATAGATTCATCAAAATAAGCAAACAACACATAGACAACAGAATCTGTCAAAAACAGAACAATCTGTAGTAATTTGTAACTCTCGAATACTTCTGTAACTCCAAAAATACATCCAAATTAGGAAGCCCTGAGCAATTTGTTTGAAAATTCATAGCAAAAAGAATCAGATCAAAAGCACGTTTCTATGAATTATCAAAACTAATTTACTGAGCGCAGAAGTTTCGGAATTTCAGCAGGATCAACACAACTATCACCGTAAGCTATCCTAAAGGTCTTACTTCGCACTTTATTGAAACAAAAGCTATAAAACATGATTACTACAGTAGCTTAATCATGTGAACACACAAAAACAGTAAGGGTAAATATTGGGTTGTCTCTCAACAAGCGCTTTTCTTTAATGCCTTTTTAGCTAGGCATGATGGTTTCAATGATGTTCACATAAAAGACAAGAATTGAAACACAAAGAGAGCATCATGAAGAATATGAGTAGCACATTTAAGTCTAACCCACTTCCTATGCATAGGTATTTTGTGAGCAAACAACTTATGGGAACAAGAAACAACTAGCATAGGAAGGTAAAACAAGCAAATCTTCAAGATTTTCAACACATAGAGAGGAAACTTGATATTATTGCAATTCCTACAAGCATATATTCCTCCCTCATAATAAATTTCAGTAGCATCATGAATGAATTCAACAATATAACTATCACATAAAGCATTGTTTTCATGATCTACAAGTATAGAAATTTTATTACTCTCCACATAAGCAAATTTCTTCTCATTCGGAATAGTGGGAATATCATAAAAAACTCGAATACTATAAATTGTTTCCACATTAAAAGAATAATGTTCAGAAAAAGGGTAATCAATAATCATGACAAGTTTTGTAAATATAATCATCACTACTCTTTATAACATAAGTATCATCACAATAATCATCATAAGTAGCAACTTTGTTCTCATCATAATCAATTGAAACCTCTTCCAAGATAGTGGAATCATTACTAAATAAAGTCATGACCTCTCCAAATCCACATTTATAATTATCACAATAATATTCAACATCCTCCAAAATAGTGGGATCATTACTTCCTAAAGTTGACACTCTTCCAAACCCACTTTCATCAATATAATCATCATAAATAGGGGGCATGCTATCATCATAATAAATTTGCTCATCAAAACTTGGGAGACTAAAAATATCATCTTCATTAAACATAGCATCCCCAAGCTTGGGACAAACATTAATTGTAGCAAATAAATTCTCAAACATGCCATTCTCATCAAACATAGCATCCCCAAGCTTGGGCCTTTTCATATCATAAGCATAATCACTCTCATCATTAATAGTATGGATAGCACCAATAGTATAGCAATTATCATCATCACAATGAGTAATAGGAGCAACATCATTTGGGAGGGATACCGTTTTACCTTTGCTTCTACGTCTTTTCTTTTTCTTCTTCGCATCATGTGTGGGTTTAATCCTCTTTTTGGAGCTACTTATTAATGAGATTGGTTGAATAAAAAGCTCCTCCTCGTTACCTGACATCATAAGAAAGAATAGGAGGATATTGGGAAATCTCTTCCCTTTCATTAGTATTCTCTTCATCTTCTATTTGTTTTCTTGTCTTTATATAATTGGCAATATAAGGATTTTCAATGCAATTCACTGCACAATACATATAAATTTCCTCTAGATCAAAATCAAGAACTTTATCCAGGACAAATTCTGGAAGATCATTAGTTATACGTTTCATTTGTTCATAACTCACAAGCAAACTAAGTTCATTATGATGCGCAAGGGAAATCAAGTCATCACAATTTTTGGACATGATTCGATCATGAAACAATTTGCATTGGAGATTTAAATGATCACGTTCATTGCAAAGTTCACAAGGATGGCAAAGAAATTTTAAATTTTCATCACAAGCATCTAGCCTCTATTGCAACCATTTAGTTTCTAAATACTTATGCCTCTTGCAAAATCTATCTTCCCTATTTGATGTGTGCTTGCAAGCTCTATGCACTCCACAAAAATTGACATGCTTATAAGAGACATTTTTATCATTACTAGTGCAATCATCATTAGTACTATGGATATACAAAGAGTTCATACTAACAACATTGCAATCATGCTCATCATTCAAAGATTGTATGCCAAACATTTTATTGCATTCTTCTTCTAACACTTTGGCACAATTATTGGAATCCTTATTTTCACGGAAGACATTAAAAAGATGAAGCATATGAGGCAACCTCAATTCCATTTTTTTGTAGTTTTCTTTTATAGACTAAACTAGTGATAAAACAAGAAACAACAAGATTTGATTGCAAGATGTAAAGATATACCTTCAAGCACTAACCTCCCCGGCAACGGCGCCAGAAAAGAGCTTGATGTCTACTACACAACCTTCTTCTTGTAGACGTTGTTGGGCCTCCAAGTGCAGAGGTTTGTAGGACAGTAGCAAATTTCCCTCAAGTGGATGACCTAAGGTTTATCAATCTGTGGGAGGCGTAGGATGAAGATGGTCTCTCTCAAACAACTCTGCAACCAAATAACAAAGAGTCTCTTGTGTCCCCAACACACCCAATACAGTGGTAAATTGTATAATTCACTACTAGGAAAAGGCCTACTAATGGCGCACCTAATTTGGCTATTAATGGCGCATTAGTGGTGCGCCATTAGTAGCACGCCATTAGTATATTTTACTAATGGCGCACCCCAGATGCGCCATTAGTATATACAACAGTGCGCCATTAGTATGCCTCCCAGGGGGCCATCTATACCCAGGTGCTTTGGCATACTAATGGCGCACCACAACTGGATGCGCCATTAGTAACTTCGGCATACTAATGGCGCACTATGATGTGATGCGCCATTAGTATGAATATTAGGTTTTTTTTATTTTTTTATTTTCTGTTTTTTGCACCGGTTACAAAATGTATAATTGGACAAAATATAGACAGCACACATCAACAACAGATTCATCGAATACAATAGAAGATTAGTCTCTGAATACAATTCATCATTTTAGTCTCCGAATACAATTCATCATATTAGTCTCCGAATTGAAAAGACCGAACAAAGATAGAACATTATATTACAAGTCTCGAGACCGCGAGTTTGTCTTCACATTACAAGTCGATATCGATCATCTAAACTACCATCACATAGAAGAGAGCTGCGGTCATCACGATGAAACCTTCATTTAGGAAGAGAGTGAACCTTTGGTGGGTTCTCTCCACTGCTCCCAGAGTTGATCCCAGATTGTATATTTGAACCGACATTGCTTGATTCGCTTTCTTCAGGAAATGCTGCCCCATCATGCGCATTGAGAATCACACAATAGCAGTGTTCTGGGTCTGACAAAACCTGCTCAAATTTACAAGATCACTTTACTCTTTATGGTTAACTTAGAAAGTATATGGTCAAAGCCATCTGAAGGAAAACCACGGAACATCAGTGATAAAACCGCAGGCATCTACAATATTTGTAAAGTATTGCCAGAACACAATGTTATGTAATTTTTGGGAGAAGTAAATCAGAACTCACCACAGCATCAAAAGGATCATCGAAGTCATCAACTGAGAAATAAATGTTCGGATATGCAGGTACTGTCTCTACAGCCTATTAAAGGGATGTGAGTTACGACAGATTATTTATATTGAAAGGCAGTCTCTCTGAAAAGATGATGCCAGAAAAAAATTACCTTTCTTTGATCAAGGCGGAAATTTACACGGCTAGGGGATGCATATACAGTTTTTGAAACCTTGTAAATTGGAGGCAACCGCTTGCTTTTGTCTGCACGATTGCGAAGATTGCTGATACTGTGGAAGTAGATTAGAAGAAGCACATAACCAACCATTAAATATTACTGAGGGGAGTTATGAAAAAAAAAGGTTTTGTTGTGCATGACAATTGATACTACTGGCACTCTAAGATTTGTGAGTCCCTTAACATTCCAGGGCAAACTCAAGCTAAAAGATAAATTTGTGGTCACAAATTGTTCAGCCAGCTAATGAAAAAAGTGTGATTGTACCAACAACCCAGACCCGTTTCGCAACATTTAGTTGAAACAGAGAATGCTATTTCAATACGGAATTAGATGACATGACAATCATTATTTGTCAACCGTCTCAGATTTTGATAAAGGGTGAGAAACTATGAACCAAAAATCTGGGGAGTTCTTTAACTGACTATAGCTAACAGACCAAAAGTGTTGTATTAATATAAGGATTTACTTCATTTAGCACCCCGTTGCCATTGGCGATCTGCCAAGACGCGATGAAGATAGTAAACACGAAGGCTTGGAGAAGAAGAGGAATAACTGAGAGTAGGAGGCTAATTGGTAGATTTCTCTCAATTTGTTCAGCTTAACCATTCTCTAGGTACAGACTGGCTTATATAGCCTACAGCTCAACACAAGGCCACATCGATGCTGAACACACACACACTCTACACCACCGTTATTACACCTCTTCTATCATGGGTTCTCCAACTAACACTATGTTATGTTAACTAGATAAGACATAAAAGAGCACCGATAAGGATTTCCCATTGTCACTAGTTTTAAAAATTACACCTCCCAAATATGAAAATTACTGTATTGAGTGTTCATCTGTTCATGCATACAAAGTTAAAAATGGTAAGGGATCTAACATTATCGTCATGCAACTCACAGATAAAATTTTCCAGTATTGTATGTTCATTACAGTTATACATATGAAAATTGCGTAGCATGTACCCAAAAAAGGCTCCTTCGGCAATTAAGGACAACAAATTAGAATAAATTTTCTATATATATATATATGGTTAATGAAATAAAACAATGGGAACATTTTCCCTTACTTAAAAAAGCAGTTTATTTTAACAATAACTACAAAAATTGTTAGCTGAACTGAATACAGAGCATACTTGTTATGGTTGCAACTAAATTAACTCAACAGTAGAGAACATACAAATAAAAAAAAGTGAAGAAAGAATGAATAAATTTTATAAAATTTTCTTGAATCTACACTACCAAGGAAGCCTAAAGAATTGGCCAAAAAAATCTTTAGTAAAGTGGATTTAGTGTACAAGCTGGGACAAAAAAAAAGAAGAGAGAAAATAATTCATTATGGCAACAGCAACCGACTGGGACAACCTGAAATACTGCTAGTAACAAGCTGGTCCACCGACTGTTCGACCAATTGCAGAACAAATGAAGTTTCATGGCCTGGTGCATTAACACTAAGAATTTCCTGAGCCTATTGCAAAGCATTGAAAGCAGCCCTGTCGAAAATGTAACCCCATGAAAGCCTATGATGAATTGCATATCCTACACATACACACAGTTTCCAGCATTCCACAGAAACAACTCCATACCATACGTGGTGCAGTAATAAAACATATGCACAGCGGCAATACTGGGCCAAACAGAGTGGGATGCTAAGTTGACACTGCAGCTGCAAAACCAACAACCCTGCTCGAAATTATCACATGGAACTAACAACACCCATCACTTAGTCCTCGGTA
This sequence comes from Aegilops tauschii subsp. strangulata, assembly GCF_002575655.3. Taxonomy (NCBI): domain Eukaryota; kingdom Viridiplantae; phylum Streptophyta; class Magnoliopsida; order Poales; family Poaceae; genus Aegilops; species Aegilops tauschii. Next base: position 638,684,351 of record NC_053041.3, on the reverse strand, counting down.
AGTGTTGTTTTCTCCCAATTCTATAACCTGCCACAGCAAGCACGTACGGACCACCAACTGTTCGACAGATTGCTTCGGCCAAATCCAGCCACAAAACTCCCTTCCACTCCACAGATCAAACCCACGGAGGCGCAAACTCGAATCCAATACCACGCATGCCCGCTCAATCGGCAGCTAAAACGAAGCAGGAAATGAGAAGGATCGGCTTACTGTCTGCTGCATGAAGTAGCCCTTGGTGGCGGGGTCGACCTCGGCCTGCAGGCCCGGGTTGTTGGCCGGCGCCTCCTTGGCCCCCAACGACGTCGACATGGCGGAGGTGGCGAACGCCGCCGGGTAGGACCGGCGAGCCCGGGCGAACCCCTGCACCTGCAGAACCCCGATCAGAAACCGTGAGCGCGAGTGCGAGAAGCGCGACGATCTAGTATATCAGTTCGCCCAGAGACCTTGGGCTGGGCGAGGCGGGGGGCGCGCGGCGCGGAGGCGGAGGCGAGCCGGCGGAGGGCGCAGGAGGAGAGGAGGGCGGAGCGGAGTGTGGCGGCGGCCATGGCAGAGCGGTACGGCGGGGTTATTTAGGGGAGAAGAGGATAGAGGAAAGGCGCACTAGTTACTAATGGCGCACCTTCAGGTGGTGTGCCATTAGTATGTTTGGACAGGCGCACTAGTTAAAAAAAATTGATACTAATGGCGCACCCTGGGCCAGGTGCGCCATTACTAGTTACAACTAGTAATGGCGCACTGTGTCTGGATGCGCCATTAGTATGTTTGGACAGGCGCACTAGTTAAAAAAAATTTGATACTAATGGCGCACCCTGGGACAGGTGCGCCATTACTAGTTACAACTAGTAATGGCGCACTGTGTCTGGATGCGCCATTAGTATGTTTGGACAGGCGCACTAGTTAAAAAAAAATTTGATACTAATGGCGCACCCTGGGCCAGGTGCGCCATTACTAGTTACAACTAGTAATGGCGCACTGTGTCTGGATGCGCCATTAGTATGTTTGGACAGGCGCACTAGTTAAAAAAAATTTGATACTAATGGCGCACCCTGCGCCTGGTGCGCCATTAGTAGTTTCAACTCTAATGGCGTATCAGAAGGTGGTGCGCCATTAGTATATACTAATGGCGCACCGCTTGTTTGGTGCGCCATTAGTGTCAATCCCATCTATAGCCCTTTTTCTAGTAGTGGTTGCACTAGTTCGGCGAAGAGATGGTGATAGAAGTGCAATATGGATGGTAGATATGGGTATTTTTAATCTGAAAATATAAAAACAGCAAGGTAGCAAGCGATAAAAGTGAGCAGAAACGGTATTGCAATGCTTTGAAACAAGGCCTAGGGTTCATACTTTCACTAGTGCAAGTTCTCTCAACAATGATAACATAATTAGATCATATAACAATCCCTCAACATGCAACAAAGAGTCACTCCAAAGTCACTAATAGCGGAGAACAAACGAAGAGATTATTGTAGGGTATGAAACCACCTCAAAGTTATTCTTTCCGATCAATCCATTGGGATATTCCTATAAGTGTCACAAACAGCCCTAGAGTTCGTAGTAAAATAACACCTTAAGACACACATCAACCAAAACCCTAATGTCACCTAGATAGTCCAATGTCACCTCAAGTATCCGCGGGTATGATTATACGATATGCATCACACAATCACAGATTCATCTATTCAACCAACACAAAGAACTTCATAGAGTGCCCCAAAGTTTCTATCGGAGAGTCAAGATGAAAACGTGTGCCAACCCCTATGCATAGATTCCCAAGGTCACGGAACCCGCAAGTTGATCACCAAAACATACATCAAGTGAATCAATATAATACCCCATTGTCACCACGGGTATCCCACGCAAGACATACATCAAGTGTTCTCAAATCCGTAAAGACTAAATCCGATAAGATAACTTCAAAGGGAAAACTCAATCCACTACAAGAAGGTAGAGGGGAGAAACATCATAAGATCCAACTATAGTAGCAAAGCTCGCGGTACATCAAGATCGTGCCAAATGAAGAACACGAGAGAGAGAGAGAGAGATATCAAACACATAGCTACTGGTACATACCCTCAGCCCCGAGGGTGAACTACTCCCTCCTCGTCATGGAGAGCGCCGGGATGATGAAAGATGGCCACCGGTGATGATTCCCCCCTCCGGCAGGGTGCCGGAACAGGGTCCCGATTGGTTTTTAGTGGCTACAGAGGCTTGCGGCGGCGGAACTCCCGATCTAGGTTTCTTTCTGGGTGTTTCTGTATTTATAGGAAGTTTTGGCGTCCGTCTCACGTCAGGGGGGTCTCTGAGTCATCCACAAGATAGGGGGCGCGCCCAGGGGGGTAGGGCGTGCCCTCCACCCTTGTGGATGGCTCGGGACTCTTCTGGCCCAACTCTTTTACTCCGGGGGCTTCTTTTGGTCCATAAAAAATCACCAAAAATTGGCACGTCAATTGGACTCCGTTTGGTATTCATTTTCTGTAAAACTCAAAAACAAGGAAAAAACAAAAACTGGCATTGGGCTCTAGGTTAATAGATTAGTCCCAAAAATCATATAAAACAGCATATAAAACATCCAAGATGAATAATATAATAGCATGGAACAATCGAAAATTATAGATACGTTGGAGATGTATCACCCCTGCAATTCGGTACATTTGGGGAAATTGGTTACATTTGGTTTTTTGCATCTCTCCACGTGAAAATCACCGACCTACATTTGTTGAAACTCTGAAAAACCAACCATCTAGCTCTACGGCTTTTCTGCAACCTGCCATAAAACTTCTCTTTAATGCAGAAATGAATATTTTTTGTTGTTTTTGATATATAAGCAATGTAAAAAAATTAAACTATGATAAAGAAAAGAAACTAAGCAAAGTAAATAACAATGAAGCCAAAAGTTGTCTATGTCAAAGATTTTCCAAAACGAACATGGGTACGGGTTCATGAAAAAAGGGTGATACTTAAGATGACTGCTAAAGTGAAATCTCCAGAAAGTTGATTAAATAGGAGATTTTTTTATAAAGGATGCTTTTTATTGACTTTTAATATTTCGTCAATGGGATACAAGCATAACAAGTCCACACATGGTCTCTATAAAATGAAGTTTCACATAATCAACACCAACACAAAACTAGAGGACGCCGACAAAGATCTAAGTCGTACAAAACTGCGTCGATGCTAGGGGGAGGGGCGATTCATAGACTATGACGCCTAGTCTAACAGAGTATACACCATTGTAAGAAATTGTTGATCCTACCATCTTACCCTTGTTCGGACAGCTTTAGTGGAAATCTTGTAGAGAACATTGAGTTTGGCAAATAAGTTCATACTATATATGATTCTTATCTACCCCTAATCCTGAAGTAGCATAGGCACCATACCTAGTTAAACCTAGATGTATCTCGTTTACCATGATTGAACTCTTTAAGAAGCATTTAGTGTTCATCTCAAAGCAAGAGCCAATATTTTTGGTAAAACTCAATACCAGAGCATCTATACTGGATGCTTTTATTGAGTTCCTTATGAGAAGTAACCATAGTTACAACTTACAACAGATAGATATCAGAGGATGATGTTATTGTATTTTGTGTGCGGGGTTATATATAACTAATTAATTAAGCAAAGGGCCTCTGATTGTAGCAGTCGAGGTTGTTGCCATAGCCAACACCGAGGATGTCGCAGTAGCGCTTGTAGTGCCACTGGCCCGTGATCACTGCATGGCTCGACGGCTTTGGCGCCTGTGTCGTCAACCAAAACCACATGATTGTCTTAAACGACACTATCGGGTCCGTGGCCACCAGGTCTGGGTTGCGCAGCAGATCGACCCCAATGGCCCGGCCCGCAGGCCCGTACTTGTAGTTATGGGAGAGCTGGATGGGCCTACGGCCGTAGCAGCTCTTCCCTGGGGCGCACGGCCATTGCGCGCTGGGAGTTCAATAGTTGGAGATGGCGCCATGCTCCTGCTTGAAGCAGTAGCCAACCTCCGCTTCCATCGTCTTCCTCCTCGAAACCAACCCCCCACAAAACCAGCGCATCATTTATTAACCTCCTCCCACAAAACCAGCACTCCCTCCTATTCGTGTGGCATGCTTGATCCAGCCTCGTTCCATCCATTGGCTCCCGCACGCCTCACGCAGATCGCGCCCCATCCTACGGTCCCCGCTGGCCACGCTGCGCACCCTCTCCTCTACAAATAATGACCGCCTCTTTGCTCGTGCATCTCCATCAGCCGCGCCTCCGCCCCCTCCTTTCTCCTCAACCCAGTACACAGCTTCATCTACAGCCGAGTACGTCTAAGCGTGGTCAAGCTGACGTCCTGGCAGAAAGACTCGCTGGCTTTGTTGGTTCTCTTCCCTATCTATAGGAGCATGCCCTTTTCTCCATCCAACCTTCTCTTAAGGAAATCTTGGCATGGTGCCACTCAAACTGACAAGTTTTTTCCTAATCTTGTGATGTGGTGATGATGCATATGAATCTACTGGATGTGGAGGCGGAGATGCAGCCAGGAAATCGCTGGTAGACAGCAAAAAACCCAGGCATTGGGCTATGCTCCTGTCGAGGATCTGGTGATGATGCATACGAATCTACTGGATGTGGAGGCAGAGATGCAGCCAGGAAATCGCTGGTGGACAGCAAAAAAATAGGCGTTGGGCTATGCTCCTATTGAGGATCACTTGGGCGTCGCGGTATGCTTTTTCGAGGATCATGCGCCCGGTGATGGTTGTTCGTTTCAGAAGACTCATGCAAGCAAACTCAAGCAAAGGTTAGTGTGAGAAAAATCCTATATACATATGCATCAGCAGTCCAGCACTTTGATCGATGCTCCCTTTCATTGCTAAATATGTTTTACTATCATCACTACACTTTTATTTTCAAAAGTTTGTAAAAGTGGGAAAATTATTATGTGCTTCTTTGAGTTGTTCACCTTGAGCGTCTGTCTTGTAACATAGTTTGTGGTGGACAATTATCCTAAGTTTACTGTCTGTACTCTCTCCATTGATCAATTTTTCTCCTTTGACCATCACACATTGTATACTCAATCAAAAAAGGTAGCAGGGACATGATTTTACATTCCACAACTTAACGCAAGTCGATGGAATTCTGGTGACCAGCAGTACGAACAATAAGGTACTAAACAGTGTTATCGGCTCATGAATTTGTTCATTGTAAACACTAACAGTAACCTCAGGTTAGAAGAGGTCATGCCTGTCCTTGATTACTCAAAGGAGCCCATCAAGAATTATGTAGTTAACCCCTCGAGCACCTTCAATTCTTGCATTGTAAGTGTTTTACCAATGCCGATTTGCCTGTAAGCAAAGAAACAAACATGTAATCCATCCAACACCGTAGTCGCAAATGGGGCAGTTTTTTCAAAAAGTTTATCTAGATAAAATTTGAAGAAGAAACATTGGTAAAAACACAAGGAACGATGCGAGTGTAGATTCAAAGTCAACCGCCACCAAAGCCCCTTCTGCTATTTCTTCTGTATATATATTTGGTCCCTGATAGGAGCAAAACAATCTTATGTTACCTAAACAATGTGCAAGTTGCTTTAAATCCAATTGTCACAATTTTTTGCAGTATCATCGCATTAGAATAAACAGCTAATCTGAGCTCTATAAGCTTTGTTGTAATGATCTTTGCATTCCTTTGCCTCCTCGCTGAAATTTTCTTTCAGTTCCTCATATTCACATTCTAACATATTGGCTCATTGTAGAAATAAATAAATCACATTTCTAGCCTTTAGTTGGGGCCTTGGAGGTGGATGCAGTAAATAAATAAATAAATCATGTTTCTTGACCAGCACCGGGATATTGTTTTAACACATGGTAGCGTATGGATTTTTTCCTTCATTCATCGATACTTTCAATATTTGGGTTATTTGGGCTCATCCATGAGTAGTGCTACCATTGTAAAGACATATGTGAACTTCTTGTGTTGTACATGGTCACATAAGAGATATACCTTTAATTTTTCATTTAAAGGGTGACTATAAGACCTTATTTCCCGTTACCAACAAAAACAAATTTATAATAAATTGTAACAATAAAACCAGTCCCACTCTGCTGAAGGAAATATGCCCTAAAGGCAATAATAAAGTATTATATATTTCCTTATATCATGATAAATGTTTATTATTCATGCTAGAATTGTATTAACCGGAAACATAATACATGTGTGAATACATAGACAAACAGAGTGTCACTAGTATGCCTCTACTTGACTAGCTCGTTAATCAAAGATGGTTATGTTTCCTAGCCATAGACATGAGTTGTCATTTGATTAACGGGATCACCTCATTAGGAGAATGACGTGATTGACTTGACCCATTCCGTTAGCTTAGCACCCGATCGTTTAGTATGTTGCTATTGCTTTCTTCATGACTTATACATGTTCCTATGACTATGAGATTATGCAACTCCCGTTTACCGGAGGAACACTTTGTGTGCTACCAAACGTCACAACGTAAATGGGTGATTATAAAGGTGCTCTACAGGTGTCTCCAAAGGTACTTGTTGGGTTGGCGTATTTCGAGATTAGGATTTGTCACTCCAATTGTCGGAGAGGTATCTCTGGGCCCACTCGGTAATGCACATCACTATAAGCCTTGCAAGCATTGTGACTAATGAGTTAGTTGCGGGATGATGTGTTATGGAACGAGTAAAGAGACTTGCCGGTAACGAGATTGAACTAGGTATCGAGATACCGACGATCAAATCTCGGGCAAGTAACATACCGGTGACAAAGGGAACAACGTATGTTGTTATGCGGTCTGACCGATAAAGATCTTCGTAGAATATATGGGAGCCAATATGGGCATCCAGGTCCCGCTATTGGTTATTGACCGGAGACGTGTCTCGGTCATGTCTACATAGTTCTCGAACCCGTAGGGTCCGCACGCTTAACGTTACGATGACAGTTTTATTGAGTTTTGATGTATCGAAGGAGTTCGAAGTCCCGGATGATATCGGGGATATGACGAGGAGTCTCGAAATGGTCGAGATGTAAAGATCGATATATTGGACGACTATATTCGGACTTCGGAAAGGTTCCGAGTGATTCGGGTATTTTTCGGAGTACCGGAGAGTTACGGGAATTCGTATTGGGCCTTAATGGGCCATACGGGAAAGGAGAGAAAGGCCTCAAAAGGTGGCCGCACCCCTCCCATGGTCTGGTCCGAATTGGACTAGGGAAGGGGGGTGCACCCTTCCTTCTTTCTCCTTCCCCCTTCCCTTCTCCTACTCCCACAAGGAAAGGAGGAGTCCTACTCCCGGTGGGAGTAGGACTCCCCCCTTTTGGCGCGCCTCTCCCATTGGCCGGCTGCCTCCCCCTTGCTCCTTTATATACGGGGGCAGGGGGCACCCCATAGACACAACAATTGATCCTTGAGATCTCTTAGCCGTGTGCGGTGCCCCCCTCCACCATATTACAACTCGATAATACTGTTGCGGAGCTTAGGCGAAGCCCTGTGTCGGTGGAACATCATCATCGTCACCACGCCGTCGTGCTGACGAAACTCTCCCTCAACACTCAGCTGGATCGGAGTTCGAGGGACGTCATCGAGCTGAACGTGTGTAGAACTCGGAGGTGCCGTACGTTCGGTACTTGATCGGTCGGATCGTGAAGACGTACGACTACATCAACCGCGTTGTGATAACGCTTCCGCTGTCGGTCTACGAGGGTACGTGGACAACACTCTCCCCTCTCGTTGCTATGCATCACCATGATCTTGCGTGTGCGTAGGAAATTTTTTGAAATTACTACGTTCCCCAACAGTGGCATCCGAGCCTGGTTTATGCGTTGATGCTATGCACGAGTAGAACACAAGTGAGTTGTGGGCGATATAAGTCATACTGCTTACCAGCATGTCATACTTTGGTTCAGCGGTATTGTGAGATGAAGCGGCCCGGACCGACATTACGCGTACGCTTACGCGAGACTGGTTTCACCATTGCGAGCACTCGTTGCTTAAAGGTGACCGGCGGGTGTCTGTCTCTCTCACTTTAGTTGAACCGAGTGTGGCTACGCCCCGGTCCTTGCGAAGGTTAAAACAGCACCAACTTGACAAACTATCGTTGTGGTTTTGATGCGTAGGTAAGAACGGTTCTTGCTAAGCCCGTAGCAGCCACGTAAAACATGCAACAACAAAGTAGAGGACGTCTAACTTGTTTTTGCAGGGCATGATGTGATGTGATATGGTCAAGACATGATGTGATATAATTTGTTGTATGAGATGATCATGTTTTGTAACCGAGTTATCAGCAACTGGCAGGAGCCATATGGTTGTCGCTTTATTGTATGAGATGCAATCACCATGTAATAGTTTTACTTTATCACTAAGCGGTAGCGATAGTCGTAAAAGCAATTAGTTGGCGAGACGACAACGATACTACGATGGAGATCAAGGTGTCGCGCCGGTGACGATGGTGATCATGACGGTGCTTCGGAGATGGAGATCACAAGCATGGTGCTTCGGAGATGGAGATCACAAGCACAAGATGATGATGGCCATATCATATCACTTATATTGATTGCATGTGATGTTAATCCTTTATGCATCTTATCTTGCTTTGTTTGGCGGTAGCATTATAAGATGATCCTTCACTAAATTATCAAAGTATAAGTGTTCTCCCTGAGTATGCACCGTTGCGAAAGTTCTTCGTGCTGAGACACCACGTGATGATCGGGTGTGATAGGCTCTACGTTCAAATACAACGGGTGCAAAACAGTTGCACACGCGGAATACTCAGGTTAAACTTGACGAGCCTAGCATATAACAGATATGGCCTCGGAACACGGAGACCGAAAGGTCGAGCGTGAATCATATAGTAGATATGATCAACATAGTGATGTTCACCATTGAAACTACTCCATCTCACGTGATGATCGGACATGGTTTAGTTGATATGGATCACGTGATCACTTAGAGGATTAGAGGGATGTCTATCTAAGTGGGAGTTCTTAAGTAATATGATTAATTGAACTTAAATTTATCATGAACTTAGTCCTGATAGTATTTTGCAAATTATGTTGTAGATCAATAGCTCGCGTTGTTGCTTCCCTGTTTTATTTTTGATATGTTCCTAGAGAAAATTATGTTGAAAGATGTTAGTAGCAAAGATGCGGATTGGATCCGTGATCTGAGGATTATCCTCATTGCTGCACAGAAAAATTATGTCCTTGATGCACCGCTAGGTGACAGACCTATTGCAGGAGCAGATGCAGACGTTATGAACGTTTGGCTAGCTCAATATGATGACTACTTGATAGTTTAGTGCACCATGCTTAACGGCTTAGAATCGGGACTTCAAAGACGTTTTGAACGTCATGGACCATATGAGATGTTCCAGGAGTTGAAGTTAATATTTCAAGCAAATACCCGAGTTGAGAGATATGAAGTCTCCAACAAGTTCTATAGCTAAAAGATGGAGGAGAATCGCTCAACTAGTGAGCATGTGCTCAGATTATCTGGGTACTACAATCGCTTGAATCAAGTGGGAGTTTATCTTCCAGATAAAATAGTGATTGACAGAATTCTCTAGTCACCATCACCAAGTTAGTAGAACTTCGTGATTAACTATAGTATGCAAGGGATGACGAAAGTAATTCCCGAGCTCTTCGTGATGCTGAAATCGACGAAGGTAGAAATCAAGAAAAACATCAAGTGTTGATGGTTGACGAGGCCACTAGTTTCAAGAAAAGGGCAAAGGGAAGAAGGGGAACTTCAAAAAGAACGGCAAGCAAGTTGCTACTCAAGTGAAGAAGCCCAAGTCTGTACCTAAGCCTGAGACTAAGTGCTTCTACTGCAAAGGGACTGGTCACTGGAAGCGGAACTACCCCAACTATTTGGTGGATAAGAAGGATGGAAAAGTGAACAAAGGTATATTTGATATACAGATTATTGATGTGTACTTTACTAGTGTTTATAGCAACCCCTCGGTAATTGATACTGGTTCAGTTGCTAAGAGTAGTAACTCGAAACGGGAGTTGCAGAATAAACAGAGACTAGTAAAAGTGAACAAAGGTATATTTGATATACAGATTATTGATGTGTACTTTACTAGTGTTTATAGCAACCCCTCGGTAATTGATACTGGTTCAGTTGCTAAAGAGTAGTAACTCGAAACGGGAGTTGCATTATAAACAGAGACTAGTAAAAGGCGAGGTGACGATGTGTGTTGGAAGTAGTTCCAAGATTGATATGATCATCATCGCACACTCCCTGTACTTTCGGGATTAGTGTTGAAACTAAATAAGTGTTATTTGGTGCTTGCGTTGAGCATGAATATGATTTGATCATGTTTATTGCAATACGGTTATTCATTTAAGTTAGAGAACAATTGTTGTTCTGTTTACATGAATAAAAAACCTTCTATGGTCATACACACCAACGAAAATGGTTTGTTGGATCTCGATCGTAGTGATACACATATTCATAATATTGAAGCCAAAAGATGCAAAGTTAATAATGATAGTGCAACTTATTTGTGGCACTGCCGTTTAGGTCATATTGGTGTAAAGCGCATGAAGAAACTCCATACTGATGGGATTTTGGAATCACTTGATTATGAATCACTTGATGCTTGCGAACCATGCCTCATGGGCAAGATGACTGAAACGCCGTTCTCCGGAACTATGGAGAGAGCAACAGATTTGTTGGAAATCATACATACAGATGTATGTGGTCCGATGAATATTGAGGCTCGTAGCAGGTATCATTATTTTCTGACCTTCACAGATGATTTGAGCAGATATGGGTATATCTACTTGATGAAACACAAGTCTGAAACATTTGAAAAGTTCAAAGAATTTCAGAGTGAAGTGGAGAATCATCGTAACAAGAAAATAAAAGTTTCTACGATATGATCGCAGAGGTAAAATATTTGAGTTACGAGTTTGGCCTTCAATTAAAACAATGTGGAATAGTTTCACAAATTCACGCCACCTGGAACACCACGGTGTAATGGTGTGTCCGAACGTCATAACCGTACTTTATTGGATATAGTGCAATCTATGATGTTTCTTACCGATTTACCACTATAGTTTTGGGGTTATGCATTAGAGACAGCTGCATTCACATAAAAAAAGGGACACCATCGAAATCCGTTGAGACGACGCCTTATGAACTGTGGTTTGGCAAGAAACCAAAGTTGTCGTTTCTTAAAGTTTGGGGTTGCGATGCTTATGTGAAAAGGTTTCATCCTGATAAGCTCAAACCCAAATCGGAGAAATGTATCTTCATAGGATACCCAAAGGAGACAGTTGGGTACACCTTCTATCACAGATCCGAAGGCAAGACATTCGTTGCTAAGAATGGATCCTTTCTAGAGAAGGAGTTTCTCTCGAAAGATGTGAGTGGGAGGAAAGTAGAACTTGATGAGGTAACTGTACCTGCTCCCTTATTGGATCACAGAAATCTGTTCCTGTGACTTCTACACCAATTAGTGAGGAAGTTAATGATGATGATCATGTAACTTCAGATCAAGTTACTACCAAACCTCGTAGGTAAACCAGAGTAAGATCCACACCAGAGTGGTACGGTAATCCTGTTCTGGAGGTTATGTTACTAGACCATGACGAACCTACAAACTATGAAGAAGCGATGGTGAGCCCAGATTCCGCAAAATGGCTTGAGGCCATGAAATCTGAGATGAGATCCATGTATGAGAACAAAGTATGGACTTTGATTGACTTGCCCAATGGTCGGCAAGCCATTGAGATTAAATGGATCTTCAAGAGGAAGACGGACGCTGATAGTAGTGTTACTATCTACAAAGCTAGAATTGTCGCAAAAGGTTTTCGACAAGTTCAAGGTGTTGACTACGATGAGAGAGTTTCTCACTCGTATCTATGCTTTAAGTCTATCCGAATCATGTTAGCAATTGCCGCATTTTATGAAATCTGGCAAATGGATAAACAAAACTGCATTCCTTAATGGATTTATTAAAGAAGAGTTGTATATGATGCAACCAGAAGGTTTTGTCAATCCTAAAGGTGCTAACAAAATATGCAAGCTCCAGCGATCCATCTATGGACTGGTGCAAGCATCTCGGAGTTGGAATATACACTTTGATAAGTTGATCAAAGGATATAGTATTATACAGACTTGCGGGGAAGCCTGTATTTACAAGAAAGTGAGTGGGAGCACTACAGCATTTCTGATAAGTATATGTGAATGACATATTGTTGATCGGAAATAATGTAGAATTATTCTGCAAAGCATAAAGGAGTGTTTGAAAGGAGTTTTTCAAAAGAAAGACCTCGGTGAAGCTGCTTACATATTGAGCATCAAGATCTATAGAGATAGATCAAGACGCTTGATAAGTTTTTTCAATGAGTACATACCTTAACAAGATTTTGAAGTAGTTCAAATAGAACAGTCAAAGAAAGAGTTCTTGCCTGTGTTACAAGGTGTGAAATTGAGTAAGACTCAAAGCCCGACCACGGCAGAAGATAGAAAGAGAATGAAAGTCATTCCCTATGCCTTGGCCATAGGTTCTATAAAGTATGCCATGCTGTGTACCAGATCTATTGTATACCCTACACTGATTTTGGCAAGGGAGTACAATAGTGATCTAGGAGTAGATCACTGGACAGCGGTCAAAATTATCCTTAGTGGAATAAGGATATGTTTCTCGATTATGGAAGTGACAAAAGGTTCGTCGTAAAGGGTTACGTCGATGCAAGTTTTGACACTAATCTAGATGACTCTAAGTCTCGGTCTAGATACATATTGAAAGTGGGAGCAATTAGCTAGAGTAGCTCTGTGCAGAGCATTGTAGACATAGAAATTTGCAAATACTTACGGATCTGAATGTGACAGACCCGTTGACTAAAATTATCTCACAAGCAAAACATAATCACACCTTAGTACTCTTTGGGTGTTAATCACATAGCGATGTGAACTAGATTATTGACTCTAGTAAACCCTTTGAGTGTTGGTCACATAGAGATGTGAACTATGGGTGTTAATCACATGGTGATGTGAATTATTGATGTTAAATCATATGGCGATGTAAACTAGATTATTGACTCTAGTACAAGTGGGAGACTGAAGGAAATATGCCCTAGAGGCAATAATAAAGTATTATATATTTCCTTATATCATGATAAATGTTTATTATTCATGCTATAATTGTATTAACCGGAAACATAATACATGTGTGAATACATAGACAAACAGAGTGTCACTAGTATGCCTCTACTTGACTAGCTCGTTAATCAAAGATGGTTATGTTTCCTAGCCATAGACATGAGTTGTCATTTGATTAACGGGATCACCTCATTAGGAGAATGACGTGATTGACTTGACCCATTCCGTTAGCTTAGCACCCGATCGTTTAGTATGTTGCTATTGCTTTCTTCATGACTTATACATGTTCCTATGACTATGAGATTATGCAACTCCCGTTTACCGGAGGAACACTTTGTGTGCTACCAAACGTCACAACGTAAATGGGTGATTATAAAGGTGCTCTACAGGTGTCTCCAAAGGTACTTGTTGGGTTGGCGTATTTCGAGATTAGGATTTGTCACTCCAATTGTCGGAGAGGTATCTCTGGGCCCACTCGGTAATGCACATCACTATAAGCCTTGCAAGCATTGTGACTAATGAGTTAGTTGCGGGATGATGTGTTACGGAACGAGTAAAGAGACTTGCCGGTAACGAGATTGAACTAGGTATCGAGATACCGACGATCAAATCTCGGGCAAGTAACATACCGGTGACAAAGGGAATAACGTATGTTGTTATGCGGTCTGACCGATAAAGATCTTCGTAGAATATGTGGGAGCCAATATGGGCATACAGGTCCCGCTATTGGTTATTGACCGGAGACGTGTCTCGGTCATGTCTACATAGTTCTCGAACCCGTAGGGTCCGCACGCTTAACGTTACGATGGCAGTTTTATTGAGTTTTGATGTACCGAAGGAGTTCGGAGTCCCGGATGAGATCGGGGATATGACGAGGAGTCTCGAAATGGTCGAGACGTAAAGATCGATATATTGGACGACTATATTCGGTTTTCGGAAAGGTTCCGAGTGATTCGGGTATTTTTCGGAGTACCGGAGAGTTACGGGAATTCGTATTGGGCCTTAATGGGCCATACGGGAAAGGAGAGAAAGGCCTCAAAAGGTGGCCGCACCCCTCCCCATGGTTTGGTCCGAATTGGACTAGGGAAGGGGGGCGCACCCTTCCTTCTTTCTCCTTCCCCCTTCCCTTCTCCTACTCCCACAAGGAAAGGAGGAGTCCTACTCCCGGTGGGAGTAGGACTCCCCCCATTTGGCGCGCCTCTCCCCTTGGCCGGCTGCCTCCCCCTTGCTCCTTTATATACGGGGGCAGGGGGCACCCCATAGACACAACAATTGATCCTTGAGATCTCTTAGTCGTGTGCGGTGCCCCCCTCCACCATATTACACCTCGATAATATTGTTGCGGAGCTTAGGCGAAGCCCTGTGTCGGTGGAACATCATCATCGTCACCACGCCGTCGTGCTGACGAAACTCTCCCTCAACACTCGGCTGGATCGGAGTTCGAGGGACATCATCGAGCTGAACGTGTGTAGAACTCGGAGGTGCCGTACGTTCGGTACTTGATCGGTCGGATCGTGAAGACGTACGACTACATCAACCGCGTTGTGATAACGCTTCCGCTGTCGGTCTACGAGGGTATGTGGACAACACTCTCCCCTCTCGTTGCTATGCATCACCATGATCTTGCGTGTGCGTAGGAAAATTTTTGAAATTACTACGTTCCCCAACATCTGCATGCCAGAGCAGTATAATTATTTGTCAACCATTTAATTCCAATGAAATAAGAACTTGTGTGTACTTGCCATATTAAGAATTTAAACAATTTTTAATAAAAGATTTTGGGTGTTTTCAGTAAATGTTGGCTTTTCCTTTTTCCTAATTAGCCATATATTTGGATGTAAAACATTGTTGAAACCGTCCCTCTAATGCTTACTTTCTCTAAATAGTTAGCTAGGAAGACCTGCATTGTTTTCCTTCCATGCAAAGTAAAAAATAGAAGACATGGTCGTGCAGCAAATTGTAGTGCCGCTGCGCAGAAAATAGAAGACATGCGGCATTTTCCTTTTCCAAATTAGCCATGCGATTGTTCCCCATCCCACCCGTTATGCTGCCGAAATTTCCCGCTGAAATTCGCACGACTTGTCAAAAATTTGGCCTGGTTTTTAAGAAAACGTAAGTTTTAGGGTGTTGGCTGCAAAATGTTAGGACTTGTCCATAAATCATGTTTCTTGCCTTTACTTGGAGCCTTGGAGGTGGGTGTTGTAAATAAATAAATCATTTTCTTGCCTTTAGTTGGAGCCTTAGAGGTGGATACTATAAATAAATAAATAAATCATGTTTCTTGACCAGCACCGAGGTAGCGTTTTAACACATGGTAGCATATGGATTTTTTCTTTGATTCATCAATACGTTCAATCAGAGACGAAGCTAGGGTGTGCTGGGGCCATGCCCCCCCCCCCCCCCCCCCCCCCCGACAGGAGCAAAAGAATCTTATGTTACCTAAGCAATGTGCAAGTTGCTTTAAATCCAATTGTCACAATTTTTTGCAGTATCATCGCATTAGAATAAACAGCTAACCTGAGCTCTATAAGCTTTGTTGTAATGATCTTTGCATTCCTTTGCCTCCTCGCTGAAATTTTCTTTCAGTTCCTCATATTAACATTCTAAACTTGCATATTGGCTCATTGTAGAAATAAATAAATCACATTTCTAGCCTTTTGTTGGGGCCTTGGAGGTGGATGCAGTAAATAAATAAATAATGTTTCTTGACCAGCACCGGGATATTGTTTTAACACATGGTAGCGTATGGATTTTTTTTCCTTCATTCATCGATACTTCCAAGATTTGGGTTGTTTGGGCTCATCCAAGAGTAGTGCTACCATTGTAAAGACATATGTGAACTTCTTGTGCTATACATGGTTACATAAGAGATATACCTTTAATTCTTCAGTTAAAGGGTTAAGACCTTATTTCCTGTTACCAACAAAAACAAATTTATAATAAATTGTAAACAATAAACCAGTCCCACACTGCATGCCAGGGCAGTATGATTATTTGTCAACCATTTAATTCCAATGAAATAAGAACTTGTGTGTACTTGCCATATTAAGAATTTAAACAAATTTATAGCAACTTTATATCATTTTTGGGACTAACCTATTGACCAGCACCGAGGTAGCGTTTTAACACATGGTAGCATATGGATTTTTTCTTTGATTCATCAATACGGTCAATCAGGGACGAAGCCAGGGGTGCTGGGCCATGCCCCCCCCCCCCCCCCCCCTCCCCCAATTTTCCCCAAACAAACCCCTATTTATTAGCTAAATGTACTCTCGATGGACGTCCATGGAGTACAATTACCTCGCTACTATATATAGCCGAGAACAGGGCCGACTCATGTGGAGATTAAGATAAATGAGTGTCTGATGGAGTTTATCACATGGAAGAAATGTTGTGGAGACAGAGCTTGAGAATCAATTGGTTAGCTGAAGGAGACATGAACACACAAATAATTCAACTTCGTGCAAGTGTGTGTACGTGCCAGAAGCGGTGGGGAGTCACTACTAGAAAAAGGCCTGCTAGTGGCGCACCTGTTTTGCCTACTAATGACGCACTACAGGTGCGCCACTAGCATCACGCCATTAGAATTTTTTACTAATAACGCACCACGGGTGCGCCATTAGTATATCACACGGTGCGCCATTACTATCTGACTTAGTAATGGCGCACCACATAGAAGTGCGCCATTACTAACTTTTTTTTCAAATTTTTTTTGAATTTTTTTTCAAATTTTTCCTTAATCTCGGGTCACTATGGCTTAATCTCGGGTCAATATGCTTAATCTCAAGTCAAATCGCACTCCGTGGTCAAACTTCCCTAAAGGTCACCCATCCTCACACTACTCCAACCCAAGCACGCTTAACTTCAGAGTTCTATCCAACCCCAGCACCAGCTCACTTAACAGGCACTTGTTGATATATCTAGCATGTCAATCCTATTAAACCTTGTTGATGTCTAGGACTTTGTTCATGTCCATGAGTGTGATGAAATTTTGAAAAAATATTTCAAACTTCCGTTCATATTACATATCATATTTGAAAAAATTTGAAACTATTTTTTTCTGTTACTAGTGGCGCACCTAGCAAATGGTGCGCCACTAGTAAGTTTGAATTTTTTTTCCATTTTTCCCCCTCTAGATCTTAAAAGTCCCGTATCTTTTTTTCTGTTAGGTTTTTGGGGATTCTAAAAATATTCAACGGGGTACCTCCAGTTGAATTCGGATGTAACATTTCGAGTAGATGATTTTTCATATATAAAACTTTTTAATCCGAGTTCGTATGCAAAAGTTATGCCCATTTTACAAATTCTAGAGAGATTTTGCAAATAAAGTCGAAATTCATATTTGTAAATTTTCCCAACAATTAGACCACATATCACATGGGAAACTTATTTTATTTTATTTTTTTGACATTTCCATCATTTTCTTTTATTTTTTCTAAAACTGAAAAGGCGGTCCGGGGGGTGCATTCGGTGGAATTTTTTAGCAAAGTTAGTAATGGCGCACCGTGGGTGTGGTGCGCCATTACTAGTTAGTTAAACTAGTAATGGCGCACTATCCCCTGGTGCGCCATTACTAGTTTTGAAAAAAAATTGTTAGTAGTGGCGCACCGTGGATGTGGTGCGCCATTAGTATTTGGACACTAATGGTGTACCAACACATGGTGCGCCATTAGTATATAGTAGTGGCGCACCACATGTGTGATGCGCCATTAGTGTCCATATTATCTATAGCCATTTTCTTAGTAGTGAGTGTCACATTTTTATATATGTGTCACGCTCGCGCTGCGAGAACTAGGCAGCAATCAAACCTGGCGGCTCCGATCTGGCTGAGGGGTGAGTTTATCGTCCGTTTGGTATTGATTTACTGTGAAGTAAAAAATAAGCAAAAAACAGCAGCTGGCACTGGGCACTATGTCAATAGGTTAGTCCCAAAAAAGATATAAAGTTGCTATAAAATGATTGTGAAACATCAAGGAAGGCAAATACGTTCATACTATATATGATTCTTATCTGCCCCTAATCCTGAAGTAGCATAGGCACCATACCTAGTTAAACCTAGATGTATCTCGTTTGCCATGATTGAACTCTTTAAGAAGCATTTAGTGTTCACCTCAAAGCAAGAGCCAATATTTTTGGTAAAACTCAATACCAAAGCATCTATACTGAATGCTTTAATTGAGTTCCTTATGAGAAGTAACCATAGTTACAACTTATAACAGATACATATCAGAGGATGCTCTTATTGCATTTTGTGTGTGGGGTTATGTAAAGCTAATTAATTAAGCGAAGGGCCTCTGATTGTAGCAGTCGAGGTTGTCACCATAGCCAACGCCGAGGATGTCGCAGTAGCGCTTGTAAAACCCGATTCGGTCGGCGACTCGACTGTCCTGGCCATGCCCGCACTCGATCCCGCCATTGACAATGTTGGTTATGACGCCAAACCCGGGCACCCTCCCTGCAGCCCGGTCCGTCCCTGATGGGCTCCACTGGCCCGTGATCACAGCATGGCTCGACGGCTTTGGTGCCTGTGCCGTCATCCAAAACCACATCGCTGTCTTAAACGACACTGTCGGGTCCGTGGCCACCAGGTCTGGATTGCGCAGCAGATCGACCCCAATGGCCCGGCCTGCCGGCCCGTAGTTGTAGTTGTGGGAGAGTTGGATCGGCCCACGGCCGTAGTAGCTCTTCCCTGGGGCACACGGCCATTGCGCGCTCGGAGTGCAGTAGTTGGAGGTGGCGCCACGCTCCTGCTTGAAGCAGTAGCCCCAGGCGAAGGCTCCGTCCGGTGCCGTCGCCCACCCACCGGTGGTCTCGTGGGAGGTCTGGGCCAGGAAGGCGGCCACCTCGCGCTTCCGGGTATCGGTGCTGCCCGTGGTGCCGAAGCCCGGGAAGGCGCCCGCGGCCGCGACGAAGGCGTCGTAGGTGTAGAAGCCCTTGGCCTGGCAGGCGCCGTCGTTACGGTGCAGCAGCATGCGGTCGAAGAGGGCGCGCGAGATGATGGAGGATACGCCGCCGCCGCCGGAGGGTGTGGGTGTGACGGGCGTTCCGCCGCAACCGGAGCACTGGCTCTGGCATCCGTCTCCGCAGTAGTCCGAGGTGGAGCCGCACCAGCCAAAGCGGCTGCAGCAGAGGCAGTTGGGGCAGGTCGCCCCGCCGGCCTGGGAGCCGCACTGCTCGGCGACGGCCATGGTGGCCGCCATGGCAAGCACAGCAAACAACGCGAACGCTCTCATCGTGCGTGGCAACGAACCGCTATATATCTTGTGGTCCAAGTGTGGTGGTGTGTGTGTGGCAGAAGCGGTGGGGAGTGCACGTCTTTATATAGGCTCGTCATGCGATCGAGGGGTCAAACTTGGCGGCATAGATCAGGCCGAGAGGTACGGCGGTGAGCAGCTGGCCATGCATGATTGAGAGCGTGTGCTGGTATGCACGCATGTGGAATTTTAGTCCATAGATGACGCAGGGCATTCATGGACGGACGTCCATGGAATGCAATTCCCATTTTTTCCTTTTCAAAGTTCATCATTTATCCTCCTTTCCGTTGAAACAGATAATCGTGCACGCATTCGCACTGCCTTGACTTTTTTTTTCTTTTTTTTTCTTTTCCCGCTCCTTTCCCTGGAGTCTGGCGATACATATTGATCGTGCCAACCTAGCTAACAACAACGTTGCAATGTATGTGTACTCCCTCCGCTCCAGAGCGACACTTTGTACAAAATCACCGACACTTAATTCGAAACGGAGGGAGTACATGCACTAGTAGAAAAATGGCCTAATGTTCAGCTCATTAGTCCCGGTTTGTATTTGAGCCGGCACTAATGATTGTTTCAACGGCTAGGCGGGCGGCGCTCATTAGTACCGGTTCATGGCGAACCTTTAGTACCAGTTCGTGCCACGAACCGGTACTAAAGAGGTGGTGGCCTTTAGTACGGGTTGGTGGCTCCAACCTGTACTAAGGACCCCCCCCCCCCCTGTACGGGTTCGTGCCATCAACCGGTACTAAAGGGTTGCACTGCCACCCGCCGTGCACAATGTTTAGTCCCACCTCGCTAGTTGAGAGGAGCTCGCACCGGTTTATAAGCCCGCCGCGGCTACCATGTCGAGCTCCTCTCTAAGCAGTCCTTTGTGGCCTATTGCAAGTCTTCTGCCCTGTGGGGCCTACTGGGCCGTACGGGCCTGCATCCTGACCCAACTAGAGGTTGGGTTTTTAGTCGTATGCAGGCCGTGCCGGCCCAGTAGGCGGGCTGTTTTTTCTTTATTTCAAAAAAAATATTTTAATACCGGTTGGTGTTACCAACCGATACTAATGGGCTCCCCTCCCCCGGCGCTGGCTCATGCCACGTGGTGGCCCTTTAGCGGCGGTTCGTGCAGAACCGGTACTAAAGGGGGGGGGGAACCTTTAGTCCCCACCCTTTTGTGCCGGTTACAGAACCGGCACTAAAGGGCATTACAAACCGGTGCTATAGCCCGGTTCTGCACTAGTGATGTTTGCTATTTTGAGGCAGCTTAATAATTTTTCGCACGTTAGCCAATTCCGAGGCGTAGCACCGAACCGGAGATGGGGAGGGCCATGGCTGGTCACGGCATCGCCAACGAAGACAAGCAATGACCGAGGAGCTGTGACATCATTGTAGGAGGCTACGAATAGGATTGACCGAGTGCGGGTGGATGGTGGGGGCGGTCGCCGGAGGGGGAGGGAGCTTACACTAGTAGAAAAAGGGGCTTTCGTTCGGGCCTGGCCAGCCCATTAGTCCCGGTTCTTATATGAACCGGGACCAACGGGTGCATTCGTCCCGGTTCGTGAGCCCAGGTGGCCGGCCGGGGCCTCGCAGCCTTTGGTCCCGGTTCGTCTGGATCCATGTGTCCCGGTTCTAGGAACGAACCGGGACCAATGGGCCTCGCTCCTGGCCCATAACCATTGGTCCCGGTTCCAGCCACGAACCGGGACAAATGATTTGCCTATATATAGCCCATCGCCAGCGAGCAGAGCACTCCACCGTGCTTTGTTTTTTGCAGGCCGGCGAGGGGAGGGCATTTGGGTGCTCTAGCTCACCTCCTATGCACATGAGGTGTTTGATGAAATGTCCGAGCCACACTAGTTAATATTTCTTCTCTCGAAACTCGACCTCCGAGCTCCATTTTCCCCGAGATTTTTCTAGGTTTAGCGGTCCGTCACGTCCCGTCCCCGTCTTCACCGCCGTCGATCGTCCGCGCCGATCTCGTCGCCGGCACCACCGTGGTGAGCCTCTTGTTCTTATCTTCTTTTTGAAAGAAAAAAAATCTTACTTGAGATGGATACTTGTCTAATTTTCTTAGTTTTATTATTCCTTGTTATTATATAGTGCGATGGTTCTGGTATCCGCCCCCGTCGGCCCTCGTCCTGTCTATGATTCGGATGTGGTATATATTATCTTTTTATAACTATTTGGTTCATTTATTGTTTATGACAATTATGCCGACCAACGTGACATAGATTTTTTTATGTAGGAGGTGGTTGAACCGGAAATTCCAACCGACCCTATTGTCGAGAGGTTCAATTTAGTCGAAGAAGAAAACAATTACTTGAAGGAAAAAAAATTGAGGAGGAGAAGATGATATTGGAGTTACATGTTGCGGATGTCGTCGATGATCACAAGATGAAGATGGATGCAATGCGGTTGAAGATTAGAAAGATTAGAA
This sequence comes from Aegilops tauschii subsp. strangulata, assembly GCF_002575655.3. Classification (NCBI taxonomy): domain Eukaryota; kingdom Viridiplantae; phylum Streptophyta; class Magnoliopsida; order Poales; family Poaceae; genus Aegilops; species Aegilops tauschii. Next base: position 638,662,582 of record NC_053041.3, on the reverse strand, counting down.
AATATGCCATTCATACCGAGGCTTGGTATCATTATGCCGTTGGATCAATTGTTACCTTAGTTGTGATTATGATCGCATTTGTTGTTGCATTGAAAGGTTTTACATAGTTTCAATGTATGGTTTAACTAGATGCTCTGGAGAGCTATATGTTGTTCAATTTTAACTATGTATGTACTTTGGTTTTAATGTGATGATGAACTACTATTAATTTGGTCACTTATCTCTATCCAGCTGAAAAAAATCAGTAAATGCATGAAAAATAACAAATGAAGTCAGAAAGGGTTGAAAATTGATGATGTGGCTTTGAATGGTGCATTTTGAACACAGAAAAACTATGGAGTTCAAATAAGTTCAAAAAAATCAAATCCCTTTGTAACAGACGAGTTTCCGTATGAAACCCTGATACTTCGAAAGAGATTGTCCGTTTTGTACACGAAGTGCATCCAGTTTTTGCCGTAAGCCTCTCTACTTTCTTGCACATGTTATGTGGGTGAAATGATGATACCATGCCAACTTTCAACCTTTTCAGAGTTCATTTGTAGTGCTTTTCAATTTTAGGGTCTTATAGCTCACAATAATCAGTAAATGCATGAAAAATAACAAATGAAGTCAGAAAGGGTTGAAAATTGATGATGTGGCTTTGAATGGTGCATTTTGAACACAGAAAAACTATGGAGTTCAAATAAGTTCAAAAAAATCAAATCCCTTTGTAACAGACGAGTTTCCGTATGAAACCCTGATACTTCAAAAGAGATTGTCCGTTTTGTACACGAAGTGCATCCAGTTTTTGCCGTAAGCCTCTCTACTTTCTTGCACATGCTATGTGGGTGAAATGATGATACCATGCCAACTTTCAACCTTTTCAGAGTTCATTTGAAATGCTTTTCAATTTTAGGGTCTTATAGCTCAAAATAATCAGTAAATGCACGAAAAATAACAAATAAAATAAATAAGTAATTAGAAGCAAATTAATATAAACTTTAATAAAATATATAAGTAGAAACAAAATAAAATAAAATTTAATAACATTTATGAAACTAAAATTAACAAAGTATTTTCTGTTCAAAACATTATAAGCAACCTCTAGTATTATTGAAACTAAAATTATATAAAATTGATGCAACTAAAATTATCGAAGTATTTTCTGTTCAAAATCATGAAAAGCAAAAAGAATTTTCGTAAAGAACTTTTTTTGTTAGAAACTTTAATAGCAAAAAGAATTATCATAAAATAAAATAAATAAGTAATTAGAAACAAAACAAAATAAAATAAAATAAATAAGTTTTTTGTTATAAGTAGAAACAAAACAAAATAAATAAAGCAAAAAAGAAAACAAAAAAACAGACAAAAAATAAAAAATATGCCACCTACTGGGCTGCCATGGCCTGAATACGACTAAAAACTCATCGATGGGCCAGGATTCAGGCCCACAGAAGGCCCAGTAGGCCCATCAGGCATAGCAGTGACATTTAGGCCCGTAAGCCTGCAATGGAGAGGAGCTCGAGAGGGGTGCGGCAGTGGGGCTTATAAACCACTGCGCGCCCCTCTCAACTAGCGAGGTGGGACTAAACTTTCGACGCGGGCGCAGCAGCACAGGACCTTTGGTCCCGGTTGGTAGCACCAACCGGGACTAAAGGAATGCATTGGTACCGGTTCGTGGCGCCAACCGGTACCAATGCCCCCCCTTTAGTCCCGGTTGATGCCACCAACCGGGACCAAAGGCCGCCGCTTCCCGCCCTTTGGCCTGCCGAAAACTGACCTTTGGTCACGGTTGGTAGCACCAACCGGGACTAAAGGATTGCATTGGTACCGGTTGGTGCCACGAACCGAGACCAATGCTCTTGGTATATAAGCAGGACTTGTGAAAATTTCACTTCTCATCTCGCAGTTGCCGCCCCGACGACGCTAACGACATTGACGCCGCCAGGCTGCCGCCCCTGCCCCGACCTCGCCGCCGTCTCCGTCGCCCCTGCCCCGGCCTCGCCGCACCCTGCCCCGACCTCGTCGCCGTCGCCCCTGCCCCGACCTCGTCGCCGTCGCCCCTGCCCTGACCTCGCCGCCCGCTGCCCCGACCTCGCCGCCGTCTCCGTCGTCGCCGTCGCCCCTGCCCCGGCCTCGCCGCACCCTGCCCTGACCTCGTCGCCGTCGCCCCTGCCCCGACCTCGCCGCCGCTCGCCTGCAGTGTGAGCCTCACCGCGCCGTTCCCCCTCCTCTCCCCCTTCCTCCCCGCGCCCCAACGCCGGCGCCCGCCCCGACGCCGACGACGAAGCAGGCCCCCTGTTCATATGCAAAAGTTAGGATTTTTGGTGATATTATTGTAGAATATGATGATGATATTGTAGAATATGCAAATGTTTGTATGTTCATATGCAAAGAATTTTTATTTTGTTCATAGAATTTTTATTTTTATTTTGTTCATAGAATTTTTATTGTAATTTTGTTCATAGGATTTTTTATTGTAATTTTGTTCATAGGATTTTTTGGTCAGGTAATTTTGTTCATAGAATTTTTATTTTGTTCATAGAATTTTTATTGTTTTTTCTGTTGTAAGTTTGTTCATAAAGTTTTAGGATGAAAAAAATAAGACGAAGAAATATAAAGGGAGGAGGAGAAGTTTCGTTTAGTTTTAGGATTATTTTAGTTTATGTTTAGTTTAGGAAGAAGGAAAAGAAAAAGATGAAGAAGAGGAGAAATAAATAAGAAGAGGAAAAAAAGGAAAAAAAAAGGAGAGGAAGAAAGGAATAGAGGAGAAGAAGAAAAAATAGAATATATTCTATTTTTCTTCTTCTCCTCTATTCCTTTCTTCTTCTCCTCTTTTTTTCTTCTTCTTCCTTTTCTTATTTTTTATCGGGTATGTCGTTGTCGATATAACCCCCTCTCGACCGTGATAACTTATACCACGGGAGCACCCCCCGGCCCTCTCGCTCGACCAAAACTCTCGAGGACACCCAAACCCTAGAAAAAAACGATGTTGGTCTCCTACCCCCTCCCGCCGCGCCCCTACCCGATCGACAAACTCTCTTGAGGCCACCCAAATTTACCAAGTTAAAAGAGTGTTGTCGTCGAGGCCACCCCGAACCCTTGAAGCGTTGTTGAGGCCACCCCAAACCCTTGAAGCGTTGCCGAGGCCACCCCAAACCCTAGAGAAGCGTCGAGGCCATGCCACTAATATGATTCCTTATTGTGCTTAGCTAGCTAGTTCAACGTTTGCCACTAATATATCCATCTGTCATGTTTGAATAATAATTGCCATGTTGTAAATATTTGCAGAAACTATGGATCCGCACCCCCGAGACGAAGCAAAAGAAGCGGTGTTGGGGGAGATAATTGCACACGGAAGTGATGCTGTCTTGTCGTTTCTCAACCACACATGCACCGATGGTCTGGAAAGACAGGATGAAGAAGCAGGCTACGACGACGACCAAACAATGGAGGAGGAAGGAGACCGTGATGACGGCTCCGGTGACCGAATGGAGGGGGAAGGACACCGTGATGACGGCTCTGGTGAGCGGAGGGGGAAGGACACCGTGATGACGGCTCCGGTGACCGAACGGAGTCCGGTCAGGTATATATATTAATTAACTAAGCATGTGCTGACTATAGCTAATTGATGTATTAATTGTTTTTGGTATGTACACATATTAACTCTCTTCTTTTTCTTATTTTCTAGCCCTCCGGATCGAGCAACACTTCGGTAACGAGACGAGGCCCGAAGAGAAAGTTGCACGCGGATGAAAGGTACACGATCATCGAAATTGATCGTGCTGGCCAACCGATTGAACCCCTCCGGACCAAGCAAAAATTTAATGCTCAGTGCGGGGTTCTAGTGAGGGACATGATCCCGATCAGCATCGAGCAATGGTTGAAGCCTAAGGACAAAGACTCTCAGGTGTCTTATGTCAGCGATAGGCAGAAAGCTGATCTTTGGACCGTGCTGCAGGAAAATTTCACCTTCCCGCCAGAGGAGGATCCGGAGAATCCAGTTAAAAAGCCAATGATCAAGGCTTATGCTCTTAAGAAGATGGTTGGGCTATTCAGGAGGTGGAAAAATGAGCTGAAATCATCGTTTGTCGACCAAGACAAGACTCCAGAATTCATCGGCCGATTTGAGAAGATCAAAGATCAGTGGCCCGAATTTGTCACCAAAAAGAAATCTGAGAGAGCAGCGAAGATGTCAGTGACAAACAAGAAAAATGCTGCAAAGAAGAAGCATCACCATCGCACGGGGTCAGGTGGCTACCTGAAAGCCCGGCCGTTGTGGGACAAGGTTGAGAATGACCTCATTGATAAAGGGATCGAACCAGAGACGCGACGCTGGCCAGACCGTTGCAGGACTTGGTTCTTCGGGGTTGGGGGGAAATTGGACCCTGTAACAGGAAAGTGCGTTTGGACCGACGAGCAGCTGAACACACCCATCGTGGAGCTTCAGGAGTATATCGAAAAGGCGCAGCAAGGGACATTCGTTCCAGACAGAGAGAACGACGAGCTCACAGAGGCCCTCGGGAATCCTGAGCACCCCGGACGAACACGAGGCACGCCAGGCTCCCTTTCGTGGAAGGCTGGATTTCCCGACGCAGGCGGTTACAAACGCCGGGAGAGGAAGAAGAAAAAGGAGTTGACCCAAATACAGGCGCTGCACGCAAGGGTACAAGCGTTAGAGGAACGAGAGGCGGTTCGCAGCACGCGACCTGCCGAAGCTACCCCGCCATCTCAGCGGAGAAGCAGCGTGGCTTCCACGGAGCTGCTTCAGGAGCCTGTCTTCACGGCTCCTGCTAGCTACCCCATAGATGCTATCACGGAGTCTCAGCATTGCGACCTGATGACGCAGTGGATGGAATTGAAAGTCAAAGGTGGATGTTGGCTCTGTTGCACCTCCTGAACCTGGCGCAACTTTTCACTGCCAGCCGATTCTAGAAGGATATGCTAGGGTGATGGTGGATGAAATCACAGAAGGATTTGAGGACCTCCAGCTTGACCACCCTACGGGTGAAGGGGAGACTCGGCTGGGTTCTTGTCTGAAGACTTCATGCCTATGGCGGAAGGAGCTCATCAACCTTCCGAACTGGATGCCTCCGCCTCCTCCTCCTCCGGCGAGTCAGGGCACTCCGCCTCCTCCACCGACTCCTCCTCCGGCGAGTGACGATCAGGGCACTCAGCCTCCTTCTGCGGCGCGTGGTGGCACTCCGCCTCCTTCTCGCCGGCGCGCCCGAGCAGCCACCAGCCTCCTCCTTCTCCGCCTCGCCAGCAAGGGCGGAAGAGACCCGCCGCCGCCCCGGCTGCTCCGGCGCGTCGTAGTCCTTCTCCTCCGCCTCGTAAGCAAGCACGAAAGAAGACAGCCGCAGCCGCTCCGTCTGCTCCGGCGTTTAGCAGTACAGCCAGAGGCGGGAGGCAATACAGATACGGTCCACCTCTCAAGCCTCTAGAGAAGTTACCATACGAGAGGACCGTGGAAGAAAACAAGAAGATCGTGGAAAAAGAAGTGAAGGACTTCTTTGAAGGGGCGAAAGCAGAGAGACATCCACCTCCGAAGGAGAAGGTAGATGCGGTGAAAGCAAAGCGCACTATCGATGCCCTGAGGAAACCACCAAAGTCTCCGCCGAAAACCAACTATAAGCGCGTTACTGCAAAGACATATCTCGAAGCGGAGCGGTCGGGAAGTACTGTCAATGATCAAAGGATAAAAGAACGACGAGCAGCTGGGAAAAAAATTGCCCAGCTCGGCGAACAAGCGAACCAATCGTGCCCCCCGCTCAATGTGTCTAGCGACATCGTCGCTAATGCTCCGGGGATGGTGCCCGGTTATAGCAATCTTGGAGATTACCTTCCCGACGATGTACATTATGATTTCTTGGAGGTGGACGAACACAAATACGAGTACGGGAAGCCTCTCGTCAAAGATGAAAAATCTCTAACAACGATGATGCGAAGATTTCATAATTGGTACATGAAAACCTGCAGAGAGTCTGGGGGGACGAATACTTTGTATCTGAGAATTAAAGAGGAGCACGACCTTGTTGGAACTGATCTGTTGCATGTTCCATTTGAGGAGTTCTTCCAGTTCTTCAATCAAAAGGCCCTCGATAAATTAACGGTCACTTGCTACTGTCTGTAAGTACTACTTCTGTCATTATGTTTCTATATATAGCTCAGCTTTTTCATTGCATGTATTTATAATTATCCTCATTATATTATGCAGATTGAAGATCGTCGAGTGTAGAAAAGCAGAAATGTATGATATTGGGTTCATTAACACAAATCTCATAGATGAATTTCAGGTTACAAAGAACGCCGAAGAGGCCGAGGCCAACTTGCTCAATTCATTGTTAATAAATCAAAACAAAGATTTAATACTCTTTCCTTACAACTTCAAGTGAGTGTTACTGTCGTGTGCATATTCGGTTTCCCTTATTACTCGAGCGAGGTTATAGTAATGTAATTGATGAGTTATGCATGCGTGCGCAGCTTCCACTATATTCTCCTGGAGATTAAGCTTGAGCGGGGACTAGTAACCGTCTTACACTCGAGATGAAAAGATCCCGAAACCTATGCGGACATGACTAAAATTCTCAACAAGTAAGTTCAATCGATCATTATTGCACCATATCGGCAACTTTTTGTTCATTTCCTGATATCTCAAGTAATAATAATTATTTTCTTTGTCTTGCAGGGTTTGGAAACAGTTCACCGCAGAAGCTCCGGGACTGCCGAAGGAGCTGCGATATACATACCCGAAAGTAAGTACTACTAGCTAGCTAGTTGTGCGCATCTCCCGTTGATTCGATAGCTACTTTCATTAATGCCATTTATAATGCTTCATTATCAGTTTGATTGACCTTTATTTCTCGTAAAGTGCTTGCGGCAGGAACAAGGAAATGATTACTGTGGATACTACGTGTGCGAGTTCATCTACAACGCGACTTTGAAAAATAAGCGGGGCTACTCTAAAAGACAATTTGAAGTGCGTAAGCAATAATATTCACAATTTCATTTTATTACACCATCATTTCTGTTGAGTTTCATTCATATATATATATATGTATTAACCCCCTTCTTCAAATTAGACGTGGCAGATGCGGAATGAACTCCTACCACAAGATCGCATGAAAGCAATTCAAGAGGAATTGGCGGGATTCTTTCTTGACCACGTCATCAATAAAGCCTGAGAATACCATGTGGAAGTTGATTTCAAATGCTAGGGGATTGTAAGAGATCTTACATATTGTATATGTATGTAGCCAGTAGCGTCGGATAGATAATACGAAAACTTGTTGTTCGACCAATCTCTCGGAGAAGGAGAGGTCGATCACTTCTCTCGGTATGCATGACGAACTTCTGTACTTAATGGTTTCCTTCATTTTCTTATTAGCTAGCGTGTCGAGGGCCTCTCTATGTATAGTACGTAGCGTCGACCAAGCACGGAGATAAGAGAGGACACTTCTCTCTATTAATTAATTAGCTACCTAACACAATATATGAAACACCTTAATTAACCATACAAAACCCCTAAATCCACCCCCCCCCTCAGAAAAAAACCCTAGCCCCTGAACAGCTGACGCGTGAATGCCTATTGGTCCCGATTGGTGCCACCAACTGGGACTAAAGGGCCTCCTGCCTGGGCTCGCAGCACCAGCCACGTGGAGGCCCATCTGTCCCGGTTAGTATAAGAACCTGGACTAAAGGCCTAGGCATTAGTAACGACCCTTTAGTCCCGGTTCCCCAACCGGGACAGATGAACCTTATGAACCGAGACAAATGGCCCTTTTTCTACTAATGTTAAGGGGTGCCATGGGCGATGGTGGAGGCCAGTCGAGCAAGGAGTGGATGCATGCTACAGCAGCTCCTGCTCCATGTGGTGGGGACTGTAGGTTACCCCGGCATCGGAGGCAGCTCGATGGGGCGGGAGTAGAAAGGTGAAAGGCAGGAAGAAGAAGATGGCATGCATGGAATCGTGACACACACACACACAAAATTGAGGCCTCGCCTCTAGTGCTCCACTAAACGGGTCCGTGCAACACTGCAACCACTGGAGCAGTTTTGGGAAGGTTCCATGGACCGATTCGAACCGGTTTTAGAACCTTCCATGTGGGTGTTTTGATTTATTTTTGTTTCTATGTGTCTTTATCGGTTTTCTTCAGGGGGTTTGTTTTTTCCTTTTTTTTTATTTTCCCCCTTTTTCTTTTCTCAAATCAGCATTGTCTTTTTTAATACATGTTGTATATTTTTTATATACATGTGTAACCTTTTTTGATACACATTGAACATTTATTTTGAATGTTACACATTTTGAACTTCAACATTTTTCTGAATGTTATCAAACATTTATTTTGATTATGCAAACATTTTTCTGTTATACTATTTTTTTATAAAATGTCAAGAACAAATTTTTAGACCCTGTGAACATTTAATAAATGGTACGGACAGTTTTCAAAAATTTGTGCGAACTATATTTTTAGACTGCATGAACATTTTTTAAGTGTGATGGACATTTTTTAAAGTTTAACTAAATTAGTTTTGGAAATGTATGTGCTTAGAATATTTCAAAATATAAACAAAAGTAAAAAAAATACACATGGCTCCTATACATGTGCATTTGCTCCTACGTACGTGCATGACCTGTGTGAGCACACTTTTTTTTAGACAATATCGCGATGCTCTTTACTAACTTGTTACAGTGTTTAAAGGGGGGAATAAGATCACTGGGCTGGTCGAACCAAACATAGCTGATAGCCCCTAATGAGAAAGCATGCTTCGCTAAATTGTGATCCTCGACATTCGAGCTCCTAAATTCATTACTAAAGATGCAACTAGTAAAGAAACTAGACCGGTTAATGATTTCTCACATAATAGCACCACAAACTGTCACACTTCCTTGCTTGATATCATCAACGACAACCTTGCAATCAGTCACCTCATGGATCCGCCTGTCGTATGGATCACCCACTAGGGCTAGAGCCTCCCTAACTGCTAGTGCTTCAAGAGTCGTCTTGGCGCATCTGCAATTATTTTTGTGTGAGCACGCACATGGCTGGCATAGTGCTGCTGCCTCACATGCTGGGCCTGGCCCATGTATGGGGTCACTCTGAGCGATGCTCCCCTAGCGCTTGCTGAAGGCGAGGCACATCATCCCCATGGTATAGAGCACCACCCGACGACAAGCCCACCGAAGAGCATCTCCAGCAGATGCATTAAAAGGCCCCCGCTTCCCGAAAATTCCGGCCAAAATACGGGTTTGGGCATTTTTGTGGCCCGAACAGGCCTCGCATATCTGGCGGGCCTGGAAATATCCCCCCCCCCCCCGATATCTTCCCCTCCAACACTATATCAATGGTACCGGGGGCATTTAGGGTTAGCCCCCCCCCCCCCCCCCCCGATCCCCTCCGCCACATTTCATCTCCTCCATCGCTTTGGTGCTTTCACTCCGGCAAGCATTTAGAGTGAAAATGGAGGGCGGTTTTGGCGACCTCGGCGGTGCACCTCCTCTGGGCGGTGCAGGCCTTGGTTGTGCACCTCCTCCGGGCTGTGTGGGTGGTGCCGGCCTCGATGGTGCACCTCCTACGGGCGGTGCAGCGGGGTCGTTGCTGTCCCCAATGGAGGACTCTGCCTCTGACTAGGAGTACTCCGACTTTGATGGCTCGATCTCTTTCTGCACCGAGTCCACTACCTACGACGACGTGGAATGAGCTTGCCGCGGTTACCGACGACAGTACCGATATAGTGTATCTGTTCAGTTCGAGGTGTTTCCGAACTACATAATCATTTTTGGGGCACCCAAAACTGGTTTTCCGGGACGAGATTTTCCAGTATCTGCTAGTGATGCTCTAAGGCGGTATAGATGAGCAGACCTATATTATGATGATCAACACTATACCTGTCATGCGCTGCTAGCCCAGTTCATCTCACTTGGCTTCCCAGAGCAAGTGTCGCTCTCATTTCGGAGCGATGTGTTAGTGATTTTGTTTCCATATTTCTTGCTCAAATTTTCGTAACCAGTTTTATTTAAGCATAATAAAGCATTCATAGCATGTTTAATTGAATGTTCACTATGTGTTCAAAATTTATTCCTTTTTAAAATATTCATTGTGTATTAGAGGAATGTTCATCATATATTTAAAAATTCTTCACAATATTTAACAAATGTTCACCATGTATTGAAAACTTAACTAATCTTATCATGCATTTGAAAAATAGTAAATGTGTAAAAAAACTTGTTCTAATGTATACAAAAATTGTACACTGCGTATGAAGAAAATAGACAACAAAACATGTTAATCATGTATTGATTTTTTTTAATAAAATCATACATAAAAAATGCTCCTGATGTATACAAAAAACTGTACAATGATCATGGGAAAATTAGACATCAAAACAAATCTATGAAAAACATGTCAATCATATATTATAAAAATGTTTAATGTATATATAGAAACTGTCCGTGATGTATACAAAAAATGTACAATGTTTATGGAAAAATTAGACAAAACAATTTTATTTTTAAAAATGTTAATCATGTGTTTGGAAAATGTTAAACATGTATATAATTTTTTTCCTTGATGTACAAAAAAGAATGTACAATCTTTATGGAAAATTTATACATAAAAAATATCTATGAAATAAAAATGTTAAACATGTACATATAAAAATTTCCTTATTTATAAAAAAACAATGTACAATGTTTATGGAAAAAGTAGTCATACAAAATTATGTTTTCAAAAAATGTTAATCATGTATGTGAAATGTGTTAAAAATTTAAATAAAAAAATTCTGATGTATAAAAAATGTAGTATGTGTATGGAAGAAAGTAGACATGAAAAACGTATGTTTAAAAAAATAACCATTTATTTGGAAAATCTTAAACGTGTATACAAAATTGTTTCTGATGTATACAATTAATTTATAATGTGTATAAAAAATTGACATCAAAACTATATGTTTGAAAAAATATTAATCATGTATTTGGAATTTTTTTGTTATATTTGAATAAAATTTAAATGTGTATAAAACATTAGCTGTTCTATAACAAAAGATAAAGAAAAAAAGATGGAAACCAAACAAAGAAACAAAGAAAAATGAAGAAAATCAATGAAAATAGAAAAAACAAAGGAAACAAAATAAAAAAATAAAAATGTAAAAAGTTAAGCAATGCAAAAGAAAGAAAAACAGTGCAACCTAGAAGAAACCAAGAAAACGTTGAAAACAAATAAACATACAAAGAAAACCGAAAAAGAAACAAAGAAAAGAAAGGAAAACAAGCGAAAACCGATAAAAAACAAAGAAAACCAGTGGAAAACAAAGAAAACAATAGACAAAGAAACAGGCAACCAAAGAAATTAGTGAAGAAACAGAGAAAGCCGAAAGAAAGAAAGCAAAGTGAACATCGACCGAGCGAACCAATGAACGAACGAGAATGGCCTGGTCTGGTACTCTAGCACGCTGAAAAAATCTTCTGCCGAGGGGGAGCACCTCTCACTATAAGCGAAGCGAGATATAGCGCCTGCGGCGAGGAGAAGCCATTCCTAGCCTCATGCGCCACCCTAAATGGATCGGCCCATCTTTGGAGGAGCCCTCGGCCTCTTGCGCACGTTCTTTTTTACTTTTTATCACTTCTACTACCTATATTTAAAATGGATCGGCCCATCTTTGGAGGAGCCCTCGGCCTCGGCCTCTTGCGCACCTATTTCTGTAGTGGGAAAAAGTATTACCTATATTTACAAGAATCATCCCGTGTTCAAAGAAATGTGACACTCATGTTAATTTTTTTTGCCGCGCAAGTACTAAGAAATGTTGATGATATTAAAAAAAATTGGTCAAATTTAAAATGTTCCCGCATTTCAAAACACAAAATACATGACAATTTGTGAAAAAAATTATATGATGAAATAAAATATTGCATTATTCAAAAATATGTTTCTTACCATTCAAGAAAATGTGTGTAAAATATATTTGAAAAAAGTACAGTATGTATGAAAAAATCATACATGAAAACATATGTGTATAAAAAAAATGTAATTAGAGATGTATAAAAAATGTTCCCGGCGTATGCAAAAAAATGTGCAATGTGTATGAAAAAAGTATACGTCAAAGCATATATTTCAAAACATTAATGATGTATTTGAAAAAAAATAAACGTGTATAAATAATGTTCCTAAATTATACAAATAATATACAATGTGTGTAAAAAAGTGATTCGCGGGATTCGGTCGGTGCTCGTCTTCGGTGGATCTGTTTGGATCTCATCTTTGTTACTATTTGTTTGGATGTTTATAGGTTTGATCCTTTTGATAGTTTCTTCATCGGTGATAGTTGTTGTGTTTGTGCGTTGGTCCGATAGAGTCTTAGCACGATGACTTCCTGACTATCTACTACAAGGTTTACCACACTCAAGCGGCAGAGGGGCGATGAAGGCGGCGCTTTTTGGCTCGCTCCAGTGCTTGTAGTCGTCATTGGATGGTCCACGCACCTGATTATAATTTTATTACCTCTGGTGTTCTTTATACTGCCGTGATTGAAAATGAATAGATTGAAAGTTTCTCACATAAAAAAGTGAACATGTGTTAAAGAATAATACAAATGCAAAATAAAAATAAAAATTTCAAAATAAATCAAAAAGAATCGACAAAGGTACACAGAAAACAGAACTCAAAAGAAAACCATTGAAAACAGACACATAAAAACCATTCAAAATAGACACGAAAAATAGAAAGAAAAAACAGAAGACAACCAGAAAAACCTTATATAAAATAAACACAAAAAAAAACACTGGGAGGTTCTATAGACCGATCTATAACCGGTCCAAATCGGTCCTTAGAGCATTCCTAAGAATGTTATAACAAGCCTGCCCACTAAAAAGGAACGAGCCCCTGCGCCAGCCCACTAAAAAGGAATGATCCCCTACGCCATGTCTTTTTCTTGCCTATTGCAAGAGCTTAGGCCTTCTATGAATGCATGTATCTCCAATTTGAGGGCAAAAACAGCCCTTCCCTCGCCATGCCGGAGGACTAAACATGATCCATCACTTTCATCTGATCCAAGGAAAGAACCATCTACAGAGAGGGCTAACTAGTCAACATTGTCCTAGTGTAGCTGCAGATTTGATGATCTGTAGCTATAGAAAAGGAGCAGTTTTAACATGGTCCCTCTTTCCTACTCTTTTCACACGAGAAGTAAGAGTATATAATAGATCTGAGTCATTGATTTCATTACGCAAACTCGGCTTTGTGTGTGTACGGTCATTACGCAAGCTCCAAATCTGCCAGCTGGACATGATAATCATTGCTCTAATCTCATCATTCTTGCTATAGAGTAATGAAAAAACCATTTGATGCTTGTGTTCCTAACCTCCGAACGGTGGGGCAAGTTCCATACCTCCCGCATCGCCATCCATATTATTAAATTCATGCTCCAGCCAACTCATCCAAATGTCCGAACTTATGAAGAGAGGCGGGCTATATATTTCAACACTCCCCCTCACGTCTTTGTTATTTTAGTCCTGAGACGTGGGATCGATGTAGGGCGCAAAATCTTTTTTTAATATTGCGTTGGCAGGGTCTTGAACTTGAGACCTCTTGGCTCTGTCCGCAAAAAAAAAAGACATCCTGGCTCTGATGCCATATTGAATTCATGCTCCAGTAAACTCATCCAAAAGTCTAAATTGACGGAGAGAGGCGGACAATATGTTTCAACAAATATCATTGTGGCATACGGTAAGGATACCAAGGTGTGAAAAATGATTTCGACTCCTATACCACAAAAGTCACCAGTTCCTGGCACATCCCGAGGATGCTTCCATTTGCCCTGGTTTGTTGCCAGGGATCCCGAAAGGACCTTTTTAGTGGTAATGTTCATTTTCGACGGAGCAAGGGGTCTCGGCACCATATTCCAAGCCGGATGATCTCTCGGCACAAAAACATGACCTTGTATTTCGAAGATAATCGTTGCATGAGATTCAAGGCCACGTTTTTATAATCGCGTGAAACTCTGAATGTTCTTAGTCACGACCATGCCATTTTTTTGTGAGAAAAACTTTCGATCATGGTGTACATAGCTAAATAAACAAACCATTGCTCAAGCTTGGTCAATATGATGTAAAGAATAGCAAATTTGCTAAACATTGACGACAAAAAGGAAAAGAATGCTACACGTGAAAAGAGGGAAAAACAAATGGAGAGAGGGGAGAAAGAAAAAGAAGATCTTGCGGAGGAGGGCAGGCGACTGAGTGTGAGTCCTCCCTTCCATCGGTGGAACTCTCTAGTTCAGTTCTTCTTCCACGGCCCCAAGCCTCACACCTCACACAAACTACCAAACCCCAATTTCCTTCTTTCTAGTCCAAACAAACAAAAAAAGACCATCTTAATTCTCACCCTCACAAGTGAGCAGATGTCGGTACGTCTTCAACTTGTCCCCTGCACCTACACACTTCACTGACCATGTTAGACCGTGATGGTTTTCTTCAATGAAAATGGACCTCATCTTGTCATGCTTAATTGCACAACACATGAGCAATTATCATTTTGTTCCCCATAATAACTTGTTCATAATCATGGTAATCAAAATGATAAATCAGCAGCCTCTCATTTTCAGTGAGTCGGTCAGTCGGTCAGAGTTGCTTGCAATGTGGAGTGAAGAGGTTCAGAGAATTGGTCGAGATATCACAACCCCAAAGCCATCTATGGCCGCCGTCGCCTCCACGTCCACAAAAAACCAATCTTTCCCTTATATCTCCTGCCCCCCACCCCAGACTCCGCCGGTGAATCATCAGCGAGCGAGCGACCAAGCAAGCAGCCATGGCGCCCCCTTCCCTCTCCTCCTCCCACCTCCTCATCACCGCGTCCCTCCCCAAGCCCTCCTCCATCCGGCCGCCGCGCCTCCCGGTCTCCTCCCGGCCCGTGCCCGCCCTGCTCCTCGCGCTCGCCGCCTCGCCGGCCTTCCCCGCCCTCGCCGTCGACGCGCCCGCGCCGCTGGATGCGGCGGCCCCGCAGCTGCAGCTGCAGGCCGAGGCGCCGACGCCCGCGGCCAACCCCTTCGCCGACACCCTGCTCACCGCGCCCAAGCCTGGGTCGGCCGCCGCTGACATCCCCGACGGCGGCCAGTGGCGCTACAGCGAGTTCCTCGCGGCCGTCAAGAAGGGCAAGGTGGAGCGCGTGCGCTTCTCCAAGGACGGCGGCATGCTGCAGCTCACGGCCGTCGACGGCCGCCGCGCCTCCGTCGTCGTGCCCAACGACCCCGACCTCATCGACATCCTCGCCACCAACGGCGTCGACATCTCCGTGGCCGAGGGCGACGCCGCGGGGCCCGGGGGGTTCCTCGCCTTCGTCGGCAACCTGCTCTTCCCCTTCATCGCCTTCGCGGGGCTCTTCTTCCTCTTCCGCCGCGCGCAGGGCGGGCCCGGCGGCGGCCCCGGCGGGATGGGCGGGCCCATGGACTTCGGCCGCTCCAAGAGCAAGTTCCAGGAGGTGCCCGAGACCGGGGTCACCTTCCAGGACGTCGCCGGCGCCGACCAGGCCAAGCTCGAGCTGCAGGAGGTCGTCGACTTCCTCAAGAACCCCGACAAGTACACCGCGCTCGGGGCCAAGATCCCCAAGGGCTGCCTGCTCGTCGGCCCGCCCGGGACCGGGAAGACGCTGCTCGCCCGGGCCGTCGCCGGGGAGGCCGGGGTGCCCTTCTTCTCCTGCGCCGCGTCTGAGTTCGTCGAGCTCTTCGTCGGTGTGGGCGCGTCCAGGGTGAGGGACCTCTTCGAGAAGGCCAAGGCCAAGGCGCCCTGCATCGTCTTCATCGATGAGATTGACGCCGTCGGGAGGCAGCGTGGTGCCGGAATGGGTGGGGGGAACGACGAGAGGGAGCAGACCATTAACCAGCTGCTCACGGAGATGGACGGCTTCTCCGGAAACAGCGGTGTCATCGTGCTCGCCGCGACCAACAGGCCGGATGTGCTCGACTCGGCGCTTCTGCGGCCAGGGCGGTTCGATCGGCAGGTCACCGTCGACCGTCCGGATGTCGCCGGCCGTGTCAGGATCCTTGAGGTGAGCAATCCCTGGTGCTTATCATACTTGTGAAGAATTATGGTTGCTTTGCTTAGTTGATATTGTTCTGAATTTTGAAAACCTAACCAACAAACTTAATTGCTGCCATTGCTGCTATTCTCTGAAGACATAATTGCTGCCCATGAATGTGGAAGGGATACTTACATTCTTGCATGATAAACTTAGTTTCAAGTCTAAACCTTGAACAATTTACCTGATCATGCCAAATGGTAAAATTTTCAGAATGTTTGGGTATAACTCAATCTGTATGGTGAACTGGTGCAGATAATCACAACTACAGTTCAACTTGCTTTGATAAAGCCAACCGAAGGGTAGCTTGCCATATTGTTTGCCACTATGTCCTTAGTAGAGTTGGAGCTTGGTAGTTTACTAGTCTATCAGCTCTTTTTCGAAGAAAAAAATTATATACAGAAATTAATTCAATCGTCGAATCAAGGTGATACAACCACACTGAGTGCAAACCTGTCCTCTTGATAAAATACTTTATTGCATTGTTGCAAAAACAACTCAATCTCTTTGACCTTACATCCCTAATGACTACTGATTATTTTGCTTAGACAACTAATATTATTAGTTTTTATCCTTTTTCGATTTGCAGTTGCTCATCACTTCCCTAGAGATCATTTTCAATTTCTTGCTACTTACATACTTTGTCCAAAACTATAGATCTTTATATAACTAATTTGGTCAGCATTTCTAGGCTTTAGTTATGCACTTGTTTCTTACTTTCTTAGTTTAACTTGAGCTAAACAAGTTTTGGTATCAGAAATTTCACTGAGTATGGTCCGAATATGAACTCAGTGGGTCATCATCTAAAACTATGAATTGATATCCAAAATTTCTTCATAATCTGTTCCAAGCGGAATATGACTGCAACCTAACTTGATCTTCCTAGCTAACTAATATTCTATAAGATTTTTTTTTTCAAGTTGTTTCCTAATAGTTCTGTAAATCACAAAATTGTCGCTAGTAATTTATCTGTGCTTTCGGTTGTGTATTTATCATTTCCATCAAAGTTATTATTTTGGTAACTAATGGCAAAAAAATCTGCAGTATTATCTGCCAAAATCAATTGCCAACAATCCAGTTCGGAATGGGTATGATAGGTAGCAAGCTAACAACACAACGTGTATAACTTTGGAAGTTTAAGAGCATGTAAAATATACATTTCAAGATGTCATGTATTGTTGTACAGTATAATAACATCAAGGTGGAGAAAACTTTCACTTATTTCATATCTGGTCAAGACCACCTAAGCCTCCTTTAAATTGTTTGTATCTGTCACACTTTTAAATACATTACTTCTGTAACACATTTCACCTTTCTACTTGGTGTCTGGGTCTATGACTTCATATTTAATCGTTTATCAACCCTGGCTGGTTCATAACAGTAGGAATTTTAATGTATTAAGTTCTGCTAACCTTCTAGGTACAAGCTGTGCTGAATTTTCTTTGGCTTCCCCTGCTTGATGAGTTTTCTTGATCATATTAGTTCTATGCTGCAGCTTACATATCATTTTTTTTCATCTAATAGGTTCACTCCAGAGGAAAAGCATTGGCGAAGGATGTAGACTTTGATAAGGTTGCCAGAAGGACACCTGGTTTCACCGGTGCTGATCTTCAGAACTTGATGAATGAGGCTGCCATCCTTGCCGCTCGTCGTGATCTGAAGGAGATAAGCAAGGACGAGATCTCTGATGCTCTGGAGAGGATCATTGCTGGGCCTGAGAAGAAGAATGCAGTTGTTTCAGAACAGAAGAGGAAGCTTGTGGCTTACCATGGTAATTTTGTCACCATCAGTTGTTGAAACGATCCTGGAATGCACAGATTCCTAATATTTGTATGTAAAATTTTGGATTTGCAGAGGCTGGACATGCCCTCGTCGGTGCCCTGATGCCTGAATATGACCCTGTTGCCAAGATTTCCATCATTCCTCGAGGTCAGGCTGGTGGGCTCACGTTCTTTGCTCCAAGCGAAGAGAGACTCGAGTCTGGACTATACAGCAGGAGCTACCTAGAGAACCAAATGGCTGTGGCACTTGGTGGCAGGTGCGTTCTTTTTGTGGAAATTGTATTTATTTATTTATGCATCCGCTAGTTACTGCAATTTTTCACAGTGATGTCTTGTGTGCTAACACGTATAACCACTTTGGCAGGGTTGCCGAGGAGGTTATCTTTGGCCAAGACAATGTGACAACTGGGGCATCCAGCGACTTCATGCAGGTCTCACGTGTCGCCAGACAAATGGTTGAAAGATTTGGGTTCAGCAAGAAGATTGGGCAAGTCGCAATCGGGTCATCTGGTGGTGGAAACCCTTTCTTGGGCCAGCAGGTATGCCAGTACGACAGGAGTAGATCGTTGCAAGAGAAACAAAAAAAAAGTTATTCTAGAAGCATAATTTGTCAAAATTAACCAAGGAACTAGACGTGCAAACTTCAACTACAAATTGGATCTTCCCAGCATTTCTTGTCCTTTTTGGCTTAGTATCCTGATTGATGAAGTCTCTAGCAGCCTCTATCGAAGGTCCTTATCAATTGGCGGTCATTATCTAAGTGTCAGTTTACCTCAGATGACTACCACACTACGCTCTTGCTTCCAGCTTACTGCATTCCTGCAACACGTCACTCCTATATATGCTGCCAATCTAGTCATCATCCATGTTTGGGTTAATCGAATTTCTATTCAAACTTGAAAGTAGTGACAAAACAAACACTACCATGTCCAATTACGCTAGTATCCCATTTTGTGTAGCTGTGAGTAGAACTCTGAATGTCTGATTAGCGTTACATCTCAGAAATATCTGCCACTAACAACAAAGCAACTGTTCTGGATACTAACCTGACATTTCCGCATTGTGTTTTGGCTGCAGATGTCGAGCCAGAAGGACTACTCGATGGCCACGGCGGACATCGTAGATGCCGAGGTCAGGGAACTCGTGGAGACGGCCTACTCGCGGGCGACGCAGATCATCAACACCCACATCGATATCCTCCACAGGCTCGCCAACCTCCTGATCGAGAAGGAGACCGTGGACGGGGAGGAGTTCATGAGCCTCTTCATCGACGGGCAGGCAGAGCTGTTCGTCGCATAAGTCGACTTGTCGTGCCTTGTATGTTTTCCGTGATTATACGAGGGTCCAAGTTGTAGGAACCACATTGATCTAGTAAAAATGTTCTTTCCGCAAACATGTTTGTATAGTTCCTTGTAAAAATGCCTGTACTGACACTGAGCGCGCCGATTAATACAGATCGTTGCTAGTTTTTGCCTGTCTGCATGTTCAGATTAAATTAAGAACATTTTCTTTTTGAGAATCACCGGGGGAGGAGTCCCTCCACCTGAATATATTACTCAAAGTGGCCTTAATGCCATGAGATTGATCCAGCTTATAAGGAAAACCAGGACAATTAAACCCTGTTTATGAGGGAAACCGGGCCGAAAACCGTACAGGAGAGGTTAAAAGAAGAGAAACAAAACAAAAGACGCCCAAGATAAGGCACGCCTAGCTAGCAAACCGAAGGACATCACCACAAAAGGCACAAGTAGATGAGGGGAGTCGTCGAGGGGTCACAATATCCAGACTTGACAAGTAGCCTAACGCATCACACAGGTGTGCGTACCGGGCACCACGGCGCAACAGAGGAGCATCCACATCAACGAGTGACTAGCACGAACCTTGACAAGGAACTCCGCCATGGAGAAACCGGAAACAATTAGCAAGTTGGGGAGGAAACTTGCGGCATCATTGGGCAAAGATGAACCGAGACAACGCCAAGAGTACGAAACTCGCCGCACCACAACGGCAGCCATGGAGGTCTTGAGCATGAACAGCAACACGGGCAGCACCGACGAACACCACCACAGACGAACACATACCACCGTTGACCCATCCGGCCGCACCACCATCCCTGCAGCAACACCCACACGTCAACCAAGCAGACCCCAAGATGATGCCTTCAAGAAGGATCGCGACGTCGATTGCGCTGCCATCATCCGCACCAGGAGGACCTGGGGGGTTTCCCCTAGGGTCTCAACTTCCATCTTCATCTGACCAAGCAAGGCGAGCCTTGAACGTTGGCCGTCTGGTCGCCACCCAACAACACCCCGAAGAAGGGAGAGGTGTCATACAGGAACGACGTGGTCCAGAGAGGATCACACCCCGCTAACCCGGCTTCTGATGGAAGAATCGAACCACTCCATCGAATGGTCGAGCCAAGATGACGCTGGCAGAGCAGCACCTCCTCACCAGCACCGACTATCGGTGTCAAAACCGGCGGATCTCGGGTAGGGGGTCCCGAACTGTGCATCTAAGGCGGATGGTAACAGGAGGCGGGGGACACGATGTTTACCCAGGTTCGGGCCCTCTCAATGGAGGTAATACCCTACTTCCTGCTTGATTGATCTTGATGATATGAGTATTACAAGAGTTGACCTACCACGAGATCGTAGAGGCTAAACCCTAGAAGCTAGCCTATGGTATGATTGTTGTTGTCCTACGGACTAAACCCTCCGGTTTATATAGACACCGGAGGGGGCTAGGGTTACACAGAGTCGGTTACAAGGGAGGAGATCTACATATCCGTATTGCCAAGCTTGCCCTCCACGCCAAGGAGAGTCCCATCCGGACACGGGTCAAAGTCTTCAATCTTGTATCTTCATAGTCCAACAGTCCGGCCAAAGGACATAGTCCGGCTGTCTAAGGACCCCCTAATCCAGGACTCCCTCAGTAGCCCCTGAACCAGGCTTCAATGATGATGAGTCCGGCACGCAGATTGTTTTCGGCATTGCAAGGCGGGTTCCTCCTCCGAATACTCCATAGAAGATTTGAACACAAGGATAGTGTCCGGCTCCGCAAAACAAATTCCACATACCACCGTAGAGAGAATAATATTTCCACAAATCTAATCTGCTGACACATTCTATAGCATGACATCACGCTACGGCCCGGTCATTATTCGAACCGTTTTTCTCAACCAGCTACTGCACATATCGCGAGGCGGTTTTCTTGGCACGTCTTGTCGAAGCAGAGATCGTGTCCCCTTATCACGGGATTCTCATCAATACGGGTGTGGGTAACCCAACCGCGCCATCAATTACGGCGCTTGGGGAATAAGCGGTTTTACCAGGCAAGTGGGGAGGTGCGGAATACCTGCTGCCTTTATAAGGGGATAAGAACGCCCATTTGCACCCACGCCTTTCTTCTTCCCGATCCATTCCCCTCTGCCCGAGCTCCAGCGCCCAAGCGTTCATCTTTTCTGCCCACAAAGGCCTTTCAAAAATGTCCGGATCCGGAGCAGGAGGCAAATGGATGGCCTCTACCGTCCGGGAGAAGGATATCAAAAAGCTTCGGGAGGCCGGGTATCTGGCCCAGAAAATCAGCCACCGTCTCCCGACGGCGGGACAGATCGTCCCTACTCCGGAACCTCACGAAAGGGTTGTATTCCTCCCTCACTTTGTCCGCGGGCTAGGGTTTCCCCTCCACCCGCTCGTTCGCGGCATCATGTATTACTATGGGATCGATCTTCACGATCTGTCCCCTAATTCCTTCCTCAACATCTCGACATTCATTGTCGTGTGCGAGGCTTTTCTCCGCATCTCACCACACTTCGGCCTATGGCTGAAGATTTTTAGTGTGAAGTCCAAGGTAGTGGGCGGCGAGCACGCCGAGTGTGAGGGCGCTATGGTGAGCAAGATGCCCAGTGTCATATGGCCAACAGGCACCTTTTACGATTCTGTCAAGGAGTGGCAACAGCAGTGGTTTTATATCACTGAGCCGCGCGGCACGGAATGGGCCGCTACTCTCGAATTTCGACCCGGTGCCCCCTTGCGGCTTACATCCTGGGTCAAGAAGGGCCTGAATTGGTCCTCGTCCGACGAACTGTCGGTGCTCCAGACGCGCGTTAATATGGGAGACAAGAACATTGAACTTGTCAATGTGGTCCAGGTGATGCTAGTTCGCCGGATCCTGCCTTGTCAACACCGGACTTGCAATCTATGGGAATTCGATCCGGCCAAGCACCAAACCTTAAGCTTTTCGGCTCTTCGCACAAGGACATCTGGAAGGTGCTTTTCAAGTCCAGCAAATCATGGCCGGACTCCGCCGAGGACCGCGGGTACCGACTATCCCGCCCTGCAAGTTTGGTAAGTCATCATACTTTTTATCCGCATAACCCAAAGGAAGCGCTTAACGTGTTTTATACAACTCTCCCAGGGCTGGACGAAGAAGGCGGAGAGGATCCATTGTCCGGCCCCGCTGCCCGAAGAACCGGCCGTCCCACTTCTGACGAAGATGCTGGTCCCGACGCCTTACAAGGTGCCGAAGAAGACAGCCGAGAAGGAGGCCAAAAAGACCCGGGGCGGCCTTCGTCGCCGCGGCACTTCGGACACAATATCCGAAGGGTCTGATGCCCGTTCCGCCTCCGAAGAGGACGAGGAGGAGGAAGATGAATCCCCTGCGGGGGAAGAAAGAAGAGGACGGCCTCCATACACTTGGAGGCCGAGCCGCCCAAAAGGGGAAAGGCTCCTCTTCCGGAGGAGTCCACTGCCGCCGCCGACAGCGGCCCGGCGTGGGATCCCAGGGCCCAGCCCCTGGTGAACTCGTGAGGTTATAAAATCCGAGTACGTTTATGCGTCCAGACTCATCATGGCATAGTATTTTAACCTAGGCCATATTTTTTGTAGTCCGGCGAGGTCCCGTACCAAACAATCCTCATCAGAGGATTCGCTGAGCTCAGATGCTATGGAGAGGGGGACGCCCCCAAAGGCCCCTCCCTCCAAACAGGTGCATAACACCTAGGCTTCATCCCAGAAGGACCCCGGCCAAGGAGGAGAGGAAAAGACCGTGAAGGCGGTGCCTGGAGGTCGAACTTCAGGGGCCGGACATGTGGGGGAGAAAATTCCCATGGGAGCTGACGGCGGGTGCCATCTGGAATTCGGCTCCCAGCCGGATACAATTCCGGAGACCAATACGGCTCCAGAATCAGGCAGGCAGCCTCTCTCAGCTGGAGGGGACATGCCTGTTACACCGGCAACCTCTATCCAACCGGAGGTGTCGGATGCTTTGTTGGTCGCGCTGAAGAGCGCCTCCATCGTCAATGAACAGCGTGCCCTTATGGGTGCGGTGATTGAGAAGATTCAGTCTGCTGAGGGTGGACTGAATGGAGCCTGTATCAGCCTTATAAAAGGTTTTGAGGTATGTTTTATGAGGTTTCGAAGAGTGTCATGGTATGGATAGTAGCCCCTGATACACTGTTCGGTGAAAGAAAGAACCGGACAGAGGATCAAATTTATGTTCGCAGGAAGACTCATTGAATGACATCTATTTCTCTTCTGTATAAGCAGGCGTCTGTAGCGACTGCTGCCTCTCATACTGCGGAGATCTCCGGACTGAATCAAAGTCTGGAGCGGGCAAAAGAAGAACTTGGCCAGTTGAAAATGCAGTTGGGGGATAAACAAGGTATGCACAAGTCTTGTTCGTGTTTATTGCAAATGAATTTTCAGTATGATGAAATAAGCTTCATGATTTGCGCTAGGGATGGTGACCGAAGTCGAGGCTCTTAAGAAGGTTGTGGCCGAGGCCGAGAAAAAGGCAGCCACAGAGCAGGCTCTTCGTGAGAAGCACGGGGCCAGGGTTATTAAAGCTGAGCAGGAGCTGCAAGAGGCCGTGAGGAAATGCGAGACCTTGGAACAGAGTTTAACGGAGAAAGAATCCGAACTCACCAAGGCGCATCATGCCACGAATGATGCCCGAGGGGAAACCCAAAGCGCCCTGCAGGGGATCCAAGAGGCGAGAAAGATCGCGTCCTGTAAGGCTTTTCCCACGTAAAGCAAATATTTGAAGGGAAAATTATGTTTCTAATTTTGAATTAGGATTTCTCAGGGGTATTTGCCCAGCTGCCCCGCAGCATATCAGGTGCCGCCCAATTCTACCGAGCCGAAGAAAGGAACACTGCGGATAAGCTCTTCTGGTCGCAGTATTTGGCACCGAATTATCCGGTGCCTTTTGCCGATCAACTGAAACAGCTGATCGAACTGCATAAGGCGGCGGAACTAGCCATGAAAGATTTGGTTATCCGGCTATGGCCTGCCGAGCCGATTCCAAGCAGCTACTTCGGGCTCGTGAAGCGGCTTGTGAGCGCTTGCCCTCGACTTGACGTCATCAAGCGGTCGGTCTGCATAGAAGGTGCGCGAATGGCCTTCGCCCGCGCAAAGGTGCACTGGGGGAAGATGGATGCTAAGAAGCTGATGACCGAAGGGCCGCCAGAGGGGAAGGAGCACCGCAAGCCCGAATTATATTATGAAAGTGTCCTAAAAGGATCCTACCTTGCAGCGGAGCTATGCACCAAGGACATTATATTTCCATGAATGCTTGTCCTTTGTAATGTTTGAGCAAAGTCATTTATTTATTGCCTGTTATATAAAAGTTTACCCTCCTGTGCGGCCGTTTTATATGTTAAACCTGAGAGTTGGCCAGTCGTCGGCTTCTGCCCCCACGTAAGAAGTACGGGGGTGTTCGGGATAAACCTGAGCACTCTTTATCCCAGTTTTGGGTCCTTCGAAGGAGGTGCTCAGCACAACGAACCAGGCAATCGGACTATAGGGCTTTATCACTCTCACTTAGCCATAGGAGCTTTAGTAAGGTAGGCGCAGCCCCTGGTGTTCGGAAGACCGTACTAGGGGCTCTATAAGCACCTGATCGGAGGAAAAACCGATCCATCGCACGCTGCATTGGTTATGGCATTATGCGGGAGAAATCCTTAAAGATTTTACGACCTCTCGAACAGCTGACCAACTCTCGCCGTATCATGACAGTCAGTTTTCGGCTTTCTCTACTGAGGTGCTCGTTCGGAAGAACCGGGACACAATCGCAGTAGTTCTCCCAGTGCTACCTTAGCCGATATAGCGGAACGTAAGGTACCAAAACATGGGAGCCGGGCAAACCCAACTATTGACCCATGACATGATTCGGAGCTGATGCATATAGTGCTATAAGTTCGGGGTGCCGAACTTCCATGAAGGTGTTCGGACTTTATTGCCGTGTTATGGGTAAAACGAAGCCCCTGGCATATCTTAAGGCATATCGCTGTGTAGGGATGCCACTTGACAAAAGAATTTCAATAAGAAATAACAGCAGGTAAGCGTCATATAAATCCACATGTTGTATTTGAATAGTACGTCTATGCGTATGAGTACAGGTAATGTGATAAAAAAAGGAATATGACTGCGGAACCTGCTGAGACCGGGGGGAAGAAGCTGAGTGCGGATCCGGAGTATAGCCGGATGGTCCTTGCGGGGAATGCCTAAGGATTCCCTTGCGTGTTCAAGCTGCCTCCGTATCGCCCGTCCTGGTCGGCGCAAAGGTGAACCTGCGAAGGAAATGTAAAAAACGTTTGCGTGCCGGAGAGCGGTTGAGCCGCCGAGTGCGGCCTGTACTGGCCTTCGCCAGAGCGTTTAATCGAGCTCTAGACGAGTCGGGCTACCCTTCCGCGAAGTAGTTCGGAGTCCCTTGACGGTGTCCGGGAGCCTGGACATCAACTCGAGGTTCGGCTGCAAGGTGTTGCTCGTTGCTTCTACTGTTAGGGCGGTGGTGTACTTGTTGGTGCCGAGGGAAGGTTCGGCCTTGCCATTAACCGTGATGACGCCGCGTGGACCGGGCATTTTGAGCTTACGGTCGGCATAATGTGGCACCGCGTTGAATCGAGCGAACGCGGTTCGTCCGAGCAGTGCCTGATAATCACTGCGGAAAGGGACGATTTTGAAGATTAACTCTTCGGTATGGTAATTTTCTGATGATCCGAAGACTACCTCAAGGGCAATGGAGCCTGTACAGTTGGCTTCCACACCTGGTATAATGCCTCTGAAAGTGGCTTTAGTGGGTTTGATCACCGAATGATCGATGCCCATCTTGCGCACGGTGTCCTGGTAAAGCAGATTTAGACTGCTGCCTCCGTCCATAAGGACTCGAGTGAGGTGGAACCCGTCAATTATTGGGTCGAGGACTAGTGCGGCTGGATTGCCCTGATTGGCGTTAACCGGACGATCCATGCGGTTGAAGGTGACCGACCTTAGTTTATATTGTGGGACGACTAGTTTCGTTAAGTCGGCATCCCTAAGGGTGCATATCTGGTCCGAATTGGGAATTTGGGTGGTATTTACCACATTCACCGATTGAATATGCAGGGGAAATTTCTTTTGCCCTCCTGTGTTCGGTGATCTGTGCTCTTCATCGCCGTCATCGCTTTGAGACCCCCCCTTCTCCGTTTTTGGCGCCTGCCCTGCCGGCTTGTTTGAAGACCCAGCATTCTCTGTTGGTATGGGTGCCTGGCGTTCCTGGGGTGCCATAAATTTGGCATTGGCGATCGAGTATGCAGTCCAGACTGGATGGACCCGAGTTGTTATTTTTGGGTGGCCCTTTCCGCTGACCGGACTTTGAGCCCCTAAACCCGGCATTAACTGCTGTATTTTTGGCGTTTTCACCATATTTGCGGCGCTTGTGTTTGTTGCGTCGTGGTTTGCCGTTGCTATCCCTGACCTCTGGTGTGCCAGGTTTGCTTGCTGTATTGTTACTACGAGCCAACCAGCTATCTTCGCCCGCGCAAAAGCGGGTCATAAGTGTCGTGAGGGCTGCCATGGATTTTGGATTCTCTTGGCCGAGGTGCCGGGCGAGCCACTCGTCACGGATGTTATGCTTAAATGCCGCTAAGGCCTCTGCATCCGGACAGTCGACAATTCGGTTCTTCTTAGTTAGGAACCGGGTTCAGAATTTCCTCGCCGATTCCCCTGGCTGCTGAGTTATATGACTTAAATCGTCAGCATCCGGCGGTCGCACATAAGTGCCCTGGAAATTTTCCAGGAATGCATCTGCCAGGATCTCCCAGCTTCCGATGGAGTTTGCCAGCAAGCTATTGAGCCAATGCCGAGCTGGCCCTTTGAGTTTTAGCGGGAGATACTTGATGGCATGTAGATCATCCCCGCGGGTCATGTGAATGTGGAGGAAGAAGTCTTCTATCCATACCGCGGGGTCTGTAGTGCCATCGTATGATTCAATGTTTACGGGTTTAAAACCCTCTGGGAATTCGTGATCCATTACTTCATCAGTGAAGCATAGGGGGTGTGCGGCGCCTCTGTGCCGGGCTATATCACGACACAGTTCATACGAGTCTTGTCTGCTGTATTCGGCCCGGCCGGATTTGCTTTTAGTATATCCGGCGTGACGGTCATCGTCCCGCGTTGGGGCGCGCCCCCGGTTTCCGTAGATCGATCTTGCATGTTTTGCTTTGTTTTCCAATACGTCTCGCAGGTCCCGCGTGTTGCCCCGGGCCTTGGTATTTTTGTTTGAACGGCGGCGGGGTGCGGGCTGGACTTTGGGTTGATATGCCTCTCTGTCTTGGCCACGAGGTGTCTGATCAGCCGCATCATACGCTGGTGATGTAGGTTTCAATGCTTCCTCCTCGAGTTGGGGTAGCAACCTGCGCTCTGGGTAACTTTGGTTGGGCGCTCGAGTTCGTATTCTCGGCCGCCAGGACTTCAGTCCATCTATCCGCTAGCAGATCTTGATCAGCTCGAAGCTATTGTTGCTTTTTCTTTAGGCTGTTTCCTGTGGCTATAAGCCGGCGCTTGAAGCGCTCCTGCTCGACGGGATCTTCAGGCACGATAAATTCTTCATCGCCGAGGCTCACCTCGTTTTCGGAGAGAGGCATGTAATTGTCATCCTCTGATTCTCCGTCTACTACCTGTTCCGGAGGGCTAGCTTGTTCATCCTCCCGCTCGAGGTCTGGCTGGAGGGGATTATCGTCGTCTTCGGCACTATCCGGAGCGTTATTATCTCTTGTGCCGGTATCGCTGCTTTTGCTATGGCGGGACTTAGAGCGGCGCCGCTGACGTCGGTGCTTGGATTGCTTCTTGGAGGGATTATCCTCCGCTGTCTTATCGCCATCCCCTTCTTTGGGGGTGTCCACCATGTATATGTCATACGATGAGGTGGCAGTCCAGCGCCCTGTGGGCGGTGGTTCTTGTTCGTCTCCTGCATCGTCGTCCATACCGGCGATGTCTTCGGAGCCGAAGTCGAGCATGTCGGTTAAATCGTCGACAGTGGCTACTAAGTGGGTGGTGGGTGGGGAGCGAATTTCTTCGTCGTCCGCATCCCATTCTAGCTGGACATAGTTCGGCCAAGGGTATCCTGACAGGGAGAGAGACTTCAACGAGTTTAGCACGTCGCCAAAGGGCGAGTGCTGAAAGATATCCGCGAAGGTAAACTCCATGATCGGTGCCCAATCGGATTCGATAGGCACAGACGCAGGCGGTTCGGAGCCCGTGGCCGGGGACGAATCCAAATGTCCGGCAACACGGGTCTCATCAGAGGTGAAGTCAGTATTCGGCTCTATCGCCGCTGAGTGTGCGGCCTCCGTGGCGGGGTCCATCCACCCGTCCTCAGATGGCGCAATTTGTTCCGGATTGAGGGCCGGAGTAGTTGCAAGTGTGATCTCCCGAACACTGTTCGACGGCAGAGCTAAGTCATGCTCGTCGTGATTGTGCGGCGCACCTCACATGGGCTCGAATCCGTCGAAGATCAAGTCTCCGCGGATGTCGGCAGTATAGTTCAAGTTTCCAAATCTGACCTGATGGCCAGGGGCGTAGCTCTCGATCTGCTCCAGATGGTCAAGCGAGTTGGCCCGCAGTACGAAGCCGCCGAATACGAAGATCTGTTCGGGGAGGAAAACCTCACCCTGGATCGCATCGTTGCCGATGATCGAAGGAGCCATCTAGCCTTACGGTGATGGCACAGTGGAACTCTCAATGAAAGCACCAATGTCGGTGTCAAAACCGGCGGATCTCGGGTAGGGGGTCCCGAACTGTGTGTCTAAGGCGGATGGTAACATGAGGCGGGGGACACGATGTTTACCCAGGTTCGGGCCCTCTCGATGGAGGTAATACCCTACTTCCTGCTTGATTGATCTTGATGATATGAGTATTACAAGAGTTGATCTACCACGAGATCGTAGAGGCTAAACCCTAGAAGCTAGCCTATGGTATGATTGTTCTTGTCCTACGGACTAAACCCTCCGGTTTATATAGACACCAGAGGGGGCTAGGGTTACACAGAGTCGGTTACAAGGGAGGAGATCTACATATCCGTATTGCCAAGCTTGCCCTCCACGCCAAGGAGAGTCCCATCCGGACACGGGTCGAAGTCTTCAATCTTGTCTCTTCATAGTCCAACAGTCCGGCCAAAGGACATAGTCCGGCTGTCCGAGGACCCCCTAATCCAGGACTCCCTCACCGACCACACCACCGTCGACCCCCAGCCAGTCGCACCACCACCACCATCTGACCCGCAGAGAGCAGCGACCACACGAATCCACCAAACCGATGCCTTCAAGAAGGATTGCGACACAAAAATGTGCCGCCATCGACCGTTCCGGGAGGACCAGGAACACGGGTTTCCCCTGGAGCATCGAAGGGAAAGTCACCATGACAGCGACGCCTCCAAGGAGGTAAGCGACACCCGCGGGCGTCTCCATCGCCGGCTCCGGTCAGAGCAGAGGCTTTCGTCCAAGTGAGCAGAGCACCTTCGAGCAGCACAGGTAGACCGCGAGATGCTGCTTCATGCACCACCGCAGAGTAAGGTCCACTGCAGCCCACCGCCGCACATGACCAAATCCAAGCCACCACAGGCCAGATCCAGCCGGATCCAACCTGCCTACGCCGCCCCCACCAGAATCGCGCCAAGCCGTCGCCGGTAAGCACGCCAAGCGCCTGCGCGCACCAGCAGGCATCACACCAGCTGAACACGCAGAGGGGGAGGGCGAGCACCACCACACGCGCCTCACAGAGAACACCTCCGCTGCGAAGCAGGCCGCCAGGAGGGAGCAGCGAGCGCCTCCTCACCACCGTCCCCAGCCTCCACCGGCTGAACCGACGCGCGCCGGCCGCCGCCACATGGATCTTCCCCAGCCCGTCAGCGCGCTGCACGGGGAACGACTGCCCGCCGCCGCCAGACCGCGTGGGCTTTGCTCGGCGGGGGCTATTGGCGGCGGTGGGGAGGTGTGTAGAGTGGAGGGAGGGTTGACGGGGCAGGGGGCGGCGCCGCCCTGGGGAGGACGGCGCGGGGGGGTGGGGGTGAGGGAGTCCTTGATTAGGGGGTCCTCGGACAACCGGACTATATCCTTTGGCCGGACTGTTGGACTATGAAGATACAAGATTGAAGGCTTCGTCCCGTATCCGGATGGGACTCTCCTTGGCGTGGAAGGCAAGCTTGGCAATACGGATATGTAGATCTCCTCCCTTGTAACCGACTCTGTGTAATCCTAGCCCCCACCGGTGTCTATATAAACCAGAGGGTTTAGTCCGTAGGACAAGAGCAATCATACCATAGGCTAGCTTCTAGGGTTTAGCCTCTATGATCTCGTGGTAGATCAACTCTTGTAATACTCATGTCATCAAGATCAATCAAGCAAGAAGTAGGGTATTACCTCCATCGAGAGGGCCCGAACCTGGGTAAACATCGTGTCCCCCGCCTCCTGTTACCATCCGCCTTAGACGCACAGTTCGGGACCCCCTACCCGAGATCCGCCGGTTTTGACACCGACATTGGTGCTTTCATTGCGAGTTCCACTGTGCTGTCACCGTAAGGCTAGATGGCTCCTTCGATCATCGGCAACGATGCGATCCAGGGTGAGGTTTTCCTCCCGGACAGATCTTCGTATTCGGCGGCTTCGTACTGCGGGCCAACTCGCTTGGCCATCTGGAGCAGATCGAGAGCTACACCCCTGGCCATCAGGTCAGATTTGGAAACTTGAACTATACTGCCGACATCCGCGGAGACTTGACCTTCGACGGATTCGAGCCCATGTCAGGTGCGCCGCACAATCACGACGAGCATGACTTAGCTCTGTCGTCGAACAGTGTTCGGGAGATCACACCTGCAACTACTCCGGCCATCAATCCGGAACAAATTGCGCCATCTGAGGACGGGTGGATGGACCCCGCCAAGGAGGCCGCACACTCAGTGGCGATAGAGCCGAATACTGACTTCACCTCCTACGAGACCCGTGTTGCCGAACCGTTGGATTCGTCCCCGGCCATGGGCTCCGAGCCGCCTGCGTCCGTGCCTATCGAATCCAATTGGGCACCGATCATGGAGTTTACCTCCGCGGATATCTTTCAGCACTCGCCCTTTGGCGATGTGCTAAACTCGTTGAAGTCTCTCTCCCTGTCAGGAGACCCTTGGCCGAACTATGTCCGGCTAGAATGGGATGCGGACGACGAAGAAATTCGCTCCCCACCCACCACCCACTTAGTAGCCACTGTCGACGATTTAACCGACATGCTCGACTTCGGCTCCGAAGACATCGACGGTATGGACGACGATGCAGGAGATGAACAAGAACCACCGCCCTTAGGGCGCTGGACGGCCACCTCATCGTATGACATATACATGGTGGACACCCCCAAAGAAGGGGATGGCAATAAGACAACAGAGGATAATCCCTCCAAGAATCAATCCAAGCACCGACGTCAGCGGCGCCGCTCTAAGTCCCGCCATAGCAAAAGCAGCGATACCGGCACAAGAGACAATAACGCTCCGGATAGTGCCGAAGACGACGATAATCCCCTCCAGCCAGACCTCGAGCGGGAGGATGAACAAGCTAGCCCTCCGGAACAGGCAGCAAACGGAGAATCAGAGGATGACAATTACATGCCTCTCTCTGAAGACGAGGTGAGCCTCGGCGACGAAGAATTTATCGTGCCTGAGGATCCCGTCGAGCGGAGCGCTTCAAGCGCTGGCTTAGAGGCACAACAAACAGCCTGAAGAAAAAGCAACAACAGCTTTGAGCTGATCAAGATCTGCTAGCGGATAGATGGACTGAAGTCCTGGCGGCCGAGGAATACAAACTCGAGCGCCCAACCAAGAGTTACCCAAAGCGCAGGTTGCTACCCCAACTCTAGGAGGAAGCATTGAAACCTACATCACCAGCGTGTGGTGCAGCTGATCGGCCACCTCGCGGCCGAGACAGAAAGGCATATCAGCCCGAAGTCCAGCCCGCACCCCGCCGCCATCCAAACAAAAATACCAAGGCCCGGGGCAAGACGCGGGACCTGCGAGACGTATTGGAAAACAAAGCAAAACATGCAAGATCGATCTATGGATCACGGGGGCGCGCCCCAACGCGGGACGATGACCGTCACGCCAGATATACTAAAAGCAAATCCGGCTGGCCGAATACAGCAGACAAGACTCGTATGAACTGCGTCGTGATATAGCCCGGCACAGAGGCGCCGCACACCCCCTATGCTTCACTGATGAAGTAATGGATCACAAATTCCCAAAGGGTTTTAAACCCGTAAACATTGAATCATATGATGGTACTACAGATCCCGCGGTATGGATAGAAGACTTCTTCCTCCACATTCACATGCCCCGCGGGGATGATCTACATGCCATCAAGTATCTCCCGCTAAAACTCAAAGGGCCAGCTCGGCATTGGCTCAATAGCTTGCCGGCAAACTCCATCGGAAGCTGGGAGAGCCTGGCAGATGCATTCCTGGACAATTTCCAGGGCACTTATGTGCGACCGTCGGATGCTGACGATTTAAGTCATATAACTCAGCAGCCAAGGGAATCGGCCAGGAAATTCTGGACCCGGTTCCTAACTAAGAAGAACCAAATTGTCGACTGTCCGGATGCAGAGGCCTTAGCGGCATTTAAGCATAACATCCGCGACGAGTGGCTCGCCCGGCACCTCGGCCAAGAGAAGCCAAAATCCATGGCAGCCCTCACGACACTTATGACCCGCTTTTGCACGGCCGAAGATAGCTGGTTGGCTCGTAGTAACAATACAGCAAGCAAACCTGGCACATCAGAGGCCAGGGATAGCAACGGAAAACCACGACGCAACAAACACAAGCGCCGCAAATATGGTGAAAACGCCGAAAATACGGCAGTTAATGCCGGGTTTAGGGGCCCAAAGTCCGGTCAGCAGAAAGGGCCACCCAAAAATAACAATTCGGGTCCATCCAGTCTGGACCGCATACTCGATCGCCAGTGCCAAATTCATGGCACCCCAGGAACGCCAGCCACCCATACCAACAGAGAATGCTAGGTCTTCAAACAAGCCGGCAGGGCAGGCGCCAAAAACGGAGAAGGGGGGGTCTCAATGCGACGATGGCGACGAAGAGCCCAGATCACCGAACACAGGAGGGCAAAAGAAATTTCCCCCGCATATTCAATCGGTGAATGTGGTAAATACCACCCAAATTCCCAACTCGGACCGGATATGCACCCTTAGGGATGTCGACTTAACGGAACTAGAAGTCCCACAATATAAACTAGGGCCGGTCACCTTCAACCGCATGGATCGTCCGGTTAACGCCAATCAGGGCAATCCAGCCGCACTAGTCCTCGACCCAATAATTGACGGGTTCCACCTCACTCGAGTCCTTATGGACGGAGGCAGCAGTCTAAATCTGCTTTACCAGGACACAGTGCGCAAGATGGGCATCGATCATTCGGTGATCAAACCCACTAAAGCCACTTTAAGAGGCATTATACCATGTGTGGAAGCCAGCTGTACAGGCTCCATTGCCATTGAGGTAGTCTTCGGATCACAAGAAAATTACCGTACCGAAGAGTTAATCTTTGAAATCGTCCCTTTCCGCAGTGATTATCAGGCACTGCTCGGACGAACCGCGTTCGCTCGATTCAACGCGGTGCCACATTATGCCTACCGTAAGCTCAAGATGCCCGGTCCACGTGGCGTCATCACGGTTAATGGCAAGGCCGAACCTTCCCTCGGCACCAACAAGTACACCACTGCCTTAACAGCAGAAACAACGAGCAGCACCTTGCAGCCGAACCTCGAGTCGGCATCCAAGCTCCCGGACACCGTCAAGGGACTCCGAACTACTTCACGGAAGGATAGCCCGGCTCGTCCAGAGCTCAATTAAACACTCCGGCGAAGGCCAGGACAGGCCGTACTCAGCGGCTCAACCGCTCTCCGGCACGCAAACATTTCTTACATTTCCTTCGCAGGTTCACCTTTGCGCCGACCAGGACAGGCGATGCGGAGGCAGCTCAAACACGCAAGGGAATCCTTAGACATTCCCCGCAATGACCATCCGGCTATATTACGGATCCGCACTGAGCTTCTTCCCTCCTGGTCTCAGCAGGTTCCGCAATCATATTCCTTTTTTTTATCACATTACCTGTACTCATACGCATAGACGTACTATTCAAATACAACATGTGGATTTATATGACGCTTACCTGCTGTTATTTCTTATTGAAATTCTTTTATCAAGTGGCATCCGTACACAGCGATATGCCTTAACATATGCCAGGGGCTTCGTTTTACCCATAACACGGCAATAAAGTCCGAACACCTTCATGGAAGTTCGGCACCCCGAACTTATAGCACTATATGCATCAGCTCCGAATCATGTCTTGGGTCAATAGTTGGGTTTGCCCGGCTCCCATGTTTTGGTACCTTACGTTCCGCTATATCGGCTACGGTATCACTGGGAGAACTACTGCGATTGTGTCCCGGTTCTTCCGGACGAGCACCTCAGTAGGGAAAGCCGAAAACTGACTGTCATGATACGGCGAGAGCTGGTCAGCTGTTCGAGAGGTCGTAAAATCTTTAAGGATTTCTCCCACATAATGCCATAACCAATGCAGCGTGCGATGGATCGGTTTTTCCTCCGATCAGGTGCTTATATAGCCCCTAGTACGGTCTTCTGAACACCAGGGGCTGCGCCTACCTTACTAAAGCTCCTATGGCTAAGTGAGAGTGATAAAGCCCTATAGTCCGATTGCCTGGTTCGTTGTGCTGAGCACCTCCTTCGAAGGACCCAAAACTAGGATAAAGAGTGCTCAGGTTTATCCCGAACACCCCCGTACTTCTTACGTGGGGGCAGAAGCCGAGGACTGGCCAACTCTCAGGTTTAACATATAAAACGGCCGCACAGGAGGGTAAACTTTTATATAACAGGCAATAAATAAATGACCTTGCTCAAACATTACAAAGGACAACATGATTGGCATTCATGGAAATATAATGTCCTTGGTGCATAGCTCCGCTGCAAGGTAGGATCCTTTTAGGACACTTTCATAATATAATTCGGGCTTGCGGTGCTCCTTCCCCTCTGGCGGCCCTTCGGTCATCAGCTTCTCAGCATCCATCTTCCCCCAGTGCACCTTTGCGCGGACGAAGGCCATTCGCGCACCTTCTATGCAGACCGACCGCTTGATGACATCAAGTCGAGGGCAAGCCCTCACAAGCCGCTTCACGAGCCCGAAGTAGCTGCTTGGAATTGGCTCGGCAGGCCATAGCCGGATAACCAAATCTTTCATGGCTAGTTCCGCCGCCTTATGCAGTTCGATCAACTATTTCAGTTGATCGGCAAAAGGCACCGGATAATTCGGTGCCAAACACTGCGACCAGAAGAGCTTATCCGCAGTGTTCCTTTCTCCGGCTCGGTAGAATTGGGCGGCATCTGATATGCTGCGGGGCAGCTCGGCAAATACCCCTGAGAAATCCGAATTGAAAATTAGAAACATAATTTTCCCTAAAATACTTGCTTTACATGGAAAAAGCCTTACCCGCCGCGATCTTTCTCGCCTCTTGGATCCCCTGCAGGGCGCTTTGGGTTTCCCCCCGGGCATCGTTCGTGGCCTGATGCGCCTTGGTGAGTTCGGATTCTTTCTCCGTTAAACTCTGCTCCAAGGTCTCGCATTTCCTCACGGCCTCTTGCAGCTCCTGCTCAGCTTTAATAACCCTGGCCTCATGCTTCTCACGAAGAGCCTGCTCTGTGGCTGGCTTTTTCTCGGCCTCAGCCACAGCCTCCTTAAGAGCCTCGACTTCAGTCACCATCCCTAGCGCAAATCATGACGCTTATTTCATCATACTGAAAATTCATTCGCAATAAACGCGAACAAGACTTGTGCATACCTTATTTATCCCTCAACTGCATTTTCAACTGGCCAAGTTCTTTGGCCCGCTCCAGATTTTGATTCAGTCCAAAGATCTCCGCAATATGAGCGCCAGCAGCCACTACAGACGCCTGCTTATATAGAAGAGAAATAGATGTCATTCAATGAGTCTTCCTGCGAACATAAATTTGATCCTCTGTCCGGTTCTTTCCTTTCACCGGACAGTGTATCAGGGGCTACTATCCATACCATGACACTCTTCAAAAAACATACCTCAAAACCTTTTATAAGGCTGATACAGGCTCCATTCAGTCCATTCTCAGCGGACTGAATCTTCTCAATCACCGCACCCATAAGGGCACGGTGTTCATCGACGATGGAGGCGCTCTTCAGCTCCACCAACAAAGCATCGGACACCTCTGGTTGGACAGAGGTTGCCGGTATGCCCCCTCCAGCTGGGAGAGGTCGCCTGCCTGATTCTGGAGCCGTATTGGTCTCCGGAACTGCACCCGGCTGGGAGCCGAATTCAAGATGGCCCCCACCGTCAGCTCCCATGGGAATTTCCTCCCCCATGTGCTCGGCCCCTGAAGTTTGACTTCCAGGCGGCCTTCACGGCCTTTTCCTCTCCTCCTTGGCCGGGGTCCTTCTGGGACGAAGCCTCGGTGTTATGCACCTGTTTGGAGGAAGGGGACTTTGGGGGCGTCCCACTCTCCATAGCATCTGAGCTCAGCGAACCCTCTGATGAGGATTGTTTGGTACGGGACCTCGCCGGACTACAAAAAATATGGCCTAGGTTAAAATACTATGCCATGATGAGTCTGGACGCATAAACGTACTCGGATTTTATATACTCACGAGTTCACCAGGGGCTGGGCCCTGGGATCCACGCCGGGCCGCTGTCGGCGGCGGTAGTGGACTCCTCCGGAAGAGGAGCCTTTCCCCTTTTGGGCGGCTCGGCCTCCAAGTGTACGAAGGCCGTCCTCTTCTTTCTTCCCCTCGCAGGGGATTCATCTTCCTCCTCCTCCTTGTCCTCTTCGGAGGCGGAACGGGCATCAGAGCCTTCGGATATTGTGTCCGAAGTGCCGCGGCGACGAAGGCCGCCCTGGGTCTTTTTGGCCTCCTTCTCGGCCGTCTTCTACGACACCTTGTAAGGCGCCGGGACCAGCATCTTCGTCAGAAGTGGGACGGCCTGTTCTTCGGGCAGCGGGGCCGGACAATGGATCCGCTCCGCCTTCTTCGTCCAGCCCTGGGAGAGTTGTGTAAAACACATTAAGCGCTTTGTTTGGGTTATGCGGATAAAAAGTATGATGACTTACCGAACTTGCAGGGCGGGACGGTCGGTACCTGCGGTCCTTGGCGGAGTCCGGCCATGATTTGCTGGACTTGAAAAGCACCTTCCAGATGTCCTTGTGCGAAGAGCCGAAAAGCTCTCGTAAGGTTTGGTGCTTGGCCGGATCGAATTCCCATAGATTGCAAGCCCGGTGTTGACAAGGCAGGATCCGGCGAACTAGCATCACCTGGACCACATTGACAAGTTCAATGTTCTTGTCTCCCATATCTTTAACGCGCGTCTGGAGCACCGACAGTTCGTCGGACGAGGACCAATTCAGGCCCTTCTTGACCCAGGATGTAAGCCGCAAGGGGGCACCGGATCGAAATTCGGGAGTAGCGGCCCATTCCGTGCCGCGCGGCTCAGTGATATAAAACCACTGCTGTTGCCACTCCTTGACAGAATCGTTAAAGGTGCCTGTTGGCCATATGACATTGGGCATCTTGCTCCCCATAGCGCCCCCACACTCGGTGTGCTCGCCGCCCACTACCTTGGACTTCACATTAAAAATCTTCAGCCATAGGCCGAAGTGTGGTGAGATGCGGAGAAAAGCCTCGCACACGACAATGAATGTCGAGATGTTGAGGAAGGAATTAGGGGACAGATCGTGAAGATCGATCCCATAGTAATACATGATGCCGCGAACGAACGGGTGGAGGGGAAATCCTAGCCCGCGGACAAAGTGAGGGAGGAATACAACCCTTTCGTGGGGTTCTGGAGTAGGGACGATCTGTCCCGCCGTCGGGAGACGGTGGCTGATTTTCTTGGCCAGATACCCGGCCTCCCGAAGCTTTTTGATATCCTTCTCCCGGACGGTAGGGGCCATCCATTTGCCTGCTGCTCCGGATCCGGACATTTTCGGAAGGCCTTTGTGGGTAGAAAAGATGAACGCTTGGGCGCTGGAGCTCGGGCGGAGGGGAATGGATCGGGAAGAAGAAAGGCGTGGGTGCAAATGGGCGTTCTTATCCCCTTATAAAGGCAGCAGGTATTCTGCGCCTCCCCACTTGCCTGGTAAAACCGCTTATTCCCCAAGCGTCGTAATTGATGGCGTGGTTGGGTTAACCACACCCGTATTGATAAGAATCCCGTGATAAGGGGACACGATCTCTGCTTCGACAAGACGTGCCTAGAAAACCGCCTCGCGATATGTACAGTAGCTGGTTGAGAAAAACGGTTCGAATAATGACCGGGCCGTAGCATGATGTCATGCTGCAGAATGTGTCAGCAGATTAGATTTGTGGAAATATTATTCTCTCTACAGTGGTATGTGGAATTTGTTTTGCGGAGCCGGACACTATCCTCGTGTTCAAAATCTTCTATGGAGTATTCGGAGGAGGAACCCGCCTTGCAATGCCGAAGACAATCTGCGCGCCAGACTCATCGTCATTGAAGCCTGGTTCAGGGGCTACTGAGGGAGTCCTAGATTAGGGGGTCGTCGGGTAGCCGGACTATATTCTTTGGCCGGACTGTTGGACTATGAAGATACAAGATTGAAGACTTCGTCCCGTGTCCGGATGGGACTCTCCTTGGCGTGGAAGGCAAGCTTGGCAATACGGATATGTAGATCTCCTCCCTTGTAACCGACTCTGTGTAACCCTAGCCCCCTCCGGTGTCTATATAAACCGGAGGGTTTAGTCCGTAGGACAACAACAATCATACCATAGGCTAGCTTCTAGGGTTTAGCCTCTACGATCTCGTGGTAGATCAACTCTTGTAATACTCATATCATCAAGATCAATCAAGCAGGAAGTAGGGTATTACCTCTATCGAGAGGGCCCGAACCTGGGTAAACATCGTGTCCCCCGCCTTCTGTTACCATCCGCCTTAGACGCACAGTTCGGGACCCCCTACCCGAGATCCGTCGGTTTTGACACCGACAGGGGGGAGGGGGTGCAACGTTCGCTCGATTTTGTTTTGAATTTCTAGCTTTTGTGCTTGCGTGCTTGCATGTCCTGCCTGTGTCTAGGGTAGGCTCACGTTTTTGTTTGAATTTCAGTTGCTTAACTCTTTTTTTTAATAAAGAGAGCTCCCCTCTCCAATTTCTATTATTAGAAACCACTAGCTCTACAAACAACCAGGACCATAACGAAATGCCACATAAAGCAGCAAAAGATACGATGCACGATCAAGATAGCACAACATGAGCTCCCATCAAGATCATGCCAATGCCCCCTAAAACGAGGTTCTAAAGACTCCACCATCATCTTCCTGAGATTTCCGACATGCCGGGACGGATGTTAAGACCAGATTCAAATATGTTTTAAGTTTTTTTTTTTGAGAATCAAATATGTTTTACGTAGTTCGCACAATAGGAGATTGAAAGCAGAAGAAGCAGGCCGAAACAACAGCAAATGGGTAGCCCAGGAAAAAATCTTTGCTTTATTGGAGGATTGCATCTTCACCCGACAGTAATCCTGTGAATCATCCTTCATCCCAGCGCAGCTCTGAAGACTTCCAGTGATCATCTCAACTTTTCTTATGCCCTCATCATTATGCCCATTACTTATTTGCTGAACATGGATTCAGACATCACAGTGCCTTTGCAAGCGACTTCATCCCAGTTTACGTAGCGCCTAATTGTTCTGATGACGGTGGCCCCTGTGGTTTTTTTCTCTTTTTTTGGAAGAATCTAGACCGGTTTTTCTTTTTTCCTATTTCGTCTGTCGGATTTCTTTATTTCTTCTTTCTAATTTCTAGTTCGTATTTATTATTTTCCCTTTTATTATTTTAATTTTAATCCATGAATTTTTTTAATTTGTGAATTTTTTGGAAATTTGAGAATATTTTCTAAATTTCTGATTTTCAAATTCAATAACACTTGCCAAATTCCTCTATATTTTCATATTTATGAACAGTTTTCTAAAATATAAAAACATTTTATAAATTCTTGATTGTTTTCTCGAACTCATAAACATTTTTTAAATTCACAAATGTTTTCATAAATCCTTAAGCATTTTTTAACTTCAGAACCATTTTTTATTTTCCAAAACTTTTTATAAATTCTATCTGTTCTTTTAGCTTCCCTGCTCTCTTTATTTTCTTCCTTCTCTCTGCGCATGTCCTCCTGCGCCGAGCTCCTAGTTAGCCGACGTTTCTGCTCCTAGTTAGCCGGCGTTTCCTATTTAATGCTCGTTGCCTCAAATAGGCGGGCAAACACACAGGCAGCAGAGCACCAGCGAATGTTTTCAGCCGGCCCATTTAAGGTAGTACAGATGCAGAAACTGGTTTAGAACTTTTACGAAATTTCCGGTTCCGTTTTCCCGTTTCTTTTTTCTGTTCTTCATTTAGTGAGTTTTCTGCTTTAATTTTTTTCAAAAATTCGATTTTTTTTTTGGAAATTTCAAAATTGGTCCATATTTTGGAAAATGTTTGCATTTACAAAAAAATATTCTGAAGTATGCCAAAAAAACTGTTCCCATTTTTAGAAAATGGTTAAAAGGTTGAAAAAATATTATTTAAAAAAGTTCAAAATCTGAATAAATATTTTTTATTCATAAAAACTTTTTAAAAAAATCGCTATTTTGAAAAATATTTGGGTTTTAAAATATGTCCGGGTTTCCATAAGACCATTCGAAAGTTTGAAAATTTTCTTGCATTTTCAAAAAATGTTCCCTTTAATAAAATATTTTTTCGTTCTTCTCTGGAAAACTAAATGAAAAAAATACTAAAAAACCCAGCCACAGAAACCCGCTTGCTACCGTACAGATGATATATGAGTCCGCCCAGTTAGATGATATATGAGTCCGCCCAGTCAGAGGGTGCCTGTGCTTTCTGGCTGGCTATTGATGCCGTTGGATTTTGGAACCTCGCCCCAGTAGTGTTGATTTCAAAAACCAAATAAAATTTAGTGTTAATAGTTTCTTGTCCAGTGCAGGCAATTCTAACGGGTTGCTGTTGATGCCACAACTCGTCGAGTGAAGGATTTGGAGGTTTTATTCAAAAACTTGAAAACGATATTGCAAAGTTCCAAAAATTCAAAAAAAACTATATGTTCATATGGATGTGTTAATTGTATAAAACTTTAGATGAAATACATTGACACGTAAGCTACACATAAAAGATAAACCCATGGATTTTTAATAGTGAACAGCAGGTGCTAACTGGTCACCATTTTTAAAATCACGAATTTGTATTATTCATATAGTTCTGATGTTAAGGTATATCATCATAGAATTTTCGATAAATGCAGTATACATCCATATGAACATGTCTATATTTTTCATAATTTGTCAAAACATTGAGTGTTATATATTATTGTTATTATTATTTTTAAAAAGGAGATATATGGAGCAGCTCTAAAATGGTTTTATGCAACTTGCCCTCTGTCTTTTCCACTTCCTTTTGCATCTTTGTGATCCGTATTTCCATTTGTAATTAATGGAAAGGTATTCACTTGGTTGAAAAAAAAACCCAGGAAAAGTGTTTCCAATAGTTTGGCATG
Source organism: Aegilops tauschii subsp. strangulata (assembly GCF_002575655.3). NCBI lineage: Eukaryota > Viridiplantae > Streptophyta > Magnoliopsida > Poales > Poaceae > Aegilops > Aegilops tauschii. The sequence continues at coordinate 638,620,849 of NC_053041.3, read as the reverse complement.
GATCATGTATTTTTGACCAAATTTATGTTCAAAGTTTTTGTTTGCGAAATTGACTTGAATTAATTATAAAGATTCAGAAGAAGTACAAAGCATTCTAAATATAATAAAAAATTATATCGAGACACCCAAACCACCGAATGAACACTACAACCCCGAAAGTAGCAGGACTCCAGGAAGCCATGTAAATAGGGATAGGTCTTTAGTACAAATCTTGTGTCAATCTCTTTTGTGAAGTGAAATTATGATGACGCTGGAATTTGTGGCAAGCACCATCGATCAGGGTCGCGATCCTCCATCGACCCGACTTCGTACCCGGTCTTCGACCGGGTTCGATCGACCCCGGGTCAGGGATTGCACCATTGACCCGCAAACCAGGCTACTATGGTTAGGCATAATATCCGAGGAGGTAATAGCACCCCAGATCCTAGAACTTGTGCAAAATGTGATGATTTGGTCCAAAACTTGCAAAACTCTACCAAGCCCTCTTTCAACTTGCAACGGATGTGATGATTTGGTCCACGGCCTATCACAACGCGACAAGTGGCAGCCAGGGTCGGATTGGTCGGCGCCTGCACTTTTGTTCTATGAAATCAACCCTCGTGCAAAAGTGCAGGCGCTGACCAGTTCGACCACCTGGCTGCCACTGGTCGCACTGTGATAGGTTGTGGACCAAATCATCACATCCGGTGCAAGTTGAAGGAGGGCTGAGTAGAGTTTTGCAAGTTTTGAACCAAATCATCACATTTTGCGCAAGTTCTAGGATCTAGGATGCTATTACCTCAAATCTGAGAAACCTTGGATATTCAAGCCAATAATTAGAAATATACTTAAGGGTTTTCTCAGAGTAGGGGGCAATGGCCCCCTTTGTCCCCATGAAGCTATGCCCCTGCAGCCCACTACGCAGCGCAATGAACACCACAACCAACACCGAACACCCAATGAGGAAGCTGACACTGTGGTCTAGTAAAATACGGCCCACAGGGCATACACAAAGAAACCGAGAAGGCTCCTCGTGCAAATCCGCACGCCCACCCATGGACTGACACATGCAGCACCGATGAACCAATGTCCCCACGCTCCGATGCCGCGGACGGTGGAACTGAAAGAAGATACCCACCATCGTGACCACACACAAGAGGCCGACTAACTGGTACCACCACGCTCGGGCCACATCCAATGACGGACGCTGTAAATACAACGGTGCATGCGAGGCGCAGCAATGCATCCCAACACGAGCAGGAGTGCTCAAATCCAACGGATGACTCTCCATTCATATATTGTTCTCTGTAACTCAGGGCCCACCTACAGTCACCGTGTGCAGAATCTCACCGTGTGAGCGCAGCAACGACAATCACACAGCAATCGGCCTGAGACGAGCATGCAACCACAACCACAACCACGTGATGGACCGGCAGAGCTGTTCGTCCCATAAGTCGAATCGTCGTGCCTTGTGTCTTTTCGGTGATTATACGAGGGTCCAACTTTTAGGAACCACATTGATCTAGTAAAAAAGTTCTTTGTCAAACATGTTTGTATAGTTCCTTGTAAAAAAATGCCTGTACTGACACTGAGCGTGTCGATTAATAGAGATCGTTGCTAGTTTTTGCCTGTCTGCATGTTCTGATTAAATTCAGAACATTTCTAGTTTTTGCTTGCTTGATTGCATGCCCTGCTCGCTAAGGATTAAGTATGCATTTGGATTTCAGTTTTCTGAATTTGGATTCAAATACCACAGTGCCTTGCAAGCTACTCCCATCATTCCAGTTTATGGCGTCCACGAATCTTGAGATTCACATATGATATGATTATATATCTAAAAAACGTGTTGATGGGCCCATGCTGCTGATGAGGGCGGCCCGCTTCTTTTACTGGAGCTTGATACCTTCCCAAATTAGGCCAAGTGCTTTTGGCGGCTTATGGCATAAAATTAGTTTTTTTGTAGGGCTTGACATAAAATTAGTTTAGAAGGGGACTCTAGTTAAGGCCATCCGTGGAGGAAGGTGTAAATCGGCCGGTCCACTTTTGCAAGCCCACTTGAGCAGGTTTTCCCATTTTTCTTATCAGTTTTCTATTTGTTTTTTTAGAAACCGATTGTTAGCTATTGTTTATGAAACTAAAATATATTTAACGAACTATTTAAAATTTAAAATATGTTAAGTGTGCATTTAGAAAAAGTTTACTTATTAAAAACATATCCAAAAATACAAAAAATAGCACATATATTTAAAAAGTTCTCCGGTTTTCTACATTTCTTTCTCTATTTTCGCTGTTTTTTTACATTTATTTCCTTTACTTTGTTTTTAATTGGTTTTCTTTGTTTCTTCTCAGTTTCCAATAGCTTTTTTCTTTTCTTTCTTTTTTCCTTGGGTTTGTTTGTTTCTTTCTCATTTTCATCGGTTTTCACTACTTTTGTACACATTTTTAATATATCTAATATAATTTTCTAATACATGTTTAAATTTTCTCAAATAGAACATTAACATTTTTTTGAATACATAATCAACATTTTTTCTATACACATTTAACAATTTCAATTGCTTGATGAAAATGTTTCAAATATGAGTTTAAGATTTTTCAGTGAATACATGGTCAAGATTTTGTTTCTACTTGTTTAACATATTTTGAAATGCTTGGCTTAAAAATGGTTCAATTTTTTTAACACACATTGTATATTTTTTGTATACATGAGAAACATTATTTCTATAGAAATTAAATATTTTCAAATGCTTGGTTAACTTTCTTTGGAATGTTTTATTTAAAATGTTTTTAATAATACCTTTATTTAGAATATTTTTTAAAAAAGTAAAAAAAATAAAGTAAAGAAAAACAAAAATAAAAGGGAAAAAACAAAAAAAAAAGTTGTAGCTTCTCGTGCGCTGGGCCAGCCCATCTTGCACCTCCCTTCAGGCGAGGCCTCGGTCTCACTAGAAGCAAGCTATAACAGCAAACTTATCAAGGGGTAACCCTTGGTGTAGACACGCAAGGGTCATTTTGATGGGCTGAGAGCACGCCACTTGGTGTGCTGTGAACCACTGTCATGTCGCATGATGGGCGCTCCCTCAGGGTTTTATTTTTTTTTCTTTACGCGTTTTCAGGTTTTAGATGCTTTTTTTCAGGCTTTTGGTTTTCACCCTGTTTTGGAGAAACAAAATAATTTTTTTGTGGAGAAAAAGTCATTTTTTCGCCTACATGAGGCACAGGTTTGCTTCTCGTGGAGGCACAGGTATGTTTCCACGAGAGGCACCGTGCCTTGGAAAAGAAAAAAAAACATGTTTTCATTTTTTTATTTGTTTCCACAAGAGCCTTAGGTTTTGCTTCTCGTAAAGGCAGAGAGTTGCTTATGCGAGAGGTGCCTCTCGGAAAGGCAAAATGCATTTTTATTTCTTTTACTTCCGTGAGAGGCAGAACAGTATCTTTCGGAAAAGGAAAAAAGTTGAAACAAATTCAAGCTTTTGGCTTGATTGATTTTCCTTTTTTCATGATTTTTTTATCGAAATCTATTAACATGGGATATAGTTTCAAAGATCTCGTTGCGAGAAATCCAACAGCGAATACGGTTCGTTATTTGGATGCACGGTTTAAATGGTAAAATATTTTAATTAAACTAATTTGTGAAAATAAAACTCACAGGTTGCGACAAGTGAAGCACATGCACTGTGCCATGTCTCCAACCCTCAGAAGGTGGTAAGTGCTACCCCTTAATCAGTGATTTCGACTATAGCGAATCCCGCGAATGCGATAGTAGCCAGCGCTCGCCGCCAGGGCTATATGTCGCCCATACCGATTCATAATAGAAATCGCCTGCGGGTGACATCTAGCGGGCAGGCCTAGTAAGGAGGTTCCTTCGCTGTGTGCTGTCGATTTCTACAGGTACATTTTTTTCTTTTTCATTTGTTTTTTCTTTGGTTTTATTCAAATTTCTTAATATTTTCCATTTTGCCTTTTGTTTTTGTTTCCTCATTTTTATTTTTTCTTGGCAGTAGGTTTGTGTAGGTCTGGTTTTCTACAGTTTTTTGTCTGTTTTTCCTTGGTTTTATTTTCTTACAGCGGTTTTCGTCGGTTTTCCTTTTTTTTCTTCATTTTACTCTGGATTTCTCAATTGTTACTTTGTCTTTCCTATGTTATTGTTTATATATTTTCTTTTATTTTTGTTATTACTTGTTTTTCTTTGTTTTCTTCATGTTTTTCCCTTTCATTTTAGTTTCTTTGTTGTTTTTTTCATACATACTTTCTTTCTTAGTACATAATGTAATTTTTTAGAGCACAAGCGAAACATTGTAATTATACACTTTGGTAAAAAATTAAAGGCATGATGTACATTTTTTTTGTAGTACTTGTTTTGAACAATTTTTTGAATATAGTAGCACTTTTTCAAATACAAGATGTACATTTTTAATAGAAATAAACATTTTTAACCTAAGGGAACATTTATTTAAATTGTGTAAACATTTTTTAAATATTACAAATAGCTTTTTGTATCTCTGGAAATTTTCTTCAAAACGTCACACACATTTTCCTATGTTATTGTTTATATATATAGGGAAAATTCATCCTACCACCCGGTGGTAGTTACCCACATGTCTCATATACTACCATGTGGTACTATATATACTATTTTATTATTTTAAATATGTTCATATACTATATCTAAGATATTTCAAAGTAAGTTACATGAAAAAATTGCATATAAGCCCATAGTTTTTGTTATGTTTGTGAAATACATGCATATTTGTACGTAAAAAAGAGCATACTCAAAACATGGTATATACTACCTAAAAATTAACATATATACTATAATCATTGTTATATACTACATACTACACATACATACTCTCGGTTTCGACAGATACTATATACACCATACAAAATGCAAGTGGTGGTAACTACCACTGCTTGTAGGAAACATTTGTTAATGTAACACATGACATTTAATATGGCATGTGCATTTTTTGAACACATGATATTTGTTAATGTAACAAACATTTTTTGTACGCATAACTAATATTTTTCTTCACTAATTTAACATATTTCAATGCATGATTACATTTTAAAGTTTTTTTTGTGTAATATGCCTTTTGTATTATATATATGTAAATATTACGAAATGTTAACAAAAATGAAAAAAATTGTGAAGAAAAAAAAAGACGTGCATGAAGTCATCATGACGTCAGGATGGTGCGGCAGCTCCGAGTTGGCCCGGACCAGTATAGGGGGTGGCTCGACATCGTCGACCAAAACACAATGCGGAAATAGAAAGTTACTATTCAGCACCGGTGCTTTATTGCAACTTGGAAGTGATCATAGAAATTCCAATGAAGCAATGAATGGGCCGATTCTATAATAAGTTGTCCACTCTGAACTTATTTTTGGAAGCAACTGAAAGAATTGGGCCTGGTTGCCTTTTGGAACCTCATTGTGTTTGGTTACTTGTGGTGGTTATTTTCTTTCCCTAAAGATAAAGAAAACATGTAGTTCTTCTTTTTATTTTTTGATGATGGTTTTCTGTAGTTCTTCTCTGGCAGTACCTACGGGCGCTGATAGCAAAAAATGCTGAGTGAGGCTTTTTGGAGCCTTTTTTGAAAAATCTGAGAACCATAGTTTAAAGTTTCGAAAGAATTGGAGAAAAATATGTATATATACATATCATTGTATTCTACAAGTATATAATATTTCATTATGAAATTTATTGGCATATGAGCTACAGAAAAAGAAAAAATAATGAATTTTTTAATAGTGACTGTTCATATATTTTAAAACCATGAATTTGCTTTTTTTTTGTATAGTTCACATGTTAATATATATGATCATAAAACTTTAGAGACATGTAGTATACATCCATATAAACTTGAAAAATGTGACTTTTGATTATTCTTTTTCATAAAAAGAGCACCATGGAGCCCAAGCTCTAACATGAACTTTTGCAACTCACACCCTTTCTTTCCCGCTTCCTTATTCATTCTGTGATTCATATTCCCATCATGTCATTATTAATTGAAATGTATTTGGTCGGCTGAAAAGTATATATGGTTTGTAAGATGCATGTATTGTCGGCCAAACTGATGTTCAAAATTTTATTTCATTTTATTTTTTGCGGGGGAAATTGATGTTCAAAGTTGATTGCAAAATACCAGGACGCCATGTAAACATGGCATATGTATATAGTACAAATCTTTGTGTCAATCATTTTCATGAAGTTCCCCGCAAAAAAAAAATCATTTTCATGAAGTGAATATGATGGCACTGAAATTTGGGGCAAACATCAAAGCTTTCGTAATTATAATTCAATACTCCCTCTGATCCAAAATTAATTGACGCAGCTCTAGTACAACTTGGACGTCAATTAATTTGGATCGGGGCAGTAGTATATTATGGAACAGGAAATGCAAACCAGTGGTTACATGCCCAATTGATGTGTGCCAAATATATTGCAGTAATCCTTTTACCCTGAAATGAGATCTCTGCACGGCAGGAGGCTTAATTAAGCTCCAATTATTGATTATAATCTAAACGAATAATCTAAATCTCTTAATTAATCTTGTGTGTGTATGCGTGTGTATAGCAATGTGAAGCTAAATTGTTGGCGTGTGGATGTTGAGCAGGGAGACCCTGGTGCGCAGGAGGCTCCGGAACACCTTCTCGCTCTCACTCTCCAGCTCGCCCACGCACTCTTCCAGCTCCAGCAGCCTCGCCGCCGCGTCCCTGTGCGTGTCCTCGCCGGCAGGTGCAGGCTTCTTGCCGCCCACCAGCGCCAGCCGCGTCTTGGGCGAGGTGGCGGAGGAGGACGCCAGCGCCGTGGCCGCGGCCGCGTCGGCTAGGGCGGCGACCTGGAGGAAGACGGACGCGGACGCGGCCGCCGTGTCGCCCACGGCCCGGGCCACGGTGCGCGCCACGTCGAGACCCGACGCGGCGGAGGCGGAGGCAGCGTGTGTTGGCGCGGGCACACACTTGGCGACTGCGGCGGCGAGGCCAGCGAGGTCCTTGGCGGCGCGGCGCTGCTGGCGGGCCGCGGAGGCGAGCTTGCCGGCGTCGCGGCGGCGCACGGCGGCGCGGAGCTCGGTGGCGTGGCCGCGGAGCGCGAGCAGGGCGGCGAGGAACGAGCCGTAGGCGTCGGCGAGGGCGAGGAAGCCGTCGAGCAGGGCGTCGGCCGGCGCGAGCGCGAGCGGCAGGTACGAGTGCTCCAGCAGCTCGTCGAGCACGCAGAGGAGCGCCCGGACGTGGGCGAGCGCCAGTGGGTTCTGGCCCGGGTCGGAGGTCCAGGACCGGAGCGCGCGGAGCTGGTCGTCGACGTGGGTCAGCAGCGGGTTCCTCTGGGTCGGCACGCTCGCCGACCGCACGTGCCCGGCGGCCCTGCCGCCGTTGCCGGCGCTCTTCATCATCATCGTCGGCGCCATTGTCGATGGATCGTCTAGCTAGCTAGCTTTTGTCTTGTTGTGATGTTGGAATGGCACTGGCAGAGAGGTCGATCGATGAGTGGGGAAGTGTGCGCGTGCGGGGTATATATAGGCCGCCCGCCATGGTACGGTCGGTGTCGGGAGTAGATGAGGTGTCGAGCTCGTGGCGACTGTGGGGGACGCCATGCACACGGAAGCTTCGGTGAAGATGATGGGGACGTACGGATCACATGCAGCCCAGCCACTGTACACGGTGTACATACGCGTGCACGCACGGCTACGTACGGCTCACATGCAGATGCAGCCAGCCAGCCGCATTGCAGCGAAGGAACGGTGCTCTGCTCTCCTCTGTACACGCAGGGGGGGCCGGGACTCCAGGTGGCCATCTGGAGGTCGTCCGATCTCAGGCCAACGGTCCAAGTGATGGCATGATCCAGATCTCTCCGAATCGAGAATCTGAATTGAGATCGATCGAGAGGGAGAGATGGGAGGGACGACGACTTTGGTGAAGACGACAACGTAGGAGAAGATGCTTGCTATGCTGGCGGGCACCATGCCAGCTACGGATGTCGCGGCGCTGCCGGTGGTGACCGGTCCGCCGGGCGACGGGGCGACGACCCTTAACCTATAATAATCGGCACGAGCGAATCTCTCCGATCACAAATCGGGCGACGATGGGTACATTTGCGTGCCCAGCGAAGCTTACAAGCCATGGACATGGAGGTGGCTGACCTACTCGCTGTGTCTTGCTTGTCCGATCCACACTTGAACAGCCTGTCTCCTATAGGTCAGATCATGGCTACATCGCTCGACCTTCCGGCCTCACAATGTCCACGGCGATGGAACATGACAGGTCCCCAAGCTCGCCATGCGTGTGCATTTGCAAATCTCGTGGCCGTGACAACCCAACCGATCCATGGATACATTCATGGTACATGCATAGCTTCATCCAGTTGTGATTGATTAACTGAGCAACTTGATGAGTACATGAGTTTGCTTAGCTAGCACTACTACATTCAGAGGACATGCTTAGTTTGATCCAATTGCGATTAATTAATTGGAGCTACTTGAGTTGATATAACTAGCTTGATTAGATAGTACCACCACTTGATTAACAGTGCCTTGATCGTTGGAGTAGCTAATGCCTGCCCCAACTGGATCACTTGGATAAAATTAAATAGAGCAACTACCTAACTAGCAAGAACAGAGCTTAGATGTAGTATTGGTTGTGCTGTTTAGATTAACTGCTACTATCGAGATTGTCAGATTGACAGTGTTGATTGGCTGTAATACCCTAGGCCGACCGACACTATTAAGCGCCGCAAAAGATGTACGGTAGTCAATATATCGATTGAACACGTCTTGTTCGCTCGTTTTGAAGAAATTCTTCTAAGTTGATAATTTAGGTTGCCCGGGGTGAAAACCACGGACTTGGTCCTCACTGGTTGAATCCGCCACCGACGATGCAAAGCCACTTCCCTTGATGTAGGTATATCTTGATCTATAACTCATAGCTAGGAGATGATTAGTAGAAATTGTTCAGTACAATGTCCATTACACATACATCACCATCTTACCAACAAATGTACACACTAATGGCACTATCAAAGCTAGTCAAACAGTGATGAATGGTATGCACGCGATCCTGAATTTAGAGTACCAAAAATTATATATAATTGTGTCACCTCATCGAGCAAAACTACAGACATATGCAAAACTAATTTTCTTTCCCTCTCATGTTTACATGTAGAGTTAATATTTGTGTGCAATGATAAGTACATGTCTTTGTGAACCTGTGTAATAGCTCAACTGGCATAGACATAATTTGATCCAGTTTATTAGTGTCAGAAAACCTCCTACCTAGGCCAGGTCCCCTAGGTAGACCGTAGATCAAACTAGCACAGACTACAAAACGTTAGACTTTGACTCAATCATTTGGACCAAGTTAATTAGCAACTATAAAGGCTAGACCTAGACTTGTTGTTTAGATTACAAGTGTCGTGGTTGATCACAATGCCGATTAGTTGTAACAACGGCCAGGTCCATACTCAGTAGATTGATTCAGATTAGTTATTGTGATTATTGACCCAGTTCAAATTGTTCAATGTTCATCACATGTTACAATATGATCAGTATCATGTTGTCTAGAATTGTACATATTAGTACCATTGTCCAAACCCAACATTTCCCTCTATGTACAAATTAATTTCTTTTGCATTTGTAACTAGAGCTAATATATTTCATTGCACTCTTTATGGCTGTGACAGCTCAACCAATACATATTCTAAATTTCTGACACAATTGTGATTTGTTAACGACACAATTGATACAGTTTACTAATTAGTGTCAGAAAACTATGTTTTAGTCATGTATTTACATGCTTGCGCCCAGATCAGGGAAGGCTAGGTAGACTCCAGATCAACCTAGCAAGATTAGAGCTTCTAGACTGACTTGCTTTGGTGTTACGATTCCTAGTGTCTCTTTTGAACTTGTTGATTAGCAGCGATTCCAAAGTCAATTAAGCAAGCAGGTCTACCACATCACACTCAAAAACATACCACCTTTGGGCTAATTAGTTTGTTTGCTTTGAGGATGTGAATGTGCGATCATGTTACAGAGGTGTGAGTAATAATTAGGGTTTTCTCTTAGAATTATACAAATGAAATAAATAAATAAGAGTATGCGTATTACCCAGAAAATAGATAAGTGTATGCATGTTCATGGAAGTATAGCTAACCTTGTATGGGGTTTATATAAGCATACATAATGTGTGCTTTATGTTGGATTATTCCACTTTATTCATATTTTAGAAGCTTATGAAAATTTACTCATTTCCAGATTTTAAAAAAAGTGTCATGGTTCTATATTATGTACAATTTTCAACAGAAAATTTTGTACGCATATAAGCTTATTATGCTTGTAGCAATAATCTCTTTTTTTGTTGCCACTTAATTGAACTTAAATTTTCATCTTTTTCGCAGAGTTTTATGATTTATCTATGGTTTTATGGCCAATGATATATCTACTCAGAACGCCTACATGTTCTCAATAGGGTTGGCTTGAGCCCACAAATTTGCGTTCTTTGGAATTGGAGTTGATTATGTAAAACAGTACATGTTTGTAGAAGAAGATAACTCATTTGGAATTGGAGTTGACTATGTAAAACAGTACACGTTTGTAGAAGAAGATAACTCATATGACATTGACATACCCGTCAATAAAGTAACTATCCACGGATAGGCAGGTACAAATTAATCATTAACAACTTGATAACTACCCCTTCCACATCAAAAACTATATTTAAATCAAACTTTGAACAAATTTTGGACACAACAAAGTCACTAGAGTAAGTTAATCTAGTAATGGCTACACAAACTAAGGAATCATTCTAATGAATCATAACTTATACACAATATATGCTATGATTTATTGGTTACAAAACACAATATAATTATTATAATAGAAAATTAAGTAAAAGAATAGGGCAAGTTTATAAATCAAGTACACTAGTTTCCCCATAATAAGCTTATTATTATGTTGCTTATATAGGATGAGTGGTGCCTTAGATATACATATTTGTGTGTAAATTATTCATATAAAAGGAAGGTTTATAGTTCCTGTGGCCTTCGTTGGGCTTGAACTTCATCATGAGAGAATAATATATACTATCATGTGCTCTTATGTATTATTTTCACTAAAATTTAGTTTACTAAATTTATCAATAAGTATCTCAATAGAAGATTCAAGAGTGACTGCATGACCGCCCTTAGTAACACAAACTAACTTAGTATGCAATGGTATGAACCGGTAACCATTTCAAACGGTGGTCCCAGGTAAACTTTTAGATGTTATGAATTATCACGTAGAAAGACATGCAAATTAGAACGTGTAGGTTAGTGTTATAATTAATTTAGTAAATTGAGTCGCCAATATATATATAGTAATTACATGACTTTTTGGGTACAAATACCGAGTACAATGCAGATGCTCACACACACACACACACCATGCCCCCTCCCCCCCACACACATGATGTTTTGAAGAGTAAAATTGCCGAGCATCAAAATTGGCAAGTCATCATGGTCACCATATGCGACAAAAACGTTGCCCTGTATTGAAAGAAAGGTCCGCGTTCACAAGACAAACACATGTCGTCGAATCTGGAGTTTGATCTCTAGTGGCCCGAGGGTACAACTAACCTCGAACCAATTGCTAACTTAATATAGTTGGCATCAACACATTTTGTTGAACTTGAAGAAACTTTCCAAGACTACAATTTTTTGTCATTAATAATGTTTAGATGGCTAGAACACTTGAATGTTCATCACATAGACAAGGTTGCTTCCTTAATTCTTCACGGACAAATTTACAAATGTGGCTGACTCAGATGGGAGCGCCTCTTTAGCGCTAAATGCACCAGCTTGCGCAACAACGCAAAGGGCATCTCCCACATGGGCCCAACCCTGTAAATTGGTCACTCGACTCCTGCTTGCTCGCTGCTGCTCGATTTGTGTTTTTATTTCTCCCGCCCGCCACTCTTGGAAAAAACCAGCCGTTTTTTATATTAGTTTTTAAAAACTTGGTGAAATCATAGAATGCTCAACGATTAAAAAAGAGTTTGCAAATTTGAGAAAATGTTCACAGATTATTTTTTTTCATGAATTTTAAAACAATTTCATGGATCTGAAGAATTAAAAAAATGTTCACAAGTTAAAACATATCCATGGATTTGTTTATTGTTCCTGAAATTTGAAAAAGTTTGCCAAATTTGGAAAAAGTTCATGACTTTCAAAAAAAGTGAAGGGATTTTTTTTATGAATTCTAAGAATATTCACAAATTTGAAAAATATTTTCATGGATTTCATAAAATCACGAATTTAAAATCAAATCACAAATTTGAAAAAAACATATTAATAATTCTTGTTTGCAAATTTAGAAAAAAAAGAAAAAAAGAAAGAAAAAGAAAAACTGACGAACTAGATTAAAAATAGGAAAAATAAAAAAGGACAAAGGAACATTCTGCAATATTCCCAAAGCCAAAAATAACCACCCGGTGTCTTTCCGTTTCATGGGCTGTCCAGAAGTAGCATATGCGCCGAATAGGAAAGTACCACATGGTTACACCTCCGGCTTTGAGGATGACAGTTGACAGGGACAATGGGTTCCACGTGGACTTCTAGGCACCATCCGATTGGAATCTACCATTGCATTATTTCTACATAGGACAGACATGATACAAACCAAGTCAGGGCATCTGGGAGACTTTATTGAAGACAACGTAGGACATGCTTGGCGGGCACCATTCTAGCTTCGGATGCCGCGGCTGCCGGACAATAACAACAGTTAGTAGTGAGCATGAGAGAATCATTTTTCTTTCTTTTTTTGGCGGGAAATCTCTCTTTGATTTGCAAATCGCTAAGGATTGTTACATTTGTGTGCCAAGGGAAGCATTACGTGGAGGTAGCTGACCTACTCGCTGCATTTTGTTTGTCACTCGAACAACCCGTCTCCTGTGGATCAGATCACGGCTACATCACTCGACCTTCCGGCCTCGCAATGCCGACGGCGATGAGACATGACAGGTCCCCAAGCTAGCCATGCATGTGCTAGCGCAAATCTCGTGGCCGTGACAACCCAACCGTTCCATTGATGCACATTCATAGTACATGCTTGGCTTGATCCACTTGCGATTAATGAACTGAACAACTTGAGCTCATTAGCTACCTTAGCTAGTACTACATTCATAGGACATGCTAAATTTTTTTTTGCGGGGAGGACATGCTTAATTTGACCCAATTGTGATTAATTAACAAAGCAACTTGGGTTCATTAACTAGCTCAATTAGCTAGCTAGTACTACTACCACTAGTACGCTGCTGGAGAGCCTAGATCGGAGAGCTAGCCAAGTGCATGCCCCAATTTGATCACTTAGCTACAATTAACTAGAACAACTACCTATCTAGCAAGGCTATAGCTTAGAATTGTAGTGCTTGTCATGTTGTTTAGGTTATTTCCTAGTATCGAGCTTGACAGTGTTGATTAGCTGTAAGACCCTAGATAGCCGACAATATTAGGCGAGACGCCGTATGACCAGTCAATAGATCGATTGAGAAAGTCTTTCACCTTTCTTGGATAAATTTGCCTAATGGAGAACCTATGTTGTCGGGGGTCAAAACCATGGACTTGGTCCTCACCGGTTGAAACCGTAGCCAAAGATGATGTAAAGTGGAATCCCTAAATGGTGGCATCACTTCATCGATAGGCATATCGCTAGGAGAGGATTGGCAAAAAAAGTAAGTACAATCTCCATCACACATACAGAACCCTACCAAGAAGTGCACAAATTATTATCTTGTCCATGTCCTAGCTAGTCAAACAGTGATGAACCGTATGCACGATTGGACAATCCTTAGTTTGCATTATTACAAATTAATTATACTTGTGTCATTTGATTAAGTAAAACTACAAATGTATTCAAAACTAATTTGTTTCCCCTCTTTTTTACTTGTAGAGTTGATATTTGCGTGCAATAATAAGTCAATGTCTTTGTGGACTTGCGGTTGTTATAGCTCCACTGGTACACAGAAAACCGCCTAGATCATGTCGGGGTAAGCTAGGTAGACCGTAGATCAAACTAGCAAAGACTACAAACTGCTAGACTTTGACCCTGTCATTTGGATCAAGTAAACCAACAACTAGTGGCAAGGCTAGACCTTAGGCCAGTGTGTAGCCTTGCTGTTTAGATTCCAAGTGTCGCATTTGACAATGCTTATTAGTAGCTACATAAGAACGCGGCGGCATGTTAATCCAAACAACGGCCAGGTCAATAGATGGATCACGAAGCCCTCTTGGGTTTAGTTTAGTTTGAGAAGGATGTAAGTTTGACGTTTAATTGTTTTAATTTCAGTCCAAAGTAACTTTCATAGAGAAGAAGAACTGGTGGTTGATTCAGATTATTTACTGTTAATGTTGACCCATTTCAAACTATTCAGCACAGTGTTCATCATGTGTTACAATATTATCATTATCATGTTAGCAAGAATTGTACATATTAGTGCCAATGTCCAAACCAAAATTTTTCCTTTTTGTACAAATCTATTTGTTCTCTGTTCATAACTAGAGCTAATATATTCCCGTGCTATCTTTTTGGCTGTGATAGCTCAATCGACACATATTCTGAATTTCTGACACAATTGTGATTTGTTAACGACACATTAGATTGTACATGTCTGCAGCTAGATCAGGGAAAGCTAGGTAGACTCTAGATCAAACTAGCATGATTAGAGCTGCTAGACCGACTCACTTTGGTGTTAAGATTCCTAGTGTTCCGTCCGAACTTGTTGATTAGCAGCAATTCCAAAGTCAATTAAGAGAAACAGATCCATGACACTGTGGTCAAAAAACATACAGTCGTTGTATCATGTTTGCCCCTTCTTTGACTAATTAGTTCGTTTGGTTTGAGGGTGCGAATGTGTGATCAAGTTGTACACTATAAATTTTGATTTATGGGAGACCACAAGAATAGAGGTGTGAGTAAATAAGGATTAATTAGCGGTTGAACATATTTGTAAGTCTGCCTGCTAATTTGGTGAATTTGCTTCACAATGAGATTTTTACTCAGAATTGTACAAATGAAATAGTTAGATAAGTCTATGCATGTTACTCACAAAAAAAAAGATAAGTGTATCATGTTCATCGAAGTATATCTAACCTTGTATGTGGTTTATACAAGCATGCATATTGTGCTTTATGTTGAATTGATGCACTATATTCGTATCTTAGAAGCATATGAAGATATAATCCTTTCCAATTTATTACGGAAGGTGGCATGGTTCTATGTTCTATATGTTTGTCAATAGAAACATGTTTTAATTTTGTATGCAAGTGAGATTATTATTCTTGTAGTAATAATCTTTTGTTGCCTCTTGACTGAATTTAATTTTTAAAATCTTTTTCAAGGGATATGTGTTTTATCTATGATTTTATGGGAAATATTAGATCGGAATGGTTGGTATGAGATCACAAACTTGTGTTCCTTTGGAATTGGAGTTTTCTACAAAGATATACAAGGTTACATGTTTGAGAGGAGAAAAACAAATATGTGATTGGCATCTTCATTAATAAAATAATTATCGACGGGCAGGCATGTAAGAGTTAAACATTGACAGCTTGATAAATACCCCTCCTACATCAAAAACAATATTTAAATCAATTTTTGAACAAATTTTGGACACAGCAAAATCACCGGAGTAAGTTAAACCAAATAGTGTCTACACAAACTAAAGAATCATTGTAAGAAATCATAACTTATACACAATGCATGCTATGATTTTGACTCTATTTAAAGATATTTAATGGTTACCAAATACAATATAATTATTATAATAGAAAATTAAGTAAAATAATAGGGCAAGTTTATAGATCAAGTACACTTGTTTTCCTATAATACATTATTATTATGTTTCCTATATAGGTTAAGTGGTGCCTTAGATATACATATTTATGTGCAAGTTATACATATAAAAGGAAGGTTTATAGTTTCAGTGGCCTTCGTTGGGCTTGAACTTCATCATGAGAGAATAATATACACTATTATGTTCTCTCATGCATTAATTCACTAAACTTTACTTTACTAAATTTATCAATAAGTATCCCAATAGAAGATTCAAGAGTGACTACATGACCGCCCTTGGTAACATGAACTAACTTAGTATGCAACTGTATGAACGGGTAAAAAATTCAAATGGTGGTCCCAGGTCAACTTTTAGATAGCATGAACTATCATGTAGAAATACATGAAAATTAGAATGTATAGGTTAGTGCTATAATTAATTTAGTAAATTGAGTCACCAATATTTAGGTATAGAGTAATTTGTTTTGCTGGGATTTAGGTATATAGTAATTACATGACCTTTTCCTGTAGAAATACGGACTACAACCCAGATGGTCACACACCACGGCCACCCCGACCCCCCCACCCACACACACAACATGTTCTAAAGTCTAAACTCGCTGCACTTCAAAATTGGCAGTCATCAGGGTCACCATATGCAACGAAAACCTTGTATTGAAAGAAAGATCCGCTTTAACGAGACACACATGTCGTCGAATCTGGAGTTTCATCTCTGGTGCCCCGATGCTACAACTACCCTCAAACCAATTGCTAACTTTATATAGTTTGTATCAACACATTTAGTTGAACCTGAAAAAACCTTTCCAAGAAAACATTTTGTTGCCAATACTAATGTTTAGATGGCTCATCGCATAGCTTCCTTAATTAGTCACAGACAAATTTAGAGAATGTGGACTCAGAGGGGAGCACCTCTTAAGTGTTAAACGCGCCAAGTTGCGCAAGAACGCAGAGGGCGTCTCCCTCATGGGCCCAACCCAGTAAATTGGTCAATCGACTCCTGCTGACTCGGCGCGCGCTCACTCGCTGCCGCTCGATTTGTGTATTTCATTTCTCGCATCCTTCACTCTTAGAAAAAAAACCAGCCAATTTTTTCTACTCCCTCGTATTGAAGAGGTTTCTTCAATCTTAGTTCAAAACTACGACACTTATTATGGTCAGAGGTATTAATTTTTAAAAACTTGGTGAAATCATAGAATGTTCACAATTTAATTTGCGAATTTGAGAAAATTTTCATGGATTAAAAATTGTTCATCAATTTGAAAATAAGTTCATAGATTTAAAAAATCTTAGTAGAATTAAAAAACAAAATCATAGGTTTAATACATGTCCACATATTTGTTTAAAATGTTCTTGATTTTTTTTGCCGAATTAAGAAAAACTTCATGAATTTCACAAAAGTGGATGGATCTTTACAAAATTCTCGAATTTGAAAAAATGTTTATGGATTTCATAAAATGTTCACGACTTTCAAATTAAAGCACAAATTTTGAAACAATAATAACATATTTGTGCTAATTTAGAAATAAAAAAAATAAAAAACTGATGAACTAGATTAAAAACATGAAAAGAAACAAATAACCAGGCAAATAAACATTCTGCAATATTCCCAGAACAAAAAATAACCACCCGGTGTCTTTCCGTTACATGGGCCCGCCGGAAGCAACATATGCGCCAAATAGGAAAGTGCCGACTAAGAATATGACTGTTGACAGGGACGATGAGCTTCCTAACGTCGGCTCACATCGTTACATCACTGGCTTTAAGGATGACCGTTGACAGGGATGATGGGTTCCACGTGGACTTCTAGGCATCATCCGATTCAAAACTACCATTGTATTATTTCTACACAACTACCATTGCATTATTTAACATACCTGATCCAACCAAGTCGGGGCATCTGGGAGACTTTATTGAAGACAACGTAGGACATGCTTGGCGGGCACCATGCTATCTACGGATGCCGCGGCTGCCGCCTGCCGGACGATGACGACGGTTAGTATAATTGTGAGCACGAGAGAATCTCTCTACTTTTTGCAGGAAATCTCTGTTTGATTTGCAAATCGCTCAAGGATTGGTACATTTGTGTGCCTAGGGAATTGCCAAGGGAAGCTTACAACTTTACAAGCCATGGAAATGGAGGTAGCTGACCTACTCGCTGCATTTTGTTTGTCAGATCCACACTCGAACAGCCTGTCTCCTGTGGATCAGATCATGGCTACATTGCTCGACCATCCGGCCTCACAATGACCACGGCGATGAGACATGACAGGTCCCCAAGCTAGCTATGCGTGTGCAAGTGCAAATCTCATGGCTGTGACAACCCAACCGATCTCCATTGAGGCACATTCATAGTACATGCTTAGGTTGATTCACTTGCGAGGTGAATGATTAGCTGAGCAACTGGGTTCATTGGGTAACTTAGCTAGTACTACTATATTCATAGTACCACATGCTTAGTTTGATCCACTGGTGGTTAATTAGCATATCTAGTTGTGTTCATTAACTAGCTCAATTAGCTAGCTAGTACTACCACTAAAATGCTTGAGAGCCTAGATCAGAGAGCTAGGCAAGTGCATGCCCCAACTTGATCACTTGGACACAATTAACTATAGCAACTATCTAGCTAATCAGGCTAGAGCTTGGATGCTATTTAAGATTAATTCCAAGTTTCGAGCTTGATGGTGTTGATTAGCTGTAAGACCCTAGCGACCGACACTATTAGGGCGAAACGGCCCACGGCCAGTCAATAGATCTATTGAGATAGTCTTTCACCTTGGATGAATTTGTCTAAATTGAGAACGTATGCTGTCGGGGGGTGAAAACCATTGGACTTTCTCCTCAGTCCTCACCGGTTGAGACTGCCACGAAAGACGATGCAAATCCGAATCCCTAAATGGAGGCATCACCTGATGGATAGGCGATCTATCATTCATCGCTAGGAGAGGATTGGCAAACATAAAAATAAAAATAAAATAATTAAGTACAATGTCCATCACACATACAACACCATCTTACCAAGAAATGTACATATTATTGTCTTGTCTATGTCCAAGCTAGTCAAACAGTGATGAACCGTATGCACGATTGGACAATCCTGAGTTTACACTGTCCCAAATTAGCTATACTTATGTCATTTGGTCAATTAAAACTACACAAACATTCAAAACCAAATTGTGTGCCCTCTCTTTTTACATGTAGAGTTGATATTTGCATGCAATAATAAGTCCATGTCGCTGTGGACTTGTGGTTGTCACAGCTCAACTGGTACATACTACTCCGTCCTGGTTTATTAGTCTCCTAGTATTTATGGTCATTTTTTACCATGTTTTTAGCTAATAAAATATAAGTTATATGTAGCAAAAATAATATCATCGGAAACTATATTCAAATACGAATTCAACGATGAAATTTTTTGTGACAAGCATTAACATTTGTTAGTTAAATCTACGGTCAAAATTTGGCGCAAAATACAAAGGGAACCAATAAACAAGGTCATAGGTAGTACATACTTTGATGCAGTTTATTAGTGACAGAAAAAATGCCTAGATCAGGCCGGGGTAAGCTAGGTAGACCGTAGATCAAACCAGCAAAGACTACAAACTGATAGACTTTGACTCTGTCACTTGGATTAAGTAAACCAACACTAGTGGTAAGGCTAGACCATAGACCAGTGTGTAGCTTTGATATTTAGATTCCAAGTGCCGCACTTGACAGTGCTGATTTGTAGCTGCATAAGAACGTGGCGGCATGTTAATCAAAACAGCGGCCAGGTCCATAGATGGATCACGAAGCCCTCTTGGGTTTTGTTTAGTTTGAGAAGGATGTAAGTTGCACATTTAATTGTTTTAATTTCAGTCCAAACTAACTTTGATAGCGAAGAAGAGTAGTGGTTGTCTGGCTGACAAAGGCCTAGCGAAAATTCATCATTGGGGTTCAATATGTGGTAAAAAAAGTTTAAATTCGTTGTAATCAGTACATAACTATGTACTAATTATAAAGGGTTTTGACGAAGTTCACTGGCTGATGTGGATTAATTAGTAGTACCAAACACATATGAATATCGGCCCAAATTATTCAGCACAAACTTATATATGATCAGTACCATATTGGCAAGAAGTAGAAGATTAGATCAAGCAAGTCTAAGAAGCGAAACAACCTCATCGTTCATTATATACTCTGTAAAACATGCTTATATAATTAACTGAAAATAAATTCAGAAATCAGTGTATAGAATTAATGAAGCAATGCTATAGACATGCGCAAAACCGAACTGTTTCTCCCTTTCTGGTATCTGTTCAACTCTGTTATACTCATATATTAAATCATGTACAATTTATATTGGTAAGTAATAAGTACATATCTTTCTGGCTGTGACAGCTCAAGTGGCACATATTGTGATCTAATTGTGATTTAAGGAAACAGTTGATACATCCTCTTTATTAATCATTATCAGAAAACCGTGTTATAGCCATGTTTGTACATGTTTGCGCCTAGATCAGGGAAGGCTAGGTAGACTCTAGATCAACCTAGAATGACTAGAGCTGCTAGACTGGCTAGCTTTGGTGTCGAGATTCCTAGTGTCCCCTCTGACATTGTTGATTAGCTGCGATTTCAAAGTCAAATTAAGCGAAACAGATGGACTATATTGACGATGCGGTAAAAAAACATATAGGGGTTGTATCGATTTTACCCCTTCTTGGACTAATTAATTTGTTTGGTTTGAGGGTGTGATGTGTGATCAAGTTGCATATTATAGTTGTTCGACTTACATGAGACCAAAAGAATAGAGGTGTGAGTAAATTAGGATAATTAGGGGTTGAACATGCTTGGAAGTCGGCGTTGCTAATTTGGTGAATCTGCTTCACAATAGCTTGGAGAATTTTTGCTCACAATTATACAAATGAAATAGATAAGTGTATGCATATATGCTCATCGAAGTATAGCTAACCTTGTATGGTCATTCGGCTTTGATAGACTTCGGGTGTCTTAGATGAGTTGGAACTAGAAATTTATAACGAAGAAATGTTCCATCAAAGTGAAGAAAATTTGAACAGAGTGCTTATCATTATGGTCACCCATATGGTTAGCACAAGGTAAGCTCCACGAAACAACAAACGACTCACACAATGCTGACAGTTTTTGCATCAGTTCCATATTAGGACAAATTATTCCATTGCTTTGCACTAGCTAGCTGCATCTGTGAATGTCAGAATGAGAAATTGAAGACACCTTGTACTATGTTGTCAAACTAAACTCTGAACATGTGAGCTGTAGCAAAATCCTCTTCTCTGTATTGATTTTTTGTCTGTATATTATGTACACATGGCCTAACTAATTAAGCTTCTTTTCTTTGTACACATGTCTAGCTAGATGGTAGGCGTCATGATGTTGAGCAGTGAAACTCTGGTCTGCACCACGCTCCTGAACACCATGTCGCAAGCCCCGTCGCACTCGTCGAAGCACTGCTCCAGCGCGTGCAGCCTCTCCACGGTCGCCTCGGCAGTCTCCGGCGTGGTGACGGTCCTCCTGGCGAAGGCGGGAATAAACGTGGCCGTCTTCTTGGAAGACGACGCCGCGGACGACATAGACGCAGCGGCTGAGAACACGGCTGCAGAGGCCATGGCGCTGGCAGCCGCCGCCTCGACGAGCGCGTAGGCCATTTCGGCCTCCTCGCCGCTAATGGCCACCAGGTTCCTCTTGGAGAAGATGGACGCAGCGAGGCGGGCGAGCTCCTTCTCTGCTCGACGCTGGGACCGGGCAGCGGACGCGAGCCTCCCGGTGTCGCCCCTGCGCAACGCGGCGCGGGACTCAGTGGCGGCGTGCCTGAGGGACAGGAGGCACTCCTGGAAGCCCTGGTGCGCGTCGGCGAGGAGGAGGAATGCGTCGAGGAGGCGGTCGGCGGCGTTGCTGGCAGGGCACCGAAGCGCGGCCCCGGACTCCGGGAGGAGGAGGAGGTCGGCGAGGGAGGAGTGGAGCTCCTGGATGGCGGCGAGGCCGGCCGGGAGGGAGGAGGAAGGATCTTGCTGGATCCAGGAACGGAGGGCGGCGATGTGGGCGTGGAGGTTGGCGAGGAGCGGGTGGGAGGAGGTGGTGCCGGGGAGGCTGACGGAGCGGACGTGGCGGGGCTTTGAGAAGGACCTCGCCGGCGTGAGAGGGAAAGAAATGGAGCGGCCGAAGTTGAGAGCCATTCTAGCTAGCTGTTGCTTCTTCTTGAGCTTGTTGTTGTTGCTGCTGC
The DNA here is from genome assembly GCF_002575655.3 of Aegilops tauschii subsp. strangulata. NCBI lineage: Eukaryota > Viridiplantae > Streptophyta > Magnoliopsida > Poales > Poaceae > Aegilops > Aegilops tauschii. The sequence continues at coordinate 638,598,811 of NC_053041.3, read as the reverse complement.
TAGACGTGTGAGATGTGGTATATATGCAGTGTGATGGAGGAGATGATCGATGTTGTATATATGCAGTAGGTAGGAGGCAGGCATGCCGGGTTAGCTTGGAAAGCGGTGGTTGCACGTGTGGGTGCGCAGCAGAAGCACGAGGAGGAGGAGGACTCGCCGCGTTAGTCAAAACTCAAGGCAACGGCGGCGATGGATGGTATGCTGTGTGCCTTAGCTCGCTGTCATGTTGGGGAGCGATGCACGCACGCACGCCCGGTCAAGATGCATCACTGCTGGCGCCTCCACCGACGGACATATGATTGGAGTAGCCAACGCATTAAGGGCCAGCCATCCAATACTACCCTTTGAACAAGGCGGAGTGAGCTATGCATTCATAGTACTAGTTATCTCTGTAAAGTAGTGATCTAAACGAAAATCCGCTTCTGAGCCCAAGCTCATGTGCTCCCGTGCTGACGAAAAGAATCAAAACAAATATTAGAAAAATTCAAAAAATTCCAATTGTTTTTGCATGGTAGATAATTTGATGCGTGTGGTCCGCTTCAATTTTCAAATCATTTGGACATCTGAGTAACTCTCGATAAAAAAGACAAATTCGGAGTCTGTATTTTTTTACTGTTCATGCACTGTTCAGACCCGATTTGTCTTTTTGGCCGAGAGCTTTTCAGATGTCCAGGTGATTTGAAAATTGAAGCGGACCTCACGCACTAAATTTTCTACCATGCAATTTTGTTTGAATCTTTTTGAACTTTTTGTGATTTTTTTCTGACCGGGTACAGATGAGCCTGGGCACCGAAACACTTCACGAAGGGAGTACTAGATTTGCTTTCTACTACTTAAAAGTAAATAGTATTTCTTTTTCTACCAGACAGAACTCTGTCTACCGTTTTTTCCTCTCCCACCTTGTCCTTCATCTAAATTTTCTTCCAACTGGTTTTTTCCATCATGTCATATTTGACCACACCTTCCAAACACGTCGCTCAATCAAAATAATTTACTTACCTTTTGCAGCACTACATAAACTCCATCTTAATTTAACTTGCTTTTTTCTAATAATGTGGGCTTACATCATTTGATTGCACATCACATTTCACCACACCATCACATACGCCGCTCATTCATATTAATTTACTTATCATGCAAGACCCGGGCTACCAAATTATTGAAATAATAAAATTTGACAGCCATGGCAACACACACGTTCCTAGTACAATGTAAAATCTCTCTAAAATAACTAAAAACTACTCTAAAACCTACTCCTCCCCATGAGAGGTGAGGTCGATGACACTGGCAACGGAGCCGCCGGCCTTGTCGTCGCTGGCTGCTGGCGCATACCCACAGGAACCGCCGATGTGTGTCTTTTTGGCATCGTCATCGCGTTGATCCTTCTCGTCCTTGTCCTCATTCTCGAGCTTCTTGAAAAGTCAAGTGCGCCGTGCGTCGTTGACATGGAGCTGACGGCGCTCATGGTCCACCGTGCCGGTGCTTCACGGATGGATAGACCGCCCGGTTCACGTCGACGAGTTCAAGGTCCGCGAGGAGCAATGCATTGGCAGCGACATCCGCTTGCTCCGCCTCCAATTGAGTCATGGCTGCGCGGTGCTCGTCCCGTAGCACAACGCAGACTTGCTCCTCTGACTTTGTCATGGAGAATTGGCCGTCTGGCCCGCTGGCCATGGCATGAAGGACTATCACCTCCTCCTCCTGGACCACCGCCAACGCCATGGTGTCGCCTCCTCCTCATCCATCTACTCCTCCTTCTAGCTCGGGTCCAGAGAGCTCAGAGGTTAGTACACCACAATGCGGGCCTGGCAACTGTCATCTGTGGCGTGGACCTCCGCCGTGATTTTAACGTGGCGCTCTGACTCGACATGTTCAACGGTTCTAGAGCTAGCCTATTTTGGGTGGGATTGTGTCATCGGAGACCAAAATGGTGGATGCCCGAACTTCCCAAAATCGCCCCTCGATTCGCGACCGGCCAAAGGATTTTCAGACGTCCAAACCGGTCGAACCTAAATTAAAGGTTCGTGTTGGAGCCCTAAAACCGTCAGGTCGAGACATACAGGCATATAGGCTAACTCACTGCGCATTATGCAGTACACACAGCAGAGCACAGACTGACAACAACGATCTACCGTTGGATGGACGGCTGACCAGGTGATTGTCAACTATGTGCCAATCGTGCTATGGAACGTTTCGCCTTCCAGATCGATCCGCACATGCGGGCACGATTATCTTGGTGCAGTAGCTACTACTAACCGGACACGCGGCTGGTGAGACCACTTAGATCGATGGATGATTCGATGGCACCTCGCAACAATCGGATCCGGGCGTGTGTTTGATTTTGTCCCTCTTTGAGTTGCAAGTTGGGAGACATGAGAGATTCCATACGTCGTCGCCGTTTACATTGCTTGCAGCCTTCAGCTTTTTACACACAGGACGTGCACATGGTAGCGAGTAAGCCGCATGATTCGACATTGCGTTGTATAACTTCTTCCATGGTCTATCCACATGATTGTATTGATTGATTCGAAACTGCCGATCATAATGCATGCTGCACACGAATGGGTTGTCATCGTCTTCCAGTAATTCTTATCCAACTACGTACCTGCCGTCTGGTAGCAGCTACCTAAGGCTCATCAGCTGGTTTGTGCACGCATGCACCGACTTTTGTTTATGTTATATTATAACAACGATTTGGATCACATTAATCTTAATTAGTAGCTACTACTGCTTCGGAAGGTCACTCGTGCAGCTGAATGACTGAATCGAAGGAAATGCCCGGGTGTCGGCCAATATAGCTGCACGATCTGCTTCCTAGTGATTGTGAACCATGGTTCGTTGATCATTTTTTTGGGATCACGCGGCAGATATCCCCACCCATACATATATATAAAAAAATTTGTTTTGTGCCACAAACAATTTCATATATTCGATGATTTTCACTTGAACTTCACGGGTTCAGTATGTGCCACTATCGTTTGCGAAGAAAATAGCTATATGCCCCTGTGGCCTGTCTTGGCAAGTTGTCGTATTCTGAAACCCATTTCCACCTCTGTGGGATCCATCACTTCGACACATCAGACATGGTGATAAGGAGACTCATTTGACAGTTTGGGACCCACCACTTTGCCATGTTATCAACAGGCAATGGGTAGTCACTATATACTTTTTTTTCAGGGAAGTCAATATACAATGACTGGTGGGTCATACAGCAAAAGGCTGAAAAAATGGCCACCATGGAAAAACAGCCCCCATCCAATCAAAGACATTCCATCCGGTACAACGCCATCCAGCCCATTAAAGTGCACGTTCGTCGCCGCCACCCCTCAGTCTCCCCCTTCCAACCTCTTCCCTGTCCCCCGCTATTGGAAATAGCCCTGCAGCAGAGCGTGGGATGGGCTGTCGAGGTGAGGCCCATGTTTCCGATGTCACAACCCAAAGAAATTCCTATTTTGGAATGTGAACAGCTAAACTGTGGTTAATTATTATTTTTTGCAAATTTTCTTGTAGTGCTTGAGCCTAGCTGGTTTTCACCAGGAATTGATTTGAATTGATTGTCCTTTACGGATGAAAACTTTTCTGGAATTAGTTAGAACCCTAAAATTATTTTTAGGGAATATATACAATGCGAAATTGAGCTTAAAAAAATGTGTAATCTTTATTTCAGATTGGGCTAGAAAATATATTCCATATGACCTAGAGATTTATGAGGAAATATTGAAAGCCTAAAAATTTAATTTTTTATTTATTTGGACCCTAAAACTTTTCTAGAATATTTTATAATATCCCAAAATAATTTTACAATTTTTTTATTTAGAAGTTATCATGGAAATAAATTTCTCTAAGCTGTAAATATTAAACGGACCGATGTAGAATTTTCCCCAAAATATTTGAACGAAATTGTTTTTTAAATCAAATTTAAATTCAAAAAAGGAAAAATAAATAGAAATGAGAATCAAAACCTTACCTACCCCACCCGAAACCAACACGACCTATTTCCTAGCTAACACTTAGCGTGCAACACAGTGCAGTGCGCACCCCAGCGCACAGCCTGCCTAACTTATCCAAAGTAGTAGGCCACGTTATAACCCAGCCATAGGATCTTCTCCGATCTAACCGCTGATAGCACCTTGCCAACCCCCCCCTCTTTTCCACTGACATGTGGGTAATGACCCATAGTTATATGAGAGCGGGGGATTTTTCTCTCCCCGAATACGAATTGCTTTCATGCGTACAAAATTTGGGGTAAACTATGTTTTTACTTAAACATAGATGAATTTGGATTCAAATATAAAATTTTACATGAGCTTTTCTTATTGTTGAGTTTTAGTTCAAAATTCAAATAAGAATATCACTTAAGAACTTAAGTGCAAAACTACAATTCAAATAAGAACTGAAAATTCATTTAAATAAATAAGACAAAGTAATATGAAATGAAAACTTGTTATGAACAGCTGAATAATACAAAGTGATTCTTATAAACTTCATTAATTTAGGACAGTAAAACTGAGCCAAATCCCAGCCCTCTGACGACCTTGTTGTTTGTGCCCGTTCATTTTTGTGATTCGAGAATTTTCAGCCATCAGATTCGCTGTCCTAAGGGGCAGCTTCTCCACAAGAAAAATCTGAGGTATCTGGTGAATTGGACCTTTTCTACCAGCCCAATTGGCTAGAAAGGCCGACTGCGAGCGAGAGGTGGTCACTGCGAAAGGGATCCATCGGTTGTTGTCACACAAACCAATCGCTATTCCTTCTTCCTCTCGTGACTCTTCCTCTCCTGTTCCCGTAAAAAAATAGATGTCAATGGCGACGACGGCGGCGGCGCGGAAGGTTCCGACGGCAAGTTATTCCTCTGCCACGCTTCTGGCAATGGGTATGGCGATGCGGAAGCTTCCCCACGCTCGTCCCAGCCACCCCGCTCGCAGATTCTAGTAATAATATTTTGTTGCCTCTTAACTGACTTTTTTAAAATCTTTTTTCAAGGGGTTTGTGATTTATCTATCATTTTATGGAAATGTTGGATCTACTCATAACACTGATTGTTCTTAAAATGGTTGGTTTGAAACCATAAACTTGTGTTCCTTTGGAATTGGAGTTTTATACAAAGATGTACAAGGTTACATGTTTGGAGAGGAAGAAAACTCATATGCGATTGACACCTTCGTTAATAAAGTAATTATCCACGGGTAGGCATGTAAGAGTTAACCATTGACATCTTGATGACTACCCCTCCTACACCAAAAACTATATTTAAATCAATTTTTGAACAAATTTTGGACACAACAAAGTCACTGCAGTAAGTTGAACCTAATAGTGCATACACAAAATAAAGAAAATCGTTCTAATGAATCATAACTCATACACAACATATGCTATGATTTTGACTCTATTTAAAGACATTTATTGGTCAATAAACACAATATAATTATTATAATAGAAAATTAAGTAAAATAATAGGGCAAGTTTATAAATCAAGTACACTTGCTTTCCTATAATACATTATTATTATGTTTCCTATATAGGTTAAGTGGTGCCTTAGATATACATATTTGTGTGCAGCCTATACATATAAAAGAAAGGTTTATAGTTTCAGTGGCCTACGTTGGGCTTGAACTTCATCATGAGAGAATAATATACACTATTATGTTCTCTTCTGCATTAATTCACTAAACTTTAGTTTACTAAATTTATCAATAAGTATCTCAATAGAAGATTCAAGAGTGACTAAATGGCCGCCCTTGGTAACATGAACTAACTTAGTATGAAGTTGTATGAAAGGGTAAACATTACAAATGGTGCTCCCAGGTCAACTTTTAGATAGCATGAAGTATCACGTAAAAAAGACATGCAAACTAGAATGTATAGCTTAATGTTATAGTTAATTTAGTACATTGAGTTGGCAATATTTAGGTATATAGTAATTTGTTTGCGGGGATGTAGGTATATAGTAATTACATGATCTTTTCTTGTAGAAATATCAAGTACAACACAGATGCTCACACACTCACACACACCATGGCCACCCTCACCACCCCCCCCCCCCCCAAAACACAGAAACACATCATGTTGTAAAGGCTAAACTCGATGAGCTTCAAATTTGGAAAGTCATCAGGGTCAACATATGCGCCGAAAACCTTATATTGAAAGAAAGATCCGCTTTAACAAGACACACATGTCATCGAATCTGCAGTTTGATCTCTGGTGGCCCGATGGTAGAACTACCCTTGAACCAATTGCTAACTTAATATAGTTGGTGTCAACACATTTTGTTGAACCTGAAAAAAACTTTCCAAGAAGACATTTTGTTGTCATTACTAATGTTTAGATGGCTAGAACCCTTGAATGTTCATCTCACAAACAAAGTTGCTTCCTTAATTAGTCACAGACAAATGTACAAATGTGGCCGATTCAAAGGGGAGCGCCTCTTTAGCGCTAAATGCGCCAGGTTGCACAACAACATAGAGGGCGTCTCCCGCATGGGCCCCAACCCCGTAAATTGTTCACTCGACTCATGCTCGCTCGGCGCACGCTCGATCGTTGCTGCTCGATTTGTGTTTTGTATTTATCCCGACCGCCACTCTTAGGAAAAAGCCCCAGCCAATTTTTTCTATTAATTTTTAAAAACATGTTTAAATCATAAAATACTCACAGATTTAAAAGAAGTTTGCGAATTTGAGAAAATATTCATGGATTTAAAAAAAGGGTTCATGAATTTCAAAATAAGTTCAACTATATGGAAAAAGTTGACAGAATTTTAAAAAAGTGCACGGGTTAAATTATTTTCCACATATGTATTTGAAATGCTCTTGAAATTTGTTTTTTACCAAATTTGGGATTCATGAATTTCAATAAAATGGATGGATTATTAAAAAAGTTCACGATTTAGAGAACCTTCACAAATTTGAAAAAATGTTCATTAATTTCATAAAATTTCCACGAATTTAAAAATAGATCATAAATTTGGAAAAATAATATTAACAAATTTGTTTGCTTGCGAATTTAGAAAAATAAAAATAAAAAAGTGAAAAAAAAGAAAAACAGATGAACTAGCAGATTAAAAACATGAAAAGAAAAAAAAACGCGAAGGAACATTCTGCAGCATTGCCAAAACCAAAAATAACCACCCGGTGTCTTTCTGTTACATGGGCTGGCCGGAAGCAGAATATGTGCCGAATATGAAAGTATCGACTCAGAATATGACCGTTTACAGGGACGATGAACTTCGTTACGTCGGCCCACATTGTTACATCTCCGGCTATGAGGATGACCGTTGACAGGGACAATGGGTTCCACGTAGACTTCCAGGCACCATCCGATTTGAAATCTCGATTGCATTATTTCTACATAGGACATACATGATCCAACCAGGTCGGGACTTTTGGGAGACTTTACTGAAGACAACGTAGGACATGCTTGGCGGGCACCATGCTAGCTTCGGATGACGCAGCTGCCGGAGGATGACAACGGTTAGTATAATTGTGAGCACGAGAGAAGAAATTATTCTTTTTTTTTTCGATTTGCAAATCGCTCAAGGATTGGTACATTTGTGTGCATAGGGATTGGCCAAGGGAAGCTTACAACTTTACAAGCTTGGACATGGAGGTAGCTGACCTACTCGCTGCATTTTGTTTGTCTGATCCACACTCGAGCAGCCTGTCTCATGTGGATCAGATCATGGCTACATCACTCGACCTTCCGGCCTCACAATGTCCACGGTGATGAGACATGACAGGTCCCCAAGCTAGCCATGCATGTACAAGTGCAAATCTCATGGCCGTGACAACCTAACCGATCTCCATTGATGCACATTCATAGTACATGCTTAGCTTGATCCACTTGCGAGGTGAATGATTAGCTGAGCAACTGGGTTTATTGGGTAACTTAGCTAGGACTACTACATTCATAGTACCACATGCTTAGTTTGATCCAGTGGTGGTTAATTAGCATATCTAGTTTGTGTTCATTACTAGCTCAACTAGCTAGCTAGTACTACCACTAAAACGCTTGATAGCCTAGATCAGAGAGCTAGGCAAGTGCATGCCCCAACTTGATCACTTGGGTAGAATTAACTATAGCAACTACCTAGCTAGTCAGGCTATAGCCTAGCCTAGATGCTGTTTTAGATTAATTCCAAGTTTCGAGCTTGACAGTGTTGATTAGCTGTGTAAGACCCTAGACCGACCGACACTATTAGGACGAAACGACGTACGTACGGCCAGTCAATAGATCGATTGAGAAAGTCTTTCACCTTTCTTGGATTAATTTGTCTATATTGAGAACGTATGTTGTCGGGCGTGAAAACCATTTTGGACATGGTCCTCAGTCCTCACCGGTACCGCCGCCAAATACGATGCAAAGCCGAATCCCTAAATGGAGGCACCACCTGATGGATAGGCGATCTATCACCCATCGCTAGGAGAGGATTGTCAAAAGTTGTTCAGTAAAATGTCCATCACACATACAACATCATCTTACCGAGAAATGTACAAACGAATTGCACTGTCCAAGCTAGTCAAACATAATGAACGGTATATATGCATGATCACACGATCCTTAGTGACGCTACCACAAATTAACTATATTTGTGTCATCTGATCGAATATATATATATATATATATATATATATATATATATATATATATATATATATATATATATATATATATATATATGCAAAACTAATTTTCTTTCCCTCTCCGTTTACATTTAGAGTAAATATTTAGTGTGAGTACATGTCCTTGCGGGCTTCTATGATAGCTCAACTGGTACATACATAATTTGTTCCAGTTTATTAGTGTCAGAAAACCTACTAGACCAGGCCGGGCAGGCTAGGTAGACCGTAGATTAAACTAGCAAAGACTACAAACTGCTAGACTTTGACCTTATCACTTGGATCAAGTTAACTAAGCAACTATTCGATCCAAGTGCATTAACATTTTGATCTTAGTAGTAGGAATGCTAGACCTTAGACCTGCACATAGTTTCGCTGTTTAGATTCCAAGTGTCGCATCTGATCACCATGCCGATTAGTGGTAAGACTGGTGCTATTAAGCCAAACGGCGGCCTGGTCAATATTCAGTAGATATATGATAGGCGATGCCCTCTTGCATTTGTCTAGTCTGAGGTGGATGTAAGCTGCACGTTTAAACTGTTTAATTCAAGTCCAAAACTAACGAAACTAACGAACTTTGACATTGAAGAAGAATTATTGGTGGTTGTTGATACGGAATGGTTACTCTGATTATTGGTTACTTTGCATATTTTGGCCCATTTCAGTGTCTACTGAAATTGAGTGAACTTCATTGAAATCTCAGTCTAAGTGAAAAAGCAGACCTTAGAACCTTGTCATCCTTTCCGCTCTCTTTTGGTTATGTTGTACCATTGGACCGATATCCTTTCTTTTGGATGCAGTGTATTCGTAAACTGAAGTTTAAAACCACACCGTCAACGTCAGTGCTGTTTCTGACATGCCAAGGGACAAGCATTGTCCGGTTTAGGAGGTTGAGGAATGAATGTTGTCTGTTATTGAAATTCAAAGGCAAAACCTGAAACCAGTCTGAACCAATGAATTGAAGGACCAGAAAGCACAATTTACATGGGTGGAGCTATAGGAGGGCATTGGCCGAGATTATTCTGTACAATGTCCGTCACACAAACAACACCATCTTACCGAGAAATGTACACATTAATGGTGTCATCTGTTCAAGCAAAACTAAAAACATATGGAAAAGAAAACCCTTATTTCTATTTACATGTGGAGTTAATATTCGTGTGCAATAAGAAGTACATGTCTTCGTAGACTTGTGGTTGTGATGTGACCGCCCAACCAGTACATACATATTTCAATCTACTCCTAGTTTACTAGTGCAAGTACATGTCTTCGTAGACTTGTGGTTGTGACCGCCCAACTGGTACATACATATTTCGACCTACTCCTAGTTTACAAGTGTCACTAAACCGCTAGACTTTGACTCCATCACTTGGATCAAGTTAAATAGCAACTAGTAGCAAGGCTAGACCTTAGACTACCGTGAAGTTAACTCCATCACTTGGTGGGGTGTAAGTTGCACATTTTAACTGTTTAATTTCGGTCCAAACTAACTAACTTCCAGAGCGAAGAAGAATGATGGTTCGTATGGTTTGATCATTCTATGAATCAGCACAACACATTACATATGATCATGTTAGGAAGAAATGTACACATTATATTAATGTCATTCTCAAGAACCAAAATCTCCCTCTGTACTAACTAATTAATTTGTTCTCCGTTTATACCTAGAGTTAATATATTTCTGTGTAATAATTAAGTACTTATCTTTCTGGCTATGACAGCTCAACCGGTACATATTCTAAATTTCTGACGCAACCGTTACAATTGATACAATTTATTAATAAGTGTCAGAAAACCGTGTTTCAGTCATGTTTGTGCATGTCAGCGCCGAGGTCAGATCAGGGAAGTCTAGGTAGACTCTAGATCAAACCTAGCATGACTAGAGCTGCGAGACTGGCTCGCTTTGGTGTTAAGATTGTCAGTGTCCCCTCTGACAGTGTTGATTAATTAGCTGCGATTCCAAAGTCAATGAAGCGAAATAGATCCACGACATCACAGTCAAAAACATATAGTCATTGTATCACGTTTACCCCTTCTTGGACTACCTATTTTGCTCAGTTTGAGGGTGTGAATGTGTGATCAAGTTGCACACTTAGCTTGGAGAGTTTTGCTCAGAATTGTACAAATGAAATAGGAAGTGTATACGCACGCTCATCGAAGTATAGCTAAGCTTGTATCGTCATTCAGCTTTGATAGACTTTGGGTTTCTTAGATGAGTTGGAACTGGATTTATACATAAGAAGTCTTGAAGAAATGCGAAATCGAAATGAAGCAAATTTAAACAGTGTTGATTATTCGGTTAGCACCTGGGTAAGCAGTACCAAACAACCAATCACACAATGCTGAACTGTTTTCGCATCAGTTCCATTTTAGCACAAATTCTTTCATTGGTTTGCACTAGCTAGCTGCATCTGTAAACAACAGAATGAGAAAGTGAAGACACCTTGTAGTATGTTGTCAAACAAAACTCTGAACACATGAGCTATAGCAAAATCCTCTTCTGTGCATTAACTTTTGTCTGTATGTTATGTACATAGTGTTGTAACGTTCAGCAAAATATACATGGCCTAACTAATTGAGTTCATTCTTCTTTGTACACCTGTCTAACTACTAGATGGTAGGCGTCATGATGTTGAGCAGTGAAACCCTGGTCTGCACCACGCTCTTGAACACCATGTCGCATGCGCCATCACACTCGTCCAAGCACCGCTCCAGCACGCGCAGCCTCTCCACTGTGGCCTCCGCCGTCTCCGGCGTCCCCGTGACGGTCCTCCTGGCGAACACAGGAATAAACGTGGCCGTCTTCTTGGAAGAGGACGCCGCGGACGACATAGACGCGGCGGCCGAGAACACGGCCGCGGAGGACACGGCGCTGGCAGCGGCCGCCTCGACGAGCGCGTAGGCCATCTCGCCCTCCTCGCTGCTAACGGCGACGAGGTTCAGCCGCGCACTCTTGGAGAAGACGGCAGAGACGGACGCGGCGAGGCGGGCGAGCTCCTTCTCTGCAAGACGCTGGGACCTGGCAGCGGACGCGAGCCTCCCGGTGTCGCCCCTGCGCAACGCGGCGCGGGACTCGGTGGCGGTGTGCCTGAGCGACAGGAGGTACCCCTGGAAGCCCTGGTGCGCGTCGGCAAGGAGGAGGAAGGCGTCGAGGAGGCGGTCAGCGGCGTTGCTGGTAGGGCACCGAAGCGCGGCCCCAGACTCCGGGAGGAGGAGGAGGTCGGCGAGGGAGGAGTGGAGCGCCTGGATGGCGGCGAGGCCGGACGGGAGGGAGGAGGAAGGGCCCTGCTGGATCCAGGAATGGAGGGCGGCCATGTGGGCGTGGAGGTTGGCGAGGAGCGGGTGGGAGGAGGTGGTGCCGGGGAGGCTGACGGAGCGGAGGTAGCGAGGCTTGGAGAACGTCCTCGCCGGCGTGAGAGGGAATGAGATGGATCGACCGAAGTTGAGAGCCATTCTAGGTCTTGCTGTTGCCTCTTGAGTTTGTTGCTGCTGCTAGATGTCACATGTGTGAGATGAGATGTGGTTTGATGGAGGAGACGATCGATGTTGTATATATGCAGAGGGTAGGAGGAAGCCATGAGGTAGGTAGCTTGGAAAGCGGTGGTTGCACGTGTGGGTACGCAGCGCACCGGGGGAGGAGGCTCGCCGCGTTAAGTCAAAACTCAACGCAACGCCGGCGATGGTATCCGGATCGTCGTGCATGTGTGGCTTAGGTGTCATGTTGGGGAGCGACGAGCTAGTACAGGTGCTGGGCACTTGGACATGCATGCACGCACGCACACTCGGTCAAGATATATCACTGCTGGCGCCTCGACATATGATTAGAGTGTTAGAGCGTCTACAGCCAGATATGACAAATGAGTAATGCTACACACAGGCACTTTAAGGGGGCTTTACCAACTAATTAGAGATTAATGGCTGTGATTCAGTTAAGTAGGATGGCCCCACCACTTAAAATCAGGGGGGCCAATTAGATTAGCGCATGTTCTCCACCCCGCAAAAGTCCGTTGAATTTGCCTGTGAATGTAGTATTATCGTATGACAAATATGGCCCCTTAAACGTACGTGGATGCGTCCAGGCATGTCCTTGAGCAGTGATCGGGCACTGTTCAAATCAATACAACTGCATTCGAACATCTTATACTAGATTCTCAAATCCATAGAAAAACATGCAAACTTAAAAACCTGCGTACTACGTAGCTACAGCTCGTTGGAGATGTTTGACAATCTCTATGCCCGGCTCCGGGTACATGGGCGGCAACTGCTGCTCCGACGCCTCCGGCGGCTTCGCTCCGGCCTCCTTCTTTTCTATCTCCGCGTCGAGTTCGGCAAAGAGCGCGTCGGACACCGCCTGCTCCTGCCGGAGGAACTGCCGGTTGGCCTCCACATAGGCCACATCCTGGATGGACTCCAAGATGGCATGCTGCTCCGCCATCTCCGCGGCTTGGGCGACGGCAAACTCCGCCTCTGCCTCCACTGTGGTGAACCCCCCGGAGCAGGTTGCTCCACCTCCTTCTCCGGATCTGCCACCTCCATCGGCTCCGGCAGCGGCTCTCCCTCCTCCTCCGGTTGTTGCTCCTCCTCCTTCGGCTCCAATGAGTCCGGAGGCATCCCGACAGTGATGCGGATGGTGCGCCGAGCCTGGATCTCCTATGTGATCTGCCTCAGGCGCTCCGGTGTGAGCATAGCGTACGTTGTGATCAGCCGCCGGACCATGGCGATGCCGGAGAGCGTGGGAGAGCGGGGGAGAGGAGGCAGATGGGCTCGGGTGGCGGTGCAAAGAGAGAGGAGGTGGATGGGTTAGAGTTGGGGATGCCGTTCGGCTTTGGCCTCGGGCGATGAGCCGGAGCGACGCCACGTGGCGTTCACACCACGGTGACGGAGGAGGCGTCCATCGGACCGTCGGGTTTCCGGACGTTTTCATGTGGGACCCCATCATTAGTCCTATGTGGTAGATGCGTCCGGGCGCCCCATATCCGTCACATATTTGAACTGGATATGAGGGGTGCCGGTCATCCCAGAAACGTCCCGTTCGAGAGGCCCGTCTCGGTCAAATTTTCATGACCGGTCAATGGCCGGACAGGTCGCCCGGGCGTTTGAGACCGGTTTAGGACGCCTAGCTGTAGATGCTCTGAAGGCATCTCCGACGGTGATCTACCGTTGGATGGACGTACGGCTGACGAGGTGATCGTCAACTATGCGCAAATCGTGCTGTGGCTCGTTTCGCCTTCTAGTTCGATCCGCCAGGACAGCGCGGATCGCACATGCGGGCACCATTATCTACTTACCGGACATGCGGCTGGTGAGACCACTGAGATCGATGGATGATTCGATGACACCCCCGCAACAATCGGACCCGGGCGTGCGTTTGCTTTTGTTCCTTTCCGAGTTGCAAGTTGGGAGACATGAGATATGCCATACGTCGTCGTCGGTTACATTGCTTGCAGCAACGTTCAGCTCTTTCACACACAGGACGTGCACATGGTAGCTAGAGCAAGCTGCAAGATCGACATTGCGTTGGAAATGCAACCTGTGGTGCCTGCACATCATGTACTACCAGTATAACTTCTTCCATGTCTATCCATGATTGCATTGATTAGCTTCAAACTACCGATCATAATGCATGCTGCACACGACTGGGTTGTCGTCGTCTCCCAGTAAACTAATTCTTATCCAAGTACTACGTACCTGCCGTCTGGTAGCGGCTACCTAGCTTCATCAGCTGGTTTGTGCACGCATGCGCCGACCTTTGTCTATGTTTAATTATAACAACGATTTCTATCACACTGATTTTAATTAGCTGCAACTGCTTTGGTTGACTTCTTTGCTTCTCTCATGGTACAATCCTCTTCCTGCTGAGTCCCCTTTCTCCTCGGTCCACAGAGAAACAAATGTAGGACTGGTGCCGACAGTTCATCACGGAAGAAAGAACTCACAGAGCCGGGATCGGTAACTAATAGTACTACTAACTAATACTAATATATAGAAATAGATACCTATAAATAGAAATGAACTAATATATAGATAATCGAAATTGAAAAGAATTGTCTTTTCTGTATACTTTCCCCGTTGTATTGCTACCGCACGTCTTATGCAATCAATTGGATCATATAGATATCCCTTCAACACAACATAGGTCATCGAAAAGATCTCGGACGACTCACCAAAGCACGAAAGCCAGTTAGAAAATGGATTCCTATTTGAAGAGTGCCTAATCGCATGGATAAGCTCACATTAACCCGTCAATTTTGGATCCAATTCGGGATTTTTCTTGGGAAGTTTCGGGAAGAAATTGGAATGGAATAAGAAGGAACATGTATCACACGTGCAAAATTTGGGAGCGTGCCGCACGAATATTCTACAATAGCAGGTATTGAAGAATCCGTACAAGAAATTTTACTAAATTTTAAAGAAATTGTATTGAGAAGTAATCTCTATGGAGTTAGAGACACATCCATTTGCGTCAAAGGTCCTAGATACATAACTGCTCAAGATATCATCTTACTGCCTTCCGTAGAAATCGTTGATACGGCACAACCTATAGCTAACTTGACAGAGCCCATTGATTTCTGTATGGATTTACAGATGAAGAGAGATCATGGATCTCAGACAGAACTCAGAAAGAACTATCAAGATGGAAGTTATCTGGGGAGGTTACTCGTGTAGCTGAATGATTGAATCGAAGGAAATGCGCGGGTGTCGGCCAATATAGCTGCATGCTCGGCTTCCTAGTGATTGTGAACTAGTCATGCTTGTTTGGTAAACGCTTACCATCGTTCGTTGATCATTGTTTTAATCGCCCGGGCAGACATCCCCTGTTATAGATATATAGGGAAATTTGGTTCCCGCCACAAATACTTTCATATATTCGATGATTTTCACTTAAACTTCACGGGTTTGGTGCGAACAAATGCGCAGGTAGGCTTGACGCAGATTATAATATAATATCAACATCTACAATACAAAATAAATAAAATACAAAAATATTTTTCGTGATGGATCTAATGATACAAATTTGGTACTATGGACATTGATATTTTTTCCCTAAAAATTTGATCAAACATGCACATTTGACTTTTGAAAACTAATACACCATATATTTTGGAACGGAGTGAGTAATATCTGAGATGGGTCATATAGCAAAAGGCTGGAAAAATGGCCACCTTAGTAAAACAGCCGCCATCCAGTGCAAGACATTCCATCTTGTACTCCGCCATCCATTCACTAGTAGAAAACTGGGCTTTGGTCACAGGGCAATATTCACATTAGTCCCGGTTCGTGCGGCCAGGGGCCTGCCGGGCCTCGTGGGGGCATTGGTCCCGGTTCGTCCGGACCCTTTGGTCCCGGTTGGTGGGACAAACCGGGACCAATGGGCCACGCTCCTGGCCCACCACCCTTTAGTCCCGGTTCCTACCACAAACCGGGACTAAAGGGCTGGTCCTAGTTGCGGCCATTGTTTAGTCCCACCTCGCCAACCGAAGGGCGCTCACACCAGTTTATAAGCCCGTCCCTCTCTGCCTTGTTGAGCTTCTCTTAAAGTGAAAATAGATGCCCTTATACAGGGAATTTGACCTAAATTCACAGTAAATTTCATAGAAATTTATTATGAATTTAGATTGAATTTCCTCTATAAGCGCATCTATGTTCATTTTTTTATATTTATAAAATAAATAAACCTTAATAAAATAAATAAAAATAAATAAACCTTAATAAAAATAAAATAAAATAAAATAAACTATAGTAACTAAAATAAATAAACCTTAATAAATTAAGTAAAAATAGTAGCAGTAAAATAAATAAAAATAACAGCAGTAAAATAAATAAAAATAAAGTAATTAAAGTAAAATACGTAAGTAATTAGAAATAAAATAAATAAGTTTTTTGTTGTAAGTAGAAACAAAACAAAACAAATAAAGCAAAAGAGAAAAAAAAACAGAGGAAAAAAATTATGCCACCTACTGGGCCACCACAGCCTGAATACGACTAGAAACCCATCCATGGGCCAGGATTCAGGCCCACAGAAGGCCCAGTAGGCCCCACAGGAAAAGAGAACGGTTAGGCCCGAAAGCCTGCAGTTGAGAGGAGTTCGAGAGGGTGGGCGCAGCAGCGCTTATAAACCACTCTCGAGCTCTCTCAACTAGCGAGGTGGGACTAAACTTTTGACGCGGGGCAGCACAAGGCCTTTGGTCCCGGTTGGTGCCACCAACCGGGACTAAAGGGGGCATTGGTCCCGGTTCGTGGCACCAACCGGGACTAAAGGCCTTTAGTCCCGGTTGGTGCCACGAACCGGGACCAATGAGTTCCCTATATATACCCCATCGCCACAGTAGAGCACTCCAGAGTGCTCTGTTTTTTCTGGCCGGCGAGGGGAGGGTATTTGGGTGCTCTAGCTCACCTCCTATGCACATGAGGTGTTCGATGAAATGTCTGAGCCACACTAGTTAATCTTTCTCCTCTCGAAACTCGACCTCCGAGCTCCATTTTCCCCGAGATTTGTCTAGGTTTAGCGGTCCGTCACGTCCCGTCCCCGTCTTCACCGCCGTCGATCGTCCGCGCCGATCTCGTCGCCAGCACCACCGTGGTGAGCCTCTTGTTCTTATCTTCTTTCTGAAAGGAAAAAATTCTTACTTTAGATAGTTACTTGTCTAATTTTGTTACTTTTATTATTCCTTCTTATTACATAGTGCGATGGTTTTGGTATCTGCCCCCATCGGCCCTCGTCCTGTCTATGATTCGGATGTGGTATATATTATCTTTTTATAACTATTTGGTTCATTTATTGTTTATGACAAATATACCGACCAACGTGACATAGATTTTATTTATCTAGGAGGTGGTTGAACCGGAAATTCTAACCGACCCTATTGTCGAGAGGTTAAATTTAGTTGAAGAAGAAAACAATTACTTGAAGGAAAAAATAAAAAAAATTGAGAAGGAGAAGATGATATTGGAGTTGCATGTTGCGGATGTCGTCGATGATCACAAGATCAAGATGGATGCAATGCGCTTGAAGATTAGAAAGATTAGAAAATATGCCATTCATACCGAGGCTTGGTATCATTATGCCGTTGGATCAATTGTTACCTTGGTTGCGATTATGATCGCATTTGTTTTCGCATTGAAATGTTTTACATAGTTTCAATGTATGGTTTAATTAATTAGATGCTCTGGAGAGCTATATATATGTTGTTAGATGAGAACTATGTATGTACTTTGGTTTTAATGTGATGATGAACTTCTATTAATTTGGTCACTTAATTATCTATTCATGATGTTCTGTAATGATTTTTGACACACTTAATATATAATGCACGCAGATGAACCGGCAATGGATGTACGGTGACAGACACACCTCCGAGTACATTAAGGGTGTGCATGATTTTCTCGAAGTGGCTGAGGCAAACAAGCAGAATGGTTTTATGTGTTGTCCATGCCCTATATGTGGGAATACGAAGTCTTACTCTGACCGGAAAATCCTTCACACCCACCTGCTTTACAAGGGTTTCATGCCACACTATAATGTTTGGAAGAGGCACGGAGAAATAGGGGTTATGATGGAAGACGGCGAAGAAGAAGAGGACGATGACAACTATGTGCCCCCTGAATACGGTGATGCTGCAACGGGGGAAGCTGCTGAAGATCAAGAGGAACCAGACGATGTGATGCTGCAAGGGGGGAAGCTGCTGAAGATCAAGAGGAACCAGTGCCCGATGATGATGATCTCCGCCGGGTCATTGTCGATGCAAGGATGCAATGCAAAAGTCAAAAGGAGAAGCTGAAGTTCGATCGCATGTTACAGGATCACAAAAAAGGGTTGTACCCCAATTGCGAAGATGGCAACACAAAGCTCGGTACCGTACTGGAATTGCTGTAGTGGAAGGCAGAGAATGCTGTGCCTGACAAAGGATTTGAGAAGCTATTGAAAATATTGAAGAAGAAGCTTCCAAAGGATAACGAATTGCCCGACAGTACATACGCAGCAAAGACGGTCGTATGCCCTCTAGGATTGGAGGTGCAGAAGATACATGCATGCCCTAATGACTGCATCCTCTACCGCGGTGCGTACAAGGATCTGAACGCATGCCCGGTATGCGGTGCATTGCGGTATAAGATCAGACGAGATGACCCTGGTGATGTTGACGGCGAGCCCCCCAGGAAGAGGGTTCCTGCGAAGGTGATGTGGTATGCTCCTATAATACCACGGTTGAAACGTCTGTTCAGAAACGAAGAGCATGCCAAGTTGATGCGATGGCACAGTGAGGACCGTAAGAAAGACGGGAAGTTGAGAGCACCCGCTGACGGGTCGCAGTGGAGAAAAATCGAGAGAAAGTACTGGGCTGAGTTTGCAGCTGACCCAAGGAACATATGGTTTGGTTTAAGCGCGGATGGCATTAATCCTTTCGGGGAGCAGAGCAGCAATCACAGCACCTGGCCCATGACTCTATGTATGTATAACCTTCCTCCTTGGATGTGCATGAAGCGGAAGTTCATTATGATGCCAGTTCTCATCCAAGGCCCTAAGCAACCCGGCAACGACATTGATGTGTACCTAAGGCCATTAGTTGAAGAACTTTTACAGCTGTGGAATGGAAACGGTGTACGTACGTGGGATGAGCACAAACAGGAGGAATTTAACCTGCACTCGTTGCTGTTTGTAACCATCAACGATTGGCCCGCTCTCAGTAACCTTTCAGGACAGACAAACAAGGGATACCACGCATGCACGCACTGTTTAGATGACACTGAAAGTATATACCTGCACAAAAGCAGGAAGAATGTGTACCTGGGCCATTGTCGATTTTTTCCGACCAACCATCAATGTCGAAAGAAAGGCAAGCATTTCAAAGGCGAGGTAGATCACCGGAAGAAGCCCGCCATGCGTACCGGTGATCACGTACTTGCTATGGTCAATGATTTACACGTAATCTTTGGAAAGGGTCCCGGCGGACTAGCTGTTCCGAATGACGCTGAGGGACACGCACCCATGTGGAAGAAGAAATCTATATTTTGGGACCTGCCCTACTGGAAAGAGCTAGAGGTCCGCTCTTCAATCAACGTGATGCACGTGACGAAGAACCTTTGCGTGAACCTGCTAGGCTTCTTGGGCGTGTATGGGAAGACAAAAGATACACCTGAGGCACGGGAGGACCTGCAACGTTTGCACGAAAAAGACGGCATGCCTCCGAAGCAGTATGAAGGTCCTGCCAGCTACGCTCTTACGAAAGAAGAGAAAGAAATCTTCTTTGAATGCCTGCTCAGTATGAAGGTCCCGACTGGCTTCTCGTCGAATATAAAGGGAATAATAAATATGCCAGAGAAAAAGTTCCAGAACCTAAAGTCTCATGACTGCCACGTGATTATGACGCAACTGCTTCCGGTTGCATTGAGGGGGCTTCTACCGGAAAACGTCCGATTAGCCATTGTGAAGCTATGTGCATTCCTCAATGCAGTCTCTCAGAAGGTGATCGATCCAGAAATCATACCAAGGCTAAGGAGTGATGTGGCACAATGTCTTGTCAGTTTCGAGCTGGTGTTCCCACCATCCTTCTTCAATATCATGACGCACGTCCTAGTTCATCTAGTCGACGAGATAGTCATTCTGGGGCCCGTATTTCTACACAATATGTTCCCCTTTGAGAGGTTCATGGGAGTCCTAAAGAAATATGTCCGTAACCGTGCTAGGCCAGAAGGAAGCATCTCCATGGGCCATCAGACAGAGGATGTCATTGGGTTTTGTGTTGACTTCATTCCTGGCCTTAAGAAGATAGGTCTCCCTAAATCACGGTATGAGGGGAGACTGACTGGAAAAGGCACGCTTGGAGGGGGGGACTCAATAATATGCAGGGACGGATATTCTTGGTCTCAAGCACAATACACTGTTCTACAGAACTCTACCTTGGTGACCCCGTATGTCGATGAACACAAGAACAGTCTGCGCTCCAAACACCCGGAGCAGTGTGACGACTGGATTACATGTGAACACATCAGGACTTTCAGCAGTTGGTTGGAAACACGTCTCAGAGGTGACACCACTGTTTATGATGAGTTGTACTCGTTGTCCAAGGGACCATCTTCGACTGTATTGACTTACAAAGGATACGAGATAAATGGGAATACATTTTACATGATCGCCCAAGATCAAAAGAGCACCAACCAAAACAGCGGTGTCCGCTTTGATGCAACAACCGAGAGGGGAAAGGACACATATTATGGTTACATAATGGACATATGGGAACTTGACTACGGACATGATTTTAAGGTCCCTTTGTTTAAGTGCAAATGGGTCAATCTGTCAGGAGGCGGGGTACAGGTAGACCCACAGTACGGAATGACAACAGTGGATCTGAACAATCTTGGGTACACTGACGAACCGTTCGTCCTAGCCAATGATGTGGCACAGGTTATCTATGTGAAGGACATGTCTACCAGACCGAGGAAAAGAAAATATAAGGAAGCGAATACATCATACGATGAGCCAAAGCGCCACATAGTTCTTTCAGGAAAAAGGGACATTGTGGGAGTGGAGGGCAAGACAGACATGTCTGAAGATTATGAAAAGTTTCATGAAATTCCTCCCTTCAAAGTCAAGGCTGACCCAAGCATCCTGATAAACGATGAAGATTATCCATGGTTACGGCGCAATAAGCAAATGACACAAGCGAAGAAAAAGTGAAGACTTTCTCCCGCAACTATTATGATGATACCATGCCAACTTTGTAACAGACGAGTATGATACCATTGTCCGTTTTGTACAAGAAGTGCATCTAGTTTTTGCCGTAACCCTCTCAACTTTCTTGCACATGCTATGTGGATGAAATGATGATACCATGCCAACTTTCAACCTTTTCAGAGTTCATTTGAAATGCTTTTCAATTTTAGGGTCTTACACTACAGGAATCAGCTACTTTGCCGTCTGCCACGGCAGACGGCAAAGGCAAGGATGGCGGACGGCAAAAGGCTCCGGCAAAGTAGGCTACGGTAAAGAGCTTTTTTGCCGTCTGCTTTCTGAAGCGGACGGCAAAGGGGCCTTTGCCATCAGCGGCGGACGGCAATAAATTCGCTGTTAGTCCGTTAGGCGTCTAACGGCAGCCTTTGCCGTCCGCCGCTGACGGCAAAGACTGCAGGCTCTTTGCCATCTGCTGGCAGATGGCAAAGAGACCAAATAGGCATTAATTCTGTTTCTTCTTATATCCATTCATTTTCACAGAAAATCAAACACAGATATATATATGACCAATATAGCATATCCAACACATATTACCAATACTCATGAACACATATATATCCAACACATGTTACCAATATATAGTCATGAACACATATATATCCAACACATATCCATGAACACATATCCAACAAATATTACAAGGAATGATCTAAAACTAAATATCTATTTTCCTAAAAAAACTATCTTATTACTAAGATCTTCTCCGGATCTTCTTCTTTTCTTCCAACATGCATAACAAAAACACTAAGAAAGAGAGAATGGGTTAGGAGTAGAAATGTAGCATTTCACTTGGTGAAATGCAATGCTGTAGGAGCCAGTACTTGAGATCAAGATAATCTTAGAAGAGATAACTATTAAGGAGAACTACAGAAGACCTCAAGGTATACTTGAGGGATTATGTGCTCAGACAGCCTGGAAGTGCCAGGGCTAGTTCATCACAGCACAGGGATAGTCACATGTAAATTAAGCCTAAGAGAGGGGGGCTCAGACCAGCATCACTGCCCAAATCAGATGTAATATCTGTCTTATCAGTAGAAAACTAGGAAAGTAACAGCCAAAACCAAGTATAGCATCTGTTCATAGGCTATTAGAAAGAGACAAATAGGAATAGCCAAACCAAGTGGTATCTGTTCATATCAGTATTAGAAGTAAAATAACTAAGAACAAGTGAGTATCCGTTCATGAGTAAAATAACTGACCAAAGTAACAACTCCAGGATCAACTAAACAGAACAGAGCAGTACAGGAGTATATATACTTCACAAATACACATAGATGGTCACTGACCAAAACCCTGACACAGCAAGAATCCATCACAGAGAGCTCCAATACAAGTTGATGCTCATCTACAGCAGCTAACCACAGCTAATAGAGCCTCACATCCAACAAGATCAAGAGCTAGAGCTATGCATTAGAGAGATCAGGAGGGGAGCAAGGAGAAGCTCACCAAAAGGAGTTGTAGACGAAGTAGGATGCAGCCACACCATCACTATGGTGTGACCAGCATCACAACCAACACCACCACAACAAGCCGGAGCTTGCCAGAGAGCACCACAACGGCGGCACTAGTGAGAGCACGGGCACAAAGGCGCCAACCAGGGGCACCGCAGTACGGAGGCGCCACCCAGGGGCACCACCGCGCCACGGCACATCCAGCACCGCCGGAGGATCCTCACGGCGACCGGACCTAAATGTGGTCCGTCCACTTTGGTTGCACATGCCAAATCAGCGATGAATGAGCTACTTTTCCCGCACAGCAAGCAAACACTCCATTCAATAGAAGAAAGGCTGGTTTTACAGAAGCAAAGATTAAAGGTAGAATGTTCAGAAGCAATGAATGATCGATTTGGCATAAGCAGGACCAAACCAAAACCATGGCAGAAACTAAATTGACAACACATGATGATGCCTCCGAAGTAGACAAGGACATCACAAGTTTTACCTATACACAACACAACGATCACTATACGAAATAGTAAGCATTTATAGTTTCCTTGTGTTTGATTGATTGACACTCATTATTAACAAGTCAAGTTAAATCCCTGCAGCATATGTAGTAAGGACCCTATCAAATCGAGCTAACCACGGCAGCCCTCAAGCAGAGTAAACCGATTTATGGCACAATTATAGAAGTGAACAACTGAGTCGTCCTCAACCATTATTGCATATGCAGCAAAAACAAGATTGATAATTTTTTTGTTTGGTTTAGATCTTGAGTGGACGGGTGCAAGGCAGGAAAAGAAGAAATCCAAGAGGGGGGAGAGGAGAAGGGGCGGACCTGGATGGCGTTGGGGCAGTGGTGGAGCTGCGTCCTCCACGGCGTCCTTCCCGTCCATGGCGTCCCGGCGTGATGGATCTGTGAGGGAGAGGAGATGCGACGTGACGCGGTGAGAAAGAGAGGGATGGATGTGACGAGGAGTGAAGAGACTCACCCGAGTCACCGGAGCAACACCGGAGCCACGCCGGCGATGTGGTGGCCGAAACCCTAGCCGCAGGGGAGGGTCACGCGTGGTCGCAGGAGGACGCGCGAGTCAGATCTGGTCGGAGGGGATGGAGGATCGGGGCGAGGGGGTCACGTGGGTGTGCTGGGCGCCGTCGAATCCCGTCGGAGCTCGCCAAAATCGGCCGCCGTAGGTGCTCGCGCGAGGGAGAGGGAGAGGCAAGCGGGAGAGAGGGGGAGAGAGAGGAGGTGGGGGCTGGGCGGAGAGAGGGGAGACAGAGAGAGGAGGTGGGGGCAACGTTTTCTTTGTACCCGCAAGCGGTAGTACGGCTGTTCTTTGCCGTCCGCCGTTTTGTCTCTTTGCCGTCTGCAAGAGGGGGCGTTTTTTTTCCGTAAACGGCTCGTTAGTGGGGGGCCACCTTTCTCTTTGCCGTCCGCCAGCTGACGGCAAAGAAGTGACTGATGGCAAAGGCTTGTTTTGCCGTCTGCCTGTTGTTTGCCGTCCGCTTTTATCTAGCTGATGGCAAAGACCTTCTTTGCCATCTGCTAGCAGACGGCAAAGAGCTGGCAGATGGCAAATTAGCTGATTCCAGTAGTGTTATAGCTCAAAATAAATAGTAAATGCATGAAAAATAACAGGCCAAAAATTAAAAATTATGCCACCTACTGGGCCACCACGGCCTGAATACGATTAGAAACCCATCCATGGGCCAGGATTCAGGCCCGCAGAAGGCCTAGTAGGCCCACAGGCATGTACAGAGAGGTTAGGCCCGTAAGCCTGCTTTAGAGAGGAGCTCGACAGCTCAGGCGCACCGCACCTTATAAACAGGTGCGGCTCTCTCTCAGCTAGCGAGGTGGGACTAAACTCACCACCACGCCGGTGTGCAAGGCCATTGGTCCCGGTTGGTGGCACGAACCGGGACCAATTCCACCCTTTGGTCCCTGTTGGTGCCACGAACCGGTACTAATGAGGCTGTGGCCCCACGAGCACCTTTAGTACCGGTTCGTGGCATGAACCGGTACTAGAGTTTCTTACTAAGCAGTTTTTTAGTCCCACCTCGCTAGCTGAGAGGCACTAGGAGCGGTTTATAAGCCCTGAGTGCAGAGACGATGAAGAAGAGGCGCAATGCTCACGTTGCTTAGCTTCAAGCCTTGAGGAATAAGGTAGACTCCATGGAGCTATGTGCAGTGCAGTCTACACTATTCCGAAAGGCTTGAAGCAAATCAACGAACATTGCGCCTCTTTTTTATTTTTAATAACTTATTACAACTCCGGACTTCTTGTGTTCCGACAAAATAAAATAAACTTTAATAAAATTTATGAAACTAAAATTAACAAAGTATTTTCTGTTCAAAACATTATAAGAAACCTCTATTATTATTGAAACTAAAATCATATAAAATTGATGCAACTAAAATTATCGAAGTATTTTTTGTTCAAAATCATTAAAAGCAAAAAGAATTTTCATAAAGAACTTTTTTTGATAGAAACTTTAATAGCAAAAAGAATTATCATAAAGTAAAATAAATAAGTAATTAGAAACAAAATAAAATAAAATAAATAAGTTTTTTGTTGTAAGTAGAAACAAAACAAAATAAATAAAGCAAAAAAGAAAACAAAAAAACTAAATACAGCAAAAAGAATTTTCATAAAGAACTTTTTTTGATAGAAACTTTAATAGCAAAAAGAATTATCATAAAGTAAAATAAATAAGTAATTAGAAACAAAATAAAATAAAATAAATAAGTTTTTTGTTGTATGTAGAAACAAAACAAAATAAATAAAGCAAAAAAGAAAACAAAAAAAGGCAAAAAATAAAAATTATGCCACCTACTGGGCCACCACGGCCTGAATACGACTAGAAACCCATCCATGGGCCAGGATTCAGGCTCGCAGAAGGCCCAGTAGGCCCACAGGCATGTACAGAGAGGTTAGGCCCGTAAGCCTGCTTTAGAGAGGAGCTCGATAGCTCAGGCGCACCGCACCTTATAAACTGGTGCGGCTCTCTCTCAGCTAGCGAGGTGGGACTAAACTCCCACCACCACGCCGCTATGCAAGGCCATTGGTCCCGGTTGTTGGCACGAACCGGGACCAATGCCACCCTTTGGTCTTGGTTCGTGGCACCAACCGGGACCAATGCCCCCCCTTTAGTCCCGGTTGGTGCCACCAACCGGGACCAAAGGCCGCCGGTTCCCGCCCTTTGGGCTGCTGAAAAGGGACCTTTGGTCCTCGTTGGTGGCACCAACCGGGACTAAAGGGTGGCATTGGTCCCAGTTGGTGCCACGAACCGGGACCAATGCCCTTGCTATATAACCAGGACTTGTGAAAATTTCACATCTCCCTCGCCTCCCTCGCCAGTTGCCCCCGCCGCCAGGCTACCCAAATCGCTCGCGCGCTCCTCGTCGCCGTCGCCGCCGCCGGCCGCCATCCCAGTCTCCCCGTGCCCCTGCCCCGCACCCGAGCCCACGCCGGCTGCCGCCCCGTGCCCCTGCCCCGTCCCCGAGCACGCACGGCCGCGCCCCTGCGCCCCGGCCCGCCCCCACCATTGTCGTCGTCGCCGGCGCCCGCCCCCACTGCCGCCCCTGCCTCGACGCCGCCCCTCCTCCCCGTTCGGTCCGGCTCCGGCGACCCCCTTTCCTCCCTGTCCCCTCGATCCTCTTCATATAATTTTTTCATATAATTTTTTTTCATATGCATATGTTGATTATATGGATGGATGGATGATGTATATGTTCATTATATGGATGGATGGATGATGTATGATTTTTTTTCATATAATCTTTTTAGGCAGATTTTTAGAATTTTTTAGGCAGATTTTTAGAATTTTTTGTGTATGTATGTTATGTTTATATGTATGTATGTATGTATGTATGTTCATATGTATGTATGTTTATATGCAAAGCATATGCAAAGAAAATGTATGAATGGCCATATGCAAAGAAAAATGTATGTATGGTCATATGCAAAGAAAATGTATGTATGTATGTTCATATGAAAGAAAAATGTATGTATGTTTGTTCATATGCATATGCAAAGAAAATGTATGTTCATATGCATATGCAAAGAAAATGTATGTTCATATATATGATGATATGTTCATGTATGAGTATATGTATGTATATATGTTCTCTGTGTATATATATGTTCATGTATATATGCAAAAGATAGATTTTTAGAAAAGTTAGGATTTTTTTCTGTTCATAGATTTTTTGGTGATATTAATTATTGTAGAATATGCAAATGTTTGTATATTCATATGAACAATGCATTAGGCAAAACCTTTACTTTTTTTCGAAATTTTCTATTTGAACATTTTTTTATGAATGAGAGGGAAAAGGAAAATAAGAAGAGGAAGAAAGGAAAAGAAGAGGAGAGGAAGAAGAGGAGAAATAAATAAGAAGAGGAAAAAAGAAGAAAAAGAAGAGGAGAAGAAGAAAGGAATAGAAGAGAAGAAGAAAAAATTCTATTTTTTCTTCTTCTCTCCTCTATTCCTTTCTTCTTCTCCTCTTTTCTTTTCTTCTTTTTTTTTTCTTCGATCTTCTCCTCTATTCCTTTTCTTCTCCTCCTCTTTTTATTTCTTCTTCGTTTTCTTATGTTTTATCGGGTCTGTCGTCGTCGATATACCCCTCTCCCGATAACTTCAACACGAGGGGGGGGGGGTCGATATACCCCCTCCCCGATAATATTATTTTCCCATGTACGTATGTCGTCATTGTCGATATAACCCCCTCCCAATAACTTCAAAACGTGGGGGGGGGGGTCGATATACCCCCTCCCCGATAACATTATTTTCCCATGTATGTATGTCGTCGTTGTCGATATATATAACTCCCTCCCAGATAACTTCGACATGATGGACGGTCGATATTTATACCCCCTCTCGACCGTGATAACTTATACCACGGGAGCACCCCCCGGCCCTCTCGCTCGACCAAAACTCTCGAGGACACCCAAACCCTAGAAAAAAACGATGTCGGTCTCCTACCCCCTCCCGCCGCGCCCCTACCCTTGAAGCGTTGCCAAGGCCACCCCAAACCCGGAATAAGCTAGGTCTACGTTTGCACTAATATATCCACCTGCTGTCATGTTTGTGTAATAATTGCCATGTTGTAATATTTGCACAAACAATGGAGCACGGACGAGACGAGCAAGCAGAAGAGGTGTTGGGGGACATAATCTTAGCCGGAGGTGATATCTTGTCGTATCTTAACGACAATGATGGTCTGGAAGAACAGGGTGAAGAAGCAGGCTATGGTGATCGAAGAGTGGAGGAGGAAAGACATGATTATGATGGCTCCGGTGACCCAATGCTGGTGCAAGAAGGAGCCCGTGGTGACGGCTCCGGTGACCGAACAGAGTCCGGCCAGGTAAATATATTAGTTAAGCCTGTGCTGACTAGCTAATTGTTGCATTCATTGTTTTGGTATGTACACATATTAATTAACACTCGTCTTTCTTCTTTTTTCTAGCCCTCCGGATCGAGCACAACTGCGGTAAAGAGACGAGGCCCGAAGAGAAAGTTGCGCTCGGATGAAAGGTTTGAGATCACAGCAATCGCGCGCGACGGCCAACCGATTGAACCCATCCGGACAAAGGATGCATTTGCTGCGCAGTGCGGGGTTCTAGTTAGGGACAAGATCCCGATCAGCATCCACCAATGGTATAAGCCTAAGAAGGAAGACCCTGAGGTGTCTTATGTCAATGATATGCAGAAAGATGATCTTTGGACTGAGCTGAAGGCAAATTTCACCCTACCGCCAGAGGATGATCCGGAGAAGCCAGTTAAAGAGCAATTAATCAAGTCTCATGCTCTTAAGAAGATGGCAGACCTATTCAGGAGGTGGAAGAATGAGCTGAAAACGTTTGTCGACAAAGAAGAGACACCAGAATTCATCGGCCGGTATGAGAAGATCAGAGATCACTGGCCCGCATTTGTGGCCCACAAGACATCGGAAAAGAGTAAGAAGATGTGAGCGACAAACAAGAAGAATGCTGCGAAGAAGAAGCTTCACCATCGCACGGGGTCAGGTGGCTACCTCAAAGCCCGACCTAAGTGGGCCAAGGCTGAGAATGATCCGCTTGAAAAAGGGATCGAACCACAGACAATGAACTGGACAGACCGTTGCCGGACTTGGTTCTTCGGGGCTGGCGGAACCTTGGACCCTGTATCAGGGAGGTGCGTTTGATCGAACGAGCTTTTGAGAATACCAGTCAAGAAGATTCAGCAATATATCGATGCAGTGCAGGAAGGGACGTTCGTTCCAGACAGAGAGAACGGCGAGCTCACAATGGCCCTCGGGAATCCTGAGCACCCTGGACGGACACGAGGCACGCCAGGCTCCGTTCCGTGGAAGGCTGGTTTTCTGGACGCGGGCGGTTACAAAAGCCAGGAGAGGAGGAAAAAAGTGGAGCAGATCCAAATTCAGAAGCTGCACGAAAGGGTTCAAGTGCTAGAGGAACGAGACGGCAATCGACATGCCGAAACTGCCCCCGAAGCTACACCGCCATCTCAGCGGAGAAGCATCGTGGCTTCCACCGAGCTGTAGGGTAACGCAGCAGAAAACAAAAATTTTCCGACCTACGCACCAGCCCAGGACCACTATGGAGACTGCATACACGGTTTGATCTTTTTCGTTACCGACTCGTAGCGCAGCGGGAAGTAGAGTCGATGACGATCGGCGGTGCAGATCCCCGCAGCTAGGATTTACAACCTCCCAACCGCGAGGATGTATACCCTCATTTGCTCCTCAGACAGCCCTCCGGGAGGCGATCGAACAGCCCCCCGGACGGTGTCGCGGACAACCCTTCGGGAGGACCTTCGAAACTCGAACGGTCACTCAGACAGCCCTTCGGGAGGACCTTCGAAACTCGGACGGTCACACGGACAGCCCTTCGGGAGGCACTCACGAACTAAGACCGAAACTACGATCTCTCTACAGAGTTGCACACATACGGTGTCATCTATCCGGCAGGGCTTCGCCGTCCAGAACTAGTTCCCACCGGAACCCAGACAGCCTTTCGGCTCTACGAAACTATTTCGCTGGGAGGGAGAGAGAAGCCAGATCATGCATGGCACTTGTATGTGAGAAGGGATGAGTGTGGAGGGCTGCCCCTCCACCTCTATTTATAGGAAATCCCAGGGGGGTAGGGTAGTTTCACAAAAAACCCAAAATGCACATGAATGAAGTCCTTCCACAAGGACCTAGGAGTGAAACCAAGGAACAAGAGGGTCCCCAAGGGGGGATACCCCATGTGGCCGGCCACACCCCCATGGGGGGCCCAAAAAATGGCTCCTATCCATCCATGTCATCCCCAAGATCTTTTGGAGCAAAGCCCCAAAAGGTGGCTTTCCATAAAGTAACCATAAAGCTGATTTTCACTATTCACGACGACATTTTTCAGCGTCTGATCGAACTGAAAATATTTATGTGGGCTAAGAACATTTCCAGTACCCACTAAAATGATTTTCAACGCGTTCCGAAACAATTCCGGTTTTAGTGATTTTCATCTGCGAAAACGCATCTGAAGTGGCTCCGGCAGCTCCGGAACATTTCCGGTTTTTATCTCAGAAAATTCCAAAAAGCTTCCAGAATGATTCTGGCATCCTCCAAGAATTATCAGGCATGTGCCGAAACCAATTTGACTTAATGGTGTATCCCGAAACAACTTTTCGGTATCATCGAAACTTATCCGATGACCTCTCTCTGCGGTACGATTCCGCTGTCCGAAACTTTTCGGTGTCCGAAACTTTTTCGGTGATTTTCTCTCAGACTCCCTGTCTAGTATTCAGCAGATAGATGACCCTTAAGCGTGTGACCCTATAGGTTCGGTGAAGTATAGACATGACCCGGAACCCCTTCCGATCAATGATCAACATCGGAGCCGTGGACACCCATATTGACCCCTATACCCACACGAATAAATATTCGAGTGAACCTCCAGTTGCCGTGTGCTATTCCTGTTGCTTCGCGATATGTTACAAATACCCGAGGTGAGACATGTTGGCATTCCCGTGGATCAACAACTTGTCCACTATGCTAGTTACCTCGTTACCGGTATTGTTCTCTTTTCTCGTTATCGTGTTCCGGCATCCCCGTGATCAAATCACAAAGTGTCTGGCCAGACGATGATGGATACCGTAACACCGAGAGGGCCCAGAGATATCTCTCCATCATCGGAGGAGCAAATCCCAATCTTGAGCTATCAAGGTACTTGAGACACTTTTCCATGAACCCGTAAGCCGCCGTAATAGCCACCCATTTACGGATGACGTTTAACAAATCCCAAAGTTCATGAAGCAAGCATGAAGAAACTCGATACTCTCATGGTCTAAGGAATCATGCAAACGTTAACCATCTCTGTGTTATGTACCAATAAACTTGTGACGAATGAATCTCATAGCATAACATCAATCCGGGTCGATTCAACACAAATGTTCTCTTAACATTGTGCCCTCAAGGTTGCTGACATAGACATGCCCATGATCAGGAAAACATAACCATCATGCAACACTTGAGCTAGTCTTAGAGGCCAGACTAGGAATACATTTTACCGTTTATTATTCCACACGTGCATATGAGTCTTCCTCCGAGCCTCGTGGTTATTGCAGACTCGAGAACCATAGCAGTTATAGCATGGAACATAAACATAATTATGAACTCGGAGATAAATAATATCATTTATTATTGCCTCTAGGGCATATCTCCTACAGACTCCCACTTGCACTAGAGTCAATAATCTAGTTAATGCTAATGCACTTTACACCTGTGGCACACCGGTGTAAATATGCTTCGCTTGTGGAATAGCCTGATATCCAACGGATCTGACGACTTCAGTTCCGTGTGTATCTTTGCATGTCCTCGCGTTTTCACGTTTTCACAAAATTCATATTTTTTGTGGACTTGGCTTTGTATGTATGTGAATCACAGGTCGAACCTGGATTCCTCAGACTGAGTTTTGGAGCAACTACCTGCAGTAGTGTCCCATTGTCAAAAGCCATCTTGGAACTATACTAAGTTCATGAATGAACTATATGATTCAACATCTTCTTTGTCGCTTC
The DNA here is from genome assembly GCF_002575655.3 of Aegilops tauschii subsp. strangulata. Classification (NCBI taxonomy): domain Eukaryota; kingdom Viridiplantae; phylum Streptophyta; class Magnoliopsida; order Poales; family Poaceae; genus Aegilops; species Aegilops tauschii. The sequence goes on along the minus strand of NC_053041.3, from coordinate 638,566,973 downwards.
TAAAGCGTCAACATACTTAGCCCTTGTTATAGAATTCTCCACAGTAACTAGTTTGAACAAATTCCAACTAACTGTGCCACCACATTGTGTGTTACACAAAACCCTTAACTTAAATCGAAAATCGCACGGTGAAAAGATGAAGACTATCGATGTAACATTTTACAACGAACTCTTCATGATCTCCGCTTGCAAGAAAACATATCATCAGTACTTACTCTAGTACTCAATGACATCTTTCACTGTTGTCCCACGATCAGTACTTTGATCACTTTAGTATCCATACTCGCAACACCATGGGAGTATCGGACATATCTGGTTGTTTTACATACCATGGAATACATGATTAATCCAAACACAAAAGTGTGTGGAATCTGCATCATGTATTTTACTCATCAGTGTTTTGGGACACCGAGTCTTGCAAAAACTCTTTCCATGTGACTTTGGCAAGAATCACTCCTTGGCGTTTTAAATGCTAAAAGGTTTTAGCATCTTGTCAATATGTATTCATTGCTTAGCCCCATTAGGTAAATCTATCTCCATAGATCATCATGCCTAATATTGAGGCTATTTAGCCTAAGCACTTCATCGAAAAACTATTTTCAAATGAAGTCCTAATTTGTGTCAAGAAATTTATTTCCAATTACCAATGTGCCAAGCACATAAGGTTTTTAGAAATATTATTACGCTCCCACTTACTTTCTTGAATTACAAGCATCTTCGTTACCCATTGATGAAGTCAAAACCCCTTTGACCATTTCATCAAAACCCGAAGATTCCAACTCCATTTTTCTCTCTTCTGTCCATTGCTGGAACTCTGAAGTTTGCATACCTACTAGCATCCTCTGGATCGACAAATTACTTTGGACTGTATCATATACAAGTCCTAGCTTTCATTTCCATCAGATGGAAATCCTTTTATCATCCATGTTTCATATCTCATGATTGAAATATGTATTAATTGCTAGTTCAACCCGAACCGACTTTAAGCATCGCTACGATGAAAACAACCTCATCGTAGTCAACTCTTGAACTTGTTATTTCAACAAGTCGAGCTTTTTGGATAAAACATTTTATCCGTATCAGTTTTAAGTTCCATAAATATTCTTTAGACTCTAAGTCTTCCGAAAGGTGTATCAAGGTTTTAATCTTGAATCACTTATATGGAAACTAACTCGGGTTGTATTGGCATTTAGCCAATTCCGGAGTCAGGGCCCATCAACGCTTCCTTGTGTATCGTAGGTATAATGTTGTCTAACAACAATATCTCGTTTGCGCACCTGAGAGGTTTGCACGAGCCTTGCCTACGTGGTTCAGCTGCAAGTTCGACCGAAGTTCATACATTTTATTGTAGAGACTTCCGTATCAGTCGCGGTAGGAAACTCTGGAATTACTTCCAAGGTCTCTTTCCTTTGATCTGATGACGTAGATACTGTTTATCTCGTCGAGTTGCACTATTCTCCCACTCACCTTTTTGAAAGAACCATTCTCTTTAAAAGCACACCGTTTCGCGGCAAAACTATTTGCCTCGGTATAGTGAGGGAGGAATACCCAACATTTTGGTATAACCTACAAAGTAGCACTTGTCTGATTTGGAATAGGTTTGTAACCTTTTACACAAGCCCCATATTCCAAATGTTAAGAAAAGATATAACATGGTTGGGCGTACCATACCATGGCTTCATTTCAACAGACCCGATGTAGCTCTTTTCAGTGTAAAAGCCGCAGTCTCTAAAGCATCACTTTAAAAGGGATAATGGCAAATTTATTTATGTCATCTTTCACCTTACCATGTCATAAATGGTTTGATTACATCTCCACAGACTTTCCACTTGCAGTGGTGTTCCGGGAGGTGCAAGTTATGAAACCCCTTTCACAACTCATCAGACATTCGCTAAACATGTAACTCAAATATTCCTTTGTGCAATCAAATTGCAGAAACATAATTTTCTTGTTACAATAACTTATACTTCATTTTTGAGAACCTTTCGAATGATTTCAAAAGATCCAGACTTACGTCTCATCAAGTAAATATCCATATATCTACTTGAGTCATTTCTGAAGATAAATAAATCCACCACTAACAACACTTATCGGACTACACACATCAAATGTATGATCACTAATAAGTTTGTTGTTCGTTCCTTATGGCCTGTGAACGGTATTTTTGTCACTTCACTTTTCGGAGGAAAGTTGCAAGTGTCAGATGATTCAAAATCAAGAAGACTTCAAAATCCATCATAATGGAATTTTCCATGCGGTTTCTCCAATGTGACCAAATGTAGTGCCACACTTGTGTGGTATTCTTTTAGTCTTGCGACATTTAGCGTCAGTGTTATGGATGTATCATATTACCATCAATATTCATAACATACATGCCATCTTGGATGGAAGCATGGCCCTTCATGTTATTCATAATACTTAACAACAATTGTTGTTTTTATGAACAACTCTTTTGCAACAAACATTGTGCAATGGGCTAGAGTGTATGAAACTCTAAAATGAATTATGAAAGTAAACCCAGAGGTATTGTATTATTATCAATATTCATAACATACATCTCATTCATAATGAAAGTATGGCCCTTGTGTTATTCATAACATCGAACATAAAAAGTTCTCTTATGAACAACCTTCTTGAAAGATACCTTATGCAATGGGATAGAGTTTGTAAAACTCTAAATGAATTATGAAAATAAATACAGACGGCAATACACCGATGGAAGGTATAGTAACATTTACTATGTTCCCTGTGTATACCTTAACCTCATTTCTAGCTAGTCTTTCAGGCCATAGTAGTTCTTACATCGAGTTGCAACAGAATGCAATCGAGCGGGCAATTTTGTGATGAACTCGCAATACCCAAGAATTAGTGATTAACATGTTTAACCATAATTCGCAAGAACTATATCTTTGACCAGCCTTCTATACATCAAAAACTTGTATGACATTCATACATGAGCTGGATATTCCAGTCTTCTTTCCTTTTGCCTTTATACTTCTAACAGTTTAACTTTTAGTATTTCTCCTACTCTCAGAAGAAGCACCCAACTTAAGAGTGGAATTAGCCCCGGACTTCCTAGGCGTGTAAGTCATACTAACACCCTTTGGACACTTCCTTTCTCTTTAAGTTGTTGTTTTATTCACCTTTCATTATATGACAGGCGTTCTTCTGGATCCCTTTCCCAACAGTCAAATGCATAGTAAACACTTTTACTAATACTTGCAAACAAACATTGCTTTGTTTGTATCTGAAAATAATTTTCAGTTCCATGAATATCATATAACTATCCCAACTTTCGAAGTTTGGGTTTCATGGAAGCAAACATATTCCACTTGACTGTAACAGAATCCTAGCTTTTGGATCGAAGGACGAGAGTCACATGATCCATAGCATTAGCGGGAGGATACGGAAAGCATGCGATAGGACAATGTCCTTCTCGGCACTTTTGAGGACAATCCTCATATTACGTTACCAATCGTAAAGTTTTAACCAGATATTTAACAGCTATTCAATTTTAATAGGGAAGGTGGAAATGCGAGCCATTATTCTACAACTATTATGCAAGAAACACTTAGACAGTGTTCATAATTAATTGCACTTAGAATTAAACATGTTAATTCAACAGTGCGCTCCCACTCAAATCAATATCTCTCACAATTAATTTTGAGTGATACAAGATCCAGACTTCAATTCATCGCCATAGAATCATCATCTCATAACGGGAATTTTAATCGGTAGGCCAACTTGCCGATCACATCTCTATGTGACTCTTGCTCATCTTTCGATGCGTGTGTTCCGAGCTCAGGACGATCCTGCCATGAACGTCAAGACAACCAAGTGATCTTGCTGCGAGGTCTGACCTCACCCGCCTCACACTTCTCTAATCGTTCGTACCCATGCATCCATGGCGCACCCCGAAAAGATAGGTGCCGTGACGGTGCTACACTTGGGAGAACACTAACTACTTGATATTTTAAGTGAGAGATCACCCTAATAAAAGCGACTACCGCGCAATCAAGAAGGGTGCATCATAAGGGATAAACATCTCAGGCAATTCATAATAGCATGATATGGTATAGCCCTTTCTGACGGAGAAGTATTTCATTTCTTCGTCTTCGGCATTCGCGTCGGTGTTCACCTTCGCGAAGATTGCCACCACCTTGTCGATGCACCAGATAATATTGTTATCTCTATAGCTAACAAAATAATGCATTACAACAAGGTTGACACGCAGGTCATTAAAGTGCAATCATATGGCTCCAGCCATCATGCCGAATCATGACACGCAGGTCATGTTAACCAAATTACATCATATAGTCATCTCATACATAATCGAATTAGTATGAGCACTGCTATACCACATCACATACACATCCTGCAAAACCAAGTTAGACGCCTCTAATAGGTTTATGCAAAATTTTATTTTACGTGGCTTCTAAGGTTTTGACTTAAACCGCAGCTACCAACGTTTTATCATCAAGTATGATTATTCAAGTTGCTACATTAACATCTCGGGGTGTATGAAACACGGGATAATTAAATCTCGAGCCCCATACTAAACTTCGTCATACGCATGACCCCCGTGCAGATCATATCTGCAATGCCCTTTCATCTACGAATTTCATCTTTCTTTTGACTACGGCAGAACCCAAAGAACTGATAGCACTTCCATGATCAATCAGGATCACGGATTGCCAGAACTTTGTCAAATTCCACCATGCTGTCTCGAGATTGAGCAAACGCAAATTCTAGGGAAGCAACAAGAACCTCGGGTAACAGATTTCATCTGTCACCCGCATAAATAATTTTCAGCAATAGATCTCATCTACTACCTAATTATATTATGCAATACCCATACATCTCCATGTATTCTAGGTCGAAACCTGCATCTACGCATAGCACGGCTCTTGATGCCACTGTAGGGTAACGCAGCAGAAAACAAAAATTTTCCGACCTACGCACCAGCCCAGGACCACTATGGAGACTGCATACACGGTTTGATCTTTTTCGTTACCGACTCGTAGCGCAGCGGGAAGTAGAGTCGATGACGATCGGCGGTGCAGATCCCCGCAGCTAGGATTTACAACCTCCCAACCGCGAGGATGTATACCCTCATTTGCTCCTCAGACAGCCCTCCGGGAGGCGGTCGAACAGCCCCCCGGACGGTGTCGCGGACAGCCCTTCGGGAGGACCTTCGAAACTCGAACGGTCACTCAGACAGCCCTTCGGGAGGACCTTCGAAACTCGGACGGTCACACGGACAGCCCTTCGGGAGGCACTCACGAACTAAGACCGAAACTACGATCTCTCTACAGAGTTGCACACATACGGTGTCATCTATCCGGCAGGGCTTCGCCGTCCAGAACTAGTTCCCACCGGAACCCAGACAGCCTTTCGGCTCTACGAAACTATTTCGCTGGGAGGGAGAGAGAAGCCAGATCATGCATGGCACTTGTATGTGAGAAGGGATGAGTGTGGAGGGCTGCCCCTCCACCTCTATTTATAGGAAATCCCAAGGGGGTAGGGTAGTTTCACAAAAAACCCAAAATGCACATGAATGAAGTCCTTCCACAAGGACCTAGGAGTGAAACCAAGGAACAAGAGGGTCCCCAAGGGGGGATACCCCATGTGGCCGGCCACACCCCCATGGGGGGCCCAAAAAATGGCTCCTATCCATCCATGTCATCCCCAAGATCTTTTGGAGCAAAGCCCCAAAAGGTGGCTTTCCATAAAGTAACCATAAAGCTGATTTTCACTATTCACGACGACATTTTTCAGCGTCTGATCGAACTGAAAATATTTATGTGGGCTAAGAACATTTCCAGTACCCACTAAAATGATTTTCAACGCGTTCCGAAACAATTCCGGTTTTAGTGATTTTCATCTGCGAAAACGCATCTGAAGTGGCTCCGGCAGCTCCGGAACATTTCCGGTTTTTATCTCAGAAAATTCCAAAAAGCTTCCAGAATGATTCTGGCATCCTCCAAGAATTATCAGGCATGTGCCGAAACCAATTTGACTTAATGGTGTATCCCGAAACAACTTTTCGGTATCATCGAAACTTATCCGATGACCTCTCTCTGCGGTACGATTCCGCTGTCCGAAACTTTTCGGTGTCCGAAACTTTTTCGGTGATTTTCTCTCAGACTCCCTGTCTAGTATTCAGCAGATAGATGACCCTTAAGCGTGTGACCCTATAGGTTCGGTGAAGTATAGACATGACCCGGAACCCCTTCCGATCAATGATCAACATCGGAGCCGTGGACACCCATATTGACCCCTATACCCACACGAATAAATATTCGAGTGAACCTCCAGTTGCCGTGTGCTATTCCTGTTGCTTCGCGATATGTTACAAATACCCGAGGTGAGACATGTTGGCATTCCCGTGGATCAACAACTTGTCCACTATGCTAGTTACCTCGTTACCGGTATTGTTCTCTTTTCTCGTTATCGTGTTCCGGCATCCCCGTGATCAAATCACAAAGTGTCTGGCCAGACGATGATGGATACCGTAACACCGAGAGGGCCCAGAGATATCTCTCCATCATCGGAGGAGCAAATACCAATCTTGAGCTATCAAGGTACTTGAGACACTTTTCCATGAACCCGTAAGCCGCCGTAATAGCCACCCATTTACGGATGACGTTTAACAAATCCCAAAGTTCATGAAGCAAGCATGAAGAAACTCGATACTCTCATGGTCTAAGGAATCATGCAAACGTTAACCATCTCTGTGTTATGTACCAATAAACTTGTGACGAATGAATCTCATAGCATAACATCAATCCGGGTCGATTCAACACAAATGTTCTCTTAACATTGTGCCCTCAAGGTTGCTGACATAGACATGCCCATGATCAGGAAAACATAACCATCATGCAACACTTGAGCTAGTCTTAGAGGCTAGACTAGGAATACATTTTACCGTTTATTATTCCACACGTGCATATGAGTCTTCCTCCGAGCCTCGTGGTTATTGCAGACTCGAGAACCATAGCAGTTATAGCATGGAACATAAACATAATTATGAACTCGGAGATAAATAATATCATTTATTATTGCCTCTAGGGCATATCTCCTACACGAGCTGCTTCAGCTGGAGCATGTGGCTCCTGCTAGCTACCCCGTGGATGCTATCACGGAGTCTCAACATTGCCACCTTATGGTGGAATGGCAGAACTTCAAAGTCAAGGCGGCTGTTGGCTCTGTTTTACCTCCTGAACCCGGCGCAACCTACCACTGCCGGCCGATTCCAGAAGGATATGCTAGGGTGATGGTGGATGAAATAACGGAGGGATTTGAGGAGCTCCAGCTTGACCACCCTACCGGTGAAGGGGAGACTCGGCTGGGTTCTGCTCTTAAGACTCCATGCCTATGGCGGAAGGAGCTCATCAAGCTTCCGAACTGGACGGCTCCGGCGAGTAAGGGCACTCCGCCTCCTCCTCCGCCTCCTCCTCCGGCGAGTGATCAGGGCACTCAGCCTCCTTCTCCGGCGCGTGGCGGCACTCCGCCTCCTTCTCCGCCTGCGCCGGCGCGCCAGAGCAGCCAGCCTCCTCCTTCTCCGCCACGTCAGCAAGGGCGGAAGAGACCCGCCGCCGTTGCGGCTGCTCCGGCGCGTCGTAGTCCTTCTCCTCCGCCTCGTAAGCAAGGAAAGAAGACAGCCGCAGCTGCTCCGTCTGCTCTGCCGGCGTCTAGCAGTACAACTGCCAGAGGCGGGAGGCAATACAGATTCGGTCCTTCTCTGAAGACTCCAGAGAAGTTACCATACGAGAGGACCGAGGAGGGAACCAGGAAGATCGTGCGAGCCGAAGTGACAACCTTCTTTGAAGGGGTGAAAGCAAAGAAACATCCACCTCCGGAGGAGAAGGTAGATCCGGTGAAAGCAAAGCGCACTCTAGCTGCCCTGACAAAACCACCAAAGTCTCCGCCGAGAGGCAACTATGAGCGCATTCTTGCAAAGACATATGCCGAAGCGGAGCGGTCGGGAAGTACTGTCAGTGATCAAAGGTTAAAAGAACGACGAGCTGAGAAAAAAATTGCCCAGCTCGGAGAACAAGCGAACCAATCGTGCCCCCCGCTCAAGGTGTCAAAAGACATCATCGCTAATGATCCGAGGATGGTGCCCGGTTATAGCAATCTTGGAGATTACCTGCCCGACGATGTACATTATGAAATCATGGAGGTGGACGAACACAAATACCATTACGGGAAGCCTCTCGTCAAAGATGAAAGATATCTAACAACGATGATGCGAAGATTACATGATTGGTACATGAAAACCTGCAGAGAGTCTGATGGGATGAGTACTTTGACGCTGAGAGTTAAACCGGAGCATGACCTCGTTGGAATTGAACTGCTGAATGTTCCATTTGAGGATTTCTTCCAGTTTTACAATCAAAAGGCCCTCGATAAAACAACGATCACTTGCTACTGTCTGTAAGTAGTACTACTTCTGTCATTAAGTCTCTATATAGGTCAACTCTTTCATTGCATGTATTTATAATTATCCTCACTATATTATGCAGATTGAAGATTGCCGAATTGAAGAAAAGACAAATCGGTGATATTGGGTTCATTAACACAAATCTCATAGATGCATAGACGGTTGAAAAACATCCCAAAGAAGCCGAGGCCAACTTGCTACAATCGTTGGTATTAAATCAAAACAAAGATATAATACTCTTTCCTTACAACTTCAAGTGAGTGTCACTGTCTTGTGCATATTCGGTTTTCCTTATTAGTCCAGGTTATGGTAATGTAATTGATGACTTATGCATGCATGCACAGCTTCCACTATATTCTCCTAGTGATTAAGCTTGAGCAGGGAGTAGTAACTTTCTTAGACTCGAGACGAAAAGATCCCCAGGACTATGCGAACATGACTCAAATGCTCGAGAAGTAAGTTAAATCGATCATTATCCACCATATCAACAACTTTGTTCATTTCCTGATATCAAGTAATTGTTTTTTTGTCTGGCAGGGTTTGGAGAAAATTCACCACAAAAGCTCCGGGACTGCCGAAGAAGCTGCAATTTAAACACCCGAAAGTAAGTACTATAGTAGCATGTTCCGCGCATCTCCTAGTGATTCAAGCGCTAGTTTCATCAATACCATTTAGCATGCTTGCTTATCAGTTTGATTGACCTCTATTTCTTGTAAAGTGGTTGTGGCAGGAACCGGGAATAATTACTGTGGATACTACGTTTGCGAGTCCATCCGCTACACGACCTGTGAGCGGGGCTACACTGAAGAACAATATGAAGTGCGTAAGCAATAATATTCACAATTTTATTTTATTACCATCATTTGTGTTGAGTTTCATTTATTCATATATATATGTATTGACCCCCTTCTTCAAATTAGATGTTTCGGAAGCGGGATGAACTCCTAGCACCGGATCGTATGCGAGGAATTCAAGAGGAATTGGCGGCATTCTTCCTTGACCACGTGATCGCTGAAAACGGAGAATACTATGTGGACCCTGTGTTCCCACAATTTAATTAGGAGATTGTATTGTAAGAGATAATTATTGTATATATGTAGCCGGTAGTGTCGGATAGATATACGAGAACTTGTTGTTCGACCAATTTCTCGGAGAAGGAGAGGTGGTCGATATCACTTCTCTCTGTATGCATATGTTCATGACGATCTTTTGTTTCCTTCATTTGATTACTAGCTAGCGTGTCTACTCCTCTCCATACGTATATAGTACGTAGCGTCGACCAAGCACGAAGATAAGAGAGGACACCTCTCTCTATTAATTAGCTAGCTAACACAGTATATGAAACACCTAAATTAACCCCCCAACACCCCCCCTTTAAAAAAACAAAAACCCCAGCCCCTGAAGCCTATTGGTCCCGGTTGGTGACACCAACCGGGACAACAGACCCTGCCTATTGGTCCCGGTTGGTGACACCAACCGGGACAAAAGGCCCTGCCTATTAGTCCCGGTTGTTGGCACCAACCGGGACCAAAGGCCCCCCCTGCCTGGGCTGGCAGCAGCGGCCACGTGGAGGACCTTCTGTCCCGGTTCGTGTAAGAACCGGGACTAAAGGGTTAGGGCTTTAGTAACGACCCTTTAGTCCCGGTTCGAAAACCGGGACAAAAGGCCATTACAAACCGGGGTAAAAGCCCCTTTTCCTACTAGTGATTCCATTGTGGTGCATGTCCGTCGCCGCCACCTCCCAGCCTCCCCCTTAACACCTTTCCCTCGTCCCCCGCCAGTGGAACCAGCCCTGCAGCAGAGCGAGGGAGGGCCTCTCGAGGTGAGACCCCTGTTTCCAGTGTGGGCATGCCTGCAGCATGAGACATGTAACATCCCAAAAAAAATCAATGTTGGATTTTGAACAATAAACTATGGTCAATTTTTAGTTGCAAATTTGCTTGTACTGGTTGAGCCAAGCTAGTTTACACTAAGAATTGATTCGAATCAATTGTCATTTGTGCCTCAGTTTTATTTAGAATTATTTAAAACCCTAAAATTATTTTTAGGGGATATTTATAATGCAATACCGAGCCTACAAAATGTGTGTATTTTTATTCAATATTGTGCTGGAAAGTAAATTCCATAAGACCTAGAGATTTAGTAGGAAATGCTGAAAACCTAAATATTATTTTGGGAATTTTGGACCCTAAAACATTTTGTTGAATATTTAATAATATCCAAAAAGAGGGGTTACAAAATTTGTATATAATATTTAGGCTTGAAATCACTTTCTCTAAGTCCTAAATATTAATGGATCTTCTGGTTTTTTGGCCAAACGAACCGACTATAATTAGTTCTTAAATCAAATTTAAATTTAGAAGGACAATGAATTTTTCTTACGTAAAAAACAAAACCTACCCAGCCCAAAACCAACACAGCCCATTCCCTAGCTAACACTTTGCGCACAACATAACGCGGTGTGCAACCTAGCCCACAACCCATCAAACTTAGCCAAAGTGGCACACCACATTATAACTTAGCTATAGGATCTTCTCTGCTCTAACCGTCGAGAAGCCCTGCCAACCCTCACTCCCTCTCCCTCCCTCCTTTCCTCCCTCCCTCCCTCCCTCTCTCTCTCTGCCACTGACCTGCGTGTAATGACCCGTAGTTATATGAGAGTGGGGGATTTTTTTCTTCCCAAATGTGCATTACATTCACACATATAACACTTTTACTTAAACTTAGACAGATTTTGATACAAATAGAAAATTGGACATGACATGTGCTTGTTTTTGAGTTTTGGTTCACATCAAATAAGAATATCTAGTAAGGACTTAACTGTAAAACTACAATTCATATCGTCTATGTGTGCCGTAAATACCCTATTAATAGAGGGCCGGTAAACCTTTATTGCCAGGGTGGCGTAAGCTCGTCGGTCATGGAGCCGCTTAATCCATACATGTAAAAGTTTTTTGGGCAACATGGGTCATAGGACACGGGAGTGCGAAAGACTCAGATCTTAGATCTGGCCACAAGTCATGGATATGCTGGGTTACAGACCCGACAGAAAGGCTAAGTTAATCGCTCATGGGTAAAGTAGCGGACCTCTACAAACTATAATGAATTGTGGGTTGTCCCTCCCTAATCTATGAAAAATCTGCGGACGTGGTAGGAGTCTATCAAAGATTCTAGCAACCTGCAAAGTATGATGATCTTACGAGTTTAATTAAAATTTTGCTTCTACAAGATATTTGAACTTGTTAAGTAACTCGAGTACTCATTTTTTCTAATCTACTCTATAAACTCTAAATATTCAGAGGATATGCAGATGACCCCAACATCATTGGAGAATACTTTTATGAAAAGTCAGACCTATTAGGAAGAGCCGAGGGCGTCGATTAAATCATCGCCGACAATAGCTAATGGACTAACACTTCACGGTGGTATCTCCGTGGGCATGCTACTCAAGTACTTCAAAGCTATGATAATTTACTATCCATCAATTATTTTCAAAACGGAAGGGACACACATCTCGTTATTCTTCGAGGGTCTGGATTCGGTGCTCTGAATGGTATGAGCACATAAATTTTCATGGTTGGAAAAGCTCACTGGTACCTTGAGGCGGGCCTCCCTACTTACCACTCCAACATCACAAACTATCTTTAAATCAAACTTTGAATAAATATAAGACAAAACAAAGTCATTGAAGTAAGTTGAACCTAATAGTGGTTACACAAAGTAGCGAATCATTCTAATGAGTCATATCTCATATGTAACATATGATATGATTTTGATTCTATTCCAAGTCATATAATTATTATAATAGACCATTAAGTAAAAAAAGGAAGTTTAAAGATCAAGTATATATTTGTTTGCAAGTTATAAATATAAAAGGAAGCTTTATAGTTTCAGTTGCCTACATTATGTTTGAACTTGATCATGGCAGAGTACTATATACTTTTACGTTCTCATATACATTATATTCATTAAACTTAAATGTACTAAATTTGTCACTAAATATCTCAATCGAAGATTTGAGAGTGGCTACATGACTACTGTTAGTGACATGAGCTAACTTAGTATGCAATTGTATGTACAAGTAACAATTTCACACGGTGGTCCAAGGACAACTTTTAGATGGCATGAATTATCATGTAGAACGACATGCAAATTAGAGCATGTAGGTTAGTGTTATAATTAATTCCGTAAATATGAGTTGCCAGTATTTAGGTATATAGTAATGTTAATTAATGTTATCCTGTATAAATACCGAATAGAATGTATATGCTCACACACGCACCCCCCCCCCCCCCCCCACACACGTCATATTCTGAGTACTAAACTCGCAGAGCTTCAACATTGACAAACTCATCAGGGTCACCACCTACGATGGGAACGTTGGCTTGTATTGAAAGAGGGATCCTTTTTAACAGGACACATATGTCGTCAAATGTGAAGTTTGATCTCTGGTGGCTTGAGGGTACAACTACCCCCTAACCACCGAACAAATTATTGAAGCTAGACACTTTCAAATAAAACATTTTAGAGAAAAACATTTTAAAGAAAACATTTTGTTGTCACTAATAATGCTTAGAAGCCTAAAACCTCCGAATGTTCATTAGATAAACAAGGTTGCACCCTTGAGTAGTATGGACAAATTTACCAATATGGCTGACTTATAGCGGAGTGCCTCTTTAGCACCAAACACGCCAGGTAGCACAACAGCGCACAGGGCGCCGCTTGCATGGGCACGGCCCAGTAAATTGGCCGCTCAGTTCCCCGTCCTGCTCGATCACCACCTCTCAATTGGTGTATAACCAACCAGTTTTTCACTAAATTTACAAACTTCATCAATCATAAAATGTTCAAATATTGATAGAATGTTCTAAAAATATTCACGAATTCTTTAAAAATAGCTCTTGAATTTGGAAAAACGCTGAATTTTGAAAAAACTACTTGAATTTAAAAAAAAAGTTCATGAACTCAATCTTTTTCCTGAATTTGAATAAGTTGAAGAATTTTGAAAATGGATTAAAGTTTCAAAAAATGTTTACAGATATATATATTTTAGAAGTTCATGCATTTTAAAAAATGTTCATGAATTAAAAAATCACAAATTTGAAAAGTTCACTGTTTTGAATTTGTTTTTTTATTTAAATAAAAAATAAAAGTTGGTTTACCATGAGATTAAAAACATGAAAAGAAAAACAATACCGGGAGGAGGAGGATTCTAGAATGTTCCCAAAATTGGAAATGTCCACTCAGTCTCTTCCGTTGCAGGCGTTCGGTCGGAAGCACCGATCCGTTGTGTGCGCGGCCTACAAGTAAGGAACTGTTTGGCCCAGTTGCGTAAATAGGAAATGCCAACCAAGAGTACAAACCTTCAGCGGAATGATGACCTTGGTAATGTTGATGACATACGTTACGTCGTCAGCCCACATCATTACATCTCCGATTCAGAGGACGACTCCGCGTGGACTTATTGGCACCATTCGACTGGAAACCAATGGTGCATGCATTGTTTCGGAAGTACAGAAATTGACATATGATCCAAGTCAGGGCATCTGGGAGACTTTGGTGAAGACGACGTAGGAGATGCTTGCATTGCTGGTGGGCAGGGTATGGATGTCGCCGGTGTCCACTCCACCGGACAACGATGATGTTTAGTACTTTCTCTCAGTCTTCAAATAAGTTTCGCTGATTTAGTACAAAGTACGGAAGGAGTATAATGCTGCCCACCAGAGAATTTCTCCAGCGCGCGCGTGCAGCCTCTCCGCGGCCGCCTCCTCCGTCGCCGGCGCGGTGGACTTCCTGGTGGTGAACGCAGGAATAAACATAGCTATCTTCTTGCTAGTAGACGCAGGGGACGACATGGACGCGGCGGACGAGAAGACGGCTGCAGACGCCGCGGCGCTCAAAGCGGCCGCCTCCACGAGCAGGCCGGCCATCTGGGCCTCCTCGGCACCAGCGAGAAGGTTCAATCGCGAGCACTTGGCAGAGACGGCGGAAACAGAGGCGGTGAGGCGGGCGAGGTCCTTCTCGGCCCTGCGCCGCGACCTGGAGGCGGACGCGAGTCTGCCGGTGTCCCCTCTGCGGAGCGCGGCGCGGGACTCGGCAGTGACGTGCCTGAGCGACATGACGCATTCCTGGAAGCCCTGGTGCGCGTCGGCGAGGAGGAGGAATGCGTCGAGGAGGCGGTCGCCGACGTAGGTGGTGGCCCGACGAGACTCCAGGAGGAGGAGGACGTCAGCAAGCGCGGCGTGGAGTGCGTGCATGGCAGCGAGGCCGGCGTGGAGGGAGGAGGACGAGTCGGTGTGTGTCCAGGCGCGGAGGGCGGTGATGTGGGCACGGAGGTTGGCGAGGAGCGGGTGGGAGGAGGTGGTGCCGGGAAGGCTGACGGAGCGGACGTGGCGGGCTTGGAGATGGTGCCGGGTGAGAGGGAAGGAGATGGAGCGGCCGAAGCTGAGAGGCATTTCGACAGGCTGGTAGAGGTCGGTGCTTGCGCTTGTTGCTAGACGTGTGGGATGAGATGAGCTGGAGGAGACGACGTGGTATATATGCATGCAAGGACAAGGAGGTGGCTTAGCATTTACTAGCAAGTGGTGGTTGCACGTGTGGGTGGGCAGTATAGTAGTACTCCGCGACGACGCTCAAGCCGCAACGCCGGCGACGGTAGGTTCGCCGTGCGCGTGCATTGGTGGGGCTTAGGTGTCATGTCCGTGAGCAACGAGCTAGCACAGGTATTGGGACATGCATCATGCATGATGTACAACGAGCTCGCGCGGCCAAGATGTATGTATAATGTACAACAGCTCGCACTCTAGCTACTGTGGCACGGCTGCCGCCGTTGGGCGGCCGGCCGGACGTTTGATTGGAGTAGTACTCACTGCGCAGGACGTGCAAACAAACACGGTCAACAAAGATCTACCGTAGGAAGTAGGATGTGTGGAAGACCAGTTCATTGTCAACCATACGTGCAAATCGTGATATAGCTCGTTTCGCCTCCAGATCGATCCGCCAGGACAGCGCGGATCGCCCATGCGAGCACCATTATTTCGGTGTACTAGTACCAACCGGACACGCGGCTGGTGAGACCACACCGAGATCGATGGATGATTCGATGACAGATGACACCCCCGCAAAAATCGGATCCGGGCGTGCGTTTGATTTTGTCCCTTCTGAGTTGCAAGTTGGGAGATATGAGTGATGCCGTCTGGTAACTGTGGTGCGTGCACATCATGGATAACTTTTTCCATGTCTATCCACATGATTGTATTGATTGGTTTGAAACTACCGATCATAATGCATGCTGCACACGAATGGGTTGTCGTCGTCGTCCAATATAATTCTTATCCAAGTACGTACCAGCCGTCTGGTGGCAGCTACCTAGCCTCATCAGCTGGTTTGTGCATAGGGATGTAAGTGGCAAATAAATGGCGTCCGCAATCCCGTTTAGTTAGTTTTTGCTAGCTTGATAGTTCATTTTCCTCAAATAAACAAAAAACCTTTTTGAACTATCATATCATAAGTGGACTTTAAACAGGATTAAACGGGACCCGGTTGACATCCCTATTTGTGCACGCATGCACCGACTTTTGTTTATGTTTTATTATAACAACGATCTCGACCCACACTGATCTTAATTAGCTACAACTGCTTCGGAGAGGTTACTCGTGCAGCTGAATGATTGAATCGAAGGAAGGGATCGGCCAATATAGCTGCATGCTCTGCATCCTAGGGATTGTGAACTAGTCGTGCTTGTTTGGTAAACACTTGCCATGGTCTATTGATCAGTTTTTTTAACCACCCAGGGCCGGGGCAGATATCCCCACCTACACATATATACATATATAGGGAAAATTTGGTTCGTGCCACAAACAATTTAATATATGCGAAGGCTATCACTTAAGCTTCTTAAGTTCGGTATGTGACATTACCGTTTGCGAAGAAATTAGCTACATGCCCCTGCGGCTCGTCTCTACGAGTTGTCGTATTCTTCAACCCGTTCCTACCTCTGTGGGATCCGCCAATTCAACACGTCCGATGTAGTGACGAGGAGACTCATTTGACCCTTTGGGACTCACCACTTTGCCATGTCTTCAGCAAGCAACGACTAGTCAATATATAATTTCATTATATTTTAGGGAAGTCAACATATAATGACTAGTGGGCCATATAGCAAAAGGCTGGAAAAAAGGCCATCCTTATAAAATATCCGCCCTCCAGTCCAAGACATTCCATCTGCTACACCGCCATCCACTCCATTGCCGTGTATGTCCGTTGCTCCCGCCTCCCAGCCATAGTTTAAAAAACCGAACCGAACCGGCGGTCGAACCTGAAAAAACTGGAACCAGCGACCTCAGCGGTTTTTAAGATAATAAGACCATTCTGCAATCAAACCGGAGAAAACCGGTCGAACCAACCGGTTTTTTGGAAAACCGGTGAAAAAACCAGATCATTGAACCGGATAAAACCAGAAAAAAAGTTTAATAGAAATTTGGAGAAGTTAAATTCGATCCCAGGATGTTTGAGTAGTACGTGGGGCTTGCCCATGGCCCAACAACCAACTCGGCTATGCTACTTTGTGGTCCAGTACATATAAATAATTGTATTTGACCATTGTTTCACACTATATTAGCACATATATTACTCAACATATATTATTTTATTGCTTAAAAAACCGACAATCGAACCGGTGAACCGGCGGTCGGACCGTTAAAAACCTGAACCGACAACCTTTCCTGTTCGATTTCCGGTTCGTTTTTAAAACTATGCTCCCAGCCCCCCCCCCCCCCCCCCCCCCCCCCACCTCTCTCACGTCCTCCGCCAATGGAACTAGTCCTGTGGCAGAGCGAGGAACGGGCTTGCGAGGTGAGCCTCATGTTTCCGATGTGGGCATTCCCGCAGCATGAGATGAGTCGCATATCCCAAATTTTTCCCAATTTTAGAATGTGATAATTAAACTAGGGTCAGTTTTTATATTTGCAAAAATGCTTGTATCGCTTGAGCCTAGTTTGTTTTCACTAGAAATTGTTTGAATTCAATGTCATTTGTGGCTCAATTTTTTTGGAATTATTTATAGCCCAAAAATTGTTTTTAGGGAATGTTTCTAATACCAAATTGAGCCTACAAAAATGTGCGTAATATTTTATTTAGTATAATGCCGAATTGAGCCTACAAAAGACCTAGATATTTAGTAGGAAATATTGAAACCCTAAAGTTTATTTTGGAAATTTAGTTGTACCTAAAAGATTTAGGGAATAATTTTTTAATATCTCGAAAAAGGGGTTACACATATTGTATTTAATATTGAGGCTGGAGATCACTTTCTCTGAGCCCGAAATATTAATTCAAACATCTGCGGAATTCTTCCTAAAAGATTGGAATGAAATTGGTAAAAAGAAACAAGAAAAGAGAAAAACAAAAATAAAAATTTAACCTACCCAGCTCAGAAACCAACATGACCCATTCCGTGGCTAACACTTAGCACGCTAGACAGAGCCCAGCCCATAGCCCACCTAACTTAAACGAAGTGGTACGCCACGTTATAACCCAGCCGTAGGATCTTCTCCGCGCCACTCCTCGCCATTGACCTACGGGCCTCTTTGTCAGCTTTGCCCTCAACCTCCTGCAATCACAATGCCACGACTGCACACGTCGGCCATGACCCCACATTTGTACACGCCGCTCGAGCCTTGCCGAACCCTTCTATAAAAAACCCTCTGTCACCGCAGCAACAACACAACACAATACAAATTGGCCGGTCAGTGTTGTTCGGTTCTGTAGTACTGTTGGGTTATACAAAGGAGAGGACAAGGTAGTGAAATGAATGCGTAGCTAGGTGAATAGCATGATCAGTTTACGAGTTACCAATATTTGGATTATGCTTCTCATCTTATATCTGCTTAGATGTAAGTTGTAGTTGATGCTTAGTGCTTGCAGGTGTTGGAAATATTCTTTAGAGGCAATAATATTTGTATTATTATATTTTCATACTCATAATTATAGAGTTTATATTCTATGTTATAACTGCTATGATCCTGCAATATGCGATTCAGTGGAAAACTTATATGCATGTGTGGAATGATAAACGGTGAAATAAAAGGTTCCTAGTCTCGCCTCTAGGACTAGTTCAAGTGTTGTTGTTGATCATGTTTTCCGGATCTTAGGATATCGTTAAGTGTAAATAATGATCCTAAAACAACATTGATATTATGACGTTATATGAAGTATCATATTGAATTGACCCAATCTTGTTTGTTATGAATTGAGTTAATATCGTCTGCATTCAATTGTAATAACACAGAGTGTTAACGTGCGATATTGCTCCTTAGAGCATGGACTTTGGGGTTGCTCAAACATCACCTGTAACACGGTGATCATAGTGACAACTTACAGGTTCATCGAAAAGTTTGACAATGGACCAGATACCTCAAGAGTGGGAATTGCTCCTCCGACGATGGCTAGATATTCTTTGGACCCTCTCAGTGTGATGGCATCAATCATCATCTGGCCATACACATGTGACTTCATCACAGGGGTGCCGAAACACAATAAACGAGAAAGAAGAACAAAACCGGTAACGAGGTTTTCGGTATAGTGAGCATAGTGATGACTCAGGAGGATACCGATGCATCCCGGGTTTTGTGAAATATCGCGAGCAAAGGGAGCATCGCATGATAACCAAAGGTGCACTCAAATATCTTTCGTGTACACATAGGGACAAATGTGGACGTCCATGGTCCTGCTGTCGGTCATTGAACAAATGGTTTTGTCCATGTCTGTGAGTTACCGAACCTACGACATCACAAGCTTAAGGCAATCATGATCTGACTGTTAGTAGGACGGGAGTCATGAGTATTCAGAATACTTCCGAGAGGATCTGGAAACGTTTCGGGGTCATGGAAAGATTTAGGTGAATATTGGGTAATACCGGGTATTATCGATAAATTATATATAGGTAAAAAAAAGTTTCCAGAGATGTTATATATAGGTCCGCTAAAATCAGCGTCAGCGTATTATAAGGAATCCTATGCTCCAAATTTCAAAAAAAAAAAAAAAGGAATCCTATGCTCCGCCCAGCGCGCTGCGCCCGACCAAACCAAGCCAACTGGTTCAGGCGCTAATCAACGTGCCCGCACGCCTTCCTTCCGGTGCGTTGGTAAATCCAGTAGTAATTGGTTACTAGCCTTTATTAACAAGTGACAAGTCCTCAGCCTAGCCGAGGGTAATCCAGGGCGACTACATGGTAATGACAGGCTAGATTTTTACGTGGTAGATCCAAAGCTGGTAGTAACTATGTGATAAGTCTAACGTAATTAGTGGAAGTAATCTAGTAATGAAATAATATCTATTATGGTGACAGATTGCATACGATTATAGTAAATAAAAACAAGGTCCGTAGTAAATTTTCTTTTTGCCTTGTGGTTAATTTAGATCATACACCCTCTGTAGAGAAATGTAAGATAGTCTAGATGAAATGATCTTATATTTCTTTACGGAGGGAGTAACTAGCGATGTCGCGATTCAGACTTCCTAATTCTAAATGTCAAATTTTGATCTTTGTTTTTGTTACTTTTTACTAGGATGCACTATATGTGGTAATTATATTGCTAACATACAATAAACCAATTACTAGAGGAACTATTTCAAGCATTGTTCAAGATTATATTGCTAACATACAACAAACCAATGCATGGTCTAGCAAAAAGGCCCGTGCATTGCAACGGAAAAAAATACCACACGCTCTTAATTTACTAAAAATGGTCTATAATCTGAGATTTTTTAGCTACGACCAAAACAAAGATGGTCTTAGCCTACAAAAGCGCAGTTCAAGATTCCACATGTATTCTATTTCAACACGGCTTGCATGTAGATTTAATCCGTACAAAGAAACGGGCAAGTGATCATGCATTTATTCATGTTATGTGTGAAATAGGGTATTGTTACGGGCCGGTAAAGGAAAATGACAAAAATAGACGATGACACGTTAGCACATTACGGAGACGTGTGCATCAAGGGAGGTTTTCAGTTTAGGCATCATCAACTTAGGGTAACTTTTGAACACTTTTTTCACATGCATATTTCTTAAATACAGGAAGAGTTGTTAAAAAGATATATTAATTTTTAAGCATAAAGAGAGATTTTTTTCTGGAAAAGGACATTTTTGTATGGTCTCCTGTGGACGCAGGTACTTGCGTCCTTATTTCTTCACTATTTCTTGCCATACATGTCATAGGTATTGGTCTCTGTTTCATCGTTATTTATATCTTGTTAAACATGTCTTTTATTTTATTTTTTGTCATGCATGCCTCCCTTTTTCTTTTTGCCATGCATGTCCTCTCTTTTTTCTTTCTTATATATAGGAGAATAGCGGAACATCTCATCTTTATCGGACCACCTCTGCATTTTCTCTTTTATTTGTTTTATAGTAGACACCCCATCTTTATTAGGTCCTTCTTTTATTTCTTCTCATGCATGTCCTTATTTATTTGGTGTCTCTAGCAAATTTATCTTTAATTTCGTGTCCAATCCTGATTTTGCTAAGGTGTTCACCCCCAATCCAAATCACTACCGGTATGAAAGAAAGACGGATAATGCATTATTGATTAAGATTGTACCATAGATAGTTTTTTATTGTTAACAGGTAAAATAACATCATATTCAGATTCTAAATATATTTTTTAATCAAAATTCATATATAACATGTTAAATTTGGAGTTAAGATTTAGAACATATGAGTATTTTAAAAAACATTTGATATCTACTGCGGGTTTAATATCAGAAAAATCAGGGGGTTTTCTATAAAATAGCATGATGGACTAAGAATATCTATTTCTTTTATTAGTAGGTATAGATTATGGTGACAGATTGTGTACGATTATAGTAAATAAAAACAAGGTCCGTAGTAAATTTTGTTTTGCCTTGTGGTTAATTTAGATCATACACCCTCTGTAGAGAAATGTAAGATAGTCTAGATGAAATGATCTTATATTTGTTTACGGAGGGAGTAACTAGCGATGTCACGATTCAGACTTCCTAATTCTAAATGTCAAATGTTGATCTTTGATTTTTTTACTTTTGACTAGGATGCACTATATGTGGTAATTATATTGCTAACATACAATAAACCAATTACTAGAGGAACTTTTTCCAGCATTTACTGCAGAAAAGACCAATTACTACAACAAAACACTCGCACTAGTAATGTATGTTGAATAATTAGGCATTTTACCGTTTAGTTTAATCCAGAAAAATAATGGATAAAACATGAATAGCAATATATTGATGAAACTAGAAACTAGCAACAATTCGTTGAGACTAGTCATGCAATCAAAATCATAAGCAAAATGCATCATATCCATGTCAATTGCTATTAGCAATAAACCAAATGCTAGCCCTAACAGTGAGGATAAGATGGAATACGGCGCAGTAGCAGAAGGTGCAGATGTCCCGATCGTCATGTCACTGAAGAGGTCCTTGACGTCGGGGAAGAAGTCGTCGTTGGGGAACTCGTCGTCAGTGATGTCGCCGTTCGCAGCCACCATGAACAAGACTCCAGCAGTCGCGTAAGGACGCTCCCCAAAAACCCGATCGCCCCTCTCCCGTACCGGATCACAAGAGGCGGGGTTTCGGAGGCCTGCTGTCTCACTCTCCGGTGCACGCCAGGAAGCGAGATGGGAAAGAGGTAGGCGGTGCAATGCTCTGGAACAATGCGAAGAGTTGTGTCTCGTTGGGAAGAGGAGTGACCTCTTATAGGAGTAACGAGATGAAACTGAAATGGACACACTAATTCTCATTAAGAAGAGGAGAAACAGACACACTAAAAATCCTATGAAGTGGTCAGTTTCGTCTCCCATTAGTAGGCAAATCGTTTCAAGTTCTTGCATGACAAAATATGCTAGCACGCACGGTATGAAGAAACCAATGTACTAATGAAGAAATGAAACCGAAACCAAAATATTGATGCCATCAACGAGGAGATGAATATCATCATTCACCACCACTCGTTTCATTTTCCACTAGTGCAAATGTGTTAACTTCTTTCTTGTCATGCATGAACGTGCCACATGGGCCTATGGGATTTTCCTAAAAATTATTGGATATAACAGATGGTTTAAATCCCAATAATTCTAACAATCCCTCACCCGATCCCAGAGGCACATCAAGTTTGCCTATGGTTCCAAAACATTGTTTATATACCGGTGTTTCGGTGGAGACTGTTAAGTTGAACTTCCACCTAGAACTCGACGCTACACTCGTTCACAACTTGAACAGTGGAATACGCCTTGAACTGCAAGTTTTGTGCAAAAAGTTTCACGTAAAAGCCTTGACCGATACTAGACCGCTGAGAACTTTCCCGCGGGTAGGAGCATATACGTCATACTCCGGGGCCTCTTCATGAGTTTATTAGAGAACACCAAACACTCACAGACCGCGACGTTTAACAGTCTAACTCATATAGGTGTGTTCTTTCTAAATGTTCTATAGGACAACATCTTTGCCTACCCAAGCCATTCAAAACACATTCAGATAAATATCAGCCTAGCATACAGATTAGGAGAGAATTGCATCATAACGGAGTGGATTTTTGTCAAATAAATATTCTCCTCTCAGTTATCCAATAGTTTGTCTCGCCAATTCTAATTCACGGGATCTCCGATCACAAAGAATGGGTTACCACCATGAACAACTTATATAGTGGGTCTCAATCCCATCTCCTTCGATGCATTGTCTATCACATTTCGTGATAAACCCTTTGTAGAGGGATCTGCCAGATTCTTCGATGTGTTTATATAGTCCAACGCTATAACTCCGGAGTTTCTCATGAACCTGACAGATTTCAGTCTCCTTCTCACGTGTCTTGATGACTTCTTATTATCCTTAGAACTGTTTACCTTGACGATCACTGTTTGATTATCACAGTTCATTAGAATAGCTGGTATTGGTTTTTCAACCACCGACAAGTCCATCAAAAGTTCTCGAAGCCATTCTGCTTCAACTGTTGCCGTGTCTAATGTTGTGAGTTCTGCTTCCATTGTTGACCTTGTTAAGGTGGTCTGCTTGGAAGACTTCCAGGAAACAGCAGCACCACCAAGTGTAAACACATAACCATTTGTCGCTTTAAGCTCATCAGCATCAGATATCCAATTTGCATCACTATAACCTTCAAGTACTCTTGGATACCCGGTATAGTGAAGCCCATAACTCGCAGTACCTTTCAGATAGCGCATTATTCTCTCAAGTGCATGCCAATGAACATCTCCCGGGTTTGAAACAAACCAGCTTAGTTTACTCACGGAAAACGAGATGTCAGGCCTCGTAGCACTAGCTAAATACATAAGCGAGCCAATGATTTGAGAATATCTCAATTGATCCTTTGTTTCTCCTTCGTTCTTCCGAATTAAAACACTCGGATCATAAGGTGTCGGAGAAGGTTTGCAATCTGAATATCCAAAGCGATCCAGAATCTTCTCCACATAGTGAGACTGCAAGAGAGTGATCCCACCATCACCACCTCTTAAAAGCTTGATGTTCAAGATAACATCAGCTACTCCAAAGTCTTTCATCTCAAAGTTTTGATTCAGAAAATCTTCCACTTCCTGAATGACCTTGAGATTTGTTCCAAATATAAGTACGGCATCAACATACAAACATAATATAACTCCTTCGCCCCCACCATGGCGATAGTACACACACTTGTCGGCTTCGTTTGCAACAAAGCCCATAGATGTCAAAGTTCTTTCGAACTTCTCGTGCCACTGCTTAGGTGCTTGTCTCAAACCATACAAAGATTTCAACAATTTACACACTTTTCCTTCCTGACCATCTACTACAAAACCATCGGGTTGTTCCATGTAAATTTCCTCCTCCAACTCTCCATTTAGGAAAGCTGTCTTAACGTCCATTTGATGAACGAGAAGATTGTGTGAGGCGGCCAATGAGAGTAGTACTCGAATGGTGGTCAATCTGGCCACAGGCGCATAAGTATCAAAGAAATCTTCACCTTGTTTTTGGGTATAGCCCTTGGCAACAAGTCGTGCCTTGTACTATTCAATTGTACCATCGGGCCTAAGCTTTTTCTTAAACACCCACTTACACCCTACAGGATTACACCCATAAGGACGATCAGTGATCTCCCATGTCCCATTAGCCATGATAGAATCCATCTCACTATCCACAGCTTCTTTCCAGTAGTCAGCATCAGAAGATGCATAAGCTTCTGAAATAGAAGTGGGAGTATCATTCACGAGGTACACAATGAAATCTTCACCAAATGACTTTGTGGTCCTTTGTCTCTTGCTCCTTCTAGGAGCTTCATTGTCATCCTCCTCAGGAATATCTGTGTGTTTCTTCTCGGAATGTTCCAATGGAACAGTAGGTCCAAGAGTTGTCTCTGACCTCTGACTAGATGAGCTAGGCATATCCTTCATAGGAAAAATATCCTCAAAGAAAGTCGCATCGTTCGACTCCATGATGGTACCAACATTCATGTCAAGTACCTCAGATTTCACCACTAGAAATCTATAGCCAATGCTATGGAAAGCATAACCCAGGAAAACACAATCAACTGTTTTTGGCCCAAGCTTACGCTTCTTGGTAATTGGTACATTGACCTTCGCCAAACAACCCCAAGTTCGTAAGTAGGAAAGTTTAAGCCTTTTCCTTTCCCATTCTTCAAACGGGGTAATCTCTTTATTCTTCATGGGAACTCTATTTAGGACATGACTTGCAGTCATCAAAGCCTCCCCCACCATTCCTTGGAAAGTCCCGCTGTATCTAACATGGCGTTAACCAAATCAGTTAGAGTTCGGTTCTTTCGTTCGGCAACCCCGTTTGACTGGGGAGAGTAGGGAGGCGTCCTCTCATGTATTATACCATGTTCCTCACAAAATAAATTGAACTCGTTGGAAAAATACTCTCCACCGCGATCCGACCTAAGCCTTTTGATCTTTCAATCGAGTTGATTCTCTGCTTCGGCTTTATAGATTTTAAAGTAGTGCAAAGCCTCATCTTTTGTTTTCAACAAATATATCATGCAATATCTAGTAGAGCCATCGATTAGAGTCATGAAATATCTTTTTCCACCTCTTGTCAACACACCATTCATCTCACAAAGATCTGAATGTATGAGTTCAAGTGGTGCCAAATTCCTCGCCTCAACAGTCGCATGAGACTTGCGAGGTTGCTTTGCTTGCACTCAAATTTGGCACTTAGAACCTTTGACAATTGTAAATTTTGGGATTAAACTCAAATTTGCTAGCCGTGTCATGACACCAAAATTAATATGACAAAGTCGTGAATGCCAAACATTTGATTCGGTTTCACTGCAAACATGATTAATAACTTAGTGCAAAAGTCTGGCAAAGATAAGCAGAACAAGCCTCCGCTCTCATAGCCCTTCCCAAAAAATTGTCCACACTTATATACTACAACCTTATTGGACTCAAATACCAATTTATAACCATCTCGACACAAACGAGAACCGCTGACAAGATTTTTATTTATAGCAGGGACATGCTGCACGTTCTTCAGTCGCACGATCTTTCCCGAAGTAAACTTCAGATCGACCGTACCAACACCATGAACAGAAGCATGTGTCCCGTTTCCCATCAGCACGGGTGTAGTTCTTGCGACCTGATAAGAAGAAAACATGTTTATGTCAGAACACACATGTACATTGGCACCGGTGTCAATCCACCAATCTGGAGAATGACATACTGAAAGAATGGTAGGAAATTTACCATACCCGACATCTTTCATGTCAACATCGCAAATAACAACATTAGCGGTCTTGCTATTGTTCTCATTCTGACGCATGTCCCAGCGGTCCTTGCAGGATGAAGCCCAATGTTCTTCACTGCCACATACATGGCACTTTCCTTTCTTCTTATAAGTATCCTTCTTCTTCTTGAAGTTGACAGGTTGTGGGGCTTTGTACTTGCCATCAAATTTTACTTTTCCCGCATAGTTTTTGTTCTTGGGTTTGTGGGCTTGGAAATTTCTCTTTTGTACCAAATTGGCACTGGAATTCCCCTCATGGAAACGAGCACGTGTGTCTTTTTCCCTCGCCTTCTCTTCTACATCAAGAGTGCCAATTAGATTGACAACGGTAAACTCTTGCCTCTTATGCTCCAGAGAGGTAGCAAAATTCCTCCATGAAGGAGGAAGCTTGGCAATGATGCCTCCGGCAATGAATTTGTCCGATAACACACAACTGAGATGCTCAAGTTCTTTAGTGAGCGACTGAATCTCATGAGCCTGCTCAACAACGGAGCGGTCATCAGTCATCTTGTAATCATGGTACTGTTCCGTGATATACATCTCACTTCCTGCGTCCGCGACTCCAAACTTGGCTTCGAGCGCATCCCACATATCTTTACCGACCATGATGGTCATGAATGGATCGACAATCTTGTCGCCAAGAACACTCAAGACAGCACCTCTGAAGAGGGTGTCTGTAGCCTGGAAAGCTTGCTCCTGCTCAGCAGCCAGCTCTCCCTCTGGCTTGCCTTTAGAGGCGTGAAAACAGTTCATGGTGGTAAGCCAAAGAACTGCCATCGCACGCCACCTCTTATAGTTCACGCCCTCAAATGGTGCGGGCTTGAGAGTTGCAGCAAAAGCAATAGGAGAAAATTGCCTACACATTTCAGGTTTTTGGATTGTTGAATAATTAGGCATTTTCCCGTTTAGTTTAATCCAGAAAAATAATGGATAAAACATGAATAGCAATATATTGATGAAACTAGAAACTAGCAACAATTCGTTGAGACTAGTCATGCAATCAAAATCATAAGCAAAATGCATCATATCCATGTCAATTGCTATTAGCAATAAACCAAATGCTAGCCCTAACAGTGAGGATAAGATGGCATACGTCGCAGTAGCAGAAGGTGCAGATGTCCCGATCATCATGTCGCTGAAGTGGTCCTTGCCGTCGGGGAAGAAGTCGTCGTTGGGGAACTCGTCGTCAGTGATGTCGCCGTTCGCAGCCACCATGAACAAGACTCCAGCAGTCGCGTAAGGACGCTCCCCAAAAACCTGATCGCCCCTCTCCCGTACCGGATCACAAGAGGCGGGGTTTCGGAGGCCTGTTGTCTCACTCACCGGTGCACGCCAGGAAGCGAGATGGGAAAGAGGTAGGCGGTGCAATGCTCTGGAACAATGCGAAGAGTTGTCTCTCGTTGGGAAGAGGAGTAACGAGATGAAACTGAAATGGACACACTAATTCTCATTAAGAAGAGGAGAAACAGACACACTAAAAATCCTATTAAGTGGTCAGTTTTGTCTCCCATTAGTTGGCAAATCGTTTCAAGTTCTTGCATGACAAAATATGCTAGCACGCACGGTATGAAGAAACCAATGTACTAATGAAGAAATGAAACCAAAACCAAAATATTGATGCCATCAATGAGGAGATGAATGCCATCATTCACCACCATTCGTTTCATTTTCCACTAGCGCAAATATGTTAACTTCTTTCTTGTCATGCATGAACGTGCCACATGGGCCTATGGGATTTTCCTAAAAATTATTGGATATAACAGATGGTTTAAATCCCAATAATTCTAACAATGTATTCACATTTTTAGCATTGGTCTACTCTGTTACGATGTCAAATACCGATCTTTAACTTTTCTTTACTTTTTACTAGGACACATTATACATGGTAATTGTGTTTCCAATATACGATAAACCAATATGAACTATTTCCAATCATTTACTATAGAAAACAAAACCAATTACTATGGTAAATACTCTAACACCTGTTGTTTTTGCACTTTACCAATGATGTACTCTTTTACAAAATACTGATATTTGTTTATTGGTTTTAAACTAGGTTACACTATGCATGGTAATTGCATTCCCAACATACGGTACACCAATTACGAACAAACTCTTTCCAACGCATGTTTAATTTAGTGTTACTGCTGTGTTCAATTATTTTACCATTCGATGATGGAACAGTGATGCACAACAACCAGTAATGCTTTTAACTCCATTACCATGTATGCTAGTATTTTTTACCATCGTCAGTGGTAGGGGCTATGGCACTTAGTGTGGTGCGTGAACCCTGGTAATGCATTGTATTTCGTTACCACATAGACTATCAGTTTTTACAATGATTAGGAAATATGCTACTTGGCGAAGGTGGGGCGGGTGGGGAGCGGTAACGGAAATTAAATTGGTTACTACATTTTCCTACTCGTTTTACCATCAGTTGCTATTGCGGTGCAGAAGTGGTGTCGTCCGAGCCGAGCGTGCAATTACGACCGACCGGCGCGCAGGATTAGAACATTTGCGCTCCCGCATAGTTTAGCAAATTACATTGGCTTATATATAGTAATACTATTCATCACCCAGGATGTAGAGTAAGTAATTCTTCACCCGAGGTAATCTTACGATCGCTTGAGCGATTACATTGGCTTAGCGCTCCGCTCCCCCGCTCCCCGAGCCCCGCCGCCCGCCATTCCGGCGGCGGCGTCCACCGCCCCTCGCGCCGTCGGCCACTCCGGCCCCGGCGCCCTCCCTCTCCCACCGACCGGCCGCTCCGGCCCCGGCGTCCACTCCCCCCCTCTCCCCCTCCCCCCCATGGCCATGGCCTCCCCCCGCTGGGGTGACGTGTCCTCGTCGGAGGATGAAGACCGCGGTCACCGGCGCTCCTACTGCGAGGTCTTGAGGAGCTGCTCGCCGCCGCTGGGGCCCTCCTCGCCTCGCCCCCCTCCCCTCCTGCTCCGGCTCCCTGCGCCACTCCCCCCGCCTCGACCCGGGATGCCGCTCCGCGCCTGGCCTCCGTCGTCGTCCGTGAGGAGGAGCCGCGTCCAGATCGCCGTGGCGGATGGCAGACCGCTGGCCGCAAGCGCCGCCGGCCGCGTCGTCGCCAGGCCCTCCCTCCCCTCCCGTCCATGAACATCCCTGCGGACCTGCCGCCGGATCTTGCGGGCCTGTGCTTCAACTGCCTCAGCGAAGAGCACGTCGCCGGCATGTGCACAAACGAGCGGGTCTGCCTCAGGTGCAGGCAGCCCGGCCACATCGCGCGCGAGTGCCGCGCCCCCCGCTCTCGCTCCCCTCCGTTGTTGAGCTCCCGCCCCGTCCGTGAGCGCCTCGGCCCCCGCGTCGGGCCGCCCCCGTTCCCTTCCCCCTCCCCGCCCGCGTTGTCTCCCCATCGCGCGCCTGCTCCCGCCCCGCAGCGAGCCACGCCGGTTCACGCTCGCCTGGGAACTGCGGCCCATGCGGCCGGCAGGCTTCCCTCGGAGCACGGCGGCTCTGCTGGGGGTGCTGGGCGGCCGCAACGGCGCGGGATGCCAGCGAACGCTCGCCTGGGCCCTTCAGTGCCTCCCACTGACAGGGTACCCTCGGAGCGGACGCTGGGCAGGGCGCCGGAGGTGGGCGAGTCCAGTAGGCGGGTGCGGCCGGGTTCTCCGTCTGCGAGGCCCGAGGTTGAGCGCTGCGTCGTTCCGCGCACGGCGGAGGTCTCGGCTGCTGAGGAGGCTCTGCGCTGGAGTTTGGTCGCTACTGCTATGGGTGGAAGGCCGCGGAATGCCCCGAGCGCAGTCACCGCGGCCGTGGAGGCGGCGGTGCCGGCTGCGGTTGATGCCTTCACCGTGCACCGGTTCTGGCCGGCCGATTTTCTGCTTGTCTTCGATTCTAGGGCGGCGAGGGATGCAGTGGCCTCCGTGAACGAGGCGCACAGACGTGGTTTCTCCCTGAGATTCGCTCCCTGGAACCGGCAGCTGCAGGCGACGTGCCGTCAGTTCCATTATCGGGTCCGTGTGGAGATGGTTGGGGTGCCGCCGCATGTCTGGAGCCGCGCCACCGCGCAGATCGTGCTTGGCTCGGCGGCGTGGGTGGAGCGGCTTGGCACACTGACGGCCAACAGGGCAAACTTGGGTAGCTTTGAGGCGTACGCCTGGACCGATGATCCCTCGCTACTGCCCAAGGAGAAGATCATCCTCGTTGAGGAACCGGACGAGGCCATGGATGTGGAGCTGGCGGATGGGCTCGTCCCGCCGGCGGAGGCGCTCGTGCCGCTGGACAAGGCCATGCTCGAGTATTCGATCACGGTGCACCTGGTTAGCACTGAGAACACGGCTCAAAGTTCCGGGCCTTCTTCCGGCGATGATGGCAATGACGATGAGGAGTTCGATCACCCGGCCGCAGATCCTGATGGCCCGGGCGGCGCGCGTCACACGCGGCGGCGTTTCACGTACACGAGGGCGTGCGGGATGGAGATGGAGGCCGGCGGCGGCCACCGGCTCGTCGTGGAGATGCCAATGGGTATAGGAGGGTGGCTGTCGATCTGCCAACGATGGTGGTTCCATGGTCACCGCGGCTTGGTGCTGCGCAAGGGTCGGCGTCGGTTGGCATGGAAAATGGGCAGGCTCCGGTTCAGATCGAGCTGCCTGACAGTGGTACGGCGCAAGTACCCGCGCCTGGCGAGCAGGTATCGATGGAAGCTCCTGGGCCGGACCGGCATGTGGCTGGCAGGATGGCGCCGCTGGTGCCAGAGGCGATGACGGAGCGCTTGGACACGGCGCCGGTGACTGATGGTGGCGTGGTGGAGCTGGCCACCGTCGCCGAGCCCGCCTAACACTCGGTTGACGTCGTGGGCCATGTGGTCACGACCCCGGTCCACATTCCGCTTTTGACCTGGCGAGATAAGGCTGGGCCCCCGGCGGCTGACGACCCAGACGGTTGCTCGACCCCGCTTTTGGCCAGGCCGGGGGGGGAGCAGGCGCGCAGACGAGGGGAACTCGACACGTGACCCTGGCGGGGCCAGAGAGGATTTGGGTTGCGCGCCCAGTCCGCAAGTGGGCAGTTCAAACTGCTGGCTTCTTTCGCCTGGCGCGGGGAGCGAGGATCAAGATTTGAATATGTCTGCTTCCACGCCCAGTTGGAGCAGCGCTCGGTCAGGCTGGGGTTCCCCTTGCGCGGGAAACATGCAGGTGGGGACGTTGGAGACCTTCGCCGTCAGCCTCTCTGGCTTGACTGGCGGTGACGCGCAGGATTCTATCTCAGGCTCGATTTCTCGGTTCAGGGCGTGGTACAAGACAAAGGTCACTCCAATCCTGTCCAGGCCCAAGGCAACGAGGTGGAAGCGCAAGCGCAGGACCCCTCCAAGCACGGTGCGGCGCAGCCTGCACATCAATGGGCGGCTGGCTAGTGGGGCTTCGGTGAAAACGCAGCAGCGTACGCTCATGGTACAGCTTGGGAATGCACGTGAGGGCGAGGTGATTGGCGATGCGGCCATGCAGGCGTATATTGAGCTCTTCTCTAGGCCGCTACAGCAGGCACATATCGTGGCCATTGTTGGCCTTTTTGGTTGGCAAGCCGATGTTTTGCCTCTCGGGAGGGATGTGGGGGAGGTAGCACTTTAGGTGCTGCCCCCTTGGTTGCTCGTAGGCCTTCTCTATGGCTGATCCGAGCCAGGTTGTGGTGGTGTGGAATGTACGCGGGATGAACAACCCGGCGAAACGCAACGCTATAAATAACGTCATTTCGGGCTCGGGAGCGAGTGTTGTCTGCCTTCAGGAAACAAAAATCCAGGACATGACCCCTGCACTTGTGCGGCAATGCCTTGGGCCGGCATTCGATCAGTTCTTCTATGCGCCTGCGGTGGGGACGCGCGGTGGCGTTCTGTTGGCAGCCAAGTCGAGTGGTGTGCAGCTTTCAAACCCCCATGTCACGGACAATTCGGTCACGGCATGGTGCAATGTCTTGAGTCGGTTGGTTGGTGGTTCACCGGGGTGTATGGGCCCCAGGAGGACGCGGAGAAGATTGTTTTCATGCAGGAGCTTAGGGAGATCCGGGGTTTACATGCAGGTCCCTGGATGCTCTTCGGTGATTTCAACCTGATTGCGGACCCGTCCGACAAGAGCAACGACAGAATAAATAGGCAGATGATGGGGCGGTTTAGGAGATGCATCTCGGACTTGGACATGCATGAGGTCTACCTTAACGGCAGGAGGTACACCTGGTCGAACGAGCGCACAGCGCCCACGTTGGAGAAGTTGGACAGAGTGCTTGTGTCTGTGGAGTGGGAGGCCCTATAGCCAGCATCGTTCCTCTCTGCGCTCAGCACGGGTGTTTCCGACCACTGTCCGTTGCACCTGGTGCTTGAGGCCAACTTGTGGAGAGGTCGGCGATTTCACTTCGAGTCCTTTTGGACGAAGATAAATGGTTTCCAGGACGTGGTTCAGTCGGCGTGGAGCAGTCAGCCGTGGGTGCGGAATCCTTTCAAGAGACTTGCGGCCAAGCTAAAGGCTACGGCCAAGTGCTTGGCCAGTTGGAGCAACAAGTACGTCGGAAGTATCAAGCAGCAAATCCGCATCGCCAATGAGGTCATCTTGCGACTCGATGTCGCCATGGAGAGTCGTGTCCTTACAGTGGAGGAAATGGAGCTCAGGAGGCTGCTCAAGCATAAGCTGTTGGGTTTGGCTTCGCTTGAGCGCACGATCGCTAGGCAGCGGTCTAGGGTTCTGAGGCTGCGGGAGGGGGATGTGTGCACGCAATATTTTCATGCCCACGCTAGTCACCGTCGTCGAAAAAACTACATCCCCAAGCTTCGGGTGGACGGAGTTCTGACTGCTGACCACGAGGTTATGGCCGAGGCCGTGGACTCCTTCTTCTCCCATTTGCTTGGGGAGTCTGCTGAGAGGGATTTCACGCTCAACTTGGAGGAAATTGGTATGCCACGTAAGGTTCTAGATCATTTGGACCGTGATTTCACTGAGGAGGAAGTTTTGGCCGCGGTGCGCGCGCAAGGCTTGGATAAGGCGCCGGGGCCCGACGGGTTCCCGGCCAGGTTTTATGTGGCTTGTTGGTCGGTCATTAAGGACGACGTGATGGACGCGTTCGGTTCCCTACAGAGACTGGATTTCCGTGGTCTCACGTCCATTAATCAGGCCTTCATCACTTTGCTACCCAAGACGGCAGCCGCGATGGAGATCCGGGAGTTCCGACCCATTAGCTTGATACATAGTTTCCCGAAGCTTGTGGCGAAGGTGTTGGCTATTCGGTTGGCCGAGGAGATGCCGGACTTGGTCGGGGCGCACCAGAGCGCGTTCATCAAGAGGAGATGGCTCCATGACAATTATATGATGGTGCAAGGGCTGGCTAGGAAGCTACATGTCACTAAGAAGGATGCGGTGATGCTCAAGCTAGATATTACGAAGGCCTTCAACACGGTGAACTGGGCCTTCTTGATGGATGTGTTACGGCACATGGGATTTGGAGCCAAGTGGACGTCGTGGATTGCCGGTTTACTTGCATCTTCTTCCACTAGGGTGCTGCTCAATGGCATTCCCGGCGAGATCATCTACAACAGACAGGGCCTGCGCAGGGGGACCCAGCCTCGCCACTTCTGTTCGTCCTGGTGATGGAAGCTCTTCACCACCTCCTGCGCTCGGCCTCGGTGGCTGGGGTGCTGCGGCCTCTCGCGCCCAATGGCCTTCGGAGTACCACGTCCATATATGCTGAGGACGTGGTTACTTTCATCAAGCCAGATCTGTAGATTCTCAGGGCATGCACGGTGTTGCTTCACGACTTTGGCACGGCGTCGGGCCTACACACGAATCTAATCAAGAGTTCCGCCCACCCAATCAGATGTACGGAGGAGCAGGTGCTTCAGATCGCCACCGAGATGGAGTGTCAGGTGTTGGGTTGGCCCTGTCAGTACCTTGGGCTGCCCTTGGGTTTACGGAAGATTTCGGCCGCGCAGTTACGGTACCTGATCGACAAGATGGCTGACCGATTGCCTACCTGGCAGGCCAGGCTTCTCTTCCGCGCGGGCAGGCTGGAGCTCATTCGTACTACGCTTGCGTCCATGCCTATTCATGCCATGATGGCGATCGATCTGTCTGTCAAGACTATTACAGCAGCCAACAAGATCTGCCGTGGATTTCTGTGGAAGGGGTGTCGAGACGTGCAGGGAGGCCACTGCCTGGTGGCTTGGGATCAGGTTTGCACGCCCAAGGAGCTCGGCGGCCTGGGGATTCCCAATTTGAGACTGTTGAACGCGGCGCTGCGGGCAAGATGGCCATGGCTCGAGAGAACTGACCCCCACAGACCTTGGAACGAGTTCAATCTGCAAGTTTCGTGCGAGTCCTTGGGGATCTACAGAGCGGCAACACGTTGCGTGCTTGGCGACGGCGAATCAACGCGCTTCTGGACTGATTGGTGGCTCTGGGATGGCCAGATTGAGGAGCTAATGCCTAACCTGTATGCTTTTGTGAGAAAGCCAGCGCGGCTGAAGACGGTCAGGCAGGCCATGGTGGAAGGATGGTGGCAAGATATTTCCCCAGACATGACTACGCGTGCTCTGCTCGAGTTCATTGCTCTGGTGGACAGAATGCAGGATGTGGATCTCACGCCAGGGACGGAGGATAGGATCCATTGGGCTTGGGACAGCACTGGGCAGTTCTCGGCTAAATCCGCTTACATGGCATGTTTTGCAGGTAGGATTGAGGCGAACGGCGCTACTCAGATTTGGAGATCCAGGGCGCCGGCCACTTGCAAGGTCTTTGCATGGCTTGCGGCACGGAACAGATGTTGGACAGTAGATAGACTCCAAAGACGTCACTTGCCTCACCCCTCTGCATGTCCTTTTTGTGACCAAGCCCAGGAGACCATTGACCACTTGCTGTTGGGGTGTGTGTTTGCTAGGCAAGTTTGGTCCTGTATTACCAATGCGTGGGGTAAGCCTTCTTGGATGCCTACGGCAGATGCTACCTTGGTGCAATGGTGGACCGCCCTCACTCCGCAGAGGCAGCTAAGGAAAGAGATTTGGACGGTGGTCACCCTTGTGGCATGGACGATCTGGAGACACCGGAATGACATAGTGTTCAATGGTGCTTCCCCCTCGGCAGAGGTAGTGCTTAGGAGGATTGACGAGGAGGGGCAGGACTGGAGGGCCGCGGGTTTGCTCCGTGAGCACGGCTCCTTGCCACGTAGAGTAGTGAGGTTGGATAGCGGCGAGTGATCCGCATGTGGATCATCCTTTTGGCTTTGTAAGCCGTGGAGTTGTAAAGACTTGTTTGCCATTCTTGGCACTTTCTATCTATGCTTTTGATGCGTCAAGCTTTTGACGCATCCTTGAAAAAAAAATCTTACGATCGCTTCATAAATAAATTACGTTTGGAATACACCCCTTAAGACCTTATTCTACACACAAATCTCTTATTCTGCTAACACTTTCGTGCTCCTCAATTCACCTACCCGGACCGCACAGTAACAATAGAAAACTGCATTAGGCCAACCCTCGCACCCCACTTTCTACCCCGCAGCAACTCATGCCTTGTTGCCCACCTTCCCCACCACGACCACCCCCCCGGCGCCCCACCAACCCCACCCCTTCCCACTCCCGCGGCGCGCCACAACCCCACCCCTCCGGCACGCCACCACCTCCTAGCCCCGGCAGAACAGCTCCGCCGGAGCACTAGATTGGTACCACCAAGGTTCCGCCTCGTGGCGGCGGAGTTTCGTCCCGAAAGCTTGCTTATGATTTTTCTCTCGGATGGAAGACTTCATATAGCAGAAGATGGGCACCGGAGGCCTGCCAGGGGGCCCAACAAGACAGGGGGCGCGCCCAGGGGGGTAGGGCGCGCCCCCCACCCTCGTGGCCAGGGTGTGGGCCCCCTCTGGTTGATTCTTTCGCCAGTATTTTTTTATATATTCCAAAACGTGCCTCCGTGAAGTTTCAGGACTTTTGGAGTTGTGCAGAATAGGTCTCTAATAGTTGCTCCTTTTCCAGCCCAGAATTCCAGCTGCCGGCATTCTCCCTCCTCATGTAAACCTTGTAAAATAAGAGAGAATAGGCATACGTATTGTGACATAATGTGTAATAACAGCCCATAATGCAATAAATATTGATATAAAAGCATGATTCAAAATTGACGTATCAACTCCCCCAAGCTTAGACCTCGCTTGTTCTCAAGCGGAAGCCGGTAACGAAAAATATGTCCACATGTTTAGAGATAGAGGTGTCGATAAAATAGAATACTGACATGAGGGCATCATGATCAATCTTATAACGGCAACATAAATATATATTGTCATATGATTTCTTATGCTAAAGTAACAATTCATTCACAATGTCAAGTATGAATCAGAAATTTCATTGAAAACTAGCAAACTATAATCTCAGTCATTGAAGCAATTGCAATTTATCATAACATCGGGAAGAGTCAATATAAGAGCTTTTCAGCAAATCCACATACTCAACTATCATTTAGTCTTTCACAATTGCTAACACTCATGCAATACTTATGGGTATGAAGTTTTAATCGGACACAGAGAAAGATAGGGGCTTATAGTTTTGCCTTCCAACCTTTTACCTCAAGGGTAATGCCAACAATAATAGTTCATGAAAACTCACAACCAATTAGCTATATATATCAGGATCTTTCCAACACATGGTGCTTGCCAAAGGATAAAATGTAAAAAGGAAAGGTGAAGATCACCATGACTCATGTATGAAGTAAAAGACAAGAATAAAAGATAGGCCCTTCGCAGAGGGAAGCAGAGGTTGTCATGTGTTTTTATGGTTGGATGCACAAAATCTTAATACAAAAGAACGTCACTTTATATTGCCACTTGTGATATGGACCTTTATTATGCAGTCCGTCTCTTTAATTTCTTCCACATCACAAGATCGTATAAAGCTTATTTTCTCCACACTAATAAATCATACATATTTAGAGAGCAATTTTTATTGCTTGCAACAATGACAACTTACTTGAAGGATCTTACTCAATCCATAGGTAGATATGGTGGACTCTCATGGCAAAACTGGGTTTAAGGATATTTGGAAGCACAAGTAGTATCTCTACTTGGTGCAAAGAATTTGGCTAGCATGAGAGGGAAAGGCAAGCTAAACATGTTGGATGATCCATGACAATATAATTTATTTCGGATGTAAGAAAACATAACCCATTACGTTGTCTTCCTTGTCCAACATCAACTTTTTAGCATGTCATATTTTAATGAGTGCTCACAATCATAAAAGATGTCCAAGATAGTATATTTATATGTGAAAACCTCTCTTTATTAATTACTTCCTATTAATTGCAACGATGACCAAAACTATGTTTGTCAACTCTCAACAACTTTTATTCATCATACTTCTTTATATGTGAAGTCATTACTCTACATAAGATCCATATGATCTTTTTATTTCTTTTTATTCTTTCTTTTCTCTCAAGATCATAGTAAGATAACCAAGCCCTTGACTCAAAACTAATCTTTATTATATATATAGCTCACAGACTCGATTACATAGAAGGATCATAAAGGAAAACTCAAGACTAAGTCATGCTAAAACTTTATTCTACTTGATCAAGATATTACCAAAAGGATCGAACTAAGAAAAAGGTAAAGATAAAGGTGTGATGGTGATACGATACCGGGCCACCTCCCCCAAGCTTGGGAGTTGCCAAGGGGAGTGCCCATACCCATGTGTTTATATCTCTTTCCTCGGGGGTGGTGATGGTGGAGTTGTTGATGATGACAATTGTGCCTTCAACTTTTTCATATTGTAATTGAGAAGAGCGATCTCCTCCTTTAAATCATTGACCTCCGATTCCAGCTTCAGGATCTTGTCACATAAATCTCCTTCGCTTTTCTGCCGAAAACGAGAAAGAATAGATCGGTTGTTAGACAGTTTAGCCCTCTTAGGGAAACTAGACTTCTTGAACTTCACGTGCATATCCCCAGGTTGAGGTAGAGGAACATCCTCCTCCTCCGAACTTGAATCATTGATCATCCTCAAATGAGCATCCTCCTCATCATCCGTAGATCGACCACAAAGAGATAGGTCCCCATAGGTCTTTGGGTCAGCAATGAGATGTGAGACATAGCTCTCTCCGTCGAATCTTGAGATGACATCTTGCTCTAAATCTACAGCAGAAACAGCTCGAAACAAAAACAGAGGACATCTGCGTGGTACGGTGGTCAAAATCATCGGGAGATTATATAATGATTTTTTACCGATCGAAAGAAGTACCGTGAAAGAAATCCGAGTCCGGAGGGCACACGAGGCAGGGGCGCGCCCAGGGGGGTAGGGCATGCCCTCCACCCTCGTGGACGCCTCATGTCCTTCCCGGGCTACTTTTTATTTTCCTATTTTCTTAAATATTCCAAAACGGAGAAAAATTACTATTAGAACTGTTTTGGCGTCGGTTTACTTACCGTACCTCATACATATTCCTTTTCGGAGTCTGAAACGTTCTGGAAAGTGTCTTTTATGTATTCCTTCGGGGTTACAGTTTCAATAACATTAGTTTCAACATTTATAGGATTACCTGAGATATAATTTTTGATTCTTCGACTGTTCACCACCCTCGGATTTGTGCCTTCAAAGTTGTTGATTTTTATGGCACCGGAACGATGGACCTCCTCGATAATTTAAGGACCTTCCCATTTAGAGAGGAGTTTGCCTGCAAAAAATCTTAAACGAGAGTTCTATAGCAAAACATAATCACCTACATTAAACTCATGCTTTTGTATCCTTTTTTCATGCCATCTTTTAACCTTTCTTTAAACAGTTTGGCATTCTCATAGGCCTGGGTTCTCCACTCATCAAGTGAGCTAATGTCAAAAATCCTCTTCTCATCGGCAAGTTTGAAATCATAATTGAGCTCTTTAAAGGCCCAATATGCCTTATGTTCTAGTTCTAGAGGTAAGTGACATGCTTTTCCATAAACCATTAGACATACCCATATAATTTTTATATGCAGTTCTATAGGCCCATAATGCATCATCAAGTTTCTTTGACCAATTCTTTCTAGATCTATTAACAGTCTTTTGCAAAATTAATTGAAGCTCTCTATTACTCAGTTCTACTTGACCACTAGACTGTGGATGATATGGGGATGCAATTCTATGATTAACATCATACTTAGCAACCATTTTACGAAAAACACCATGAATAAAGTGTGAACCACCATCAGTCATGAAGTATCTAGGGACTCCAAACCTCGGAAAAATAACTACTTTAAGCATCTTAATAGAGGTGTTATGATCAACACTACTAGTTGGAATAGCTTCTAACCACTTAGTAACGTAATCAACATCAACTAAAATATGTGTATACCCATTAGAGGAAGGAAACGGTCCCATATAATCAAAGCCCCAAACATCAAATGGTTCAATAACAAGTGAATAATTCATAGGCATTTCTTGACGTCTACAAATATTACCAATTCTTTGACATTCATCACAAGACAATACAAACTTACGGGCATCCTTGAAGAGAGTAGGCCAA
This sequence comes from Aegilops tauschii subsp. strangulata, assembly GCF_002575655.3. Taxonomy (NCBI): domain Eukaryota; kingdom Viridiplantae; phylum Streptophyta; class Magnoliopsida; order Poales; family Poaceae; genus Aegilops; species Aegilops tauschii. The sequence goes on along the minus strand of NC_053041.3, from coordinate 638,527,284 downwards.
TAAAAACCGGATTGCAATACCTTATGTGCAGTTCTATCTCCAGCAGGGTGTCCTCCAAAAGCCTCGGAGTGACACTTGCGTAGGATTTGTTCCTGTTCATGCTCAGGTACACAACGTCTAATAACAACATCTACTCCTTCTTTATAAAGGTGTGGGTCATCCCAGAAGTAATGTCTTAAATCATAGAAAAACTTTTTCTTCTGCTGGTATGTGAAACTAGGTGGTATAAATGTAGCAACAATGTAATTAGCATAATCAGCATACCATGGAGCAGTACGAGAAGCATTTATGACAGCTAATTGTTCATCAGGAAAGCTATCATCAATAGGTAGTGGTCATCAAGAACATTCTCTAACCTAGACAAGTTGTCTGCAACGGGGTTCTCAGCTCCCTTTCTATCAATAATATGCAAATCAAATTCTTGTAGCAAGAGAACCCATCTAATAAGTCTAGGTTTAGCATCTTTCTTTTCCATAAGATATTTAATAGCAGCATGATCAGTGTGAACAGTTACTTTAGAATCAACAATATAAGGTCTGAATTTATCACAAGCAAATACAACTGCTAAAAATTCTTTTTCAGTAGTAGCATAATTTGTCTGAGCACTGTCTTGATTTTTACTAGCATATTGGATAACATTTAATTTCTTATCAACTCTTTATCCTAGAACAGCCCCTACGGCATAATCACTAGCATCACACATAATTTCAAAGGGTAAATTCTAATCAGGTGGCTGAACAATAGGTGTAGAAATCAAGGCCTAGAAATTTTAGAAAAGTCCTTAATGAACCTCCTATAAAAACCGGCATGACCAAGGAAACTTCTTATATCTTTAATGTCCTTAGGACAGGACATCTTTTCAATAGCATCAACCTTAGCTTTATCAACTTCAATACCTCTTTCAGAAATTTTATGCCCCAAGACAATACCTTCATTAACCATAAAGTGGCACTTCCTCCAATGCAAGACAAGATTAGTTTCTTCACATCTCTGTGAAACTCGATCAAGGTTGCTTAATCAATCATCAAAAGAAGTTCCATATATGGAGAAATCATCCATGAAAACCTCAACAATCTTTTCACAAAAGTCAGAGAATATAGCAGTCATACATCTTTGAAAGGTAGCAGGTGCATTGCATAAACCAAAAGGAATACGATTATAAGCAAAGGTACCGAAAGGGCAAGTAAAAGTTGTCTTTTCTTGATCCTCTTTTGACACAGGTATTTGAGAGAAACCAAAATAACCATCTAGAAAGCAAAAATGTGTATGTTTGGATAATCTTTCTAGCATTTGATCGATAAAAGGTAAAGGGTAATGATCCTTTTTAGTAGCTTTATTTAATTTGCGGAAATCAATTACCATTCTATAACCTGTAACAATTCTTTGTGGGATCAATTCATCTTTATCATTAGGAAGAACAGTAATACCTCCCTTCTTAGGGACACAATGGACAGGACTTACCCACTGACTATCAGCAACGGGATAAATTATACCTGCCTCCAGAAGCTTTAGTATTTCTTTTCTTACCACTTCTTTCATCTTAGGATTTAACCATCATTGGTGATCAACAACCGATTTCGCGTCTTACTCCAATTTTATTTTGTGCTGGCATAGAGTGGGACTAATGCCCTTAAGATCATCAAGAGTATATCCAATAGGAGCACGGTGCTTCTTCAGAGTTTTCAATAATTTCTCTTCTTCCTGCTCTGAAAGGTTAGCACTAATAATAACATGATATACCTTCTATTCATCAAGATAAGCATATTTAAGAGCATCAGGTAATGGTTTAAGCTCAAACACGGGATCACCTTTGGGTGGAGGAGTATTCCCTAGAATTTCAACAGGCAAGTTGTGTTTCAAAATAGGTCCCTGTTTAAAGAATACTTCATCTATTTCCCTTCTTTCATTCATAAACATATCATTTTCATGGTCGAGCAAATATTGTTCTAAAGGATCATTAGGAGGTACGGCAATAGAAGCAAGACCAATATTTTCATCTTTACTAGGAAATTCTTTATCATGGGGTTGTCTACGAAATTTAGCAAAATTAAACTCATGAGACATATCCCCCAAACCAATAGTAACAACATCCTTTTTGCAATCTATCCTAGCATTAACAATATTCAAGAAGGGTCTACCAAATATAATGGGACAAAAGTTATCTTGTGGGGAACCAAGAACAAGAAAATCAGCCGGATATTTAACTTCCCCACACAAGACTTCAACATCTCTAACAACCCCAACTGGTGAAATAGTGTCTCTATTGGCAAGCTTACTTGTAACATCAATTTCCTCTATCTCAGCAGGTGCAATATCATGCATAATTTCTTTGTATAAGGAATGAGGTATTGCACTTGCACTAGCACCCGTATCACATAAGCCATGATAGCAATGATCTCCTATTTTAACAAAAATAACAGGCATGCCTACAACAGGTCTATGTTTATTTTTTGTGTCAGGTCTAGCGATTGTAGCAGCTTCATCACAGAAGTAAATAACATGCCCATCGATATTATCGGCCAAGAGATCATTAACCATAGCAATACTAGGTTCGACTTTAATTTGCTTAGGGGGGTGTAGGTGTTCTAGTATTACTCTTACGAACCACAGTTGAAGCTTTAGCATGATCCTTTATTCTAACAGGGAAATGTGGTTTCTCAATATAAGTAGTAGGAACAACAGGATCAACATTATAAGTGATAGTCTTTTCTTCAACTTTAATAGGTGCAACTACTTTTACTTCAATGGGAGGATTATATTTAAACCACTTCACCTTAGGGAGATCAACATGAGTAGCAAAGGATTCACAGAAAAAAGCTAACATCTCAGAGTCAAGTCCATATTTAGTGCTAAATTCACGAAAAACATCGGTATCCATAAAATATTTAACACAATCAAACTTGGGTGTTATACCTGACTCCTTACCTTCCTCGAGACCCCAATCTTCAGAGTCGCGTTTAATTCTTTCCAATAAATCCCATTTGAATTCAATAGTCTTCATCATAAAAGAACCAGTACAAGAAGTATCGAGCATGGAGCGATTATTGAGAGAAAGTCGAGCATAAAATTTTTGAATAATAATTTCTCCTGAGAGCTCATGATTGGGGCATGAATATAACATTGACTTAAGCCTCCCCCAAGCTTGAGCGATGATTTCTCCTTCCGAGGCCAAAAATTATATATATATAATTACGATCACGATGAACTAGATGCATAGGATAAAACTTCTGATGAAATTCCAATTTCAATCGGTTGTAGTTCCATGATCCAATATCATCACATAGCCTAAACCATGTCAATTCCTTTCCCTTAAAAGATAAAGGGAAGACCTTCTTCTTGATAACATCGTCGGGCATACCTGCAAGCTTAAATAATCCACAAACTTCATCCACATAGATTAGATGCAAATCGGGATGTCATGTTCCATCACCCGTGAAAGGATTAGCTAGCAGTTTCTCTATCATACCCGAAGGAATTTCAAAGTAAACATTTTCAGTAGGTTCAGTAGGTTGAGGAGCAACTCTTTGCTCTACTGGTCGGGGTGAAGATACCCCGAACAAGCCCCTCAAAGGATTACTTTCCATAGTAACAAGTGACAGTAAATTTCAGCACACTATATAAATTTTTCCTTACCAAATTCCACCTACCAAAGGCACTTCACTCCCCGGCAACGGTGCCAGAAAAGAGTCTTGATGACCCACAAGTATAGGGGATCTATCATAGTCCTTTCGATAAGTAAGAGTGTCGAACCCAACGAGGAGCAGAAGGAAATGATAAGCAGCTTTCAGTAAGGTATTCTCTGCAAGCACTGAAATTATCGGTAACAGATAGTTATGTGATAAGGTAATTTGTAACGGGTAACAAGTAACAAAAGTAAATAAGGTGCAGAAAGATGGCCTAATCCTTTTTGTAGCAAAGGACAAGCCTGGACAAACTCTTATATAAAGGAAAGCGCTCCCGAGGACACATGAGAATTATCGTCAAGCTAGTTTTCATCACGTTCATATGATTCACGTTCGGTACTTTGATAATTTGATATGTGGGTGGATCGGTACTTGGGTACTGACCTTACTTGGACAAGCATCCCACTTATGATTAACCCCTCTTGCAGGCATACGCAACTACAAAAGAAGTATTAAGGTAAACCTAACCATAGCATGAAACATATGGATCCAAATCAGCCCCTTACGAAGCAACGCATAAACTAGGGTTTAAGCTTCTGTCACTCTAGCAACCCATCATCTACTTATTACTTCCCAATGCCTTCCCCTAGGCCCCAACAATGGTGAAGTGTCATGTAGTCGACGTTCACATGACACCACTAGAGGAAAGACAACATATATCTCATCAAAATCTCGAACGAATACCAAATTCAAACGACTACTTATAGCAAGACTTCTCCCATGTCCTCAGGAACAAACGTAACTACTCACAAATCATATTCATGTTCATAATCAGAGGGGTATTAATATGCATAAAGGATATGCACATATGATCTTCCACCAAATAAACCAACTAGCATCAACTACAAAGAGTAATCAACACTACTAGCAACCCACAGGTACCAATCTGAGGTTTTGGGACGAAGATTGGATACAAGAGATGAACTAGGGTTTGAGATAAGATGGTGCTGGTGAAGATGTTGATGGAGATTGACCCCCTCCCGATGAGAGGATTGATGGTGATGACGGCGGTGATGATTTCCCGCTCCCGGAGGGATGTTCCCCGATAGAACAGCTTCGCTGGAGCCCTAGATTGGTTCCTCCTCGTGGCGGTGGAGTTTCGTCCCGAAAGCTTGCTTATGATTTTTTTCTCGAATGAAAGACTTCATATAGCAGAAGATGGGCACCGAAGGCCTGCCAGGGGGCCCACGAGACAGGGGGCGCACCCAGGGGGTAGGGCGTGCCCCCCACCCTCGTGGCCAGGGTGTGGGCCCCATCTGGTTGATTCTTTCGCCAGTATTTTTTATATATTCCAAAACGTGCCTCCGTGAAGTTTCATGACTTTTGGAGTTGTGCAGAATAGGTCTCTAATATTTGCTCCTTTTCCAGCCCAGAATTCCAGCTGCCGGCATTTTCCCTCTTCATGTAAACCTTGCAAAATAAGAGAGAATAGGCATAAGTATTGTGACATAATATGTAATAACAGCCCATAATGCAATAAATATTGATATAAAAGCATGATGCAAAATGGACGTATCATTGCGCGATCCACACCCCCCCCCCCCCGCCGGTGAGCCGGCCCTCTGCCCACCTCCGCAGCTGGAGCAGCACGGCTGTGCTGGTGCAGAGCACCGCGACTCCGCATGCAGTACAGTGTGTGTGTGCCCCCTCAATTTCTCCTCCCCCGGTATGAAGTTTGTTTTGGTTGATGTTGAATTCATCCGCACTACAGGATGCTTGTGGGTGTGAAGCAGTGCGCTCGGTTGCCGCTCCCCCGTGTAGCTCGCTTGCCTCCCCCGTGCAGCTCACCTCCGGCGAGCAGTATGTTTGTGGGTGTGAAGCAGTGCGCTCGGTTGCCACTACCCGTGCAGCTCACCTCCGGTAAGCAGTATGCTTGTGGGTGTGAAGCAGTGTGGTCGGTTACTCACGGGGGAAAGTGCTAGAGGACAAAGAAGGATCATGTGGTTGAGAAAAAGTGCCCGAGTGGCATTTTATTTTGATTTTAAAATTTATTGGGGGAAGTTGGTCTTGCAGTACACTATTTTGATTTTTTGCGGTTGAAAAATCTTCAGTACCCTGCAGTTTGCTATGCGATGGGTTTAGTTAACCCGTTTCTTTTATAGTTAGAAAATAAATTAAAGAAATCATCTCCTTTTCCTGATGCAGGGTTACATTGTATCATGCCCGGAGTCCTACAGGGTCCGACGGGGGTGCGGAGAGTGCAGTACTCTTGGGCTCCCAATGCGGTTCAGTCGCAGCGGTGCTGCAGTGCGGCCGCTCCGCTATGCTGCCAGATCCAGGACCGTTGCTCAACGTGAGCACCTCGGGCGTATCACAAGCAGTTCATTTGAGTGCAACACTGCAGTCCGCATGGGTAGACGCTGCGGTGCGGCTGGGTGTGCAGTCCACCGGTGAGGGTGCTTGCAGTGTCTTGAACAAATTTGTTGGAAGAGAGACAAAAAAATGTAGTCCGGTCCATTTCTGTAGCAACCCATTACCACTCTGTATGAAGTGCAATTTGTTTCGTGTGTCTCAAAATTCAGTCGACTACATGATCACTTGCAGTGTGTTTGGTCCTCGGATGTGCTTTACTTTTAAGAGTGATGTTGTTCACTTGCGCTCAACATGAAAGTGCGTTTTTTTGTAAAACGAAACAACAAGATAGCAATGACGGTCACTTCGCCATATGTAGCGGTTCATTTGCCCCCGTCTCTGCGATCCACTCTCGTTCATTAAAATTGTTGAAAAAAAGACAACAAAAACTCGTGTGAGAAAGATTACATCCGACAAAAGAATTCATAAAGTTCACTTGCCCGTCAGATGCAGTGCGGTTTTTAGTTCGAAGAAGTGCGGTTTTCTGTCCGATGCGGTTCACTCGTCGATTTTACTGTCACAAAAAAACAGAGTGTCTGCATTTTGGTAAATTTCAAATTGCTCTTAAACTGTAAGGAATTAGGGAGTGTGTTCAACATGAAAAAATTGTGCCTCATCGATATCTTTCCAGCGGCGTATCATTTGAATCATTTCGACAAGCGGTTTGTAATTTTTTTGCAAAAACGACCGTTGCCACTCGTCGTCCGCCGCACCATTTTCAAAATTAACTTAAAACCATAAGAAATCTCAAAATCATTTCTACATATGAACGTTGCGCCTTGTCCATAGCTTTCCAACGACGTATTACACGCCTCGTTCCGACAAACCATTCAAAAACGAGAACGAAAAGAGTACCGAAAATTGCAAAAATAAAAAAAAACAGATTTGCGCGATTTAGTAAATTTGAAACTGCTCTTAAACCGTAATGAATTAGAGAAAATAATACATATGACAGAGATGCGTCTCGACGATATCTTTTCAACAGTGTATCATTTGCTTCATTCCGACGAGCGGTTTAGAAAAAAAGTGAAAAAACGCTCGCTGCCACTCGTCGTGGGCCGCACTAAAAACTGCTCTTAAACTGTGATGAATCTCGAAAAATGTTCAACATGGCGAAGTTGCGCCTAATCCATAGCTTTTCAACGGTATATTATACATGTCATTTCGATAAAATGTTAAAAAACTAGAGCGAAAAATGTATCGAAAAAAGAACGCGTGCAGGTTTTTCCGACACGAAGTCCACTAGTCTGTGTATTGCAGCACACTTGGTTCAAACAATGACGTGCACTTGCTTTGAGCGTGCAGTGCGAAAGTGTTATCAGAATAGTTATTCTGCTAATATTAGCAGAAAAGACCGGCTGTATAGATAACACTTCCGCACTGCACGCTCAAAGCAAGTGCACGTCATTATTTGAACCAAGTGTGCTGCAATACACAGACTAGTGGACTTCGTGTCGGAAAAAACTGCACGCGTTCTTTTTTCGGTACATTTTTCGCTCTAGTTTTTTAACATTTTATCAAAATGACGTGTATAATATACTATTGAAAAGCTATGGATTAGGCGCAACTTTGCCATGTTGAACACTTTTCGAGATTCATCACGGTTTAAGAGCAGTTTTGAAAATAGTGCGGCCCAAGACGAGTGGCAGCGAGCGTTTTTTCGCTTTTTTTTTTCTAAACCGTTCGTCAGAATGAAGCAAACGATACACTGTTGAAAAGATATCATCGAGAAGCATCGCTGTCATATGTATTATTTTCTCTAATTCATTACGGTTTAAGAGTAGTTTTAAATTTACTAAATCGCGCAATTCTGTTTTTTTGAAAATTTTGCAATTTTCGGTACTGTTTTCGTTCTAGTTTTTGAATCGTTTGTCGGAACGAGGCGTGTAATACGTCGTTGGAAAGCTATGGACAAGGCGCAACTTTCATATGTAGAAATGATTTTGAGATTTCTTACGGTTTTAAGGTAATTTTGAAAATGGTGCGGCGGACGACGAGTGGCAGTGGTCGTTTTTGCGAAATTTTTACAAACCGCTTGTCTAAATGAATCAAATGATACGCCGCTGGAAAGATATCGATGAGGCACAACTTTTTCATGTTGAACACACTCCCTAATTCCTTACGGTTTAAGAGCAATTTTAAATTTACCAAAATGCGGACACTTTTTTTTGTGACAGCAAAATCGACGAGTGAACCGCATCGGACAGAAAACCGCACTGCATCTGACGGGCAAGTGAACTTTATGAATTATTTTGTCGGATGTAAACTTTCTCACATGAGTTTTTGTTGTCTTTTTTTCAACAATTTTTATGAACGAGAGTGGACCACAGAGACGGGGGCAAATGAACTGCTACATATGGCGAAGTGACCCTCATTGCTATCTTGTAGTTTCATTTTACAAAAAAACGCACTTTCATCGTGAGCGCAAGTGAACAACATCACTCTTAAAAGTAAACCACATCCGAGGACCAAACACACTGCAAGTGATCATGTAGTCGACTGAATTTTGAGACACACGAAACAAATTGCACTTCATACAGAGTGGTAATGAGCTGCTACAGAAATGGACCGGACTACATTTTTTTGTCTCTCTTCCAATAAATTTGTTCAAGACACTTCAAGCACCCTCACCGGTGGACTGCACACCCAGCCGCACCGCAGCGTCGACCCATGCGGACTGCAGTGTTGCGCTCAAATGAACTGCTCGTGATACGCCCGAGGTGCTCACATCGAGCAACGGTCCTGGACCTGGCAGCAGAGCGGAGCGGCCGCACTGCAGCACCGCTGCGACTGAACCGCATTGGGAGCCCAAGAGTACTGCACTCTCCGCACCCCGTCGGACCCTGTAGGACTCCGGGCATGATACAATGTAACCCTGCATCAGGAAAATGAGCCGATTTCTTTAATTTATTTTCTAACTATAAAAGAAACGGGTTAACTAAACCCATCGCATAGCAAACTGCAGGGCACTGAAGATTTTTCAACCGCAAAAAATCAAAATAGTGTACTGCAAGACCAACTTCCCCCAATAAATTTTAAACTCAAAATAAAATGCCACTCGGGCACTTTTTCTCAACCACATGATCCTTCTTTGTCCTCTAGCACTTTCCCCCGTGAGCAACCGAGCACACTGCTTCACACCCACAAGCATACTGCCTGCCGGAGGTGAGCTGCACGGGTAGTGGCAACCGAGCGCACTGCTTCACACCCACAAACATACTGCTCGCCGGAGGTGAGCTGCACGGGGGAGGCAAGCAAGCTACACGGGGGAGCGGCAACCGAGCGCACTGCTTGACACCCACAACCATCCTGCAGTGCGGATGAATTCAGCATCAACCAAAACAAACTTCATACCGGGGGAGGAGAAATTGAGGGGGCACACACACACTGTACTGCACGCGGAGTCGCGGTGCACGGCACCAGCACGGCCGTGCTCCTCCAGCTGCGGAGGTGGGCAGAGGGCCGGCTCACCGGCGGGGGGGGGGGGGGGGGGGGGGGGGGTGGATCGCGCAGTGATACGTCCATTTTGCATCATGCTTTTATATCAATATTTATTGCATTATGGGCTGTTATTACACATTATGTCACAATTCTTATGCCTATTCTCTCTTATTTTACAAGGTTTACATGAAGAGGGAGAATGCCGGCAGCTGGAATTCTGGGCTGGAAAAGGAGCAAATATTAGAGACCTATTCTACACAACTCCAAAAGTTGTGAAACTTCACGAAGGCACGTTTTGAAATATATAAAAAATACTGGTGAAAGAATCAACCAGATGGGGCCCACACCCTGGCCACGAGGGTGGGGGGCACGCCCTACCCCCCTGGGCGCGCCCCCTGTCTCGTGGGCCCCCTGGCAGGCCTTCGGTGCCCATCTTCTGCTATATGAAGTATTTCGTCTGAGAAAAAAAATCATAAGCAAGCTTTCGGGACGAAACTCCGCCGCCACGAGGCGGAACCAATCTAGGGCTCCGGCGGAGCTGTTCTGCCGGGGAACATCCCTCCGGGAGGGGGAAATCATCACCACAGTCATCACCATCGATCCTCTCATCGGGAGGGGGTCAATCTCCATCAACATCTTCACCAGCACCATCTTATCTCAAACCCTAGTTCATCTCTTGTATCCAATATTCGTCCCAAAACCTCAGATTGGTACCTGTGGGTTGCTAGTAGTGTTGATTACTCTTTGTAGTTGATGCTAGTTGGTTTATTTGGTGGAAGATCATATGTTCAGATCCTTTATGCATATTAATACCCCTCTGATTATGAACATGAATATGATTTGTGAGTAGTTAGGTTTGTTCCTGAGGACATGGGAGAAGTCTTGCTATAAGTAGTCGTTTGAATTTGGTATTCGTTCGATATTTTGATGAGATGTATGTTGTCTTTCCTCTAGCGGTGTCATGTGAACGTCGACTACATGACACTTCACCATTGTTTGGGCCTAGGGGAAGGCATTGGGAAGTAATAAGTAGATGATGGGTTGCTAGAGTGACAGAAGCTTAAACCCTAGTTTATGCGTTGCTTCTTAAGGGGCTGATTTGGATCCATATGTTTCATGCTATGGTTAGGTTTACCTTAATACTTCTTTTGTAGTTGCGGATGCCTGCAGGAGGGGTTAATCATAAGTGGGATGCTTGTCCAAGTAAGGGCAGTATCCAAGTACCGGTCCACCCACATATCAAATTATCAAAGTACCTTACGCGAATCATATGAACGTGATGAAAACTAGATTGACGATAATTCTCATGTGTCCTCGGGAGCGCTTTCCTTTATATAAGAGTTTGTCCAGGCTTGTCCTTTGCTACAAAAAGGATTAGGCCATCTTGCTGCACCTTATTTACTTTTGTTACTTGTTACCTGTTACAAATTACCTTATCACAGAACTATCTGTTACCGATAATTTCAGTGCTTGCAGAGAATACCTTACTGAAAACTGCTTATCATTTCCTTCTGCTCCTCGTTGGGTTCGACACTCTTACTTATCGAAAGGGCTACGATAGATCCCCTATACTTGTGGGTCATCGAGACTCTTTTCTGGCGCCGTTGCCGGGGAGTGAAGCGCCTTTGGTAGGTGGAATTTGGTAAGGAAAAATTTATATAGTGTGCTGAAATTTACTGTCACTTGTTACTATGGAAAGTAATCCTTTGAGGGGCTTGTTCGGGGTATCTTCACCCCGACCAGTAGAGCAAAGAGTTGCTCCTCAACCTACTGAACCTACTGAAAATGTTTAGTCTGAAATTCCTTCGGGTATGATAGAGAAACTGCTAGCTAATCCTTTCACGGGTGATGGAACATTACATCCCGATTTGCACCTAATCTATGTGGATGAAGTTTGTGGATTATTTAAGCTTGCAGGTATGCCCGACGATGTTATCAAGAAGAAGGTCTTCCCTTTATCTTTGAAGGGAAAGGCATTGACATGGTTTAGGCTATGTGAGGATATATATATATATATATATATATATATATATATATATATATATATATAATTAGGATCACGATGAACCAGATGCATAGGATAAAACTTCTGATGAAATTCCAATTTCAATCAGTTCTAGTACCATGATCCATTGGCCTCGAAAAGAGAAAGCATCGCCCAAGCTTGGGGGAGGCTTAAGTCAATGTTATATTCATGCCCCAATCATGAGCTCTCAGGAGAAATTATTATTCAAAAATTTTATGCTCGACTTTCTCTCAATAATCGCTCCATGCTCGATACTTCTTGTACTGGTTCTTTTATGATGAAGACTATTGAATTCAAATGGTATTTATTGGAAAGAATTAAACGCAACTCTGAAGATTGGGATCTCGAGGAAGGTAAGGAGTCAGGTATAACACCCAAGTTTGATTGTGTTAAATCTTTTATGGATACCGATGTTTTTTGTGAATTTAGCACTAAATATGGACTTGACTCTGAGATAGTAGCTTTTTTCTGTGAATCCTTTGCTACTCATGTTGATCTCCCTAAGGTGAAGTGGTTTAAATATAATCCTCCCATTGAAGTAAAAGTAGTTGCACCTATTAAAGTTGAAGAAAAGACTATCACTTATAATGTTGATCCTGTTGTTCCTACTACTTATATTGAGAAACCACATTTCCCTGTTAGAATAAAGGATCATGCTAAAGCTTCAACTGTGGTTCATAAGAGTAATACTAGAACACCTACACCCCCTAAGCAAATTAAAGTTGAACCTAGTATTGCTATGGTTAATGATCTCTTGGCCGATAATATCGATGGGCATGTTATTTACTTCTGTGATGAAGCTGCTACAATCGCTAGACCTGACACGAAAAATAAACATAGACCGGTTGTAGGCATGCCTGTTATTTTTGTTAAAATAGGAGATCATTGCTATCATGGCTTATGTGATATGGGTGCTAGTGCAAGTGCAATACCTCATTCCTTATACAATGAAATTATGCATGATATTGCACCTGCTGAGATAGAGGAAATTGATGTTACAAGTAAGCTTGCCAATAGAGACACTATTTCACCAGTTGAGATTGTTAGAAATGTTGAAGTCTTGTGTGGGGAAGTTCAATATCCGGCAGATTTTCTTGTTCTTGGTTCCCCACAAGATAACTTTTGTCCCATTATATTTGGTAGACCGTTCTTGAATACTGTTAATGCTAGGATAGATTGCAAAAAGGATGTTGTTACTATTGGTTTGGGGGATATGTCTCATGAGTTTAATTTTGCCAAATTTCGTAGACAACCCCATGATAAAGAATTGCCTAGTAAAGATGAAAATATTGATCTTGCTTTTATTGCCGTACCTCCTAATGATCCTTTAGAACAATATTTGCTCGACCATGAAAATGATATGTTTATGAATGAAAGAAGGGAAATAGATGAAGTTTTTTTAAACAGGGACCTATTTTGAAACACAACTTGTCTGTTGAAATTCTAGGGGATACTCCTCCACCCAAGGGTGATCCCGTGTTTAGGCTTAAACCATTACCTGATGCTCTTAAATATGCTTATCTTGATGAATAGAAGATAAATCATGTTATTATTAGTGCTAACCTTTTAGAGCAGGAAGAAGAGAAATTATTGAAAACTCTGAAGAAGCACCGTGCTGCTATTGGATATACTCTTGATGATCTTAAGGGCATTAGTCCCACTCTATGCCAGCACAAAATAAAATTGGAGTAAGACGCGAAATCGGTTATTGATCACCAATGATGGTTAAATCCTAAGATGAAAGAAGTGGTAAGAAAAGAAATACTAAAGCTTCTGGAGGCAGGTATAATTTATCCCGTTGCTGATAGTCAGTGGGTAAGTCCTGTCCATTGTGTCCCTAAGAAGGGAGGTATTACTGTTCTTCCTAATGATAAAGATGAATTTATCCCACAAAGATTTGTTACAGGTTATAGAATGGTAATTGATTTCTGCAAATTAAATAAAGCTACTAAAAAGGATCATTACCCTTTACCTTTTATTGATCAAATGCTAGAAAGATTATCCAAACATACACATTTTTGCTTTCTAGATGGTTATTTTGGTTTCTCTCAAATACCTGTGTCAAAAGAGGATCAAGAAAAGACAACTTTTACTTGCCCTTTCGGTACCTTTGCTTATAATCGTATGCCTTTTGGTTTATGCAATGCACCTGCTACCTTTCAAAGATGTATGACTGCTATATTCTTTGACTTTTGTGAAAAGATTGTTGAGGTTTTCATGGATGATTTCTCCATATATGGAACTTCTTTTGATGATTGCTTAAGCAACCTTGATCGAGTTTCGCAGAGATGTGAAGAAACTAATCTTGTCTTGAATTGGGGGAAGTGCCACTTTATGGTTAATGAAGGTATGTCTTGGGGCATAAAATTTCTGAAAGAGGTATTGAAGTTGATAAAGCTAAGGTTGATGCTATTGAAAAGATGCCGTGTCCTAAGGACATTAAAGATATAAGAAGTTTCCTTGGTCATGCCGGTTTTTATAGGAGGTTCATTAAGGACTTCTCTAAAATTTCTAGGCCTCTAACTAACCTCTTACAAAAAGATGTTTCATTTGTCTTTGATGATGATTGTGTAGAAGCATTTGAAATACTTAAGAAAGCCTTGATTTCTACACCTATTGTTCAGCCACCAGATTGGAATTTACCCTTTGAATTATGTGTGATGCTAGTGATTATGCCGTAGGGGCTGTTCTAGGGCAAAGAGTTGATAAGAAATTAAATGTTATCTAATATGCTAGTAAAAATCTAGACAGTGCTCAGACAAATTATGCTACTACTGAAAAGAATTTTTAGCAGTTGTATTTGCTTGTGATAAGTTCAGACCTTATATTGTTGATTCTAAAGTAACTGTTCACACCGATCATGCTGCTATTAAATATCTTATGGAAAAGAAAGATGCTAAACCTAGACTTATTAGATGGGTTCTCTTGCTACAAGAATTTGATTTGCATATTAGTGATAGAAAGGGAGCTGAGAACCCCGTTGCAGACAACTTGTCTAGGTTAGATAATGTTCTTGATGACCCACTACCTATTGATGATAGCTTTCCTGATGAACAATTAGCTGTCATAAATGCTTCTCGTACTGCTCCATGGTATGCTGATTATGCTAATTACATTGTTGCTAAATTTATACCACCTAGTTTCACATACCAGCAAAAGAAAAAGTTTTTCTATGATTTAAGACATTACTTCTGGGATGACCCACACCTTTATAAAGAAGGAGTAGATGTTGTTATTTGACGTTGTGTACCTGAGCATGAACAGGAATAGATCCTACGCAAGTGTCACTCCGAGGCTTTTGGAGGACACCATGCTGGAGATAGAACTGCACATAAGGTATTGCAATCCGGTTTTTATTGGCCTACTCTCTTCAAGGATGCCCGTAAGTTTGTCTTGTCTTGTGATGAATGTCAAAGAATTGGTAATATTAGTAGACGTCAAGAAATGCCTATGAATTATTCACTTGTTATTGAACCATTTGATGTTTGGGGCTTTGATTATATGGGACCGTTTCCTTCCTCTAATGGGTATACACATATTTTAGTTGATGTTGATTACGTTACTAAGTGGGTAGAAGCTATTCCAACTAGTAGTGCTGATCATAACACCTCTATTAAGATGCTTAAAGAAGTTATTTTTCCGAGGTTTGGAGTCCCTAGATACTTAATGACTGATGGTGGTTCACACTTTATTCATGGTATTTTTCGTAAAATGCTTGCTAAGTATGATGTTAATCATAGAATTGCATCTCCATATCATCCACAGTCTAGTGGTCAAGTAGAACTGAGTAATAGAGAGCTTAAATTAATTTTGCAAAAGACTGTTTATAGATCTAGAAAGAATTGGTCAAAGAAACTTGATGATGCATTATGGGCCTATAGAACTGCACATAAAAATTCTATGGGTATGTCTAATGGTTTATGGAAAAGCATGTCACTTACCTCTAGAACTAGAACATAAGGCATATTGGGCCATTAAAGAGCTCAATTTATGATTTCAAACTTGCCGGTGAGAAGAGGCTTTTTGACATTAGCTCACTTGATGAGTGGAGAACCCAGGCCTATGAGAATGCCAAATTATTTAAAGAAAAGGTTAAAAGATGGCATGACAAAAGGATACAAAAGCATGAGTTTAATGTAGGTGATTATGTTTTGCTATACAACTCTCGTTTAAGATTTTTTGCAGGCAAACTCCTCTATAAATGGGAAGGTCCTTACATTATCGAGGAGGTCCATCGTTCCGGTGCCATAAAAATCAACAACTTCGAAGGCACAAATCCGAGGGTAGTGAACGGTCAAACAATCAAACATTATATCTCAGGTAATCCTATAAATGTTGAAACTAATGTTATTGAAATTGTAACCCCGGAGGAATACATAAAGGACACTTTCCAGAATGTTTCAGACTCAAAAAAGGAATAGGTATGAGGTACGGTAAGTAAACCGACTCCAAAACAGTTCTAATAGTAATTTTTCTCCGTTTTGGAATATTTAAGAAAATAGGAAAATAAGAAGTAGTCCGGGAAGGACACGAGGCGTCCACGAGGGTGGAGGGCATGCCCTACCCCCCTGCGCGCGCCCCTGCCTCGTGGGCACCTCGTGTGCCCTCCGGACTCCGATTTCTTTCACGATACTTCTTTTGGTCGGTAAAAATTCATTATATAATCTCCCGAAGATTTTGACCACCGTACCACGCAAATATCCTCTGTTTTTGTTTCGAGTTGTTTCTGCTGTAGATTTAGAGCAAGATGTCATCTCAAGATTCCGACAGAGAGAGCTATGTCTCACATCTCATTGCTGACCCAAAGACCTATGGGGACCTATCTCTTTGTGGTCGAACTACGGATGATGAGGAGGATGCTCATTTGAGGATGATCAATGATTCAAGTTCGGAGGAGGAGGATGTTCCTCTACCTCAACCTGGGGATATGCACGTGAAGTTCAAGAAGTCTAGTTTCCCTAAGAGGGCTAAACTGTCTAACAACCAATCTATTCCTTCTCGTTTTCAGAAGAAAAGCAAAGGAGATTTATGTGACAAGATCCTGAAGCTAGAATCGGAGGTCAATGATTTAAAGGAGGAGATCGCTCTTCTCAATTACAATATGAAAAAGTTGAAGGCACAATTGTCATCATCAACAACTCCACCATCACCACCCCCGAGGAAAGAGATATAAACACATGGGTATGGGCACTCCCCTTGGCAACTCCCAAGCTTGGGGGAGGTGCCCCGGTATCGTATCACCATGACACCTTTATCTTTACCGTTTTTCTTAGTTTGATCCTTTTGGTAATATCTTGATCAAGTAGAATAAAGTTTTAGCATGACTTAGTCTTGAGTTTTCCTTTATGATCCTTCTATGTAATCGAGTCCGTGAGCTATATATATAATAAAGATTAGTTTTGAGTCAAGGGCTTGGTTATCGTACTATGATCTTGAGAGAAAAGAAAGAATAAAAAGAAATAAAAAGATCATATGGATCTTATGTAGAGTAATGACTTCACATATAAAGAAGTATGATGAATAAAAGTTGTTGAGAGTTGACAAACATAGTTTTGGTCATCGTTGCAATTAATAGGAAGTAATTAATAAAGAGAGGTTTTCACATATAAATATACTATCTTGGACATCTTTTATGATTGTGAGCACTCATTAAAATATGACATGCTAAAAAGTTGATGTTGGACAAGGAAGACAACGTAATGGGTTATGTTTTCTTACATCCGAAATAAATTATATTGTCATGGATCATCCAACATGTTTAGCTTGCCTTTCCCTCTCATGCTAGCCAAATTCTTTGCACCAAGTAGAGATACTACTTATGCTTCCAAATATCCTTAAACCCAGTTTTGTCATGAGAGTCCACCATATCTACCTATGGATTGAGTAAGATCCTTCAAGTAAGTTGTCATTGTTGCAAGCAATAAAAATTGCTCTCTAAATATGTATGATTTATTAGTGTGGAGAAAATAAGCTTTATACGATCTTGTGATGTGGAAGAAATTAAAGAGACGGACAGCATAATAAAGGTCCATATCACAAGTGGCAATATAAAGTGACGTTCTTTTGTATTAAGATTTTGTGCATCCAACCATAAAAACACATGACAACCTCTGCTTCCCTCTGCGAAGGGCCTATCTTTTATTCTTGTCTTTTACTTCATACATGAGTCATGGTGATCTTCACCTTTCCTTTTTACATTTTATCCTTTGGCAAGCACCATGTGTTGAAAGATCCTGATATATATAGCTAATTGGTTGTGAGTTTTCATGAACTATTATTGTTGACATTACCCTTGAGGTAAAAGGTTGGAAGGCAAAACTATAAGCCCCTATCTTTCTCTGTGTCCGATTAAAACTTCATACCCATAAGTATTGCATGAGTGTTAGCAATTGTGAAAGACTAAATGATAGTTGAGTATGTGGATTTGCTGAAAAGCTCTTATATTGACTCTTCCCGATGTTATGATAAATTGCAATTGCTTCAATGACTGAGATTATAGTTTGCTAGTTTTCAATGAAATTTCTGATTCATACTTGACATTGTGAATGAATTGTTACTTTAGCATAAGAAATCATATGACAATATATATTTATGTTGCTGTTATAAGAATGATCATGATGCCCTCATGTCAGTATTCTATTTTATCGACACCTCTATCTCTAAACATGTGGACATATTTTTCGTTATCGGGTTCCGCTTGAGAACAAGCGAGGTCTAAGCTTGGGGGAGATGATACGTCAATTTTGAATCATGCTTTTAAATCAATATTTATTGCATTATGGGCTGTTATTACACATTATGTCACAATACGTATGCCTATTCTCTCTTATTTTACAAGGTTTAAATGAAGAGGGAGAATGCCGGCAGCTGGAATTCTGTGCTGGAAAAGGAGCAACTATTAGAGACCTATTCTGCACAACTCCAAAAGTCCGAAACTTCACGGAGGCACGTTTTGGAATATATAAAAAATACTGGCGAAAGAATCAATCAGAGGGGGCCCACACCCTGGCCACGAGGGTGGGGGCGCGCCCTACCCCCTGGGCTCGCCCCCTGTCTCGTGGGCACCCTGGCAGGCCTTCGGTGCCCATCTTCTGCTATATGAAGTCTTTCGTCCGAGAAAAAAAATCATAAGCAAGCTTTCGGGACGAAACTCCGCCGCCACCAGGCGGAACCTTGGTGGAACCAATCTAGGGCTCCGGCGGAGCTGTTCTGCCAGGGCTAGGAGGTGGTGGCGTGCCGGAGGGGTGGGGTGGTGGTGCGCCGCGGGAGTGGGAAGGGGTGGGGTTGGTGGGGCGCCGGGGGGTGGTCGTGGTGGGGAAGGTGGGCAACCAGGCGTGAGTTGCTGCGGGGTAGAAAGTGGGGTGCGAGGGTTGGCCTAATGCAGTTTTCTGTTGTTACTGTGCGGTCCGGGTAGGTGAATTGAGTAGCATGAAAGTGTTAGCAGAATAAGAGATTTGTGTGTAGAATAAGGTCTTAAGGGGTGTATTCCAAACGTAATCTATTTATGAAGCGATCGTAAGATTATCTCGGGTGAAGAATTACTTATTCTGCATCCTGGGCGATGAATAGTATTACTATATATATATATATATATATATATATATATATATATATATATATAATGGTCTAGAAGTATTTAGAATATTTTATATTTTATTCAAATATCAACGGCCTTAAAAGGCCAAGAGATGGAAGGAGTTATGGACCACATAGGCACATAAGGAAGTGGCACCCCCCTTGCCATATGGGGGGCCGAATTGGACTAGGGGAGGATTCCAACTCTGGGAGGAGCCCCCCCCCCCTTGGCCGGCACCCCAAGGGGGGACTTCCCACCATTGGTGGCTGCCCTCTCCTCCTCCTCCAACCTATATATACTAGGGTTTTTTGCTCTATTGGTCATACAAGTTTGGAGCCTCCTCTAGTTCTTCTAGTTCTAATTCTAGTTGGTCCTCGTTGACTAATCAGAGCATGGCTAATCCTCTTGTCCTCATAATTAGAAGCCTCTGTGGTTCTAATCTCCTCTCTCTAATTCTTCGGCGACGATTAGTTCTGGACAGCGAAGCGCTGCCGGATCATGAAGGCTGCACGCTTGCAACCAAGTAGAGAGGCCATGCTTTCGGTCTTCGGTTCGAGAGATCATTCGTGGGCGGTATGAGGGCCTCCAAGTATGATCTACACCGACATGTTCTTCTCCCGCTGCAACTCGGTGACGGTAACGATCATGATCCCAACCAGTTATGCGTCTTCATATTGATCTTGGGTGATCGTAGGTGCGATTTTTTTTGGTTTGTACTACATTTCCCAACAGTAGGTATACTACTTTACTATTTGCATACCCATTTGTATTATTAGTGCTAGTACCCTTGGTAATGAGACTTGCCGAGTACCCTCGTACTCACCCTTGCTACAATAACAACTTGTAGAGTTCTACAATTGGGATGCAGCTTCTGCTCACTTTTATATTAACGATGACATCAAGGAGTACAATTGTGGATCCCGGTCGATAGACTGGAACCAACGGGAGGGTTCACCTGCTTTAATTTCCGGCCTCTTAAGAAATGTGGATTTTCTCTATTCCTATACTTTTGCTATTTTCCAATGTGTGGTGGAGGAGCGGTAGCTTGCCATTCGTTGGTGGTGGATCAGGGCTCCATGTTCATGTGGTGTGCTCTGGTTAGTGTGGTGCTGGTTGGGGCTGCTGGTCTTCCTGGGGCAATAGCCTCTGCGTGGTGTGGTTGGTCTTGCCAGTGGTGTGATTAACAGCGCTACTCCCCGCAGATCCGCTTCATTGATGGTAGGTGGTGGTGGTGGAGGTGGAGTTGGTTGGGTTGTGCTGTTCGTCGACGTTGCTCGTCTCCTTGGTGTTGTGCGCCACCAGAAGAGAGGGGAGAGAGGCCCCGCTCCTTCTTCTTCTTCTTCTTCTTCTTCTTCTTCTTCCTCTCGGCCTCCATGGCTTCTGGAGGGAAGGAGCCCTCTGAGATCAGATTTCCCCTCTCCTTTTCTCTCTGTGTCAGAACTATTTCTGTGCGTGAGCACCGTTTCTTAAATATCTAGAGATCCATAACTCCGATCGGGCTGTTTTTTTACATGGTATTTTTTTCTTCTCTAAAATTAGCTTTCTTGCAGCGAAAGAATGACCCCAACTGACTTAGAGAACCTCCACACGGCCACCTAGCACGCCCTACCCCCCAAGGAGTGACACTAGGGGCAACACTCTAGAATTCATCACACTTTTATTTACTCATAACTTAGAAAAGATAGTGACTACAGATGAATGTCTTTGGCAGTGTACAAGGATGTGCAATGATTTACCGTAATAAAGATATCAAAAAGTGGATAGACCATGAAAATATCATGCCAACTATGTTACGATCATGCAAGGCTATATGAGAATGAAACTCAAGTCATGTAATGTAAAGTAACAATGGATGTTGCATGAGAATATATCTCGGAATGGCAATGAAAATGCCATAATAGATAGGTATGTTGGCTGTTTTGAGGAGACATGTGTAGGAGAACAAGAGGAAGTCTTCCCATGGAGTTTGATGCATCATGTCTCCATGTGAGAGTGGGTAGTGTACGGTACCGAAAAGGCTAGCAAAATATGAATGTAAGAGTGGGTAATGTGTCGTTTTCGAAGTGCGTAGAAGACCAAATACTCACATTAGTCATAAAAACTCAAATATTTATTACCGAAGCCTCGTAGCCTATCTCGAAGCAAACGCAACCCTTGCGCCCCCTAGGGTGGAGGTTGGGAGGAGTTAACAATGATCAATACGCACGCAAGTGTCACTTTAAGATGTCCCTACACTCTGACCTCACCGCTAATACCAACAACTTCCACTTTTATGTAACTTACTGAGTGTACGACCCCACGTATTTAACACCGAAATTCAATAGTAAACGTTAACCATTTACTTACACAATCACCTATCACTCCTTCAACATTGCAAAACTATCACAAAGAATCCACATTAAAAATTATTTTTTGTACAATTTTCTGGGAGCGTGTAAGCCGAGTGCCGTATATTGGGGTGCTCGGATTATAGATAGCTCTGTCACAAAGCCGTTTCTAGTCTCCGTGATTGCGACGTGGGAACATCCGTTGCCGAGCCCTAGATGTAAGATGTGTGGCTTTTTGCGCTATGCCGAGATCCTTTTGTTCCAACCACTCGGCTTATTATTAATTTGACGATCGTTTTTTTTTTGCCGTGTGTTTCTCATTTCATACTCAGCTTATTTAGATGTAAGCTGAGTACTCGTGTTTCTGCACTTGGTTTATGGTCTGCCACACACCAACCTGTGATTTTTCTGAAGTGCTTTTGTTATGATTCATGTTGACATAAGATAATTATTTTTTCATGATTCATGTTGAGAGATATGTAATTTTTATAGTTCAAGGGAATTGCCACTTCAAATACACCGTGCGAGGTCAAGTAGAATATGAAATGTGATTTCTTCATATAATTATTTTTTATTGATATACAAGATTAGACCATGTAATAAATGGAATTAATAAAATACCCATGAAAGGGTAACTAGTCACGATCAGAACAAATAGTGTGACTGCATGTAAGCAATTGTGCCAATTTGTTCTTGGCAATCGAAGGGTATAACATTACTGCACCCTATCTGGGAAGTCATTTTTGTTCATCTGTAAAAATCTTCAACAATTTGAATAACTGGATGCAAACGCCTGCAACAGACTCCTAGTAGAATTTGTATGAGCAGCTACAACTATCATGTGGTAGTACTATTACAGGTACTGATAATCTAGTTATGAAATATAACTTCAAAGAAATCACCGTTTATCCATTTCCTGATACCGGCACAAGAAAGCAGCAATCTTTAAGCAAATCATTATTCATTCCTGAACAAAGCACAGCAGCAAGCGAGTGGTTACGAGGCTGCAAAAAATTGCAGTAAAATGGATCCTTTCCAACCCGATAGGAATCTCCCTGGCACCTTGCAGATGCTTCTCAGATATTGCGCAAATTTTGGGTGCATTTGTACATCCTACTGATTTAATCCTACCAAACAATATATTACAGAACAACGAAAAAAATTGTTTGTTGTATCGAATTGTAATAACTAAATCTAATGTAGATTATGTGCACATTATAGCAGAAATGTTCTGTCATTCATCGCAGCATATCATTAGTATTAGGTGGTCCGGCTATATGGAACACAAGTTACAAGATGATCATTCAGTGACTTCCCTAAGTTTCATGGGTTTTTGTTCCTCTGAAAAAAGGAATTTCAGGACAGATATCACAACATCCTAGCTTCTGACTGAGTAGAAAAGTAATCCAATGATTCAGTACAGTAGGTTAACTCGGATTCAACAAGGTCATCCATATCAGTCTGATAGCATTTCATTGACATTGGAGCAGTCACGTATACATAATCCACTGTACTTGTAGGTTCCGTGTGCACCGGGCCGATGTGAGCACCAGAAGCAGGGTGTATTATTTTCCCATATTGGCCTCACACATTGAGCATCGTCCTATCAGAAAAATAGATAATTATGCTTGAGTTTTAAGACGGCAGGAGAAAGACTTTACGTATTGCAATTCAAATTATAAAAAATAAATATGGTTACCAGGAAATGGATTGTCGGCATCATAATAAGGAAGCGGGCAGCAAAATGAACCACCACCAGATTGTTCGCTCTGAGATCTTGACATCCGAAGTTGAGCAAAAAAGAGGACTCGTGGTGCTGAACCCTCTGGAACCGCCAGGAAGTTAACATGGTAGCAATAAGAATACGACCTATGTTCCTCCACACCGCAGATCATTTCCAGATTATACAGAGGTTCCTACACAAACGGCCAACGGCATTAGAACTGCAAGTAACATGATTCTTCTGCCATCTCTAGCTAATTAATACCATACTTGATCACATTCCACTTAATAAGGGTCAAGATTAGAAAGGCAGCTTACCCAAGGATGTTGAAAGGCATAGAGGCGGAGGAGTTCGTCAAGCTCTCCACGGTGAAAGACTTGCTTCTGCTCCAACCTCTGCTTCATAGCTGTAATCTCCGGCAACCTTGCCATAACAATATTTTTTTTGAGAAATCCCATACAATGGCAATGATAATTTCTCTTTGCACACTAGGTGTAACTTTGACGAAATACACGAGCACATGTATCTGTTGACTGCCACATCACTGACATGAGAGACAAATCACATCGTATAGCGTGGAGATACTGCACAGCCTTGTGCTCCGAAAAATCTGTAGTAGCACGAACAACAGCAATAAGGCCAGCAAGTGAGCTGAGCTCTAGACGCCGTAAAGTGGTAGCACCAAGGATATCGGGCTGAATTTCATAACAGGCATCATGTTTGTTGAGTAAATAGGCAATTTCTCGATTAAATTAATCCACGAGTAAATCACTAGCATGGCATTGACACATATGATCGCATACTGATATTCAGTCAAAGTAGCACATACTACGCTAATTGCAGAAAGATCTACGTATAACGCTAGCATGGCTAAAACAGAAAACAGTAGGAGCGGGATAAACGAGTTATACCCTCCAGTAGGCCATGCAGAGGCCGCGGCTTTGGTGGCAGCAGCGGCGTCCTCGGCGGCCTTCTTGTCAGCTTCAGCTTTCTCGGCGGCGGCACGTTCGGCGTCGGTGGACATGGTGATGATGAAGGCAACGCGGACGTAGAGGAAGTAGACGATCGGAAGTGAGCAGTCGCGTAATCGCTGCCCAAAAACCTATTCGCCCCTCACCCCGTAACGACGTTGGGCGTGTGCGTGGAGCAGATGTGATATGTTCGTGGCGGCTAGGGTTAGGAGACACCGCACACTTATATAGGCGCAGCCGCGACGTCTCAGATCGTGGCCCAGCTGTCAGAGAACTCTCCGTTAGTGACTGGCAAAAATAAGCGCGTAGGTGTAAGCTCGGCTCGGCTCGGCTCAATCCCGCAACCCGCGGCGCGGCGCGTCGTGACGAGGCGTGCGGCGGAGTGCGCGAGGGCCTCTTCTCTTCTTAAGCTCCAATCGCATGTAGAAGAGAAACCCTTAGAAGGAGGTCCAACTCCTCTTCCACTTCCGGGGTGGGACTAAACTTCCCACTACACCTAGTGCCATATAACCCACATGGGCCCTTAGAGATTTTTCAGAAATTGCTACATGGGCCTAGAGCCCATCTCAAATTTCAGCAATCCCCCACCAGATCTCGAGGGCCCATTGTGTCCTCTGTTCCAATTACTGTTTCGATATACCAATGTTTCAGTGAAGACCTGTTAAGGTTGAGCTTCACCTAGAGCAAGTAGCTACACTCCTTCACAACTGAACAATGGACTATGCCTTGAATTGTCAGTTTGGCGTAAAGAAGTTTCACCACATGTCTCACTAGTACTGGGCTGCCGAAGGCTGACCCCTCGGGTGGAGCATATAAGTCACACTCCTGGCCTATTCATGAGCTTACTAGAGATCACCCCAATCTCATAGACTGTGACCAGCAATCGGACTCATATAGGTGTGTTCCTCCAAAGATCACTCTGTAGGATAGCATCTTGCTTATATAAGCTTCGGAACACATTAAGACAGTAGTCATCCTACCATACAGTATCGAGAGTATTGCATCTCCAACGGAGTGGGTTAGTATAGTTACTCTCCTCAGTTCACCACTGGCTTGTTTTCCCAGGTCCTAATTCACGGGATCTCCGATCACATAGGTTGGGTTACTACCATGGCAACTCATGTGGGTCTCATACCCATCTCCCTCGATGCATTATCTATCACAACACGTGATAGCCCTTTCGTAAAGGGATCTGCCAGATTCTTAGCCGTATGGACATAGTCCAACGCTATCACTCCGGAGTTTCTTAATTTTCTGATAGCTTTTAATCTCATTCTTATGTGTTTGGTGGACTTCATGTTGTCCTTTGAACTCTTCACCTTGGTGATGACAGTCTGATTGTCACAGTTCATAAGGATAGCCGGAACCGGTTTATCAACCAATGGCAAGTCCATCAAAAGATCTCGAAGCCATCTCGCTTCAACACCAGATGTGTCTAATGCCATTAATTCTGCTCCCATTGTCGATCTCGTTAAGATCGTTTGCTTGCAAGACTTCCAGGAAACAGCGCCACCTCCAAGAGTAAACATATACCCAGTTGTGGCCTTCATCTCATCAGCATCAGAGATCCAATTTGCATCACTATACCCTTCAAGTACCCGACGGGTCTCCGGTATAGTGAAGTCCATAGTTCATAGTACCTTTCAGATAGCGCATGACTCGTTCAACAGCATGCCAATGTACATCACCCGGTTTGGAAACAAACCGGCTCAGTTTGCTCACAGCAAACGCGATGTCGGGCCTCGTTGCGCTCGCTAGGTACATCAGTGAACCAATGATTTGAGAGTATCTCAACTGATCTATAGCCATGCCTTTGGACTTTCGAATCAACACGCTAGGATCATATGGTGTTTGAGATGGTGTGCAATCCGAATATCCAAAAGGACTCAACACCTTCTCAACATAGTGGGATTGCAGAAGTGTAATCCCACCCTCATTATCTCTCAGTAGCTTGATGTTCAAGATAACATCAGCCACACCAAGGTCTTTCATCTCAAAGTTCTGAGACAAAAACGACTTGACCTCCTCAATGACTTTGAGGTTGGTTCCGAATATCAGTATGTCATCAACATACAAGCACAGTATAACTCCTTCGCCCCCACCATGGCGATAGTATACACATTTGTCAGCCTCATTAACAACGAAACCAACAGATGTCAGAGTTGTATTAAACTTATCATGCCATTGCTTAGGTGCTTGCTTCAGGCCATATAAAGATTTCAGCAACCTACACACCTTTCTTTCCTGACCATCTATCACAAAGCCATCTGGCTGTTGCATGTAGATTTCCTCTTTTAGCTCTCCATTCAGAAAAGCCGTCTTAACATCCATCTGGTGGACGAGAAGACCATGCGAGGCTGCCAACGAGAGTAATACTCGAATGGTGGTCAGTCTAGCTACAGGTGAATAAGTGTCGAAGTAATCTTCCTCTTCTTTCTGGTCATAGCCCTTGGCCACAAGCCTAGCCTTGTACTTTTCAATCGTACCATCGGGCCTAAGCTTCTTCTTGAACACCCACTTACATCCTAATGGTTTGCAACCATAGGGACGTTCAGTGATCTCCCATGTCCCGTTAGCCATGATGGAATCCATCTCATTACGGACCGCATCCTTCCAGTAGTCAGCTTCTGAAGAGGCATACGCTTCTGAAATAGAAGTGGGAGTATCATACACGAGGTACACGAAGAAATCATGACCAAAGGTCTTTGCAGTCCTTTGTCCCTTGCCCCTACCAAGGGTTTCCTCGTCATCCTCCTCAGGATTTTCATCATGTGTTTGTTCATAATATTCCATAGGGATGGCAGGTTCAGGAGTCTCCTCAGATTCCTGTCTAGGAGTGCTTTGCATATCTCTCACAGGAAAAGTATCCTCGAAGAATGTAGCATCCTTAGACTCCATAATTGTACCGACCTTCTGGTCAGGTACCTCAGATTTCACTACTAGAAATCTATAGCCAACGCTGTTCTTAGCGTAGCCCAAATTAACGCAGTCCACAGTCTTGGGTCCAAGCTTACGCTTTTTGGGGATCGGCACATTGACTTTCGCCAGACAGCCCCAAGTGCGCAAGTACGAGAGTGTTGTCCTCCTCTTTGCCCATTTCTCATAGGGAGTGATCTCATTATCCTTTGTCGGAACTTTATTCAGGACATGACATGCCGTCAATATAGCCTCCCCCCACCATGCCTTGGATAAACCCGATGTATCTAACATGGCGTTAACCAAATCAGTTAGAGTACGGTTTTTCCGCTCGACAACCCCGTTTGACTGGGGTGAATAGGGAGGCGTCCTCTCATGAATAATGCCGTGTTCCACACAGAAGGAATCAAACTCACTCGAGAAGTACTCTCCACCACGATCTGACCGGACTCGTTTAATTTTCTTTTCAAGTTGATTCTCAACTTCTGCCTTATAGATTTTAAAGTAGTGTAGAGCCTCATCTTTAGTATTTAACAGGTACACATAGCAATATCTAGAGGAATCATCTATCAATGTCATGAAGTATTTCTTTCCACCTTTAGTCAACACACCATTCATCTCACAAAGATCAGAATGTATGAGTTCTAATGGTGCCAAGTGTCTCTCCTCCGCGGCCTTGTGAGGCTTGCGAGGTTGCTTAGCTTGCACACATGAAAGGCACTTAGAGCCTTTGGCTAAAGTAAAACTCGGGATTAAATCCAACTTGGCTAGCCGCATCATAACACCGAAACTAATGTGACAAAGACGTGAATGCCAAACTTCAGATTCATTAACATTCGAATGAACATGGTTCACGACTTTATTACAAAAATCTGCGAGGGAAAGGCGGAACATCCCTCCGCTCTCATAACCTTTTCCAACAAAGATTCCATATTTCGTAACAACTAATTTATTAGACTCGAAAACCAACTTAAACCCTTCTCTACATAGAAGGGAGCCACTAACGAGGTTCTTCTTGATGGCGGGGACATGCTGCACGTTCTTCAGCTGCACGATCCTTCCCGAAGTAAACTTCAGATCGACCGTGCCAACACCATGAACAGAAGCACTCGCGCCATTCCCCATCAATACGGACCCGTGGCCTGTGACCTGGTAAGAAGTGAACAATGACATGTCAGCACACACATGTACACCTGCACCTGTGTCCACCCACCAATCGGTGGGCTGAAACACTGAAAAAACAGTAAATAAATTACCGTACCCAGGTGCACCATTCTCATTGTTGTCCACAATCATGTTGACGGACTTGGAGTCCTGTCCTGACTTCTTGTACTTGTTTGGGCACTTGTTGGCCCAATGTTCAACCGAACCACAAGTGAAGCAGCCCTCGTCCTTCTTGTTCTTCTTGAAGGTCTTCTTACCCTTCTTCTTAAAGTCGGCATTGTGTTGGACACCGTTCTTTCCCTTGGGCTTGTGGGAGTTGAAGTTCTTCTGGTTCACCATGTTGGCGACAGAAGTCCCTTCGGCCCCTTTTCCGTGCGAGTCCTTTGCCCTTGAATTCTGCTCAACACTCAGATGGCCAAAGACATCCTCCACAGAGAATTCACGCCTCTGATGTTTCAGAGTGGTGGCAAAGTTCCTCCAGGAATTAGGGAGATTAGCGATTATGCAGCCCGCGACAAACTTGCCCGGTAACTCGCACTTAAGAAGTTCAGTCTCCTTAACAACGCATATTATCTCATGAGCCTGCTCCAATACAGGACGGTTTTCAACCATCTTGTAATCATGGAACTGCTCTATAATATGCATCTCACTTCCGGCATCGGCTGCCCCAAACTTAGATTCGAGCGCCTCCCACAAGTCCTTGGCGACATGCACATGTAAATATGCGTCGACCAGTTTATCTCCGATCACGCTAAGAACTGCTCCGAGAAACACAACGGTAGCCTCCTTGAACGCCTTCTCCTGTTCAGGAGCAATCGTTCCCGTGGAGACACCGGTGACCCAGAACAAGTTCATAGCCGTGATCCATAACGTGGTCTTAGTCTGCCAACGCTTAAAGTATGTACCGGTAAACTTATCCGGTTTCAGTGCAGCGGCAAAGCCACTTGCCGAAAAATTCCTACACATAATAGGTTTTTGGATTGTTGAGTAAATAGGCAATTTCTCGATTAAATTAATCCACGAGTAAATCACTAGCATGGCATTGACACATATGATCGCATACTGATATTCAGTCAAAGTAGCACATACTACGCTAATTGCAGAAAGATGTACGTATAACGCTAGCATGGCTAAAACAGAAAACAGTAGGAGCGGGATAAACGAGTTATACCCTCCAGTAGGCCATGCAGAGGCCGCGGCTTTGGTGGCAGCAGCGGCGTCCTCGGCGGCCTTCTTGTCAGCTTCAGCTTTCTCGGCGGCGGCACGTTCGGCATCGGTGGACATGGTGATGATGAAGGCGACGCGGACGTAGAGGAAGTAGACGATCGGAAGTGAGCAGTCGCGTAATCGCTGCCCAAAAACCTATTCGCGCCTCACCCCGTACAGGAACCAGAAGGGCGTGGTTTCGGAGACCTGCTCTCCCGTCGACCGTGTACGCGGCGGACGGGATGGAGTCACCGGCGGCAGCAGCAGCAAGGGAACGACGGTGGGCGTGCGCGTGGAGCAGATGTGATATGTTCGTGGCGGCTAGGGTTAGGAGACACCGCACACTTATATAGGCGCAGCCGCGTGGAGAGACGTGGGCTCGACCCACGTCCGAGTCCGTGACAGCCCACGATCCGACGTCTCAGATCGTGGCCCAGCTGTCAGAGAACTCTCCGTTAGTGACTGGCAAAAATAAGCGCGTAGGTGTAAGCTCGGCTCGGCTCAATCCCGCAACCCGCGGCGCGGCGCGGCGCGTCGTGACGAGACGTGGCGAGGCGGGCGGCGGAGGAGGAGTGCGCGAGGGCCTCTTCTCTTCTCAAGCTCCAATAGCATGTAGAAGAGAAACCCTTATAAGGAGGTCCAACTCCTCTTCCACTTCCAGGGTGGGACTAAACTTCCCACTACACCTAGTGCCATATAACCCACATGGGCCCTTAGAGATTTTTCAGAAATTGCTACATGGGCCTAGAGCCCATCTCAAATTTCAGCAATCCCCCACCAGATCTCTAGGGCCCATTGTGTCCTCTGTTCCAATTACTGTTTCGATATACCAGTGTTTCAGTGAAGACCTGTTAAGGTTGAGCTTCACCTAGAGCAAGTAGCTACACTCCTTCACAACTGAACAATGGACTATGCCTTGAATTGTCAGTTTGGCGTAAAGAAGTTTCACCACATGTCTCACTAGTACTGGGCTGCCGAAGGCTGACCCCTCGGGTGGAGCATATAAGTCACACTCCTGGCCTATTCATGAGCTTACTAGAGATCACCCCAATCTCATAGACTGTGACCAGCAATCGGACTCATATAGGTGTGTTCCTCCAAAGATCACTCTGTAGGATAGCATCTTGCTTATATAAGCTTCGGAACACATTAAGACAGTAGTCATCCTACCATACAGTATCGAGAGTATTGCATCTCCAACGGAGTGGGTTAGTATAGTTACTCTCCTCAGTTCACCACTGGCTTGTTTTCCCAGGTCCTAATTCACGGGATCTCCGATCACATAGGTTGGGTTACTACCATGGCAACTCATGTGGGTCTCATACCCATCTCCCTCGATGCATTATCTATCACAACACGTGATAGCCCTTTCGTAAAGGGATCTGCCAGATTCTTAGCCGTATGGACATAGTCCAACGCTATCACTCCGGAGTTTCTTAATTTTCTGATAGCTTTTAATCTCATTCTTATGTGTTTGGTGGACTTCATGTTGTCCTTTGAACTCTTCACCTTGGTGATGACAGTCTGATTGTCACAGTTCATAAGGATAGCCGGAACCGGTTTATCAACCAATGGCAAGTCCATCAAAAGATCTCGAAGCCATCTCGCTTCAACACCAGATGTGTCTAATGCCATTAATTCTGCTCCCATTGTCGATCTCGTTAAGATCGTTTGCTTGCAAGACTTCCAGGAAACAGCGCCACCTCCAAGAGTAAACATATACCCAGTTGTGGCCTTCATCTCATCAGCATCAGAGATCCAATTTGCATCACTATACCCTTCAAGTACCCGACGGGTCTCCGGTATAGTGAAGTCCATAGTTCATAGTACCTTTCAGATAGCGCATGACTCGTTCAACAGCATGCCAATGTACATCACCCGGTTTGGAAACAAACCGGCTCAGTTTGCTCACAGCAAACGCGATGTCGGGCCTCGTTGCGCTCGCTAGGTACATCAGTGAACCAATGATTTGAGAGTATCTCAACTGATCTATAGCCATGCCTTTGGACTTTCGAATCAACACGCTAGGATCATATGGTGTTTGAGATGGTGTGCAATCCGAATATCCAAAAGGACTCAACACCTTCTCAACATAGTGGGATTGCAGAAGTGTAATCCCACCCTCATTATCTCTCAGTAGCTTGATGTTCAAGATAACATCAGCCACACCAAGGTCTTTCATCTCAAAGTTCTGAGACAAAAACGACTTGACCTCCTCAATGACTTTGAGGTTGGTTCCGAATATCAGTATGTCATCAACATACAAGCACAGTATAACTCCTTCGCCCCCACCATGGCGATAGTATACACATTTGTCAGCCTCATTAACAACGAAACCAACAGATGTCAGAGTTGTATTAAACTTATCATGCCATTGCTTAGGTGCTTGCTTCAGGCCATATAAAGATTTCAGCAACCTACACACCTTTCTTTCCTGACCATCTATCACAAAGCCATCTGGCTGTTGCATGTAGATTTCCTCTTTTAGCTCTCCATTCAGAAAAGCCGTCTTAACATCCATCTGGTGGACGAGAAGACCATGCGAGGCTGCCAACGAGAGTAATACTCGAATGGTGGTCAGTCTAGCTACAGGTGAATAAGTGTCGAAGTAATCTTCCTCTTCTTTCTGGTCATAGCCCTTGGCCACAAGCCTAGCCTTGTACTTTTCAATCGTACCATCGGGCCTAAGCTTCTTCTTGAACACCCACTTACATCCTAATGGTTTGCAACCATAGGGACGTTCAGTGATCTCCCATGTCCCGTTAGCCATGATGGAATCCATCTCATTACGGACCGCATCCTTCCAGTAGTCAGCTTCTGAAGAGGCATACGCTTCTGAAATAGAAGTGGGAGTATCATACACGAGGTACACGAAGAAATCATGACCAAAGGTCTTTGCAGTCCTTTGTCCCTTGCCCCTACCAAGGGTTTCCTCGTCATCCTCCTCAGGATTTTCATCATGTGTTTGTTCATAATATTCCATAGGGATGGCAGGTTCAGGAGTCTCCTCAGATTCCTGTCTAGGAGTGCTTTGCATATCTCTCACAGGAAAAGTATCCTCGAAGAATGTAGCATCCTTAGACTCCATAATTGTACCGACCTTCTGGTCAGGTACCTCAGATTTCACTACTAGAAATCTATAGCCAACGCTGTTCTTAGCGTAGCCCAAATTAACGCAGTCCACAGTCTTGGGTCCAAGCTTACGCTTTTTGGGGATCGGCACATTGACTTTCGCCAGACAGCCCCAAGTGCGCAAGTACGAGAGTGTTGTCCTCCTCTTTGCCCATTTCTCATAGGGAGTGATCTCATTATCCTTTGTCGGAACTTTATTCAGGACATGACATGCCGTCAATATAGCCTCCCCCCACCATGCCTTGGATAAACCCGATGTATCTAACATGGCGTTAACCAAATCAGTTAGAGTACGGTTTTTCCGCTCGACAACCCCGTTTGACTGGGGTGAATAGGGAGGCGTCCTCTCATGAATAATGCCGTGTTCCACACAGAAGGAATCAAACTCACTCGAGAAGTACTCTCCACCACGATCTGACCGGACTCGTTTAATTTTCTTTTCAAGTTGATTCTCAACTTCTGCCTTATAGATTTTAAAGTAGTGTAGAGCCTCATCTTTAGTATTTAACAGGTACACATAGCAATATCTAGAGGAATCATCTATCAATGTCATGAAGTATTTCTTTCCACCTTTAGTCAACACACCATTCATCTCACAAAGATCAGAATGTATGAGTTCTAATGGTGCCAAGTGTCTCTCCTCCGCGGCCTTGTGAGGCTTGCGAGGTTGCTTAGCTTGCACACATGAAAGGCACTTAGAGCCTTTGGCTAAAGTAAAACTCGGGATTAAATCCAACTTGGCTAGCCGCATCATAACACCGAAACTAATGTGACAAAGACGTGAATGCCAAACTTCAGATTCATTAACATTCGAATGAACATGGTTCACGACTTTATTACAAAAATCTGCGAGGGAAAGGCGGAACATCCCTCCGCTCTCATAACCTTTTCCAACAAAGATTCCATATTTCGTAACAACTAATTTATTAGACTCGAAAACCAACTTAAACCCTTCTCTACATAGAAGGGAGCCACTAACGAGGTTCTTCTTGATGGCGGGGACATGCTGCACGTTCTTCAGCTGCACGATCCTTCCCGAAGTAAACTTCAGATCGACCGTGCCAACACCATGAACAGAAGCACTCGCGCCATTCCCCATCAATACGGACCCGTGGCCTGTGACCTGGTAAGAAGTGAACAATGACATGTCAGCACACACATGTACACCTGCACCTGTGTCCACCCACCAATCGGTGGGCTGAAACACTGAAAAAACAGTAAATAAATTACCGTACCCAGGTGCACCATTCTCATTGTTGTCCACAATCATGTTGACGGACTTGGAGTCCTGTCCTGACTTCTTGTACTTGTTTGGGCACTTGTTGGCCCAATGTTCAACCGAACCACAAGTGAAGCAGCCCTCGTCCTTCTTGTTCTTCTTGAAGGTCTTCTTACCCTTCTTCTTAAAGTCGGCATTGTGTTGGACACCGTTCTTTCCCTTGGGCTTGTGGGAGTTGAAGTTCTTCTGGTTCACCATGTTGGCGACAGAAGTCCCTTCGGCCCCTTTTCCGTGCGAGTCCTTTGCCCTTGAATTCTGCTCAACACTCAGATGGCCAAAGACATCCTCCACAGAGAATTCACGCCTCTGATGTTTCAGAGTGGTGGCAAAGTTCCTCCAGGAATTAGGGAGATTAGCGATTATGCAGCCCGCGACAAACTTGCCCGGTAACTCGCACTTAAGAAGTTCAGTCTCCTTAACAACGCATATTATCTCATGAGCCTGCTCCAATACAGGACGGTTTTCAACCATCTTGTAATCATGGAACTGCTCTATAATATGCATCTCACTTCCGGCATCGGCTGCCCCAAACTTAGATTCGAGCGCCTCCCACAAGTCCTTGGCGACATGCACATGTAAATATGCGTCGACCAGTTTATCTCCGATCACGCTAAGAACTGCTCCGAGAAACACAACGGTAGCCTCCTTGAACGCCTTCTCCTGTTCAGGAGCAATCGTTCCCGTGGAGACACCGGTGACCCAGAACAAGTTCATAGCCGTGATCCATAACGTGGTCTTAGTCTGCCAACGCTTAAAGTATGTACCGGTAAACTTATCCGGTTTCAGTGCAGCGGCAAAGCCACTTGCCGAAAAATTCCTACACATAATAGGTTTTTGGATTGTTGAGTAAATAGGCAATTTCTCGATTAAATTAATCCACGAGTAAATCACTAGCATGGCATTGACACATATGATCGCATACTGATATTCAGTCAAAGTAGCACATACTACGCTAATTGCAGAAAGATGTACGTATAACGCTAGCATGGCTAAAACAGAAAACAGTAGGAGCGGGATAAACGAGTTATACCCTCCAGTAGGCCATGCAGAGGCCGCGGCTTTGGTGGCAGCAGCGGCGTCCTCGGCGGCCTTCTTGTCAGCTTCAGCTTTCTCGGCGGCGGCACGTTCGGCGTCGGTGGACATGGTGATGATGAAGGCGACGCGGACGTAGAGGAAGTAGACGATCGGAAGTGAGCAGTCGCGTAATCGCTGCCCAAAAACCTATTCGCGCCTCACCCCGTACAGGAACCAGAAGGGCGTGGTTTCGGAGACCTGCTCTCCCGTCGACCGTGTACGCGGCGGACGGGATGGAGTCACCGGCGGCAGCAGCAGCAAGGGAACGACGGTGGGCGTGCGCGTGGAGCAGATGTGATATGTTCGTGGCGGCTAGGGTTAGGAGACACCGCACACTTATATAGGCGCAGCCGCGTGGAGAGACGTGGGCTCGACCCACGTCCGAGTCCGTGACAGCCCACGATCCGACGTCTCAGATCGTGGCCCAGCTGTCAGAGAACTCTCCGTTAGTGACTGGCAAAAATAAGCGCGTAGGTGTAAGCTCGGCTCGGCTCAATCCCGCAACCCGCGGCGCGGCGCGGCGCGTCGTGACGAGACGTGGCGAGGCGGGCGGCGGAGGAGGAGTGCGCGAGGGCCTCTTCTCTTCTCAAGCTCCAATAGCATGTAGAAGAGAAACCCTTATAAGGAGGTCCAACTCCTCTTCCACTTCCAGGGTGGGACTAAACTTCCCACTACACCTAGTGCCATATAACCCACATGGGCCCTTAGAGATTTTTCAGAAATTGCTACATGGGCCTAGAGCCCATCTCAAATTTCAGCAATCCCCCACCAGATCTCTAGGGCCCATTGTGTCCTCTGTTCCAATTACTGTTTCGATATACCAGTGTTTCAGTGAAGACCTGTTAAGGTTGAGCTTCACCTAGAGCAAGTAGCTACACTCCTTCACAACTGAACAATGGACTATGCCTTGAATTGTCAGTTTGGCGTAAAGAAGTTTCACCACATGTCTCACTAGTACTGGGCTGCCGAAGGCTGACCCCTCGGGTGGAGCATATAAGTCACACTCCTGGCCTATTCATGAGCTTACTAGAGATCACCCCAATCTCATAGACTGTGACCAGCAATCGGACTCATATAGGTGTGTTCCTCCAAAGATCACTCTGTAGGATAGCATCTTGCTTATATAAGCTTCGGAACACATTAAGACAGTAGTCATCCTACCATACAGTATCGAGAGTATTGCATCTCCAACGGAGTGGGTTAGTATAGTTACTCTCCTCAGTTCACCACTGGCTTGTTTTCCCAGGTCCTAATTCACGGGATCTCCGATCACATAGGTTGGGTTACTACCATGGTAACTCATGTGGGTCTCATACCCATCTCCCTCGATGCATTATCTATCACAACACATGATAGCCCTTTCGTAAAGGGATCTGCCAGATTCTTAGCCGTATGGACATAGTCCAACGCTATCACTCCGGAGTTTCTTAATTTTCTGACAGCTTTTAATCTCATTCTTATGTGTTTGGTGGACTTCATGTTGTCCTTTGAACTCTTCACCTTGGTGATGACAGTCTGATTGTCACAGTTCATAAGGATAGCCGGAACCGGTTTATCAACCAATGGCAAGTCCATCAAAAGATCTCGAAGCCATCTCGCTTCAACACCAGATGTGTCTAATGCCGTTAATTCTGCTTCCATTGTCGATCTCGTTAAGATCGTTTGCTTGCAAGACTTCCAGGAAACAGCGCCACCTCCAAGAGTAAACATATACCCAGTTGTGGCCTTCATCTCATCAGCATCAGAGATCCAATTTGCATCACTATACCCTTCAAGTACCGACGGGTCTCCGGTATAGTGAAGTCCATAGTTCATAGTACCTTTCAGATAGCGCATGACTCGTTCAACAGCATGCCAATGTACATCACCCGGTTTGGAAACAAACCGGCTCAGTTTGCTCACAGCAAACGCGATGTCGGGCCTCGTTGCGCTCGCTAGGTACATCAGTGAACCAATGATTTGAGAGTATCTCAACTGATCTATAGCCGTGCCTTTGGACTTTCGAATCAACACGCTAGGATCATATGGTGTTTAAGATGGTGTGCAATCCGAATATCCAAAACGACTCAACACCTTCTCAACATAGTGCGATTGCAGAAGTGTAATCCCACCCTCATTATCTCTCAGTAGCTTGATGTTCAAGATAACATCAGCCACACCAAGGTCTTTCATCTCAAAGTTCTGAGACAAAAACGACTTGACCTCCTCAATGACTTTGAGGTTGGTTCCGAATATCAGTATGTCATCAACATACAAGCACAGTATAACTCCTTCGCCCCCACCATGGCGATAGTATACACATTTGTCAGCCTCATTAACAACGAAACCAACAGATGTCAGAGTTGTATTAAACTTATCATGCCATTGCTTAGGTGCTTGCTTCAGGCCATATAAAGATTTCAGCAACCTACACACCTTTCTTTCCTGACCATCTATCACAAAGCCATCTGGCTGTTGCATGTAGATTTCCTCTTTTAGCTCTCCATTCAGAAAAGCCGTCTTAACATCCATCTGGTGGACGAGAAGACCATGCGAGGCTGCCAACGAGAGTAATACTCGAATGGTGGTCAGTCTAGCTACAGGTGAATATGTGTCGAAGTAATCTTCCTCTTCTTTCTGGTCATAGCCCTTGGCCACAAGCCTAGCCTTGTACTTTTCAATCGTACCATCGGGCCTAAGCTTCTTCTTGAACACCGACTTACATCCTAATGGTTTGCAACCATAGGGACGTTCAGTGATCTCCCATGTCCCGTTAGCCATGATGGAATCCATCTCATTACGGACCGCATCCTTCCAGTAGTCAGCTTCTGAAGAGGCATACGCTTCTGAAATAGAAGTGGGAGTATCATCCACGAGGTACACGA
Source organism: Aegilops tauschii subsp. strangulata (assembly GCF_002575655.3). Lineage (NCBI taxonomy): Eukaryota > Viridiplantae > Streptophyta > Magnoliopsida > Poales > Poaceae > Aegilops > Aegilops tauschii. The sequence continues at coordinate 638,489,550 of NC_053041.3, read as the reverse complement.
AGAAATCATGACCAAAGGTCTTTGCAGTCCTTTGTCTCTTGCCCCTACCAAGGGTTTCCTCGTCATCCTCCTCAGGATTTTCATCATGTGTTTGTTCATAATATTCCATAGGGATGGCAGGTTCAGGAGTCTTCTCAGATTCCTGTCTAGGAGTGCTTTGCATATCTCTCATAGGAAAAGTATCCTCGAAGAATGTAGCATCCTTAGACTCCATAATTGTACCGACCTTCTGGTCAGGTACCTCAGATTTCACTACTAGAAATCTATAGCCAACGCTGTTCTTAGTGTAGCCCAAATTAACGCAGTCCACAGTCTTGGGTCCAAGCTTACGCTTTTTGGGGATCGGCACATTGACTTTCGCCAGACAGCCCCAAGTGCGCAAGTACAAGAGTGTTGTCCTCCTCTTTGCCCATTTCTCATAGGGAGTGATCTCATTATCCTTTGTCGGAACTTTATTCAGGACATGACATGCCGTCAATATAGCCTCCCCCCACCATGCCTTGGATAAACCCGATGTATCTAACATGGCGTTAACCAAATCAGTTAGAGTACGGTTTTTCCGCTCGGCAACCCCGTTTGACTGGGGTGAATAGGGAGGCGTCCTCTCATGAATAATGCCGTGTTCCGCACAGAAGGAATCAAACTCACTCGAGAAGTACTCTCCACCATGATCTGACCGGACTCGTTTAATTTTCTTTTCAAGTTGATTCTCAACTTCTGCCTTATAGATTTTAAAGTAGTGTAGAGCCTCATCTTTAGTATTTAACAGGTACACATAGCAATATCTAGAGGAATCATCTATCAATGTCATGAAGTATTTCTTTCCACCTTTAGTCAACACACCATTCATCTCACAAAGATCAGAATGTATGAGTTCTAATGGTGCCAAGTGTCTGTCCTCCGCGGCCTTGTGAGGCTTGCGAGGTTGCTTAGCTTGCACACATGAAAGGCACTTAGAGCCTTTGGCTAAAGTAAAACTCGGGATTAAATCCAACTTGGCTAGCCGCGTCATAACACCGAAACTAATGTGACAAAGACGTGAATGCCAAACTTCAGATTCATTAACATTCGAATGAACATGGTTCACGACTTTATTACAAAAATCTGCGAGGGAAAGGCGGAACATCCCTCCGCTCTCATAACCTTTTCCAACAAAGAGTCCATATTTCGTAACAACTAATTTATTAGACTCGAAAACCAACTTAAACCCTTCTCTACATAGAAGGGAGCCACTAACGAGGTTCTTCTTGATGGCGGGGACATGCTGCACGTTCTTCAGCTGCACGATCCTTCCCGAAGTAAACTTCAGAACGACCGTGCCAACACCATGAACAGAAGCACTCACGCCATTCCCCATCAATACGGACCCGTGGCCTGTGACCTGGTAAGAAGTGAACAATGACATGTCAGCACACACATGTACACCTGCAACTGTGTCCACCCACCAATCGGTCGGCTGAAACACTGAAAAAACAGTAAATAAATTACCGTACCCAGGTGCACCATTCTCATTGTTGTCCACAATCATGTTGACGGACTTGGAGTCCTGTCCTGACTTCTTGTACTTGTTTGGGCACTTGTTGGCCCAATGTTCAACCGAACCACAAGTGAAGCAGCCCTCGTCCTTCTTGTTCTTCTTGAAGGTCTTCTTACCCTTCTTCTTAAAGTCGGTATTGTGTTGGACACCGTACTTTCCCTTGGGCTTGTGGGAGTTGAAGTTCTTCTGGTTCACCATGTTGGCGACAGAAGTCCCTTCGGCCCCTTTTCCGTGCGAGTCCTTTGCACTTGAATTCTGCTCAACACTCAGATGGCCAATGACATCCTCCACAGAGAATTCATGCCTCTGATGTTTCAGAGTGGTGGCAAAGTTCCTCCAGGAATTAGGGAGCTTAGCGATTATGCAGCCCGCGACAAACTTGCCCGGTAACTCGCACTTAAGAAGTTCAAGCTCCTTAACAATGCATATTATCTCATGAGCCTGCTCCAATACAGGACGGTTTTCAACCGTCTTGTAATCATGGAACTGCTCTATAATATGCATCTCACTTCCGGCATCGGCTGCCCCAAACTTAGATTCGAGCGCCTCCCACAAGTCCTTGGCGACATGCACATGTAAATATGCGTCGACCAGTTTATCTCCGATCACGCTAAGAACTGCTCCGAGAAACACAACGGTAGCCTCCTTGAACGCCTTCTCCTGTTCAGGAGCAATCGTTCCCGTGGAGACACCGGTGACCCAGAACACGTTCATAGCCGTGATCCATAACGTGGTCTTAGTCTGCCAACGCTTAAAGTATGTACCGGTAAACTTATCTGGTTTCAGTGCAGCGGCAAAGCCACTTGCCGAAAAATTCCTACACATAATAGATTTTTGGATTGTTGAGTAAATGGGCAATTTCTCGATTAAATTAATCCACGAGTAAATCACTAGCATGGCATTGACACATATGATCGCATACTGATATTCAGTCAAAGTAGCGCATACTACGCTAATTGCAGAAAGATCTACGTATAACGCTAGCATGGCTAAAACAGAAAACAGTAGGAGCGGGATAAACGAGTTATACCCTCCAGTAGGCCATGCAGAGGCCGCGGCTTTGGTGGCAGCAGCGGCGTCCTCGGCGGCCTTCTTGTCAGCTTCAGCTTTCTCGGCGGCGGCACGTTCGGCGTCGGTGGACATGGTGATGATGAAGGCGACGCGGACGTAGAGGAAGTAGACGATCGGAAGTGAGCAGTCGCGTAATCGCTGCCCAAAAACCTATTCGCGCCTCACCCCGTACAGGAACCAGAAGGGCGTGGTTTCGGAGACCTGCTCTCCCGTCGACCGTGTACGCGGCGGACGGGATGGAGTCACCGGCGGCAGCAGCAGCAAGGGAACGACGGTGGGCGTGCGCGTGGAGCAGATGTGATATGTTCGTGGCGGCTAGGGTTAGGAGACACCGCACACTTATATAGGCGCAGCCGCGTGGAGAGACGTGGGCTCGACCCACGTCCGAGTCCGTGACGGCCCATGATCCGACGTCTCAGATCGTGGCCCAGCTGTCAGAGAACTCTCCGTTAGTGACTGGCAAAAATAAGCGCGTAGGTGTAAGCTCGGCTCGGCTCAATCCCGCAACCCGCGGCGCGGCGCGGCGCGTCGTGACGAGACGTGGCGAGGCGGGCGGCGGAGGAGGAGTGCGCGAGGGCCTCTTCTCTTCTCAAGCTCCAATAGCATGTAGAAGAGAAACCCTTATAAGGAGGTCCAACTCCTCTTCCACTTCCAGGGTGGGACTAAACTTCCCACTACACCTAGTGCCATATAACCCACATGGGCCCTTAGAGATTTTTCAGAAATTGCTACATGGGCCTAGAGCCCATCTCAAATTTCAGCAATCCCCCACCAGATCTCTAGGGCCCATTGTGTCCTCTGTTCCAATTACTGTTTCGATATACCAGTGTTTCAGTGAAGACCTGTTAAGGTTGAGCTTCACCTAGAGCAAGTAGCTACACTCCTTCACAACTGAACAATGGACTATGCCTTGAATTGTCAGTTTGGCGTAAAGAAGTTTCACCACATGTCTCACTAGTACTGGGCTGCCGAAGGCTGACCCCTCGGGTGGAGCATATAAGTCACACTCCTGGCCTATTCATGAGCTTACTAGAGATCACCCCAATCTCATAGACTGTGACCAGCAATCGGACTCATATAGGTGTGTTCCTCCAAAGATCACTCTGTAGGATAGCATCTTGCTTATATAAGCTTCGGAACACATTAAGACAGTAGTCATCCTACCATACAGTATCGAGAGTATTGCATCTCCAACGGAGTGGGTTAGTATAGTTACTCTCCTCAGTTCACCACTGGCTTGTTTTCCCAGGTCCTAATTCACGGGATCTCCGATCACATAGGTTGGGTTACTACCATGGTAACTCATGTGGGTCTCATACCCATCTCCCTCGATGCATTATCTATCACAACACATGATAGCCCTTTCGTAAAGGGATCTGCCAGATTCTTAGCCGTATGGACATAGTCCAACGCTATCACTCCGGAGTTTCTTAATTTTCTGACAGCTTTTAATCTCATTCTTATGTGTTTGGTGGACTTCATGTTGTCCTTTGAACTCTTCACCTTGGTGATGACAGTCTGATTGTCACAGTTCATAAGGATAGCCGGAACCGGTTTATCAACCAATGGCAAGTCCATCAAAAGATCTCGAAGCCATCTCGCTTCAACACCAGATGTGTCTAATGCCGTTAATTCTGCTTCCATTGTCGATCTCGTTAAGATCGTTTGCTTGCAAGACTTCCAGGAAACAGCGCCACCTCCAAGAGTAAACATATACCCAGTTGTGGCCTTCATCTCATCAGCATCAGAGATCCAATTTGCATCACTATACCCTTCAAGTACCGACGGGTCTCCGGTATAGTGAAGTCCATAGTTCATAGTACCTTTCAGATAGCGCATGACTCGTTCAACAGCATGCCAATGTACATCACCCGGTTTGGAAACAAACCGGCTCAGTTTGCTCACAGCAAACGCGATGTCGGGCCTCGTTGCGCTCGCTAGGTACATCAGTGAACCAATGATTTGAGAGTATCTCAACTGATCTATAGCCGTGCCTTTGGACTTTCGAATCAACACGCTAGGATCATATGGTGTTTGAGATGGTGTGCAATCCGAATATCCAAAACGACTCAACACCTTCTCAACATAGTGCGATTGCAGAAGTGTAATCCCACCCTCATTATCTCTCAGTAGCTTGATGTTCAAGATAACATCAGCCACACCAAGGTCTTTCATCTCAAAGTTCTGAGACAAAAACGACTTGACCTCCTCAATGACTTTGAGGTTGGTTCCGAATATCAGTATGTCATCAACATACAAGCACAGTATAACTCCTTCGCCCCCACCATGGCGATAGTATACACATTTGTCAGCCTCATTAACAACGAAACCAACAGATGTCAGAGTTGTATTAAACTTGTCATGCCATTGCTTAGGTGCTTGCTTCAGGCCATATAAAGATTTCAGCAACCTACACACCTTTCTTTCCTGACCATCTATCACAAAGCCATCTGGCTGTTGCATGTAGATTTCCTCTTTTAGCTCTCCATTCAGAAAAGCCGTCTTAACATCCATCTGGTGGACGAGAAGACCATGCGAGGCTGCCAACGAGAGTAATACTCGAATGGTGGTCAATCTAGCTACAGGTGAATATGTGTCGAAGTAATCTTCCTCTTCTTTCTGGTCATAGCCCTTGGCCACAAGCCTAGCCTTGTACTTTTCAATCGTACCATCGGGCCTAAGCTTCTTCTTGAACACCCACTTACATCCTAATGGTTTGCAACCATAGGGACGTTCAGTGATCTCCCATGTCCCGTTAGCCATGATGGAATCCATCTCATTACGGACCGCATCCTTCCAGTAGTCAGCTTCTGAAGAGGCATACGCTTCTGAAATAGAAGTGGGAGTATCATCCACGAGGTACACGAAGAAATCATGACCAAAGGTCTTTGCAGTCCTTTGTCTCTTGCCCCTACCAAGGGTTTCCTCGTCATCCTCCTCAGGATTTTCATCATGTGTTTTTTCATAATATTCCATAGGGATGGCAGGTTCAGGAGTCTCCTCAGATTCCTGTCTAGGAGTGCTTTGCATATCTCTCATAGGAAAAGTATCCTCGAAGAATGTAGCATCCTTAGACTCCATAATTGTACCGACCTTCTGGTCAGGTACCTCAGATTTCACTACTAGAAATCTATAGCCAACGCTGTTCTTAGCGTAGCCCAAATTAACGCAGTCCACAGTCTTGGCCTATTCATGTTGACGGACTTGGAGTCCTGTCCTGACTTCTTGTACTTGTTTGGGCACTTGTTGGCCCAATGTTCAACTTGCCCGGTAACTCGCACTTAAGAAGTTCAAGCTCCATAATAATGCATATTATCTCATGAGCCTGCTCCAATACAGGACGGTTTTCAACCATCTTGTAATCATGGAACTGCTCTATAATATACATCTCGCTTCCGGCATCGGCTGCCCCGAACATAGATTCGAGCGCCTCCCACAAGTCCTTGGCGACATGCACATGTAAATATGCGTCGACCAGTTTATCTCCGATCACGCTAAGAACTGCTCCGAGAAACACAACGGTAGCCTCCTTGAACGCCTTCTCCTGTTCAGGAGCAATCGTTCCCGTGGAGACACCGGTTACCCAGAACACGTTCATAGCCGTGAGCCATAACGTGGTCTTAGTCTGCCAACGCTTAAAGTATGTACCGGTAAACTTATCCGGTTTCAGTGCAGCGGCAAAGCCACTTGCCGAAAAATTCCTACACATAATAGGTTTTTGGATTGTTGAGTAAATAGGCAATTTCTCGATTAAATTAATCCATGAGTAAATCACTAGCATGGCATTGACACATATGATCGCATACTGATATTCAGTCAAAGTAGCACATACTACGCTAATTGCAGAAAGATCTACGTATAACGCTAGCATGGCTAAAACAGAAAACAGTAGGAGCGGGATAAACGAGTTATACCCTCCAGTAGGCCATGCAGAGGCCGCGGCTTTGGTGGCAGCAGCGGCGTCCTCGGCGGCCTTCTTGTCAGCTTCAGCTTTCTCGGCGGCGGCACGTTCGGCGTCGGTGGACATGGTGATGATGAAGGCGACGCGGACGTAGAGGAAGTAGACGATCGGAAGTGAGCAGTCGCGTAATCGCTGCCCAAAAACATATTCGCCCCTCACCCCGTACAGGAACCAGAAGGGCGTGGTTTCGGAGACCTGCTCTCCCGTCGACCGTGTACGCGGCGGACGGGATGGAGTCACCGGCGGCAGCAGCAGCAAGGGAACGTGGTGGGCGTGCGCGTGGAGCAGATGTGATATGTTCGTGGCGGCTAGGGTTAGGAGACACCGCACACTTATATAGGCGCAGCCGCGTGGAGAGACGTGGGCTCGACCCACGTCCGAGTCCGTGACAGCCCACGATCCGACGTCTCAGATCGTGGCCCAGCTGTCAGAGAAATCTCCGTTAGTGACTGGCAAAAATAAGCGCGTAGGTGTAAGCTTGGCTCGGCTCAATCCCGCAACCCGTCGTGGCGGGTGGCGGAGGAGGAGTGCGCGAGGGCCTCTTTTCTTCTCAAGCTTCAGCTTTCTCGGCGGCGGCACGTTCGGCGTCGGTGGACATGGTGATGATGAAGGCGACGCGGACGTAGAGGAAGTAGACGATCGGAAGTGAGCAGTCGCGTAATCGCTGCCCAAAAACATATTCGCCCCTCACCCCGTACAGGAACCAGAAGGGCGTGGTTTCGGAGACCTGCTCTCCCGTCGACCGTGTACGCGGCGGACGGGATGGAGTCACCGGCGGCAGCAGCAGCAAGGGAACGTGGTGGGCGTGCGCGTGGAGCAGATGTGATATGTTCGTGGCGGCTAGGGTTAGGAGACACCGCACACTTATATAGGCGCAGCCGCGTGGAGAGACGTGGGCTCGACCCACGTCCGAGTCCGTGACAGCCCACGATCCGACGTCTCAGATCGTGGCCCAGCTGTCAGAGAACTCTCCGTTAGTGACTGGTAAAAAATAAGCGCGTAGGTGTAAGCTTGGCTCGGCTCAATCCCGCAACCCGTCGTGGCGGGTGGCGGAGGAGGAGTGCGCGAGGGCCTCTTTTCTTCTCAAGCTCCAATAGCATGTAGAAGAGAAACCCTTATAAGGAGGTCCAACTCCTCTTCCACTTCCGGGGTGGGACTAAACTTCCCACTACACCTAGTGCCATATAACCCACATGGGCCCTTAGAGATTTTTCAGAAATTGCTACATGGGCCTAGAGCCCATCTCAAATTTCAGCAATGTTGTGGGGGCATGATGGCATCGTACCACACAGCATGGATGATAATGTTGGAGACAGGGTCCAATAGGCCATAGCAGTGCCCTGCCACCAGTATACCACGAAGAAGACTTTGGGGATGAGAGCTGGGCAACTTGGCGAGAGCTTCGACATAAAACGCATGTATGGTGTCCATAAGAGACATCTTGATTGATTCAATGTCTTGGCATGTGGGGGCTGCATCGGCAACCTCCATCGGAGTGTGCATGTGGAACCATGGGAAGAGGTCGATGCAGGATCTGATCTTGCTGAATATAGTCTTGGATGAACGCATGTTGGTCAGGTTGAATGCTGCCTGGCGCTGGAAGGTAAGCGTTGCTGCCATGCTGCTTCCTTGGCCATTGAGGTTAAAACAGTAAGAGCATCTCCAGCCGCGCCCCCAACAGGCCCCCCAGGCGACTTTTTCGGCGCCGGCGTCAAAAAAACAGCCCAGTCGCGCCCCAGGACGACGAAAAGTGCCGGTTCGGCCCTTTTTTTCGCCCGGCAGCCGCAGGCCGAACCCGACGCGCTGGGGGGGCGCTTGGGGGCTCCGGCGCAAGGGAAAAGCGCGGCTGGCCCACACCGTCAGGTGAAAAGTCAAGATTTTCTTCCCCGACTCGCCTCCCACCCCCCGCGCTCTCGGCCGCCACTAGGTATATCCCGGCGCCGCCCCGCCGACCTTCACCGGTAGATAGCCATTCCCCGCCGGAAAAAAAGCAGAGGTTCGCCACAGCAGCCCCTCCGACACCAGCTGGGCGTTTCCGGCCGCGGAGGGGCAGTTTAGCGGCGGGTGCACGCCCACCGCGCGCAAGGTGTTCGGCGATTTGCCTGCCTCGGCGATGGACTCGGATGACGAGGAAGTGCTCGCTGCGCTGCTGGAGGAGGAAGCCGAGGCCGACGTCCAGGAAGAAGAGCATCTCATGGTGCTCGCCGCCCTCGCCCACCTGCTGGCGAGCAATGAAAAGCCGCGGCGAGGTGGCTCGGCGCCGGGGCGGGTGAAAGCAAAGAACCGGCATCGTCTCGAAGGCTACTGCTCCGACTACTTCGCCGATGCTCCACTTCACGGCGACAGAACATTTCGGTGCCGTTATCAGATGAGCAGAAAGCTTTTCCTCAGGATTGTGAATTCCATCCAGGAGTTCGACAACTACTTCAAATGCAAGATGGATTGCACCGGCAAACTTGGATTCACCTCCATCCAGAAATGCACGACAGCGATGAGGATGCTTGCATACGGAGCTCCCGGTGACTCACAGGACGACTATGGGCGCATGGCCGAGTCCACCAGCATAGAGTGTTTCTACAAGTTCTATCGGGCAGTGGTGGCAGTGTTTGGACCGCAGTACTTGAGAACACCCAATGCGGAAGACACTGCTCGGATCCTAGCACAGAATGCAGCAAGAGGATTTCCTGGGATGCTTGAAAGCATCGACTGCATGCATTGGAAATGGAAGAATTGCCCATTTGCTTGGCAGGGGATGTACAAAGGCACCAAAGGCGGTTGCAGTGTGGTACTTGAGGCGGTGGCCACACAGGACCTCTGGATTTGGCACTCCTTCTTTGGTATGCCAGGAACTCACAATGACATCAACATGCTGCAGTGCTCTCCTGTCTTTGCCAAGCTTGTTGAAGGTCATTCTCCTCCGGTGAACTTCGAGATCGATGGGCGGCACTACAACAAGGGGTACTATCTAGCTGATGGCATCTATCCGAGATGGTCGACATTTGTAAAGACCATCAAAAACCCTGTGCCTGGAGGCAAGAACGCCTGGTTTGCGAAGATTCAGGAGGCTTGCAGGAAGGATGTCGAGCGGGCATTTGGTGTGCTCCAATCTCGATTTGCTGTTCTCCGGTACCCCGCTCAGACCTGGTCGAAAGATCAAATGTGGGAGATCATGACCTGCTGTGTCATCTTGCACAACATGATCATTGAGAGCGAGCAGGAAGAGCCAGTGTTTGACACTGAACCATACCACAGGCAGGGTCCTCTTGCCCAAGTTGATCACCAGCTACCGGCAACCTGGACTGCCTACCTCAGTATGCGTCAGGAGATCCGAGACCTACAGGTGCATCATCAACTGCAGCAAGATCTGATAGAGCACCTATGGAGGCTCAAGGGCGACACCGGGCGCGACGTGTGATGAAATATGAGTTTTTATTTGTTGAACTATATAATTTGTATTGAACTATTTGTTGTTGAACTATTTTGTTGAAGTATTTGAATTTTCTGTGATGAAATATGTGATAAAAAAATATTTATGTTGATAATTGAACGCCGAGCCACGGCGAACCACGCCGAATATGGGCCTATTCTCGCCCATATGGGCCTTTTTCGCCGAAATGGGGCTTCAAAAGTAGGCCAAAATCGGCAACTGGGGGCGACGACTGGGCGCAAAACCGTCCCCAGCGCCGAACGAATCGCCGGCTCGCCCCCAGGGGGCGATTTTTATGCGTCCTCAGGGGGCCAACGGCTGGAGATGCTCTAACGGGGGCAGGAGTCGGAGTCTGTTCCTCTGCTTGGAGCATGAGGCAACGTGAGGTCATGGGGAACCATGAGGTGTTGGTGGTGCAAAACCTTTATGAAGGTTTCCACGTCATCGACGCCTAAGCAGCGCCCTTCCTCCAATGTTAGCAGCAATGATCTCATGGACTCCGTGGGCTGCTCTTGGAAGAGCAGCAAAAGATCATCTGGCGTCGGATGATTGACTTTGATTGCTGTGATGCGGAGGGCAAGCTTGGCCCGGTCGCGGAAGATGTCAGAGTGGCAGACTGCGATGTGGTTTTCTTGCATGATGGTGGTGGACTGTCTCAGTTCCATCTCAGCAATGCAGATGGCGACAAGCAAGTCACCACCGGAGAGGTGGATGTAGAACCTGGCCTGCTCTTGGGAGAGATACCGGAAATAAACCTGCATGAATGCAACGAGGGCACAATAGGAGTCGAACGCAATCCCTGACCAGGTGTTACGGATATGAGGGTTGATAGGTCTTGGCGGAATCTGGTACTCGGATGGCGAGTAGATGCCCTCACGGCGGCGGCATAGCAGATTTAGGCTGTTGAGGATGATGTTGGAGACGGGCTCGAGGATGCCGATGCAGTGGCCGCCGAGATAAGCACACTCGACGAGGTCTGGCATGGCATCCGCCGGGAGCCGGCGAAACGCCTCGAGACAGGCGTCCTCGATGGGCTTGTCCGTCGACTGTTTCAGCATGGAGCGAACGACTTCCAGACCCTTGTCGCCGTGGGAGCAGGATGGCCACACCAGTGGCTTGTAGTTCTCGATCCGACTACTCCGGCGCTGACGCATCTTGAAACTCCACCTCTGAATTGTAGAAGAGTGCATCATCTCCGTCTCACCGTTGCGGACCGCCATATCTCGGACCTCGTCGCCCATGATCTCTCTATCGCCGTGGTAGTAGTCAAGTAGCAACTGCTTCAGACCCACGGCCTGCGCCTCGCCGTCGTCAACCATCCTCCCGTGTGCTCTATTCGGCTGCAGGGTTTATCTGGGGAGTTTCTGGCGAGAAAGAGAATTGTTGGGACACCTAGGGTTTGTCCCGGTGGGGAATTTGTAGAGAGGAAGGGGAGTCCGAGACCTACGAGGGGAAGGGGTATGACTCCGGTCCCCAAAATAACTGGCAGATCGTTCCCCAAAATCACAGGCAGATCGTTCGATCGGTCCATGATACCCTCGACCTCGATCAACGCTCTCGCAACTCGCTGTCGTGACTTGTGTCTCACGCCAACGTAGCATGGTCCACGCCGCAAGGGAGTTAGGGAAGCTGCGGCAGCGACATCACGTCTCAGGATGGAGGTGCGTACGAGTGCATTATTATGCCACTGTTCCTGAGCGTTTTGAACCACGTTGTAGTTGGATCCTTAATTAGGGGGATAATCAAACTTGCTACAATATTGTACTGCATGGTCGCTAATGCACATGAGCCGTTGACGATAGATGTTATAATTTTGGCATGGCATTAGAGGCTTCACTGGCATAGTGGCTATAATTTTCATGCCTTTCACCCCAACACACACTACAGGAAAACACATACGTCGCCTAGGAACTATACATTTGCTGAGCGTTTTTTTTTGTTTTTTGTTTTTGAAAAACACGGGTTCACGGTTTATTCGAATGTAAGCTGAGTATATCTGCAAAAGGACACACGATGAAAAAAGACCACTCGGCTTATGAATACATACGGCGTGTATTACCTAAGAAGACATTCGGTTTACATTATATACTCGGCGTATTCCCGAATAGAATAAGCCGTGAGGCCCACCAAAAAGTATTCGGCTTATAGAACATACACGACAAAAATAACTGCCAGGTGGCCTACGCGCCGTCTGCTAACGGCTCCGTGACAATGGTGGGTATAAGCCGAGTACCTGATAAAATGCACTCGGCTTACAGTGCAAATACTATATGTAGTGCAAAACATGATTAGAGTGGTGAGTCGGATTAATAATTACTTGTTACCTTTTCCCCCTATTTCTCACCCATTCCGTCTAGGCTAGTTTTCATCGCACTTTCGATCTCATTTCATTGCTGTAGCGACTTAGTTCAAGACACGTAGTTGATATATTAAGGACTAAAATCAATCACACGAGGACGACACCGAGATTTATTAACGAGTTTCACCGATCCGGATATATCCCGGCGCTCGGACTATAGGCACCCTCCCCGTGACAACGTCACAATATCGCACATCGGCCAACCGGGCGTCGGCACACACCGCCGGCTCCCTCTGCGTGCCTCTGCTATTATGTTGGTATAGATTACATCATGTGTCTACCCCCACATATATAAGGGGCCTATGATACGAGTGACGCGAATCGTCCGTGCTACAGATGGCCGCAGTGTCGAAAACCGCCCTAGGGAGGGCTCGGATACCGCATAGGGCTGCGTGAGCCCCTGAGTTATCAATGAAAGGGCGGTCCGATGTTTAAATACCTAGTGGACAACATTGATGTGGCACCACTAGTAGAAAAAGGGCCTTTAGTCCCGGTTCAAGAACCGGGACTAAAGGGTCGTTACTAAAGCCTCCCCCTTTAGTCCCGGTTCTTACACGAACCAGGACTAAAAGCCCTCCACGTGGCCGCTGCCTGGAGGTCATCACTGCTTAATTTAACCTCTAATCTCTAATCACCCCTCATCACTGCTCAATTTAACCTCTAATCTCTAATCACCCCTCATCATTCCAAATCATCTAACTTCCCGGACGGTCACCCATCCTCTCACTACTCCAGCCTGAGCACGCTTAACTTCCGGGTTCTATTCTCCCTCGTTTCCAAGTCTGCACTTGTTGTTTTCCTGACAATAGTAAGATGTCAATCCTATTAACCCTCAGGAATTTAGCTTGAGCTTGAAGTCACACATTTCACTGTTTGAGTTTGAAACTATTGTTCTAAAAAACAATAATTATTTAGTAACACTAATATTTCTTGAATAATTAGTTTGACCATAGTTTGACCAAAGTTTGACCACAGTTTGACCAGATTTGACCAAAATTCAAAAAAAACTGAAATAATTATTTAGTAACCTAACATTCTTGAATAATTATTTAGTAACACTAATACTTCTTGAATAAGTAGTTTGACCAGATTTAAGAAAAATTCAAAAAAAAACAGAAATTTGAGCATAACTTTTTTCCTTTTAGAATTTGAGGATTCTAAAAATTTGCAAACGGGCCGTAGGCCGTCAAAATCGGATGCGGATTTTCGTGCTGAACATTTTGATATATTATACGTTTTTTTCTGACATCGTATGCAAAAGTTATAGCCGTTTTACATTTTCCCTACACTTTTTGCAAAACATGTCCAAATTTAAGTTTTTAAATTTTCCTAACTAGTACATGTAGTAACATAACTACATCTGGAAGGATTTTAATTTTTGAAGTTTTTATCATTTTCTTTTGCTTTTTACAAAACTGAAAAGGTGATCGCGGGGGGGGGGGGGGGGGGGGTAGAGTTTGAAAATGGGACCTTTAGTACCGGTTCGTGCCATGAACCGGTACTAATGCCTCAAACCCTATTAGTACCGGTTGGTGGCTCGAACCGGGACTAAAAGTCTAACCTTTAGTACCGGTTGGTGCCACGAACCGGTACTAATGGGCATCGCACCCTTTAGTCCCGGTTTGTGCCACCAACCAGGACTAAAGGTCCCATTTGAACCGGGACTAATGCCTGTACGGTGCCCTAGCCGCTTGAACCGGGACTAATGCTCACATTAGTCCCGGTTCGTAATGCAACCGGGATTAATGCTCTTTTCTGGCCGAACCAAAGCCCTGTTTTCTACTAGTGCACCTCCCTCACATACCGGACAATCACACAGGAAGGTTCAGGACGTAGGGTGCTAGTTCCCCCACATCGAGCATGTGGGAGGGAGTCCTGTGATCGCATGTGCTCCAACCTGGTCTGGCATGTCGGCATGACCTGCCATGACACAGAACAAGAGGATTATCTCCAGGTCAAACTCCTCTAGCATTCGGTCAACATCATAGATCGCCCAGTGTTCATCATTATTGTTAGCAGCTTAAGATCTACTAATACTTCTGATACATCCGTTTGAGCGTCAACTAATTTCGGACGGAGGTAGTACCAAACTTGAAAAGAGTATGAAATTGAACAAACCACACAGTGATGAACAGTTTATGCATGAGTTGCAGATTAGCACAAATCAGTTCATCACTTTGCACCGGCAGCCTTGTAAATAACACGATTAAATCGAAGATACCTTTTGTATGTAGTACTATTCAAGTCTAAACAAGTGTAGCAAAATCTTATTCTTTGTACTATCTTTTTTCTCTGTATATATGTACACTGTGCAGTGCCAAATTAGCAAAATATATACACATGGCCTAGCTAATTAAGTTTCCTTTTTTCTTTTTCTATATGTACACATGACATGAGTAGCTAGCTGACTAGATCGTGGGCGTCATGACGTTGAGAAGTGAAACCCTGGTCTGCACGACGCTCCTGAACACCCTATTGCAGGCGCCATCGCACTCATCGAAGCACCGCTCTAGCACATGCAGTCTCTCCATGGCCGCCTCTGCCGTCTCCGGCGCGGCGGCCTTCCTGGTGGCGAACACGGGAACAAATATGGCCATCTTCTTGCAACAGGATGCCGAGTACGACATTGATGCGGCAGCTGAGAACACGGCCGCGGAGGCCGCGGCGCTCGCAGCGGCTGCCTGCATGATCGCACCGGCCATCTCTGCATCCTCGCCGACGAGGTTCAGGCGGGCGCACTTGGAGGAGACGGCGGAGATGGACGCAGCGAGCCGAGCGAGGACCTTCTCGGCCCGACGCTGGGACCTGGCGGCAGACGCGAGCCTTGTGGCTTCGCCCCTGCGGAGCGCAGCACGGGACTCGGCCGCCGCATGACTGAGCGAAATGAGGCACTCCTGGAAGCCCTGGTGCGCGTCGGCGAGGAGGAGGAAAGCGTCTAGGAGGCTGTCGGCGGCCTTGCTGGTGGTGCACTGAAGCGCGGCCCTGGACTCTGGGAGGAGGAGGAGGTCGGCGAGCGCGGCGTGGAGCGCGTGGATGTTGGCGAGGCCGGCTGGGAGGGATGAGCCTGCTGCGGCGGTGTCCTGGATCCAGGCGCGGATGGTGACGATGTGGGCGTTGAGGCTGGCGAGGAGTGGGTGTGAGGAGGTGGTGCCCGGGAGGCTGATGGAGCGGAGGTGGCGGGATGACTTTGAGAATGACCTCGCCGGGGTCAGAGGGAAGGAGATGGAACGGCCGAAGTTGGGAGCCATTTCTATGGATCGGCGGCTGGATAGCGAGTTGCTTCTTCTTCTCTTTGTGTTTGTTGCTGAAATGCTGAGATGAGATGAGATGGAGGAGAGGATCGATCGATGAGGGCGATATATATGCAATGCAAGGAGGAGGACAGGAGGAGGCAGGGTAGCTTGGCAAGTGGTGGTTGCACGTGTGGGTGGCCGGGCAGCGGAGTGCGTGGGGGACGCGTTCAAAGTCAAAATCTCAACGCCAGGCAACGCCGCGCCGGCGGTGGTGGTTCGCCGTGCATGTGCAGTGGCAGCTCTTAGGTGTCATGTTGGCGATCGACGAGGTGTTGGACGGACGTGCATGCACGCACGGTCAAAACAGATGACCTGTGCTGTGACGCACACCTACATGTACAACAGCTCGCACTCTGGCAGTCTACAAGCCGTTGTGCTGGACTACAACCATCTTCATTCATCAAGGCGCGCGCACTAGCACGGTACATGCTACGTGCAAATTGTGCTGTCTAGCTCATGGCATATTCGGATGGTGAGTGGCGACTCACATCGATGATTCCAATAGAGTAGACCACCACAACAACCGGATCCGTGCGTGTGATTTTGTCCCTTATTGCATTGCAAGTTAGGAGACATAAAAGATTCCACATGTGTGGTTTCAGTATGTGAGATTGAGCGGATGGCAGCTAGAGCCAAGGCAAAAATTAGACACGCATTTGAAATCCAACCTGTACGTACGTGCACATCATGTATATATATGTCTCTATCCATCGATTGGAGTGCATTTTATACGTTGGAGCAGTGAATGATTGTATTGAATAATTTGGCACTACTATACCGATGATCATAATGCATGTTGCACACGAATGGGTTGTCGTCGTCGGTCGTCCTCCAGTTAATCAATTCTTATCCGCTTACGCACCAGCCGTCTGGTAGCGGCTACCGAGCTTAATCAGTTCGTTTGTGCACGCTCGCATCATTGTTTTTAATTAAACTTTACAACAACTCTGAACTATCTTGATCATACTGATTTTAGCTCCAGCTAGCTAGTTGGGAGAGGTTACTCGTGTAGCTCAACGATTGAATTGAAGAAAATGCACCGGTGTCGGCCATACTTGCATTGCTTGCTAATTTATATTCACTTGACAGTGGAGCATTGATCATAATGACCATTTATATTCATTTATACCAAAATTAGCATGCTAGGAAGCAGCAACCATCTTAATTTTGCTACCAACTAATCCTACGTGGAGATAACATAGAGAGATTTGATTCGCGGGGTGGAGGGGCGTCGGTGACGGAGGCGGCAAGTGAAGGCGACGGAGGCGGGAAGGCAACGGAGGCACAACGGAGGAGGAAACGGAGATGGAAATTGTATTGAATTGCAGGAGATGCATGGGTGCCGGCCAGTTTCAATGTACCTGCATGATCTGGTTCCTGATGAATGGACTCGTCGTGCTTGTTTGGTGCTACCTCCATCCGGGTTTATCAGGCCTAATTATATTTTGGACCCAACTTTGATCACGTATTTGACTAAAAATATATAATTTTGGTGATATCTAATTTAAATTTTATTAGTTAAATTCATGGTCAAACTTGGACTCAAAATAAAAGGGGGTCTAATAAAACCGGATGGAGGGAGTAGACACTTGATAGTGGATCATTGGTAATACTCCCATTAATATTCATTCATACAATATTAGCATGCTAGCAACCATCTGAATTTTCTACCGATTAATCTTCATAGAGTGCCAGCTAACAACCAAATAACACAAAGAGATTTGATTCTAGAATTCCAATTTCCAGTGATGAATTTTCATGGGTCAATATGATCTTCTACTACTATTAAAGTGGAATTAATATGTGGAAATCCACATCCAAACTTTACACCATCGTTGAAAGGCCAGTGTACCAAAGTGATATACTTTCGTACAATCAAGACACATATATTCGAATTGCACACATATCTAGAAACTCATGCATTCTCGAATATCAAAAACATTTATTTTTCCTTGCTTTTCATTTTCAAATCCACTAAAAACAAATCAGGTTAAAGAGTTTATATTAAATGGCACATGAGTTAGATATTTATACACAATAGATTTAATTTATTGAGATACTAGTCATCAACCTATGCACGCGCACAGGCTATCATTATTTTACATACTAAACAACTTGTTGCGCCAATTGGCACATAGACCAACTACAGCCTGGAAATTAAGCGAACTATGTGAAACAATAAATAAAAGTCAAATGAAGTATTTGAAGAGACACTCGGAAGTTGAGTGAACTATTTAAAACATAATATAAGGGTTAAGTGAATTCTTTAAAGAGAGGAACTGCAGCTATTGGCGCCAAGACCAATTGCAGCCACGAAGAAAAGCAAGTAATACAACCGAAAATTTAGGTGAACTATTTGATGGATCTCTCTCGTGAATAGCTTGCAAGTAATTATGTTAGTCATGTGTTTCCATAACTATTTTAATATTTTTCTCAACAGTCTGCAAATGACCCGTCTCACAAATATTGGTCAAACCTGAAACTGCAGGCAGCCGAATAGAGAAGTTTTTCTTTGGTAATTTGTTTTGGACGACATGAGATTCTGTTAGTGAAGATTTTTTCCACAACTGTCTTCATCTGCGAAAAGACCAATTGCGACGGAAGTTAAGCAAACTATGGGAAACATGTATCAATAAATATGTGTGTGGTGACCGGTTGGGGAATGCTTTGCTAGTGTCATTGTTTTTTCTTACCACACTAATTATTCTACTCTTTTAAGATGCCTTGAAAAATGTTTGGAGGTATAATACGATATGATGTCTCTCATTTTCCTCTTTGCTAGGCTTCCACAATAGTATTTGGACTTCTTCCTACGTGCGATGTTTTAAATATGACGAATGTCATTACACACGGCTTTCCTTAAGTACTATGACTAAAAAATAGTTTATGAAATTACTTTTTATGCTACATGAACTAGCTTGAGAAAAAGATTGAAACTTGTTTGGAGATGACAATCAGATACATAATTTTAGTTGCGATTATAATTTTTTGACTAGAGGAATTCACAATAGATCCTTTAATTATTGAGGGGGTGTCGAGTTAGTCCTAAAGTTTCAAAACTGTATTTCACTCTCTCTTTACCTTATCCACAATGGATAGAAGAACAACTCGAAGATGGAATTGTATATATTGCAATTATGTTGACTAAACTAACCCTATTAATTATTTCTTCACCACACTGGTTTTTGTTATTTGTTTGAGGCTTTTCTAGAAATTGCTACTGCACAATAGTCATGTTGACTAAACATGCCACATTGATTTTCTATCATTGTTCACCATATTGGTTTTTCCAATTGCCCCTGCAATTCATTGTAAAATATACTTGTTGCGTGTTACTTGCTGGCCTGTTCATTGTATACATGATCTCTTTAAACAACCTTGCTTTATGTTGTGAAAAACATTTAATACTTTTGAACCTAAAAGTGTTTCTATTTGTAGGTTATGGATAGGGTGTGACATGGGTGGTTGACTGACCCACTAAACACATTTGTTTTATCATTGATATACTTGGCAGTCCATGGTATTTGATGGAGGCTAGCAAGCATGCGTGTCTTGCAGTCAAGTCCCGGCGATGCAATATTTGTAAGAAGTTGTTCGGCTCTGCCTATAATTTGTTTGAAAACATTATTTGCCTAAATGCGGCAACTACATGATTGAGAATAAGGCATCTTATTGCTGGACAATCACAAGATTTATCTTCAATTGTGTTTGACTTGATTTTGTAGTCTTGTATGAGCAAGAGGGTATGTATTCTCCAAGCACTTCTATCCTTAAATTATGCTATCTTCTCCAGAATTGAGAGTTACGGCCATGGGGTATTCTAAGCTTGACTCGCTTCGTGACCATGTTGGTTAGTGGAAGTTCTGGAATGATTTTGTAATGAGCTACATGAGACACTTAAGAGGTTGTCATGTTTGTATTAATAAATTATACATGCATGAAAATATTATTATTGTGGTATAGTTTGGATTGATCCACTATATTCAAATCTTACCAGCTTTTGAAGTTTTACTCTCTTCTAGATTCTTACGGGAAGTGTACAAGTTATATATTATGTACATTTGTTAAGAGAAATTTGATTTAACTTTTCATGCATATCAGCTTAGTACGCTTGTAGTGATAATTTATCTTGCAATCTGTAGTCACTTAACTAACTTTACCGTGTTAATCTATTCTAGAGGGTTTCTATGTTATCTATGCTTTTATGGTCATGGTGGATCTACTCAACACTGTATGATGGTCTCAAAATGGTTTGTTTTGAGTCTGCTTACTTGTGACCCTTTTGAATTGTCGTCGGCTATAAAGATGTACACAAGTACATACTTGGGCAGAAACAAAATTCATATGACACGAGGTTTGGATGGATCGAGAACTTGTTTGCTTGCATCTGTGTTTGGGGCGTGCCATTTAGAAAATTAATATGAAGATAATAATATTATTATTTTTTCTCATTGCTCACCGAAATTGAAGTATGGGTACATGTGTTTTCCATCTGTCTCTCTTTGTGTATAACTATCTACTTTATTTGATCTTTATATGTAGGTATGAGATTTAAAGTGGAGAGATTGAGAAAATCGTATGGTTTTTTATAATATAAGTTCCAGTCCATGATCTCATATCTGTGGTTGTGCTATTCAAGTACTTAGAGGTCACGTAGATTCTATCTATTAAAGATTTTAAAAGCAGAAATTTTTTGTTATTCATAGGTCTGGATTCGCTACTTCAAAAGGTACATACTATAGGTACATAAATTATTAAGGTTAAAAATCTCATGATACCTCCAAACGAGCCACATAAGCTACCCCTCCCACATCACAAACTATCCTTAAATCAAACTTTAAACAAATTAGGACACAACAAGTCACTGGGTTATGTTGAACCTAGTAGTGGCTGCACAGACTAATGAAATATTCTAATGAATCATAACTCATACACGACGCATGCTATGATTTTGACTCTATCCAAAGCCATTTAATGGTTACGAAATACAACATAATTATAGGAATAGAAAATTAAGTAAAAGAATAGGGGAAGTTTAAAGTTCAAGTATATTAGTTTTCCCAATAATATTATTATTGTGTTTCCTATATAGTGGGTGTCTTAGATGTACATAGTTGTGTGGAAGTTATAATTAGAAAAGGAAGATTTATAGTTTCTGTTGCCATCGTTGGCCTTGATCTTGATCATGAGGGAAATATATATCTATACTATTATGTTCACGTACACATTATATTTGCCAAACCTTAGTTTACTACAATTATCATTAAATATCTCAATAGAAGATTTGAGAGTGATTATATGTCCGCCCTTACTTACATGAATTAATTAGTATGCAATTGTACGAACTAGTAATAATGTGAAATTGTTGTCACAGGTCAACTTTCAGGGGACATGAATTATCCTGTACGAAGACATGCAAATTAGAGTGTGTATGGTTAGTACAATAATTAATTTGTTAAATCCGAGTTGCCAATATTTACATCCCCAACCCTCACCCACCCACACACACAAATACACAAACGCATCATGTTCCGAAGACTAAACTCGCTGAGCTTCAACATTGAGACAGCCATCGGGGTCACTATATGCAACGTAAACGTCGCCTTGTATTGAAAGAATGATATGATTTAACAATATACACATGCCGTCGAATCTGGAGAGTGGGTCCAATTGTCCATAGCAGTGCCCTGCCACCAGTATACCACGAAGAATCCTTTTTAGGGATGAGAGATGGTCAGCTTGGCAAGAGCTTCGACATAAAATGCATGTATGGTGTCGAAGAGAGACATTTTAGTTGACTCAATGTGCTGGCACGTAGGCGCTGCATCGTCAACCTCCATCGGAGTGTGCATGTGGAACCCTAGGAAGAGGTCGACTAAGGATCTGATATTGCTGAATATAGTCTTGGATGAACGCATGTTAGCGAGGTTGAATGTTGTCTGGCGCTAGAAGGTAAGTGTTGCTGCCATGCTGCTTCCTTGGCCATTGAGGTTGAAACAGTAACGTGGGCAGGAGTCGGAGTATGTTCCGCTACATTGGAACCATGAGGAATCATGAGGTGTTGGTAGTGCAAAATCTTTATGAAGGTTTCCACGTCATCGACGCCTAGGCAGCGCCCTTCCTCCAATGTTAGCATCAAAGATCTCATGTCCTCTGTGGGCTGATCCTGGAAGAGCATAAAAAGATCATCGGGTGTCGGATGATTGACTTTGATCGCTGAGATGCGGAGGGCAAGCTTGGCCTGGTCGCGGAAGAGGTCAGAGTGGCAGACTGCGATGTGGTTTTCTTGCATGATGGTGGTGGACTATCTCAGTTCCATCTCAGCAATGCAGATGGCAACAAGCAAGTCACCGCCGGAGAGGTGGATGTAGAACCGGGCCTGCTCTTGGGAGAGATACCCGAAATAAACCTGCATGAATGCATGGAGGGCACAATACAAGTCAAAAGCAATCCCTGACCAGGTGTTGCGGATATGAGGGTTGATAGGTCCCGGCGGGATCTGGTACTCGGATGGCGAATAGATGCCGGCACGGCGACGACAGAGCAGATTTAGGCCATTGAGGATGATGTTGGACACGGGGTCAAGGATGCCGATGCAGTGGCCGCCGAGATAAGCACACTCGACGAGGTCCGGAATGGCGTCCACCGGGAGCCGGCGTGTTGGGGATCATTGCGGAAATTAAAAAATTTCTACGCATCACCAAGATCAATCTATGGAGAGACTAGCAATGAGATAGAGGGGAGTGCATCTTCATACCCTTGAAGATCGCGATGCGGAAGCGTTACAAGAACACGGATGAAGGAGTCGTACTCGTAGCGATTCAGATCGCGGTTGATTCCGATCAAGCGCCGAACAACGGCGCCTCCGCGTTCAACACACGTGCAGCCCAGTGACGTCTCCCACGCCTTGATCCAGCAAGGAGAGAGGGAGAGGTTGGGGAAGACAACTCCAGCAGCAGCACGACGGCGTGGTGGTGTTGGAGCAGCGTTGTACTCCGGCAAGGCTTCGCCAAGCACCGCGGAAGGAGGAGGAGGTCTTGGAGAGGGGGAGGGCTACGCCTTGGATGTGGTGCGGCTGCCCTCCCTCCTCCCCTCTATTTATAGGGCGAAGGGGGAAGGGGGCCGACCCCTCTAGATGAGATCTAGAGGGGGGGCGGCGGCCAAGGGGAGGGGGCACTAGTAGAAAAAGGGTCAAATGTGAAGCACATTAGTGCCGGTTTGATTTTGAGCCGGCACTAATGTGTCCATTAGTGTCGGTTCCAATGGCTAGGCGGGCGGAGATCATTAGTACCGGTTCGTGTCACGAATCGGTACTAATGAGGCTGCGTCAGGCTGTGGTCAGGCTGGGGCCCCACGGGCACCTTTAGTACCGGTTCGTGCCATGAATCGGTACTATAGTTTCTTAGTAAGCTGTTTTTTAGTCCCACCTCGCGAAGAAAGAGGCACTACGAGCGGTTTATAAGCCCTGAGTGCAGAGACGATGAAGGAGAGGCGCAATGCTCATCTGCACGTTGCTTAGCTTTAAGCCTTGAGGAATAGTGTAGACTGCACGGAGCTATGTGCAGTGCAGTTTGCACTATTCCGAAAGGCTTGAAGCTAATTAACGGGCATTGTGCCTCTTTTTTATCTTTAATAACTTATTACAACTCCGGACTTCTTGTGTTACGGCAAAAACTGGACGCACTTCGTGTACAAACTGGACAATCTCTTTCGAAGTATCAGGGTTTCTGACGAGAACTCATCTGTTACATGGGCACTTCATCTTTTTAAACTTATTACAACTCCAGACTTTTTTGCGTTCCGTACACCATTCAAAGCGACGTCATTAATTTTCAAAACTTTCTGACATCATTTGCTATTTTTTAGTCATTTACCGATTTGTTTAGAGAGCTAAATGACCGTGAAATTGAAAATCACTACAAAATGAACTCTGAAAATGTCGAAACTTGGCATGGTATCATCATTTCACCCACATAGTATGTGCAAAAGAGTAGAGAGGGTTACGGCATAAACTGGACGCACTTCGTGTACAAACTGGACAATCTCTTTCTGAGTATCAGGGTTTCGGACGAGAACTCATCTGTTACACTGGCACTTCATTTTTTTAAACTTATTACAACTCCAGACTTTTTTTGCGTTCCGTACGCACCATTCAAAGCGACGTCATCAATTTTCAACACTTTCTGACATCATTTGCTATTTTTCAGTCATTTACCGATTTGTTTAGAGAGCTAAATGGCCGTGAAATTGAAAATCACTACAAAATGAACTCTGAAAATGTCGAAACTTGGCATGGTATCATCATTTCACCCACATAGCATGTGCAAAACAGTAGAGAGGGTTACGGCAAAAACTGGACGCACTTCGTGTACAAACTGGACAATCTCTTTCGAAGTATCAGGGTTTCTAACGAGAACTCATCTGTTACATGGGCACTTCATTTTTTTAAACTTATTACAACTCCTGACTTTTTTGCGTTCCGTACACACCATTCAAAGCGACGTCATCAATTTTCAAAACTTTCTGACATCATTTGCTATTTTTTAGTCATTTACCGATTTGTTTAGAGAGCTAAATGACCGTGAAATTGAAAATCACTACAAAATGAACTCTGAAAATGTCGAAACTTGGCATGGTATCATCATTTCACCCACATAGCATGTGCAAAAGAGTAGAGAGGGTTACGGTAAAAACTGGACGCACTTCGTGTACAAACTGGACAATCTATTTCGAAGTATCAGGGTTTCTGATGAGAACTCATCTGTTACATGGGCACTTCATTTTTTTAAACTTATTACAACTCTAGACTTTTTTGCGTTCCGTACACACCATTCAAGGCGACGTCATCAATTTTCAAAACTTTCTGACATCATTTGATATTTTTTTAGTCATTTACCGATTTGTTTAGAGAGCTAAATGACCGTGAAATTGAAAATCACTACAAAATGAACTCTGAAAATGTCGAAACTTGGCAAAAGACAAAACATAAAATAAATAAAATAGAATATAAATAAAACAGAAAAGACAAAAACTATATAAAAAATTACTCAAAAATAAATAGCAGAAAATAAATAATGCAGAGAAGGAAAAACTATATAATTTTTTTTATATTCACAAAGAAACTAAATACAGCAAAAAAAACTACACAGAAATAAATAGAAGAAAATTATATAATAAATTGTTGGGGCGCTGCCCAGTGGGCCTGCCAGACCTAGGGTTTGCAAATACAGGCCCAGAAGGGCCAGCAGGCCCACAGGGTAGCGCGCCGAAGTTAGGCTTAGAAGCCTGCTATAGAGAGGAGTTCGAGACAGTAGCCGCGCCGGGGCTTTTAAACTGGTGCGGGCGCCCCTCGGCTATTGAGGTCGGACTAAACTTGCCCGCACCGCTCCTGCGCCAGCGCACCCCTTTAGTACCGGGTCGTGGCTCCAACCGGTACTAAAGGGGGGCCTTTAGTACCGGTTGGAGCCACGAACCGGTACTAAAGGGGCAGTTTCCCGCCCCTTGGCCTGGCGAAAATTGGCCTTTAGTACCGGTCGGTGGCTCCAACCGGTACTAAAGGCCCCTCTTATATATATGGCACTTACGAAAAATTCAGTTTCATCAACCACCACTTCTTCTCCAACTACTTCGCGCGACATCGCCGCAGCCGCCGCCGCGCCGTCGCCCATCGCGCGCCGCCCTCGCAGGCCCCGCCGCCCCCGCCGCCCGTCGTCGCCGTCACCGCCATCGCCCCCGCCGCTCGTCGTCGCGTCGTCCCCGTCACATCGCCGTCTCGCGCCGCCTCCCATACGCCGCCGCCCCCCGCTCGTACACACACACATACACACACACACATACACACACACACACACACACACACAAACATATTGTTTTTACTTATTTTCTGTTTTCTGTTGTTTAGATTAATGTTAGATAAATTACGTAGATAAGAATGTTAGAATGTTAATGTTAGATGAATTATATGGAGAAGATGTTAAATATTAATGTCAATTTTAGATGAATTATCTAGATATTAATTAGGTATATATATGAGATTTGAACTAGTTGAATTAATATAACTAGTTTATTTTTAGTATGAAAATTAATAGAACAAGATTATTTTTAGTAAGAAAATTTAGGTATATGAGATTATTTGAACTAGTTGAATTAATATAACTAGTTTATTTTTAGTAAATGCTTAGTTGAACTAGTTGAATTAGTATAACTAGTTTATTTTTAGTAAGAAAATTTAGGTATATGAGATTTGATGATCTAATTAAAATATTACTATATATATAGCCACTTTATATATTTTAGTAAGAAAATTAATAGAACTAGTTTATTTTTAGTAAATTCTTAGTTGAATTAGTTGAATTAATAGAACTAGTTTATTTTTAGTAAGAAAATTTAGATATCTGAGATTTGATGATCTAATTAAAATATTACTATATAGAACTAGCTACTTTATTTTAGTAAGAAAATTAATAGAACAAGTTTATTTTTATTAAATGCTTAGTTGAATTAGTTGAATTAATAGAACTAGTTGAACTAATAGAAGTAGTTGAATTAGTTGAATTAATAGAACTAGTAAGTGTTTAATGTTTCACCTATATGAACATAGGAAATGTCGTCTGATGACGAAAAAGATTTCATTAAGTGTGAATTCTGTGAAGACCAACGCGGCCTGTGCGACAGAAATTTCCTTGTTGATGATAGGCGTTTCAGCATCAAGCTGGATGAGATCTTTGAAGTGGATACAGTAAGTCACGACGACAAGTCTTTTTTCGTAATTAACCATGACTTATATATGCTTCATTTGCTTGAACTTATAATTTTAAATTTTCACTATTCTACTAGCGCATCCCCTGCCATGCAAGAATTTTTGTCTTGGATAAGATAGGTTTCAGTGCTATGGAAACTATGAAGGTAAAGAGAGTTTACCTGAAGACCGAGCATGGTTATACTTTCAACGTCAAATTATACAATGCAGACACGTACACCTATTTTGAATGCAAAACTTGGCAAGCACTATGCAAGGCTTATGCATTTGAGCCTGATATGGTTATCACGTTTGATATTCGTCCGGAAGATGATATTGAAGGTAATAGAGACATCTGGGTCGATGTGCAGACGCATCCAGTTCTACCATTATGTGAGTTTATCAACCATATTTATGTCTTTGATATTGTTTATTCAAAAATAGTTGACAACTAATTTCTATTGACAGCTTATTTCCGTTCAAGCAAACATGTCCGACGCTTGGTAGACAGGACCTACTACTATCCCGGAGCTGAACTAAACTGCGAGGAGATAAGTCATTATGTTTCATGGCTTGAGGATCTTGATGCTGTTAAGAGAAATCATTTTGCTGAATTTGAAAATCTTAGTACTCAAAATGTGCGACCAATAGTGATCGTATTGAACTACGGTCACATGTATTTAGGAAAGATGGTAAGATTTTTACTATTAGTCCTCAGTGCATCTTTTGCATACATTATTTTTCAAGCTAAACTTTCATTGCTAAGTATATTAATTACTATACGATGTTCTTCAACAGGGACTCCCGATGACAGTTGTGCCTCAGTGGATCGAGACTAAAGGTCGCATGTCAGTTGTTAGCTTACGGCCAAGATATCCTACAGTGCACATGAGTGCATTCAGGATTTCTGAAAGCGATGAATGCTTAATAGTGAAAGATTGGAGCAAAATTGTTAACGATCGCAGAGAAGTACTAGGGGGCAGCAATCAGAAGCGCAGCCCACGATTAGGAGACAGGTTCATCTGCATGCTCTAATATGATGAATCAGGAGAGCTATACATGCTCTATGCTATTTTACCTGAGAGAGAGAGAGAGCAGCAGGAGTGATTTAGCTAGTTATCATGCTCTTAGTACTTGTTGTCCTCTCATGCGTGTCCGTGTTCTTCGTCCTGAACTTAATCTCAAAGAGTGATTTGCTTTTGTGGTGTTATGAACGCTTATAATATCATGACCATGTTGAACTCGATGATATCTTTGCTAGCTAGTATATACTGTTGTTGGTGATGATATGATGCAAGAGTTTTTATATTAATATGATGATGATGATGATGATGATGAGTTATTATATCATTTATGAAAGAAACCACATATTAGTTTCAACTGGATGGATCCTAGCTAAGTGATCTAAGTAACATGGATATGGCATATACTTGATCACTTAGCTAGGATCCACATGCATCCAGTCGAAACTAATCTGCGGTACTTTCACCTAATGATTTAACAACTCATTATAATGTAAAACAATCACTAAATTAAATTGAAAACACAAAAGTAAAGGAAAAATAAAAATTAAAACCAAAACACACCCCAAACATTTAGTACCGGTTGGTGTTACCAACCGGTACTAATGTCCTACCCGCACCCGGGCCTGGCTTGTGCCACGTGGTAGCACGTTAGCGCCGGTTCGTGCCGAACCGGTACTAAAGGGGGGGCCTTTAGTCTCCACTCTTTAGTGCCGGTTGCAGAACCGGCACTAAAGGCCCTTACGAACCGGCGCTAAAGCCCGGTTCTGCACCCAAGCCAAGGGGCGCCCCCCTTAGGGTCCCCCCAACCCTAGGCGCATGGGCCCTAGGGGGGTGGAGCCCAGCCCACTTAGGGGTTGGTTCCCTTCCACATACAGCCCATAGGGCCCTCCGGGGCACGTGGACCCTCCCGGTGGACCCCCGGAACCCCTTCGGTGATCCCTGTACAATACTGGCACACCCCCGAACACTTCCGGTGACCGTATGATGACTTCCCATATATAAATCTTCACCTCCGGACAATTCCGGAACTCCTCGTGACGTCCGGGATCTCATCCGGGACTTCGAACAACATTCGGTAACCACGTACAAACTTTCCGTATAACCCTAGCGTCATCGAACCTTAAGTGTGTAGACCCTACGGGTTCGGGAGGCATGTAGACATGACCGAGACATCTCTCCGGCCAATAACCAACAGCGGGATCTGGATACCCATGTTGGCTCCCACATGCTCCACGATGATCTCATCGGTTGAACCACGATGTTGGGGATTCAATCAATCCCGTACACAATTCCCTTTCTCTACCGGTATGATACTTGCCCGAGATTCGATCGTCGGTATCCCTATACCTTGTTCAACCTCGTTACCGGCAAGTCTCTTTACTTGTTCGTAACACATCATCCCGTTATCAACTCCTTGGTCACATTAAGCTCATTATGATGATGTCCTACCGAGTGGGCCCAGAGATACCTCTCCGTCACACGGAGTGACAAATCCCAGTCTCGATTCGTGCCAACCCAACAGACACTTTCGGAGACCCCGTAGTGCACCTTTATAGCCACCCAGTTACGTTGTGATGTTTGGCACACCCAAAGCATTCCTACGGTATCCGGGAGTTGCACAATCTCATGGTCTAAGGAAATGATACTTGACATTACAAAAGCTTTAGCAGACGAACTACACGATCTTGTGCTATGCTTAGGATTGGGTCTTGTCCATCGCATCATTCTCCTAATGATGTGATCCCGTTATCAACGACATCCAATGTCCATGGTCAGGAAACCGTAACCATCTATTGATCAACGAGCTAGTCAACTAGAGGCTCACTAGGGACATGTTGTGGTCTATGTATTCACACATGTATTACGATTTCCGGGTAACACAATTATAGCATGAACAATAGACAATTATCATGCACAAGGAAATATAATAATAACCAGTTTATTATTGCCTCTAGGGCATATTTCCAACACGTCGGAACGTCTCGAGGTAGGCCTCCTCGATGGGCTTGTCCGTCGCCTTTTTCAGCATGGAGCGGACGACTTCCAGGCCCTTATCGCCATGGGAGCAGGATGGCCACACCTGTGGCTTGTAGTTCTCGATCTGACGTCTCCGGCGCTGACGCATCTCGAAACCCCACCTCTGAATTGTAGAAGAGTGCATCATCTCGGTCTCACCATGGCGGACCACCATATCTCGGACCTCGTCGCCCATGATCGCTGTATCGCCATGGTAGTAGTCCAGCAGCAACTGCTTCAGACCCACGGCCTACACCTAGCCCTCGTCGACCATCCTCCCGTGGGCTCGATTTGGCTGCAGGGTTTCTCCGAGGAGTTACTGACGAGAAAGAAAAGTGTTGGCTAGATTTTGTCCCGGTGGGGAATTTGTAGAGAGTAAGGGGAGTCCGAGACCGACGAGGGGAAGGGTACGGTCACGACTCGGGTCCGGATGTTTTGACCGACCGATCTCGTCAAAGGGAGTACATAAAACTAACCTTAAAATTTTAATTGTATGGCTCAGATCGAATTAGTGGTCGTGGAGTTTTTTCCCGTGTCCTGCTTCAGAGTCCTAGAGGCGTACATTAAGTAGTCCTATAGAAATTCACTAAGGTTTCTACAAAAAACACGAAGGTAAAAAATAATGTCAGATTAGCATCACGTACGCAACCCTTCCTCCTCATGTACGTGCCCAAGCCCATCTATTTGCCCAAGACACTCTCCATCGTAGGAGGCACCATGGCGTGTCTCCTTCATCACGCCTTCAGGTTCATCAAGAGGGCACACTTCTCTTATCCTCTCTTGCTCATAGGACAATCTCAACGCCAGGTCTTCCAATCTCAGTTTGCTTTTCCATGGTCTCTCATCCGATCTTTATTTCCTATATGCTAGGGTTCGCACACTGTCAAGGAAGTCATGGGCTGGCGGCTGCTGCAGCGCCGTAGCTGCAACGTGTACGATGGATTCAGAGTTGTACGTCCACCTGCAACATGAGCAGTCAACACATGATTAAGCACTAGCAAAAGAGCCCGTGCGTTGCAACGGGAGAAAAAACACAACACACACTCTTAACCGAACAACCATCACTCAAGACCACAATAAGTCCATCTCCTTCATTTTAGCGACGCATCATATTTGTGTTGCCGCTTATCCTTCTTCTCACCCTCGCCGGTGGCCTTAGTGTTCACACAAACCAAAACGTGTTAGAATGTGGTTAATCCTAAGACGTCTCTCTCTCCCTCTCTCCTCCCTCTCCCTCTCTCTCGCTTTCTCTCACACTCGCGATGAGAAATCTGTTGTTTTCCCCTGCGACGTATTCAGAGGTATGCATGTGTAGTTCTCGATGCTTTCTTTTCCCTATATGATTATAGTGGTTGTTTATTTGCAATCCGGATCGCCGCCTGTATGAAAGAAAAATGGATCGTGCGCTATAGTTATAAGTTTGCTTCGAAAACAATATTTAAAAAATATTTAACAGGTAAAATTAACATCATATACAGATTTCACACATTTTTCTAATCAAATTTAGAAAACCATTTGTTTGAATTAAATATCTTCCAAAATAATATTTATAAATACTTAACAGGTTAAAATAATCTTATATCATTTTCTACATATTTTTCTAATCAAATTTCATATATAACATGTTTAAATCGGAGTTACGGTTTAAAAGATATGGATGGTTTAGAAAAGCATTTGTTTGACTTAAATATGATCCGCGAATGGAATACCTAAAAAGTCAGGGGGGTTGAAAAAATGTAAAATAATGGTTCAGTGTGACTTAAATCTGGACTGCGGGTTGATTTCATGAAAACGCAAGGGCTTTTTTGCAAATTGGCGCGACGGACGGGCAGAAACCCTATATGCTTTATTATTAGGTAAAGATATACAAGTTGAATTTCTGATTTGTGGATGCATGCGTAGACATAGATACGGCAGATGCATGAGGTAGCCACTGAAGTCTGATGCGACTATAACATCCATAATCCATGTGCACGTACATATTTTTTCTTTAGTTTGTTTCCCTTTGTTACCACTGCATCATTTGTAAGTTGTAACACATGCCACTAGGCTAGAGGTGAATACAGTATGACGCGTTCGTCAGCCGCTGCTTGGCCCTCGGTCAACCAGTCGCGCCCTCTGTTGTCTCTGCGTGTTGAGGTCTGATTGTTCCTCACTCCTAATACTCAAATTGGTATGTTTCTTTGTTTCTGTACTTTACGGTCGCAGAATGGTGGAATTGCTTCTAA
The DNA here is from genome assembly GCF_002575655.3 of Aegilops tauschii subsp. strangulata. NCBI lineage: Eukaryota > Viridiplantae > Streptophyta > Magnoliopsida > Poales > Poaceae > Aegilops > Aegilops tauschii. The sequence goes on along the minus strand of NC_053041.3, from coordinate 638,457,895 downwards.
ATTTAACATAACTGAAATTGGTTCAGTACAGTTCCAGCAAGAATTATGCGTATTTCTAATAAAATTAATATGTAGCGGGTATTTTACAATTAAAAATAGTATCAAAATATCTATTGTTAGTATATTTTACTTGTCTAAACACCTATAAAGGTGGCATGTCAAGGCGCATGTTCTTCCCGCTGCCGGGCCGTAGCTACATCAGATGTATCCACTGTGCAATGCAGCGGCTGGTCTTATGCAAGTAAGGCCTCATTAGTAGCCTAAGTACGTGCTAAACCAGCCTAAAGACTTTGAGACTCACATGATTGTTGCAAGCATAAATTTTTAATACTTATGTGCATATACGAGTTCAATAGTGTATCAGGCCTTTTCGGTCTATGCACTGAAAACTATGAACATTGTTTGCCCCAAAACACCAGGCTGCACTTAATTTTACTAGCATAGTTTAATGGTAATTCTTTTACCGTTAATCATCACTTTTTTTTTGCTGTTAGACTTCCACCGGCTGTGTGTGTTCTAGGCATCTAGCAATACACATATTGATCATAACAATTTGTTCCAATCATCTTCATTTTTTCATGATAGTAACAATTGTTGAGCTCTATTTAATTATAATGTAGGGTCTGTAATACATGTGCCTTTGTATATGTTCTACAATACCCAGGGAACCACAACGTTTGCAACATGTGTTTTTCCTCTACCCAGTTCCAAACTTCCAATCTTCCCATGTCTATCTGTACCTCTTTGGAGCTGCTCACGATATGTTTGAGGTAATGTGTTGACAGAAAACTTATGGTATTGAGATTATTTTTTCACATTGTGGAGACTTACAATTAAAAATTATAAAATGAGATTAATATATTGTTTTAATTTTGTGAGAATACGGCAGGAGACATGCTTTGCCAGAACACATTATATTTATGTTTTCATTTTTAGATGTGAAATCAAGCTCTCAAGAGCTCCAGCCTTGACCTCGCACAAATTTATACATCTACAACATAATCTCGCATCTAAATGCTCAATTGTTCTGAAGTGTAGAACATTGTATATGTTATGATATTTTTACACTGTGATGTCTTAACTTTAGTAATCCTAACAATTATAAAATTAATTATTGACATAACTTCTCTAGAAATCCGGTTTCAGAATCACAACTGAAACAGATTATATCGTATGACAGGGTTTGCTTAGTACATATACAGTGGCACAATAAACTCTATCAAAGAAAACAAATCAACAAACTTGGCAGAAATTAAAATAATCTCCTAGATTATCTAGGCACTCCAATAATTTCCTATATGTTTGGACTTGTATAATATATTATTTTCTTAATGAGTAGGTTTTGTGAGTGACTTTTGTATATATATGTAACAGGCTCTTAATTATTAATTGGTTCTTAATAATTCATGTTTTGTAATAACTACGCTAGCCCGTGCAGGTGCACAGGTTGATGACTAGTATGGATTAATCAATGTTTGGTCCTGATTGCTTCTAACTTCACTCGAAAAATAGAACATCAAAGTAACAATAAATATGAATAAAGGGAGGAGAAGCACTCATGCTACGTCATGCATTTTGTTCTTGAATGTTTGTGACAAAATTATAAATTGTTCACAAATCACAATCCATCTCTAGTTCTCTGCTTTGGCATTATTGTATGAACTATCAATAAATTTGACCTAATATTATTTTGCATGAGACAATTTGTCCTGGTCATGTTGATACCGTATCCTTGTTAGGATTTGTTAGGTCCACTTGGTATAAACATGAGCCCATTCTTGATTAGTTTCTGTTTACAACTTCTACATTCATTAAATTTGACCTTCCCGTCTTGAAATTTTTAGGCCTACTCACCTACCCAGCGGAGTAGACAGATCGGAGAATCAAATAGTTTTCACCGGAGAGGCCGGAATTGGACACATTCTTCACTTTTTGCCGCGATCTGGTAGTCTTGGCTAGATGATAACAAAGACACAAGCCGGTACAAGAAGTTTACCTAGGTTCAGACCCTCTCAAAGAGGTAAACCCTTATATCCTGCTTTATTTATATTGATTTGGAATGGGATACAGAGTATAGGTGATCTACCTCAAGATTGTATGTTAATGGATCTGGCTTCTATGACCCTGGCACCTCAGTTTATATAGATACCTAGAATACCTAGGGTGTACACATGGTCGGCTGCATCTGAAGGTTATAAATACAGCAAGGAGCAACCATAGTGGAGTGCACGGATCCAAGCAGGAGGCCGTCAGAGGCGCGAATAACCATGGGATTCATGCACTGGAGCACCGGATCTCGGCTACTGGCCACTCGGGGTGCAGCCGCACACCGGCGGCGTACCTTGCACAGGGGACGAAGTGGAGTGAGGGCGCTAGGCCCGAACGAGCGCGAAGTCACCCGCCGCCGCCGACCACCACATGGGGCTTTGCCCTCGCAGTGGCGGCAACGACGGCAGGGTAGAACAATGGTGTAGGATACTAGAGGGTGGAGGAGCTGCCCGAGTCATTCGTGACAAAGACACCTTTTGGATGTTCTACTAGTCTTTACCTAATAATAAGTCTCTACCTAATAATAAAGCACGTAGGGTATGGGGTCGCACGTCGTCGCCAAGTTTACAAAAAAGTCCCTTTGTTTCTGCAAAATCAACCCGCAGTCCCTATTAACGCATTGCTTCTGTCGTCGCGTACTTTTTGCAGAAACGTCCTTGTCTTTTTCGATAATTGAACCCGCAGTACGTTTTTAAGTGAATGTCCGAGAGAAAACGTTTCGTTTTTTATAAAAAGACCCTGCATGTTGTAGTATTCAACCTGCCGCCACGTCCTACGGCAGAAACAACAGAATTTTCAGCCGGCACGCACGCGAGCGAACTCTGTCTGGCCGTGCGTTTGATTACGTTCGATTTTTCGTCCCACCTTGCTCCCTTCAACTGATTACATGGGAGAGATCCTCGGCACGGAAACGAATTAACCCAAAGACTGAGAATCAAAGGCGAAAAAGAATCAGACATGAGAAATCAGAGGCGAAAAAGAAATAACTCAGAATGAAATGCGCGGGCAACTGGAGCGTTGGTGACGGGTAAGGGCGCTGTCCCGGTTCTTGCCGCGAGTTGGCGAGGAGGAGGGTTCCTGCAGCGGTCGGTTGACGCGTCCGTGACGGGATCCGGCGGCGGGGCTCCAGATCTGCTGGTCTATGAGACCGTGACTATGGAACTGGAACCGGGCGCCGACGACTTGGCTTCACATCAGCCTGCATGCACGCGCTCGATAGAAATTAGATCGAGATAAGGAAATTAGAGAGAGAGAGACACAGGGGTGCGAGAGGGGACGGGATCTGGCGGCTGTGCTCCACTGGAACGGGGCGCGACGGGAGGGGACGGGATCTGGCGGCTGCGCTCTGCAACGGGGCGCGAGCAACTTCCTGCATGCAAAATCTTGCTGGCTGCGGGCGTTCAAGCAACATGCCGGTGTGCTTGCAAATCTCGGTGGAAGCACTGGGATGAGAAAGGAGAGATGGAGTGGAGCGAGAGAAGTAAGAATGCAGATGCATCTCGCTGGAGACCAACAGATAAGCTTTACACCGGTGGGTGGAGGGAGGTACACGCGCCTGATGGATGGTACACGTGCCTTGCCTGATGGATGACTCCAACGTTGTATTTATCAGCCAGTTTGTACACGGTATTTACTTGCGTTTAGGCTAAGCTTTAGTGGTGAAAAAACATGGGAAATGAAATATAATATTTCAAATAAAACAACCATCAATATAAAACTAAATAATCAAAATCATTAGAATTCAAATCTTTTGATAATTTTATAAAACATATTACATGAATTATTAAACTCTCGAGGAGTGTTTCAGGGCATCTTCAACGATGATCTTCAAACCATCCGCAATCGTCCGGACCATGTGGTCCAGTTCGGACGTATTTTGCTATCCGCGTGCCTGTATCGATCCATCGACTGGTTTGGACCTAATTTTTCCCGCAATCCGTAAACAAACTGGAGGGGCTTTGCGTGCGCCCAGACTGCCGCCACGCTCGATTCTGACTGCCCTGGCCCATCCAAAAACCCCTCCCTCGCCCGTGTCACTCCCCGCTCAAAGTCGTCAACGCAGCTCCGGAGAACCAGTGCCACATTCATGACACCTCAGAGCGATGCCACCTCTCACTGGTGCTTCGGCATTGAAGCGACGTCGGCCAAGAGCGCCGCCCGTGCCGTTTCCTGGTGCACGCGACTCCTCCACGTTCAAATTACAGGCCGTCATTCCGCGTCCCTATATTAAACAGGCATGGTTGTCGAGGAACCTACTTCGGAGTCGCCCGTCCGTTCGTCTGCCGCCCACTATTAACCACCACGTCGCTTGCCCCGCCATCCGTCGGCTATTTAAACTCAAGCCTCGGTCATAGCCGCATCTATCCTCCTCCTCTTCGCAACACGCCATCCATGGTGTCCTCGAGCTCCAAAGCCATTTGGGACATCCTTTCGTCCGAGCAAAAGACGAAGATTGCCGGCAGACGGAGGCCAGCGCTACAGACGTCCCAATGGAGGACACGGTCGATGATGAGTCGACGCCACCCTCCTCGCCGGTCCATGTCGGTACCACCATGGGCTAGGATCGTACTCACTACAGCGAAATGGTGTTGGCCGAGTGGAAGGCCTTGATTCGGCAGGCGCAGGCCGACCATGAGTACAACTTCCGCTTCCTCGTCGAACACCAGGGCTCGGTGGAACAACTTGCCGCCGGTACAACGACCGTGTCGTACGATGACCAGGCCGAGCAGGAGGCGCTGGTCGACTCCTATCGAAAAAGTAAAGGTTAGGTCTTTTCAGTTCCTATACTAATTCAGTTTGTGCACTAAAATTAATTTTCTGCACTAAAACAGGGTATATCTCAAGATTCAATTTCTGAACTATAGAAGGTTTTTGGAACAGCTGGATTTTAAACTTAAAAGAAATCAAAAGTAAAGGTTCAATCTTTTCAGTTAAACAGAGATCCAATATACAGTCCTTTCCGTTCAATAAAGATCAAATGTTCAGTTTTCGCTAACATACAGATTTCATGTACTTGATTATTTCTCTAAAACAAATTCATATTTAGTTCTTCTACATGAAGATAGCACATGTTCATATCAACACAAGATTGAGGACAAGGACGACGTTACAAACACCGCCACGCCCCGTGCCCCGTCACCACAACAACTAAGTCGGCACATCCAAGAGCACCGTCAGCAACGAGGAAGAGTAGAGCATGGAAGTTCGCCGGTGCTCGGGTCCCAGGAAGGCCACCACCCTTTTCGCTCGCGCTGAAGCCAAGCTTGGCGGGGCTAAAAATCGTCGGCCGATTAGCTGCTTGCAGGCTGTGGAGGCAGAGCCTATAGAGGCGAAGCTGGAGCTTTAGTTCTTGGGGCTCATGGTCGGCTAAAAATAGGCGAACAGGCGCCGACGGTCATTTAGACTAGGTTTAGAGTACGATTTAGTTCAAATATGTCGAAAGTTATTTAATTTGCTCCAGTCTAGATGAAAAGCATCCGGTTTAGTATGAATGAATATCGTCTGGTTTGTTTAAATATCCATCAAATTTATTCACTTTCGTTAAATTTCTTTCGAAATGCAACCGAACATATGTGGATAGCTTTGGATGGTCGTCTTCTGCATCAGTGTCCGTGGACTGGCCCCCCGGGCTGTGGAGGGCAGTAGTGTCCGTTCTGCAAGTTGGCTTGAAGATACCGTAAGAATCATATTATATGTTTCTCCCTCTAAAAGACTTCCATACACCTATAGAAGTCAAATTGTATGTTTCTTCCACTAAAATATTATTTCATGCATCATTACTCTTTCATTCGACCACCAGTAAATGGCGTCAGGGTGGCTTCTCACATCAACACTTGCATGATTGAAATAAGGATAACTCAGCCCATGGCAACACACCTGCATATGAACTTTATAGAGATGAGGGCAGCCTTATTCGTGTGTCAGATTTGAATATATGTGAAGCGTAGTGGCACATGAAGCAGGTTTGGTCAATTTTTTCGCCCATTGCAACGCACGGGCATATGTACTATACCTACTAAGAAAAATATAAGTATTCTTAGTCCGTCATGCTATTTTAAGAAACTCCCTGATGTTTCTGACAATGAATCGGCAGTACATATCAAATGTTTTTTAAAATACTCATATCTTCTAAACCGTAACTCTTAATTTAACATGTTATATATGAAATTTGATTAGAAAAATATATAGAATCTGAATATGATGTTATTTTACCTGTTATTCATTTAAAAAAAATACCATCTAAGGTGCAATCTTAATCAATAGTGCATTATACGTCTTTCTTTCATATCATTACTAATTCAGATTGTGGTTGAACATCTCAACAAAATTAGAATTGTAGACAAAATTGAAGATCTCTTGCTTGTTTCTTTGTACGTATTAAATCTACATGCAAGCCTTGTTTAAATAGAAGACATGTGGAATCTTCAACTTGTGCTTTTGTAGGCAAAGATCATCTTTGTTTGGGCCATAGCTACAAATACTTAGATTATAGATCATTTTTTGTAAATTAAGAGCGTGTCGTATTCTTTTCTCCCGTTGCAATGCACGGGCCATTTTGCTAGTACTATTCATGTAAAGAAGCACAAGTCTGAACAAGTGTAGCAAAATCTTCTTCTTTGTACTATATTTTCCCCTGTATATATGTACAGGGTACATACGGCCTAGCTGCTTAAGTTTCTTTTTTTTATTTTTCTACATGTACACATGACATGAGTAGCTAGATGACTAGATGGTGGGCGTCATGATATTGAGCAGTGAAACTCTGGTCTGCACCACGCTCCGGAACACCATGTCGCAGGGGTCGTCGCACTCGTCAAAGCACTCCAGCGCGTACAGCCTCTCCATTGCCGCCTCTGCCGTCTCTGGCGCGGCGGCCTTCCTGGTGGCGAACGTGGGAATAAACATGGCCATCTTATTGCAAGAGGACGCCGGGGACGACATTGACGCGGCAGCCGAGAACAAGGCCGCAGAGGCTGCGGCGCTCGCAGCGACTGCCTCCATCATCGCACCGGCCATCTCTGCATCCTCGCCGACGAGGTTCAGGCGGGCGCACTTGGAGGAGACGGCGGAGACGGACGCGGCCAGGCGAGTGAGGACCTTCTCGGCCCGGCGTTGGGACCTGGCGGCAGACGCGAGCCTTGTGGATCGCCCCTGCGGAGGGCAGCACGGGACTCGGCCACCGCATGCCTGAGCGGCATGAGGCACTCCTGGAAGCCCTGGTGCGCGTCGGCGAGGAGGAGGAAGGCGTCTAGGAGGCAGTCGCCGGCGTTGCTGGTGGTGCACCGAAGCGCGGCTCTGGACTCTGGAAGGAGGAGGACGTCGGCGAGAGCGGCATGGAGCGCGTGTAGGGCGGTGAGACCGGAAGCAAGGGAAGAGCCTGCTGCGGCGGTGTCCTCGATCCAGGCGCGGATGGCGGCGATGTGGGCGTGGAGGTTGGCGAGGAGCGGGTGGGAGGACGTGGTGGGACGACTTTGAGAAGGACGTGGCCGGGGTGAGAGGGAAGGAGATGGAACGGCCGAAGTTGGGAGCCATTTCGATGGATCAGCTAGCTAGTTGCTTCTTCTGCTCTTTGTGTGTTGTTGCTCAGATGAGATGAGATGTGATTAATGGAGGAGACGATCGATGTGGTATATATATGCAGATGAAATGCAAGGAGAAGGAGGCAGGGTAGCTTGGCAAGTGGTGGTTGCACGTGTGGGACGCCTTCAAAGTCAAATCTCAACGCCACGCAACGCCGCGCCGGCGGTGGTGGTTCGCCGTGCATGTGCAGTGGCAGCGCTTAGGTGTCATGTTGGCAATCGACGAGGTAGCACAGGTGTTGGACAGACGTGCATGCACGCACGGTCAAAATAGTTGACCTGTGCTGTGACGCACACGTAGATGGCGATTAGCGCACGCAACCGGAAGGGCGACTCGGGCGACTCGGTCGACCACCGCTCCCCACACCGGAGTGGTCGGAGGGAGCCCGCCGACGACGAGCGGCGAACGGAAGACGGGAGAGAGGCGTGCCCTGCTCTCTACATCCCCAACCTCTTCGCGGCGGGGCTGCTCTGCTATCACCAGGGGACAATGGTGATCCAGAGAGAGATTGGCCGGATGCGGAGAACCGGTTGATTGACAGCCGAGGACTGCGAGACAGAGAGGTAATTTCATGGCGGTCAAGGATTTGGTTTCCGTGCCATTTGGCTTGTGTGGGGGATTCGCTCGATTGGGGGAGGGTAGGCGACGGGGAGGATTCCGAGGCGAACTACCGCCATGAATGCGGGCGGAGTGTGGGCAATAAATCCCCACCGCCCGGTGGCTGGGAAACACAACACATCCAAAATTCCACCCTCTCCCACCACAGCGAGCGAAACCCTACTCAGGAGAGCCGAGGCGATGGCGGATTGGAGGATGAAGATGGAGAGGGCCATGGTCGAGCTGGTGAGCGGCGACGAGGCGAAGCTGGCGAGGGCTCACGAGGTGGTGTCCTGGTTTACCACGAGGAGAGAGATGCGACGTGCAGCAAAGAGGGTCTTCAGGAACCTGATTGTGGAGGAAGACGAGAGACTCGCCCCCAACGGATTCACCACTCTGACGGGGGCCCCGGTGAGCTCTCCGGCTGCGTTGGTCTGGGCCATGGAGGAAACCGAGTCGGGAGATCCATCCCAGAGGGCGAAGTGGTGGTGATTCAGATCTCGTCGCCGCTACCCTGCGGGACCAGGGGAGTTCGTGGTCGGGGCGGTGATGGCGATCCCCACCCCAGGGACTCGCTGGGTTCCGATCCCGATCGAAGATAGCGAGGAGGAGCCGGATTCGGAGATGGAGGAGCCGCAGGAGATGCCAGATCTGGGCGAGAGCAGTGGCGGGCGGAAGAAGAAGCAGAAGGTGCTGGTGCCAAGGCGATCCCCTCGCTTCCTGCGCCGCTCACCTCGCCTCCTCGGCCTCTCCAAATCCCCAACGAAGTAGGTGTCTCCCCCGCCGGCAATCGCTTCTGGTTGCTGGCTGGGGACGACGCTGGCGAGGGGGCTGGGGACTCGCCAGAGGATTTAGGTAAATCTCATGTTCTTAATACAGCTTGTAGATATTTGCTTAATGAGGATATTGATCATAGTCCCGAGGGTAAATCTCAGCGCAAAAATCCTAGGAAAAAAAAGATGGAAAATGGTGTAAAAATGATAGTCCTAGCAAAAATAATTTGCGGGGAGGCAACATGTGAGGGTGATAAGGATAAGAATAAAAGAAACTATCCAGATGGATAGTTTGTTAAAAATCTCATGGAAAAAAATCCCAAAAATACCTGAAATTTGGTCAGAAATTGAGCATGATGAATTCATTACATATGGGGCTGATTGTGTGGTGGAGATGGGTAGCATTAGACAGGAAAATAAAATTCGTGAAAACAGTGATCTGGAAAGTTGGGCTGATGACATATTGGGCTGGGAAGGCTATAAGCCCAACCCAGAGGACAGTGATAGCCTGGGGGGGGGGGGGAGGCCTTGAGGGGATGTATATAAACCCAAGAGCCTCGTCCCCTGTCGGGTCAGTCGAGCGCTTCGATCTAGAGTTAGGGTTCCACCTCCAGCCGCCACCCGAAGAAAAAGATATGGACAGATTTGGGGGGCGATTTGGTGGAGGGGGAGATTCAATAGGGGAGGTAGAAACAACTATCAGTACAGAAAGAAAGATGAAGGAGGCGATAGATCCAAAAACTTCACTGATAGAGAGACCATGAGAGACTGGGATCAGGGGAGCGGCAGAGATAATATGCAGAGGAGACAGGATCTACATCAAGAGAATAAAAACAAGAAGAAGAGCAGGAGAAGATGAAATCCAAGAAAGATAAAGAAAAAATGAAGATCACGCAACAAGGTATGGCTGATCCTGATAATAGCAGTGTTGGTAGTGGACTAGAGGTGATACAACAGCAAAAACTCCTTTTTGTTTTGCTTTCTCAATTGACTCAAGGAGCTGCTTTGATGGGAGGTAACAATATGAGTGTTCAAGGAGGGGGTAGCATGTTTCAGCAGCAGGTTGGTGGGGAGGCAAGCAGGGGGGCCAGTTTGGTCCAGAATGGTGATTCCCAGAGAAATCAGTGGTCAAATAGAGTCAGCAATACTAAGAGAGATGCTATTGGTAGAGAGCAATTTCAGGGGAGAGATGGTGGGAAGAATAATCAGATCAATGAGGGGAGCAGAATGTTGACAGGGGGAGCAAGTAAACAGATTTGTAACAAATGCAAAGACACCAGACATGCCACCAAAGATTGCAAGTTAGATCACTGTGTAGTGTGTGGGAAAAGAAATCACATTACAGATGACTGCACCTGGTTGAGACAAATGAAACCTGTCCCCAAATTTGTTGGTTATGCTGCGAGGGGGCTAGGTGTGCTACTAGTCCAAAGTTCCAAAGACAACAATGAGATGGAGAACCCAAACCCGATGGCCCTAATCACAGTCAAATCTGGGATGCTGAATGAAACCCAACTAATTGATGGATTCAATAATATGTTCAGTTGGGGCTGGCAGTGGAGATGCAAAAAACAGGGAAGCAACACTTTTCTGATGAGGTTTCCAAACAAGGGAAGATTGATGGAGCTGGTTAATTGTGAGGATTTCAAGCTTCTGATCACTGGGGCTGTGATCAGTATCAAAAAATGGGCATTTGACTCACAGACAGTTGCAAAACTTCACACAGCTTGTGTGACCTTTGAGAAAGCGCCAGACTGTTTCAGACACTTCTTTGGCATGTGTGAGGTTGCTGCATCCTTAGGGCCAGTGCTGGAAATTGACATGGATACCATCACCCAAGAAAAAATCAGAGCTAAAGTGGGTATTAGAGACTCAGAAAAGATCCCAGGATACATTGAGATCACAGATAGAGACCTGAACATTTACAGAATCATGCCTAAGACGGAAAAAGTGGTGGAGATGGGCTGGTATGGTGAACATAAGAGACAACATTTGGGTGAAACAGGCATGGAATGTGTGGGGGAGGAAGTGAGAAAGAGACAGAAGAACTGGGATTCTGGAGACAGCAACAAGGAAAATGTGACCCTGGGGAGTTTGAGCTTGTCACAATTTGAGGAGCTCAAGAAAAGAAGTGAGGCAATTATGGTTGCACAACAAGAATACACCAAAGAGAAGGAGGCTAGGCAGAAAGTAGAAGCTGATCTGGCTACTGTCATCCAAAAAATGCAAAAGATGGAGGACGAAAACATCAGACAAAAAGCCCTTAAATCTCAAGATGACAAAAAGATTCAGGAAATGGGAATTGAGAGGAAGAAGTTGATGGAACTGGTCAATCAACAACAGGGGATGATAGCCAAATGTGTGGAGAAGATTGAGAGATGGGAGGAAAGAGAGAAGGAAATGGATGACATTGCTGAAAAAGAATTAGAGAAGATGGAAGAAGAAAACAAAGAATAAGACACCAGGATAAATGACAATGATGCTTATGTGGAGCCAGTTGATTATGGGGCAAGTCAGGAATCAGTGGATTCCTTTGCTGCCAGACTGGAGATAAATACTGAAGAACAAAAAGAAGAAACTGAAGTGGACAATAATTTAGAAGATCCTCTAAGGAGATGTGGCAGACTTGCTAGCAAGCAAGATACAAAGATTGAAGAACTGGCAAAGCAGAGAGCAGCTGACAAAGACAATTATGGTAAGGGAAATGATGAGGTGGTTAATAACCCCTCTCTTTTATTCATGGCTGACAAAATTGGTATTGATTTGGAATGTTCTATTGATATGATTAACCAAAATCTTGAAATTATTGAGAAAATGGAGCAAAGTAGAAGAGATTTTTACTTTATCAATATAAAACAAAGAGAGGAAGGAGCAGTGCAAGATGAGACTATTATCATTGACACTGGAGACCTTTCTCTAAAAGATATATGTTCAGATGAAGATCATTCGGATGCAGAGGTGGAGTTAGACTATTATGCCCATCTAAAAAACATCTTTGCGAGTGGAAAGACAAATAACACAGGATCCCCTGGGCTTACAGGGGGAAATCTGTGGTTTATATTGGAGGGAAAAAAAGGAAAAAAGGAAGGAAAAATGAAAGGGCTAATTTGGAATGTTAGAGGCATAGGGTCTGATTCAAAAAAATCCTTTATCAGAACTAACATATGTGATAAAAGAATTGATTTTGTGGGTTTGCAGGAAACTATAAAAAGTGACTTTCCTAAGAATGAGTTGAATAACCTTAGTGGTGGTAGAAATTTTGAGTGGCATTGGATACAACCAAGAGGGAGAGCTGGGGGCATCCTAGTTGGAATCAATAAAGACACTCTAGAGATTACCCATGTAGAAAAAGGGATGTATTTTATTAGAACTTTGTTACATGACAAAAAGCCAAATTTGACTGGAATCTGATCATTGTATATGGTGATGCTCAGGAGGGGGGTAAAGCTGCTTATATGGCAGAAATATCCAGAGTATATCAAAACAATGCATCTACCCCATGCTTGATGGGGGGAGATTTCAATGTGATAAGGAAATCTACAGACAAAAACAAACCTGGTGGGTATAATCACTGGAGTTTTGTCTTCAATGCTATCATTGAGCAAGCTGGGTTGAGAGAGCTTCCTTTAAATGGTAGAAAATTTACTTGGGCCAATAACCAGGCCGAGCCCACTTATGAAAAGCTTGATAGAGTGCTTATCTGCCCAGATTGGGAGGATCATTATCCCCTGACTGAGGTATTTGCATTAGAGAGAGAACTGTCAGACCATCCCCCTCTGATTGTTGATACAGGAGAAAACACATATACACCACCTATTTTTAGATTCGAAAATTCATGGATGTTGAGGGAGGGTTTTCAAGAATTTGTTGTTAAAATATGGACTGCACACTACCATGGTGATATCATGGAACAGTGGCAGAGAAGAATGAGAATATTTAGGCAAAAAGTTAGAGGATGGATTCTTAACTCTGATGCTTGGTACAGGAAGACTAAAAAAGAGATCTTGATGAAATTAGATACAATAGATAAGAACGCTGAGACTAGGGGCCTCTCTGCTCTTGACAGAGAAGAGCAAAAAACCCTAAGAGCCCAACTGCATAGATTGTTAAAACAAGAAGAGATGAAATGGTTGCAAAGATATAAAGACAAAGAAATTAAAGATGGGGACTGTAACACAAAATACCATGCTAAGGTGAATGGTAGAAGAAGAAAGAATAGAATACTATCTCTGGAACAAGAGGAGGGAGTGATAGAAGGTGAAGAAAATCTCATAAAATATATAGCTGAGTTCTACAAAAAATTGTTTGGACATTCAGACACATCCCCAATTCAACTTAATGAGTTGGGTGGGCAATCAATTACTAGAGAACAAGCTGAGGAGTTGATCAAACCTTTTTGAATGGAAGAACTGAGGGAGGTGGTTTTTGGAATGGAAAAAAACCCTGGGCTTGATGGATTACCAGTAGACTTTTACCAACATTTTTGGGATGTTGTCAAATGGGATTTAATGAAACTTCTTAATGAGTTCCATGAAGGGAAACTAGACATATGTAGGCTAAACTATGGGATCATTACTTTGGAGCCAAAATCTGATGATGCTAAACAGATTCAAAAATTTAGACTAATATGTCTATTGAATGTTAGCTTCAAGATTATTACCAAAGTCTTGATGAACAGGCTGAGTAAGATCATAAAACCTATTATCTTACCTACTCAGACTACTTTTATCAAGGGGAGATACATCATGGAGGGGATTGTGTTCCTACATGAAGCACTAAACTCTATTCATCACCACAAACAAAATGCTATGATATTCAAAGTGGATTTTGAGAAAGCATATGATAAAATAAAGTGGCCATTTGTTTACAAAATGCTTAAAATGAAAAAATTCCCAGATAAGTGGTGTGACATGGTTATGCACACCATGATAGGAGGGCATGTTGGTGTTAAGGTGAATGACAGAATTGGACCTTATTTCAAAACTTATAAAGGGTTGAGACAGGGGGATTCTATGTCACCACTTTTGTTTGATATAGCTGCTGATGCCTTGGCACTAATCTTAGATAAGGCCAAACAGGCAGGCTATGTAAAGGGGGTATTAACTGAACTGGGAGATGATGGGATAAACATGCTGCAATATGCAGATGACACTATTTTCCTTCTTGATGATAATGAGGAGAGTGCTAGAAATCTCAAATTCATTCTTACAGCCTTTGAGCAGATGTCTGGTTTAACTATTAATTTTCACAAAAGTGAGGTGTATCTATTTGGAGAAGCTAGAAATAAGAGTGAGATTTACCAAGAAATTTTTACTTGTAACAAAGGAGAGGTCCCATTTAAATATTTGGGCCTACCAGTTACTAATGTGAGGTTGGGGAATAAATTTTGGAAAAGTATGACTGAGAAGATAGAAAAAACATGTGCCTGCTGGCAAGGCCGACTTCTTAACATGGCTGGAAGAGTAACTCTTGTCCAGGTCTGTTTGACAAATATGCCTATGTATATGATATCCTTCTATCCATTGCTAGTAGGAATCAGGAAAAAAGCTGATTTCTACAGGGCTAGATTGGTTTGGCAGGAAAATGAGGACAAAAAGAAATATCATCTAGTGAACTAGAAAACATGTTGTTTGCCAAAGGAATTGGGTGGACTAGGAATATTGAATCTTGATTATATGAATAAAGCCTTGCTAGCTAAATGGTTATGGAAGCTAGAGACAGAAGATGGGATGTGGGCTAAAATTCTTTTAAACAAATATGTGAAAGGAAAATGCATATCTGGTATTAAGAAGAAACCTGGAGATTCTCATTTTTGGGGATCTCTGATGCAGATCAAAGATATTTACTATAAAAATGTCAAAAAAAGTAGGGGATGGCCTAAATACTAGGTTTTGGGAAGATTGGTGGGTAGGATCAAAACCTCTGAAAGAGGCCTATCCCAGCTTATATGACATTAATCTAAATCATGGCATTTCAGTGGCCCAGGCTATCAACATGAGATGGGAAGGGTTTGGATTTAGAAGAAATTTATCTACAGATAAAAGAGCTCTTTGGGAGAGCCTGAAAAGCAGATGTGAAGAGGTGAGAATGTATGAGGGCAAAGATCAGCCGTTATGGATGCTGACAGCCAATAGACAATTCACTGTGAAATCATTATATCAACAACTGATAAAAAACGGATGTGGGTTTCCCACACAAATTCCTTTGGAAAATAAAAATTTTGGCGAAAATTAAGATGTTTATGTGGCTGTTTGCCAGGAAAAGTACACTGAGTAGAGATAACCTTGCTAAAAAAGGATGGAAAGGGTATCAAAAGTGTGTTTTTTTTGGTCAAAATGAATCAATAGACCACTTTTTTTCTCTTGTTCAGCCGCAAAATTGCTTTGGAGTTTAATTAGATATTCCTTCAATCTAAAAACAACCCCGAAGGGGGCTGATGATTGTCTGGGCGCCTGGATCAGAAAATTCAAACAAGAAGATAGAAAGCTCGTGTTGGTTGGAATGGCAGCTATTCTCTGGGCTATTTGGAAATGCCGAAATGACATAATCTTTAGAAATAAACTGATCAATGATCCCATGAAACTAGTTAAACTAACTTGCAGTTGGATTGTGGATTGGGCTGTTTTGCAGAGAAAAAACCCAAGGCAAAATCTACTGATGTTGGGGGCAAGGCTCATCGAGCAAGTAGCAAGTGAGGTCTACAAAGCGTCATAAGGGTGGAGAGCTGGAGTCCGTCGATTGATGAACTGAAGCTACGCTACCTGAAGGCTTGAATTTACCTTTCTTGAGTAGTTCGATGGAGGCTGCGTCCTCGCTTAATTGGTCGCCTGTGACCATTTTGGTTCTGCTTTAGAATTTATAAGACTTTGCCGAGTTCTCGTTCTTTGAGTTCATCGGTGGTTTGGGGTAGATCTAAATGGAGTAGGTCGTGCGTCTGTAGTTTTACTGAATCTGGTGATGGTTTCGTTAATGAAATCGGAGCCCGCCCCCCCCCCCCCCCCCCCCCTCAAAAAAAAAAGACGCACACGTACACATGTACAACAGCTCGCACTCTGGTATTCTACACGCCGCTGTGCTGGACTACAACCATCTTCATTCATCAACGCGCGCGCCACTATCACAGCACATGCTACGTGCAAATTGTGCTGTATAGCTCATGCATGGCAATATGGCATATTCGAATGCTGAGTGGCGACTCAGGTGATGATTCGAACCGAGTAGACCCGCAACAACCGGATCTGTACGTTCGATTTTGTCTCTTTTGCGTTGCAAGTTGAGAGACATAAAAGATTCCACATGTGGTTTCAGTATGTGGGATCAAGCCGATGGCAGCTAGAGCCAAGGCCAAAAGTAGACACGCATTTGAAATCCAACCTCTACGTACGTGCACATCATGTATATGTCTATCCATCCATTGGAGTTCATTTTTATACGTTGGAGCAGTGTAAGATTGTATTGATTAATCTGATAATGCATGTTGCACACGAATGGGTTGTCGTCGTCGGTCGTCTTTCAGTTAATGAATTCTTATCCGACTACGCACCGGCCTTCTGGTAGCGGCTACCAAACTTAATCAGTTCGTTTGTGCACGCATGCATCATTTTTTTAAAACTTTACAACAACTATCTCGAGCATACTGATTTTTGCTCCAGCCACCTAGTTGGGAGAGGTTACTCGTGTCGCTAAATGATTGAATTGAAGGAAATGCACGGGTGTCAGCCAATATACTTGCATGCTCTATTTATATTCAATTGACAGTGGATCATTCGTCATAATGCCCATTTATATTCATTTATACAAAATTAGCATGCTAGCAGCCATCTTTATTTTGCTACCGATTAGTCGTCCGTGGAGAGAGCTAGCCAACAACCAAATAACAGGGAGAGATTTGATTCGAGAACTCTTATTAGCAAGGATGGATTCTGATTACTCAATACAATACTACTCCGTACGATCCAAAATAAGTGTCATAATTTTAGTTTAAATTTGAAGGCATGCACTCGAAAACCTCTCTCTCCCGAAACCCATCTACGGGTAGGCCGCCACCAGCCTCTCCTTGCCGCCCCCGGATCACCACCAGTCAAAGCCCGGGCGGGGGGAGGATGGCGGCGGCGGCACATCCCTCCTTCGTGGTTCTCGGTGAGTGGTTCTCATGCAAGGCGCTCGGGTGGTTATAGTGGCGGCCTTGGCTGCCGGTGTTGGCCCGTGGCAGAGGGTGGCTCGTCTTCGGCGACTTCGGCTGGCACGGTGGCCGACTAGCATGGCTCCCAGCTGCTAGATGCTGCAGCTTCCGCGACAGTGTCCTAAGGAGGTAGATCTGGCCCGTCGGCTCTACCGGCGGTGTGGTTGGTGGTTCCTACGTGGTGGTGACACCCTCACGGCTAAGAAAGTGTTTGTGTCGGTGGGTTTGCAGGCTGGCGGTGCCTACTTGGCCCATATGCGGTAAATAGGGGCTCGCCTCCTTTGGCTCTTAAGGCGCCGATTTCATTAGCTAGCGCTCTCATCGCTCACTTTTGGGCTGGCCCACAACACGGAGAACTCGATTGCTCTTCCCTGCTAACGCCTTGCTTCGCTCGACAAATGCTTGTTAATTGGTTGACCGGTTGATTAGTTGACTTTTGGGGAAGAAATAATGTTTTATTTAATTTCAAATAAGTGATTTCTAAATTTCACAAAATTTGGGAAGTTTTTGGTGAATTTGGAAAAAGTTCATGAAGTTTAAAAAAGATGAATTCAAAAACAAAGTTCACGAGATTGAAAAAATTTCATGAATAAGAAAAAAGTTCTGGAATTTAAAAACGACGATGAAATTAAATTGTTCATAAGTTTCAGAAAGAGTACACAAGTTCGAAAAAGGTTCATTATTTAAAAAAATGTCCATAAATTTGAAAAAAAATAAATAATTTGAAAAAAAATCACAAATTTGAATAAAATAAATAATTTGAAAAAAATCACAAATTTGAATAAAAGTTCAAGAAACAGAGAAAAAAGCTTCACAAATTAAAAAAGAAAAAGAAAAATAAAGAACGAAAACCTGAGAAAGAAAACCCGAACAGAAATGAACATGATCCAAGTCAGGGCATCTGGGAGACTTAGGTGAAGATGCCGTAGGAGAAGCTTGCGTTGCTGGCGGGCACCATGCCAGCTACCGAGCCAGTGAACGCTCTGCCGGACGAGGACGACACTTTGTATAATGGTGCACACGGGAAAATCTCTCCGATTACAAATCGCTCAAGGATTGGTATGTCTGCGTGGCTAGCGATTGACCTAGGGAAGAGTAAGCTTACAACTTTACAAGCTATGGTCATGGAGGTAGCTGACCTACTCGCTTCTTTTAGTTTGTCTGATCCACACTCGAACAGCCTGTCTCCCTAGATCAGATCATGGCTACATCACGCAAGCTAGCCATAGGTACGTGCAATAATGTGTGCAAATCTCATGGCTGTGACAACCCAACCAGATTCATCGATGCATTAATAGTACATGCTTAGCTTGATCAAGTTGCGATTGATTAACTGAGCTACTTGGATTCATTAGCTACCTTAGCTAGTACTACTACATTCATAGTACATGCTTAGTTTGATCCAATTGCTAATAATTAGCTGCGCAACTTGAGTTCATTAACTAGCTTAATTAGCCAGCAGGTACTGCCACTAAAACGCTTGAGACCCTAGATCGGAGAGCTAGGCAAGTGCATGCCCCAACTTGACCACTTGGATAAAATTAACTAGCTAGCAAGGCTAGATCAGGACCTGTTTTGCTGTTTATATCAACTCCTAGTGTCGAGCTTGACAGTGTTGATTAGCTGTAAGACCCACGGGCCGACAATATTAGGGCAAAAAGACGTATGGACAGTCAATAGATTGATTGAGCAAGTCTTCTCTTCACCCCTCTAGGATGAATTTGTCTTAATTGAGAAATGTATGTAGTTTGGTGTGGAAACCATCGAACTTAGTTCTCGCTAGCAACGACGCAACTAAAGTTCTATCCCTCGTTGGAGGTATTATGTGATGGGTGGTCTTTTTTCCTTCAGCGTTGGGAGCGGCTATTGGGAATCTTCACTCATCAACTAGAGAATTTTTGTTAAGAATTCTGCTGCTGGACAAGCTACAAGATGACTATGTTCTTACAAATATTCAAGCAACTCAGCAAGACCCAGGAATCATCGACCATTGATATCATCTACCAAAAGCTCCGGCGACACGCTTCAGCTCTTAGGGAGGAGAGCCCTGGATCTGGCGGATGATCATATCTTCATGCATTTTCTGAGTGTGGCATGTGTTTTGGCTCTTGAGCCAAGGATCTTTTCGGGTTTGTATTGGGTGTGTTGGCATTGAGCCTGTCCTTCTGAGAATTTGTTTCAAGTACCGTGTATTTTATTCTCATCGAACTAGGGTATGTTAAACCTTAAGGTCTCGGGTTCGCTAAAGTCGGGCAAACGCCTCCTGTCTAAAAAAATTAGGGCAACCATTTATTGGAACCTTGTCCTAATTTCAGTTGTGTTATGGACAATGTTCACCACAGGGTCATCACACGTACAATATGATCAGTACCATGTTAGCAAGAAATGTACATATCTGTGGAATTTTTCCAAAACCACAATTTCCCTCCATACAAAAACAAGAAACCTAGCATGACTAGAGCTGCTAGCTGCTAGACTGGCTTGCTTTGGTGTTAAGATTCCCAGTGTCCCCTCTGACAGTGTTGATTAGCTGTGGTTCTAATATCAAATTAAGAAAATGGATTAACGACATCAGCGACGCAGTCAAAAACATGTAGGCGCTGCATCACGTTTATCGGTTTACCCCTTCTTGGACTACTTAGTTTGTTTAGTTTGAAGGTGTGACCAAGTTGCATATTTTAACTGTTCGGTTTTATGGGAGAAAATTGGTGTGCGTAAGTTAGGATCGATAACGACTGAATAGATCCAAAAGTAAACTTGTTAATTTGGCGATTATGGTTTCTTTTTGAATTTTTTGGGCGATTATGCTTCACAAAAGCTTGGATATATTGCTCTGAATTGTTGGCTGGAAATGAAACGGGCAAGTGCTTCACAAGAGCTAGGACATATTGCTCTGAGTATTATTCATGTCAAGATGCACAGGTCTGAACAAGTGTAGCAAAATGTTATTCTTTGTACTATATTTTTTCTTGTATATATGTACGCGCTGTGTAGTGACAAATTAATCAGCAAAACATACATGGTTTAGCTAATTATGTTCTTCTTCTTTTTCTTCTATGTATACATGACATGACTAGCTAGCTGACTAGATGGTGGGCGTCATGATGTTGAGCAGTGAAACTCTGGTCTGCACCACGCTCCTGAACACCATGTCGCAGGCGCCGTCGCACTCGTCGAAGCACTGCTCCAGCGCGTGCAGCCTCTCCACGGTCGCCTCCGCCGACTCGGGGGCGGTGGACTTCCTTGCGAACGCAGGAATAAACGTGGCCGTCTTCTTGCAAGACGACACCGCAGACGACATGGACGCGGCGGCCGAGAACACGGCCGCGGAGGCCGCAGCGCTGGCAGCGGCCGCCTCCACAAGAGCATAGGCCATCTCGGCCTCCTCGCCGCTAACGGCGACGAGGTTCAGGCGCGCGCATTTGGTGGAGACGGCGGAGACCGACGCGGCGAGGCGCGCGAGGTCCTTCTCTGCTCTGCGCTGGGAACTGGAGGCGGACGCGAGCCTGCCCGCGTCCCCTCTGCGGAGTGCAGTGCGGGACTCGGCGGCGGCCTGCCTGAGCTCTAGGAGGCACTCCTGGAAGCCCTGGTGCGCGTCCGCGAGGAGGAGGAAGGCGTCAAGGAGGCGGTCGCCGGTGTTGCTGGTGGTGCACCGAAGCGCGGCCACGGACGCTGGGAGGAGGAGGAGGTCGGCGAGCGCGGCGTGGAGCGCGTGGATGTTGGCGAGGCCGGCCTGGAGGGAGGCCGTGTCCTGGATCCAGGAACGGACGGCGGCGATGTGGGCGTGGAGGTTGGCGAGGAGCGGGTGGGAGGAGGTGGTGCCGGGGAGGCTGACGGAGCGGACGTGGCGGGACGACTTTGAGAAGGACCTCGCCGGGGTGAGAGGGAAGGAGATGGACCGGCCGAAGTTGGGTGCCATTTCGATGGATCGCCGGCTGGCTAGCTAGTTGCTTCTTCTTCCTCTTTGTGTTTGTTGCTGGTAGGTGCGGCAAGATGCGTGAGAAAAGAACTGAGATGAGATGAGATGAGATGTGAGAACTGAGGAGACCGTCGATGTGGTATATATGCAATGCAAGGAGGAGTGTGGCTTGACATGCAAGTGGTGGTTGCACGTGTGGGTTGCCGGGCAGCGGCGTGCGTGGGGGACACGATCCGCCGGTGGAGGGGAGGAGGAGGTTGCCGCGCGCGCAATGCGTTCAAAGTCAAATCTCAACGTACGTGCCAAAGCAACGGCAGCGAGCCACCATCTCCGTGCATGTGCAGCGGCCGCGTAGTGTGGATTAGGTGTCATGTTGGGGTTCGAGGAGCTAGCCCAGGTGTTGGACATGCTTGCACGCTCGCACGGTCAAGATGTGTGTATATATGACCTGTGGTGTGACGCACACGTACAACAGCTCGTACTCGAGCTAGACTGGCACTGTTAGGTGCTGGCGCCGTTGGACAGCCGGCAGCACATATGATTGGAGTAATGGAAGATGACTAATTGGGCAGGACAATGCAGCGGAACACGTACATCCACGATCTACCGTTGGATGGATGATGAGTCCAGGTCATCCTCAACGCACGCAACGTGCAAATTGTGCTGTTGCTCAAGGTATATTCGGTCCCATCTACGCAAGTTTTGGCATCTACGCAC
The DNA here is from genome assembly GCF_002575655.3 of Aegilops tauschii subsp. strangulata. Taxonomy (NCBI): domain Eukaryota; kingdom Viridiplantae; phylum Streptophyta; class Magnoliopsida; order Poales; family Poaceae; genus Aegilops; species Aegilops tauschii. The sequence continues at coordinate 638,436,078 of NC_053041.3, read as the reverse complement.
ATGCGGGCACGGCTATTTTGGTGTACGTAGGCACGCCCACCGGACACGCGGATGGCGAGTGGCGACGAGATCGGTGGGAGGGATGAGCACTCCGCAACAATCGGATCCGAGCGTGCGTGTGATTTTGTCTTATGCGTTGCAAGTTGGGAGACATGAAATATTTCGTTTGCCGTTTCGTTCAGGGAGAGGAAAAACGCACACCACATGCATGAGTTGCATGTTTGCTAAACCTAGTTGGCTGAAAGTTCCTCTCCCGTCACTTGATTATTAACGATGCTGGAAACGGGAACAACGCCCGCGAAGAGAGCTACGACGTCTTAGATAGAACCGCGGAGGCGAGGAAGAGGGTTGATTGGTGCAGGTTGGAGGTGCGCGGTCTTAGAGAACACTAGACCATGATGGCGCGCGTTGCCGCGCCCGTCGATTTTTACAATAGTATGGTAGTCAATTTAGAAATATATGGAGACATGGAAATGTAAGTTATTATGTGTTAATGAAAAGTAACCACAAATCTAAAGTAGGAGGGTAACTTTTGTTTTACCCAATCACCATGATGAGCATATACCCTCTTGATTTCAGAACGATAAATTGGCACCAGCTATATTCGTTAGTTAACTACAAAAACCTAATGCATTATCTTGTAGACAATCTATTTATGAAGATCTAGAACTTATGCTTACTTCATAATCTTGCTAATTGGCATCATCGTGAAAACTTCTGGAAACAAAATAGCTTAACAACGTAGAAGAACATAGCGATGATGGTAATATAAATAGCATGCTGTAATTTTTGCTATGCATTGTTGCGGACGTTGTTGCAAGTGTGCATCAAAATTTGTTGAAGTTGTATATTATACATAGATGAGCGCACAAAGGACAACTAAATAACGGAAATGAAAGTATTAACATTACTGAATCAACAAATGTGAGGATTTATATATACCTCCTCAGAGCATATATCATATATCAGGAGAGGCTTTAATTGAGTAACAGTGATATGATCAGTTCACCTTTCAAGTTGGAAAACAATGCAATGTATCCTTGAGTATTGCCTCGAATTTGCGTAAATGTGAACAATATGCGGATCATTACAATACCTTACACTAACTATGAGCATATATACATATGGTCCATCTAAGAAGACAGGGGCTTCTATGCCTATCTCAAATATGCCGATCATTGTGAAATCCAATTGCATGGGTGAGTGGTTTAGGGAATATAGCACAACAGACTGTGAAACGATTTTAATTTAATTTAATTTAATTTGATCCCATCTTAGATGCTAATACACTACAAAAACTATAAATTGATTATTCAGACATTCGCAATGAAAAGAACAAATCAGGCAAAATAAGGTAAGTGTGCATCATCTTAGTAACATATCAATCTGCAGTAACATTACCAGGTTAATATGCTTACGATATTTGTCCCAATAATAAATCATATGGGTATAGATAAACATATTTATATTTTAATTCTTCAGTTCAATATTATATGACAATTTTCATACAGAAAGAGCTAAAGGTCTCGTAGAAAACTCCGTTCTTGTTGTAGAGGACGACAATGGTGGAATACTATGAAACAAAGACTTATACTCCTATGGACAAGAATGTAGTAACCAAAGGGACCGTAATGTGACAAATATTTCTTATATATAGCAAATATATTTAATGATTTTGATTGTTTATTGGCGTTCTTCATTGTTGCTATCTCATAAAGTCTAGATATCGTTTTTACTCTTCATAATTAACTACGCAAACACAAACACTATCTGTGACAAATTTAATCGAAATGATAGAATCAGCCTGTTATGCCTAATTTGTGGTATCAATTAGTCAGGATAAAACAAGATATTGCTGCCCCTAACTAATTCAATCTAGATCAAGAAATTTCTGCAGCATAAATCCTAGTGTGGATCAATATTATCACATAGAATAAATCTATGAAGGGACGACTACCCAAAAAATTTCTTGCCCATTGTCACTGTCGTCGGGCGTCGATGGCCAGGCTCAGCCATTGGTGTGATATAGCAAACTTATACACGGAATTGTATGTTGATATGTATCGAATTAGCAACCAATACATCAAAGCAACCTGTGCTGACTTGTTTGCTACTTTTCAGCTTCTTGTGAGCTTCAATCTTAAATTCACCAGGTAGCTATATATGGATACATAATAATAGAAAAAACTTTATATGTTTAATAATCTGATAACTTACTGACAGAAGTAATCCTCTATATTTCGTGGTCTAACTTTCATCAGGGCAAGCTTCAAAATAAATCTATTGACATCAAATTGCAGGAAAAGAGCATTGCAGGCTGAGATTTGGAACTCAGATTTGTGTGCTGTACAATTCCATATACAGGCAGCGTGGGCTCCATCGTCCATTTCTCCTCCTTATTCCCATCCTTACTTTCGCGGCAGGCATGGTTGACACTAAGTCAACAATTCATCTTCCCCCGTCTGCAAGTGTTCCCTCCTTCCTTCCTACACCTTTCCCCTAATTCTGCATCGAGTTATAATTTTTTATTGATGTTATTCATTGTACCCTGAAAATTAAAGCAGCTGGATCCATCGACTGGACTTTGGTTTCACTGAGTTGGCTTATTTTTCTGCATTGGAAGTTTAGTGAAAGTGATCTGATAAGCACAATATTGTCATATTCAGAATGTCACGTGGAGGCATCAGCACCTTGAACAATATTCCTATTTCGTTTGGGCATTTTGAACTTGCTAACTAACCTACTACATAGGGCAAGAACAACAGGCGGTACTGCAATCATTTCAACCAGTCATAGAGAGTGGCATCATATTATATGAATAAAAAGGTAAATACACGCACATAGTGAGATGGGGCACAAGTTAAACGAGGCATAAGAACATAAGAGCACACAGATACTAAACTGTCCATTGGCCACTGGATATTGGCAGATTTAGCTCCAAGAAAGAACAAAATCCGTCCTTCCTGAGAACCTGCAATCATTTCGAATTATTAGCAAAAGAACACATTCGTAAAAGGGGAAGCAGAGTGCAAAAACTCAGATGATTACCCTAAGTGCACTATTCTCTTGGTCAAAGAATAAGGCGAGCAGCAAGGGATAATCAGCAGATGTCTCTAAACTTTATAGAAACAATTCGAACAAAAACATTGGCACTAAAATCAGTTCATCACGTTGCAAATGGGTAATGCCTAAACCATTTAATCCAGTATAATGAGCTAACCTAGTAGAACGAACGTGAATTGTTTGTGAGGAGAAAGAACAACATCGATGAAATAAATTCTGAAAAATGAATGAAGAATTGGGGGAAGAGGGGGTGTAGGAAGGAGGGGGGTAGGAATAAATTAGAGACCTTAAGCCTGTCAAAAAAAAATTAGAGACCTTAAGCATCACCAATCGCGTCTGGAGAATCGTTTGTGGAAGGGGCAGCGGAAAGGTTGGGATTATATGGGTGAGCATGAATTAAAAATAATATGAACGGACAAACGAAACTTTACCTGCTTTTAATGGCCATTAACCACTCAATCAATCGCTGGCAATAGAACTCCAATCGACATACTGCTGTTCGCCACCACCGTGTCGCCCCCGTGTCGTCACCCGACCAGGCCGTTCATCGCGTCGGTCAGAATCCAGCGCGGTGGCCATGGGAGTCGTCCCTCCCGCATCGATCGGATCAGAACCCAGCGCGGTCGCGAGGAGCCGCCACGCGACCTTGAGAACCAAAAGAGGAAACATACCGACCTTGGCAGGCGGTTATGCACGCGTTGGTTGGCGCCGTGAGAGAAACATACCGCGTGGAGTAAGAAGATATACAATAAATTATGCGAAAGGAAGAAACGTTCATTTGACCCCTTGTTGCAGATCCAACGCTCACAAATTCGACTGCCCGAAACGTTTTTCTCAGACAGCCGAGAGATAGGTCCTCCCCTAGTTAATTTCGTAACGTGATGATTCTTATCTGGCTAGATCTAGCCTTCCGGGGTTCATGCCTATTGCTGCTCGTTCATGCCTACCAGCTAGGGTTTTCAGCGCCAAGATGTGGACCAGCTTTTAGTGCTGTCCTTTTCCGGTGATGGCGAAGGTCATTGGTGATTGGTAGTTGCGGCCAGGGCGGCATGTAGCAGTACAACCGCTTGCATTTTTTTATTTTCTGTTGCTTGTATAAGTATAGTCTTTTTATTGTTACTATTATGAATACAAGTAATGTATACCTACCGGTGTATATCTTAAAAGAAAAAAATGCAGACAAAACACACAGTACGAACACATATGCGATCGTACAACACTGCAAAATTAGACAATCATTTGGAATCCAACTACTTCTACACTAACTTCTTCCGTATCTTTATCGATCCATCAATCAATTGGGGGCACAATTATACGCTTCAAGCAGTGCATGTATGATTGTGTAGATTTGACACTTACTGAATGGTGCATGCGCACGAATGGGTTGTCGCCGTCTTACAACACTACTGATCATAATACATAATGTTGTACACAAATGGGGTGTCGTCGTCCTTCCACTCAATTATCTAGGAGCATACCTACCGTTCGTCTGGTAGCAGCTACTATCCAGATCGACCATACTGATTTTAGCATCAATTGAACCGTGCAGCCGACTAATTGAACTGCAGAAAATGTGCGGGTGTCGGTCAATGCACCAGCTGCATGCTCTGCCTGGCCAATCCTAGTAAGCTAATCATGCTGGTTTCGTAAACACTTGACGATGCTTCATTGTTGATATCTCCATGGATGCAAATACTTATTAGTATGCTTGCAGCCACCTCGATAAGATACTAATTAATCGTACAAGTGTCCTGGCCGGGTATCCCAAGAGAGATTTGATTCTAGAGAACTTATTTGTAACAAATGGTGTGACTGGGTTATGCACACTATTAGAGGGGGGGGGGGGGGGGGGGGGGGGGGGATGTGTGATCGTCTAGGTTAATGACATAATTGGGGCATATTTCAGAACTCACAAAGGGCTAAGACAAGGGGATGCTCTCTGCCTTTTATTATTTGATTTAGTTGCCGGTGCTCTGGCCATTATTACGGAAAACTAAGCAAAATGACTTTGTGAATGGAGTGCTTGGAGGATTTCCACAAAGGGTTAAATATGTTGCAATATGATGATGGCACAATTTTTCTTCTACAAGATGATGAAAACAACGCTAAAAACTTAGAATTCATTTTGAGTGCTTTTGAAAAAATGTCTAGATCGGAGTAGCATATATAGCTAGACTGGAGTAAAGTGCATGCCTAGATCGGAGTAGGATATACAGCTAGATAGGAGTAAAGTCCATGCCTAGATCGGATATCGGAGTTGGATATGCAGCTAGACTAAAACCACTTGGATCAAACTAATGAGCAACTAGGAAGGCTATAGGCCTTAGACCGGCGGATAGTTCTGCTGTTTAGAATCCGACTGTCGTGTTTGGCTGCGCTGATTAACTGTGAACGACCGACGCTATTAAGCCAAATGGCGTACTGATCAACAGAGATAGATCGATACGCCATATCCTCCTGGATATTTGTTTAGTCTGGGGACGTAGTTTCACTCCATAATAACTCACTCTGACTGAAAAAATAAGTTTAACATTTTAATCAAACAAAACCACATACAAATTCAAAACCGAAATTTCGCTATATGTATCGATTTGTTCTCTATTTATACGAGAGTTAATATATTTCCCACAATCATTTAGTGCATGCGTTTCTAGCCGTGACAGTTCAACTGTCCATATTTTGATCCACTTGTTATTTATTAACAACACAGTTGATAAAGTCTATTAGTGTCAGAGAGAACCGTGTTTCAGTGTATGTCTGCTCCTAGATCAGGGAAGGCTTGTAGATCAAACTAGAACATCTAGACTGGCGCGCTTTGGTGTTAATTAAGATTCCCAGTGTCCCCTCTGACAGTGTAGATTAGCTCTCAATAAAACACTTCAACTGTTCAATAAATTTTAGGGTACGGTGGTTGGTGTAAATTAGGAGTTAGGAAAGAATAGATTAGGAAATGAGATAGTTATTGTCCTATCTTTTAATTTATTTGGTGTTCTACACCATAATAGCTTGAGATTTTGCTCCTAGTTTATGCATTGGGGATGAAAACAAAATAAGTACAATATTTATCAAAGTTATTTTTTTCTTCGTAAAGGAGGGTAGAGACCGGCTCTGTATCGATTGATGCACTACAAATTGTTTTATGTCAGTGATTGTTTATTCGGCATGCATTTGAGGATGAATGTATTTTTGTTTTCTTATATGAGTTAGAACTTGAATTTGGTTCAGAAATTTTATCATTGTCACTTCCTAAAGAAATTCACTATCGACATGGTTAGCAGACACTGAGATCTACCGATCAATTTTATACCAGTTGCATGAATGAACAGTTTATGCATGAGTGCCATTGCAGTTTGCACAAAGTTCCCTCTGTAAACAACACAATGGAACTGAACAGACCTTAATTATGTATATTATGATCTCTGTAATGAAGTAGAAATCTAACAGTCTTGCTCGACCGAGACTTCGTTAAGTCCCAGTCGATACTATATCCGTGAGATCTTATTGAGATCTGTGCAAAAAATTTCTTTTCACCTTTTCTTTTTCTTCCTACTATATTATTGTCACTTAACTGAGACTTGGTTAAATCTCAATCAACTGAGACCTGACCACACCCGAAATCTAAGTATATAGATGATAGCAATCAAGATTATCTTCCCTTTACATAATATTTTATTTCTCTGTATATACTATATACTTATGTATACTGTATTGTGCGGCGGAAGGGCCGGCCGGGATCGAGGCCGTTGTGCGGATGGCGGCGATGTGGGCGAGGCCGGCCGGGAGTGTGGATTCGGCCGCCACCACCTGCACGAGGACGAGGCACGCGTCCTCTACGAGGCTGACTACCCTGTGCCGCCGGACATGCGGGTGCCGGGCACCTGGAGGCTCAACGTCGGCGGTGTCCCAGTGCCTCCAGCACCCACCGGAGCTGCTCGGCCCGCCGAAATCGCGCGCATCCGGTCCTCACTGCTGGAGCAGGCGCGGAACCAGCTGAGGTATGCCCCCGATAGCAACGCACTGTGGACGACGTACATCGACCGGCGCCACGAGGAGCTGCTCGCCTCCACCAACAGCGTCGAGCCCCGTGGCCGCCTCAACTCCGACGGGCGGCGCCAATGGTGGGGCGGCCCCGGCCGCACCCTCGACGCCGTCCTTGAGTACATCGAGGCCGGCAACACGCCGCAACTGGAGTACCCGGTGCCCCCCTCCTTCTCTCGTCGCCGCGGCAGCTCCTGGACCCCGCGGCGAATGGAGACGGCGATATCCTTGTCGTCGGGCTCCCCCTCCTCCGGATCGCCGGCGCTCCGCCCCGTAAAGCCGGAGCCACAGGAGATGCCGCTCAGGCGCCGCACCCGCGACGGCGCCCTCGTCATCAACGAGGGCGGCTGTGGCCCCTCTCCTCCCTCTTCCCGCCTCGTCAGGCCAAAGACCTAGCTGGGGCTTCTCCCCGTGAAGAAGGAACACGAGGCCATGGCCGCCGCCGACGAGACCACCCTCAAATTGGGCGCGGGAGGACTACCTCAGCGAGGAGATGGCGTGCTAGCGCCGCGCCCTCGAGGAGATCGCCACTCGACGCCGCGGACGCGAGGAGGGTGGCGTCATCATCCTCGACGACATCGACGAGGAGGCGCCCGGTCTGTCCAACCTCCCACGCATCGGCGACCCTGGTCAGGGGTGCAGCAAGGATGGCGGCGACGATGACGACGGCGGCGACGACGACGGCGGCGGCGGCGGCGACTACATAAAATCCTACAGGCTGCTCGGCATGTAGAAGGCGGGCGGCGGCGGCTTTTAGTATTTAGTTGTTTTAGTAGTAGTAGTATTTAGTTGTTTTTAATTTATGTTTTCGGTTTTTTTTACAAATATGAATGAAATTGCCTAGTTTGGCCGAATTTGTGTTGTGTTTGGCTGAATTTCGGCCGAGTTTAGTTTTCAAAAAAGGCCGTCCCGGGCGGCCTTGGGGCGACGGTTGGGAAACCGACCGCCCCCACGCCGATTTTTTCGCCGGCGCGCCCCTAGGCGGCGCTATTTTAAGCCCCTGATGGGCCGACCAAGTGGAGATGCTCTTAGGTGTCACGTCCGGCTAGCAGTGAAAATGGACGAAACTAGCCCTTTTTCAAAACTTCAATACAAAATGGTCCCAATCTAAAAGTATTTCTGAAACTGGCCCTTTTGCATATGACGCCCGGGGCTGAGGCGCCATGCTAAATATTTCCGAACCTCAAAGCTCGACGCAAGGCCATGGCATGTAGGTGTGGCTTAGGTGTCATGTCCGGAGCCGACGAGCTAGCATAGGTGTTAGAACATAGACAGCGTCAAGATGATCTGTGCTATGACGCACTGCCGGCTCCATCGGTACTCAGCATGGCCGGCCGGAGATAGTATGATTGAAGTAGTACTCATTGTGATCTACCGCGCGCTGGATGGATGACCAGGTCAGGTCATCAGCAACGCGCAGTAGGTGGTGGTGTGCGTTCGTGTAAATTGTGCCGTAGCTCCAGCCCTAGCCAGTCGCCAGCTTGCTACAACGCATATTTTCTGCTAGCACTTAATCTACACATGATCTTCTTAATTTCTACATGCACTTAGCTCATTGGGGTTGGGTAATTAAAGAGGAAAGAGATGGTAGCTTGCACCTTTCCAATGCATTTTTTTACTCAACTCCATAATCTGTCCTAAAATTTCTAGATGTACACTCTTCACCGGACGGAGGGAGTATTCGATCGCAGCGATCCATCTTGGGTGGCCGCCAAGACAGCCAGGATCGCACATGCGGGCACGATTATTTTTCTTTGTAGGCACGCCAATCAAGGCTGAGATCGATCGATGAGGCCCTTCCCAGTTCTCCACCGTGGATAGGTGCTAAGCATGCCACATAAACGAAAAACGACATGACACACCATTTAAGGAGGGGAGAGAGTACTTTGATGACCCGAGGAAGAACCAATGCCAAGCGCGAGAACTTAGGCAAACCACTTAAATGAAACAATTTCACCAATGCATGAAAGACTTTAGGTGCTAACTCATTAAATAAAGTGTGCTTAGCAACAGCAAGTTAAGCACCTATGCATTGGGAAGTTGAGTTGCTCAGGTATTTAATGCACTTAGCACCTTATCTAAGCACCTTTGCATTGGAAGAGGTATGAGATGATGAGACCTCCGCAACAATCGGTTCCGAGCGTGCGTGCGATTTTGTCCCTTTGCATTCTAAGTTGGGAGACATGAGAGATTACAAATGTCGCTTCATCTCGATAGCATCGACTGAAGAAACGCGGATCTTCACCACTTCTGGGCCGGCCCCTTCCCCTTCTAGTCATTTGTGCAGCCGTAGTCATCGGCGGCTAGTGGAGGATCGTCCGAGTCATCGGATGAGTAGCCGCCGCCGCCGTTGTCAGAGGAGGAGGTGGAGACGATGATGAGGCCCTTGAGGCGCCAGACGGCCCGGTTCTGCTGGCGCTTGCGCTTCGCCATCCGAGTCGCCTCCGTCGCCTTCTCCTTGGCCTTGCGCTCGGACTGCTCGATAGCTAGCCGGAGAGCCTTGGCACTCTTCCGGCGGAGCCGCCGAGTGTAAGCGACCGGCGGTAGACCCACACGAGAAGCCGCTCTTCCCCGTCGGGCTCCGCCAGTAACCCGCGGCGGCGCCGGACAGAGCTCTTCGCCACGTCCCTCTCCCTTGCCCGCTGCCTCTCGCGGCGGGTGGCGAGCGCATCCGACTCCAGCGTGCACGTCCGGGTTGGGGGCGGGCAGAAGCACCCATTGCTGCCCGCATGGGGGAGCAGCAACCAGCGGGGGCAGGGGACGGCCTGGGGAGGAGAGGACTGTGCAGCCCGTGCAGAGCCAAGCGCGGGCCGGGAGGAGCTAGCGCCGCCTTCCTCGCTGCGCCGGCAGGGGAGAGGCGAGGCAGCCGATCCGGAACTACCACATGTATCCACCTTGGACCTCTCGAAGGCAATGCGGAGGGCCAACTCGTCGTCGGAGTAAGAGGAGGAGCCGCTGCCGGCGCTTGACATGGTCGCCGCTGTCACGGGAGTTCTTGGTGTCGTCGAAGTGGATCGAATCAGAGAAACCAAAGGGAAGAAGAGATGGATTGAGAGTGGAGTGAGTTAGGGTTTCCGGATTGGGAATATTTATGGGGGAGAAGTGGGGTCAGGGTGGGCCGGGCTAACATGTCGGACCACTAGGCCCTATATTCGCCCTATATTTGGGCTGGATGTGGGGGATGCTGAACAGTCCGGGCGTTTGAGGGCCGATTGAGGCGCCCGTCTGGGTCGGAATTTTGTGACCGGTCAGTGACCGGATGGGCTGTCCGGCCGTTTGAGACCAGTTTGAGTGCTCTAAGCCACTCAATGCGAAGAAGCAGTAGGTGCACATGGGGTCAATGCGAAGAAGCAGTAGGTGCACATGGGGTCAAACTGATGGCAGCTCGATCTAACTGCAAAACTGGACACTGCACTGGGAACCCAGCCTGTACGTGCGCATCATGTCGCGGAATCGCTTAAGTTCTCCACTGCAATTATATGCATGATTGTTATAATTGGATACTAGCTACTGATAATAATGCATGTTGCACACGAATTGGTTGTCGTCGTCTTCCTTTACAATTTGTACTAGCTACGTACCCGCCGTCTGGTAGCGCAGCTAGCGGCCACTGGCAAATGTATCAATCAGTTCGTTTGTGCACGCACACGTGCATCTATTGTTTTACCGGGTTCAACCAATATATATCCAGATCGATCAACGGATTTCAGTGCTAAAACTTGCCTATAGAATGGTTGAACTGAAGAAAATTGCGGGTCTGTCGGCCAATATGCCTGCATGCTCTGCTAAGCCAATATTCCAAATGAACTAATCGTGCTTGTTTGGTATGCGCTTGAATGCTGTGGAGCATCGTACGTTGAGCTAGCTACCTAACGACTAGATATCACTAAGAGATTTGATTCCATACAACTTATTTGCACGCGCTAGTTTTCATAATTCAATGGTATATTTCTTCTGCTGTTGAAATGAGCGCAAGTGAGATTAATATAAGTAAATCTAGTGCATCAAAGTTAGTTTTAGCCCCAAATCTTTGGTTTTAGATTGAGACCCGTTCTCTCGCAAAAGAAAAAAGATTGAGACCCGTTCGACCAAATGTATGTAACTAGTGACTCATTAAACTCAAGGGACCAAAAACACACTCTACTCATTAAATAAATCAATACATGTATGTAATTAGTGACCATACAGGTAATTTTTACAGGTAGTTTGGAATAAACCAGATTTTAGTTTTAGCCTGAATTGTGTATATACACGGAGACATGACTTGTAAAATTTGACCAATCAAGCTGACATGGCGAGAAATGACTGTGTAGTGTTGACAATCGAGATTAGTCTATCTAGGATTGTAAATGCTACAGAGAGATGAGACGAGAAATATAGAATTCTAGGCGAAAATTAACTTAGCTGCAAGTTAATTTTTCTTTTCTTTTTTTGAGTTAAACTTAGCAACAAGTTCATGGAGATAATATGGACTTCTCTCATCTGCAAATTGTAATTAACCAGCAGACTTGCATACGGAGCAGAGATTCCATGAACCATCTCCGAATCAAGGATAGAAGATAAAGAAACATAGGAGACCTAGCCATGGATACATTAAGATAAACTACTTTGGGTCCAGCAGGACAATGATCATGTCCTTTATAAGAGGGGGCATTCCAGCACAGAAGATGAAACACTCCATCACCACATGATCAATTGCTAAGTTTGAATGGATTTCTTGTGTTTGGATCAGTGTTTGAAGTATATATGAGATTTGTATGGACGGCATATATATCAAGATATCCTAGCTTTTACTTTACTTCAATTACCAAAATGAACAACGGCAGGCATACTTCACTCCAAGTCTGATCGTTGGCTACTCACCTCAAACAATCCGTTTAAAGGAAATTGCATATTGCTATTATCCAGCGAACTTGCATAAGGATTAAGGAACTCATACCGTTGGAACTACAGTACGCATGCAATGAACTTACAAACATTGGCAAGAGACAAAAACGAAATGACAACACCTGTTCTTCTACTACTATTTTTAATAAAAGGGATTTCTCTCCGAGTTTAATCAAGGAAATAACTGGAAGTATGCACAGAGTTCCAAAAAGTATAGCATGTAAAGAAGTAGCAACATCCTGGAGGATACAAAGATAGCAATATGGAACATCCACCCAAAAAGACATCTTGTCGGAAACTTAACTATATGAAACATCCGCCCACAAGGACACATGCTACACCGTAGCCAGCAGGGGAGAAACGAAACTGAAGATATAGCAATTCGTCGCAAGCAAGACAATGTCATTGTTAAACACCTCGGCTGCTGCGTCCAAGAGTCCTCTAGATCTAAGTCCAAGAGCCATCATTCCCTTTTCCTTTTTTTTTGCGGGAAAAAAGGAATTCTCATTACTCAAGGAGGCTTCTCAGCGAGAGCCAGGTTTATAACAAAGTCCATCCCGGCAGTAAGCCAGACTGCTGTGCGCGGAGTGCTACGGCCATAGGCGGCCAGCTCATGACTAATCATGTTCTGCAGACGGCTACAAAGAGTAAAAGAGATCTCCCTAGCATCGCTTCCAGCCAACCTACGAATCTCCTTTATAAGTGCACGATGTGACGATCTATCCATCTCGCGTGCTGTAATCATCGACACCGCCTCCGCGCTATCCAACTCAACCAGAATAGGTAGGTTAGATCGGTGCAAGGCCAGCTCCAAGCCTTCTCTGCACGCTTCTAGCTCCGCCTCTAAAGCGTTGTCGCATGTACGTAGCTCCCTACATGCGCTGTAGATGATCTCGCCTCTGTCATCACGCAAGATCATACCTCCTCCCGCCGCACATGTGGCCGCTATGTAGCTCCCATCCGTGTTCAACTTAACCCAGCCCGGCTGGGGCGGTACCCAGTGTGCGCGCACCTTGGGCGCCGTACTTTCTGGAGCGCGTGGTGGTGAAGACAGGACCACCATCTTCCCTTTCTCTAGGTTACCATCAGGATGTTGCTGTATGCACATGAGTGAGTTGATGTATCCGTGCAAAAAGCGTCGAGAGGCTTCGGCAGTGGGCGGCGCCTTGTCGTGTGTGATCTCATTCCGGACATGCCATACTCTCCACATGGTCATGAGCACCACCAGTCTCGCCGTCTCATCCAAGGGGTCCAGTAGTGAAAAGATCCACTCTGGGCCAGTGTTGACGATGGCCTCCACCTTGGGGATGTTCCAGTCCAAGGCCATAACTCGCCAGAGCTCTCTTGCCAGGGGACACCTGCAAAGCGCATGGAATCCATCCTCGCGTTCAACACCACACAAGGGGCAAATGTCAGTAAGCTCGAGGTGTCGCGAGGCTTTATTGGCCCAAGTAGCAAGTGAGTTGGTGACGACTCTCCAAGCGAACACGCGTACCTTAGGGGGAGCAGGGCACCCCCATATGATCTTCCAGATGGCGCGACGACCATCCGGTGCCCTGCTCGTGGTGGAAGCCGAAGGACGCTCGCGCTCGTCCATGGCCAGGCGGTAGGCGGACCGAACGGTGAAGATACCGTTCCTCTCCAGTGCCCATGCAATAATATCCTCGGTGACGCGGGTCGATGTACGGATACTGGTGATGACGTCGACATCCGCAGGGAGGAAGTAGCGGCGGAGCAGGTACATGCACCAGGACCCCTCGCCATCCAGGAGCTCCGCCAACCCTCCTTAGGCGGCACGTACCCTGCAGGGATATGGGTTGGCGTGATATTGCCCCAATAGATGAACTAGCACTAATATGAAGAAGTCTTACTTTGCCGGTAGCACGCCAAGGATCATATCCTTCATATGAGGGGGGCAGCTCCTGCACAAGTGATCAAAGCCGTCCGTGTCCACCACCGCCCTCAGGTTGTCCGGACACCGGAGGAACTCGCAGCACGCCTTCTTCAGTCCATGACAACCGTGCTGCTCGGCAAGCGCCGGGATGCTCGTCACCATACCTACACCGATGTGCTCGCAAAGCTTCTTCTCGCACATCATCCTCAGCCTCTGGATATTCTACTTGTCCGCCGCCACGAGCAGGTGCTGCAGCAACACCATGTCCTCGTCATTGGTCTCCTCCTTCACTGCATACAACGTGTCACCGTAGATGAACCCTAGCATTGCCTTGAACACCGCCGCGTCCATGTCGTCTATCTGCACGACCGACGACGAGGTGCCTTCCTGCATTGGACCGAAGAGTGACGCCCTGAAGACAGTAGAGCGGGCTGCCAGGACGGAGCGGTGAGCAGCGATCGTCCTGCCACCAACACAGAAGACCACGTCTGTGCCCTGCCCGGCCATGAGAAGGTCGGTAAAGTTCTGTTGCATGTCGGACGGTGGCACCGCAACAAATCGAGAAGTGCCGCATGTTGGATTTAAGACCACGATGTCGCACCGGATGGTGAAACTGTCGTCCTTCAGGTGTTTCTCCAAGGCCTCTCTTTTCATGACCTTGACCTTACAAGTTCGTAAATCGAATATTTCACTGTCGTGGATACGTGCCGGATCTTGCTTGTCGGTCTCGTCAACGAAACTAAACTCGAACTGCGCCATCACAGGCTCTTTAGTGCTCTCGATGAGGGTAAGAACAAGTGTGACGATGCGAACATTGTCCCCACTTTTGGGCAAGAAGTGGATGCGCCAGCGTTGGCGCCGATGATGAATGAGTGAGACCTGATGGGTACGTGGTTTATTGAGTAACCCTGGACGACAAGCAAGTGGTATCCACTGGCCGCGCGGACGTTGAAGATGGGACAGGTAGTAAGTAAATATTGGGGGGGGGGGGGGGGGGGGGGGGGGGGGGGACACACACACACATAGAGAGAGAGAGAGAGAGAGAGAGAGAGAGAGAGAGATGCAGCAGCACACGAACCTACAATCGACGGAGGAGTACGTCACAGGCCGGCCAAGAACGGAAGGGCGTACGCAAACCATGCCTATACCTACACTTACGCCGGAAGTTCAACCACACTGGCGTCTTATACAGAGAGGATGAATTAATACGAGTACATGTGCCACAATGGCATAGTACTCAACGGTTGTCCACGAGCCTTGAAACAAGTTGAGATGCTCACCTATGGATGCATGTTGGTGAGAATTTCACGTTGTGGCTGTAGTTTAGCAGTGAGAATTGCATGTTGTGGCCGTGGAGACCTGTGCTCGAATCCCAGCAGCCACACTAATTTTTCTTTTCTTTTTTTCTTCATTGAGCTAGGGTAGTTCCTGCTGTCCACTTGACCATCGTCTAGGCGCCATGAGTGGAGAGCACATTGATTTAGATTGCTTTGGTGTTTTAGTCATGCTATGAGGTGTTCGGTTCGGTTGGGACGCGGCCTATGTGCTCCGTGTCCGTCCTCTTCGCCATTGTTTGCCTTCAGTTTGGGCAAGGCAAGTTGTGTGCCGATGTTGTCTTGGTGGATGTGGGTGTTAACCTCTCGATGTAGCACTTCACTGAAAGGCGTTGTATCGGTCATTTTGGCTACTCCTTCTATGAATATATGATACGCATGATGGTGCGTATTTTAAAAAAGAATAGCCCATGGATGCATGCAGGAGACCAAATTGCACTCGATAAACCAAATGCATGCAACGTGGCCATGACCAACCTAGCTAAAACATGACAAATGCAAGTACTCCCTTAGTCCCAAAATAACTGTCTTTGATTTAAAGTTGTACTAAATCAAAAATCAAAGACACACCAACACGATTGTGGAGCATGTGTTTCACAGGTTACGGCCCATCGAATGTCTCTTGGGGGAGCTGGTACACGTAGATGTGGGCATGCTGTAGATGCTCACCACGTAGTGACATGGAGGTTGGGGGAGGAGGTACGAAGGAAAAGAGATATCATTTGGCTCATATGATAAAAATGTTTTTACATTGAATCTGAGTTAATGTTTGCTTCCCTTAGAAATATGGAGGACAAGAATTAATTCTCTACGGGAACATAGTAGAATTTCTATAGATTTCATATAAATGGAAGAAGCCTAAACTCCCATGATAACAAGACAAGCATACAGTGGCAAAGAAAATCACACACCCATACCGAAAAGAAAAGAAAATCACACACATGAATTAATACAGATGTCGCTGAAATCTCATTAACAGAAACATTAGTTATTTTGATCTGACTTTAGGTTAGTTTTTGCCAAGTTTAAGTTTAAATTTAGCTTCATTTAATTGTGATCTAAATTCTGAGATGAGGAGCATATTAGTATCCACTAAAATTTCGGAACATCCTTTGCAATTATGAGGCTGAGGCTTGGCCCACACGCGAGTCTAGTGGGCAGGCTTCAGCCTGTTGAAGCCTGCCCTCCAGAAAAAGCAAAAAAAAATTACTGCTAGTTTGCATCGGCCCGACTCAACTTCTCCACCGCCCAGGCAAGAGCCCATGAGGAAACCTAGGGACCAGTTCTGTATGCGCCGTTCCTTCCACTCTCGTTCTCCCGTGCTCCTGGTTCGAGCGAACCTGACGCGCCGCCGCCTACCCACGCAGCGGCAGCCTCCGCTCATCCCGTCCTCCGGCCATCCCCGCCTCGCCATCCGGCAGACGACGCGCCCACCTCTTGCAGGCGGCTCCACGACGCGCGCGGAGCGCATCCAGCAGGCAGCAGCAGTCCGTCCCGTAGCATCAAGCACGACGGGCGACCTCCCCGTTGGCTCTTGGTTGGAGAAGCGGAGGCGCCGGCAGCCATCAGTGCCACGCCCTGCTCCGAGGAGGTTGCGACCCATTGCTCGCTGCATCCAGTTGTTTAATTTCTAAATTATTGGTTTCTGTTGATTTCTCTATTAGTTAGTCTAGTGTCAATTACAGTTTGTCTGCAAGTTCATGAACTGTTAATTTGTTTAGTGCCAGTTACAATTTGTTTGCAGATTTGAAAATGAAGAGAAAGACTATGGATATGCATAGTTTTTTTGCAAGCAGTTCAACCCCTCCCCAAAGGCCTGCTCCAATCCCTACTGATGTCGAACCTGAACTTGACCCTACCAATGTGACTACAAACCCCCTCCGCTTAATTGCTGTGAGCACAATCCCACCTGAACCCACACATGAACCAACAAATGAACCCCCAAATGTTGAGAGGAATCAGACCACAATTGATTAGAGTACAAACCAACCAACACAACCTATACCAGAATTTCATCCAAGTCAAATTATTTCAGATCCAGGACTTAGAATACCATGGTTGCAGAAACTATCATGGTTGTGAATCTCATGATACCTCTAGACGGGGCCTGCTACATACCCCTCCCACATCACAAATTATCTTTAAATCAAACTTTGAACAAATTTAGGACATAACAAGTCACCGGGGTAAGTTGAACCTAGTGGTGGCTACACGGACTAACGAATTATTCTAATGAATCATAACTCATACAATACGTATGCTATGATTTTGACTATTCAAAGCCATTTAATGGTTGCAAAATACAATATAATTATTATAATAGAAAATTAAGTAAAAGAATAAGGGAAGTTCAAATGTCAAGTATATTACTTTTCCCAATAAGATTATTATTATGTTTCCTATATAGGTTGAGTAGTGTCTTACACATACATATGTGTGCAAGTTATAATTATAAAAGAAACATTTCTAGTTTTTGTTGCTATCGTTGGCCTTGAACTTGATCATGACGGAATAATATATATTCACCAAACTTTAGTTTACTAGAATTATCATTAAATATCTCAATAGAAGATTCGAGAGTGACTATATGTCTGCCCTTAGAATGAATTAGTATGCAATTGTATGGAGTGGTAATAATTTCAAATGGGTGTCCCAGGTCAACTTTTAGGGGGCGTGAATAGTCATGTAAGAGGACATGCGAATTAGAATGCGTAGGTTAGTATTATAATTTATTTATTAAATACGAGTTGCCAATATTTACAACACCCCCCTTCACCCACCCACCCCCCCCCCCCCCACACACACACACACATTGACAAAGTCATTAAGGTCACCACATGCGACATAAACGTCGCCTTATATTGATAGAATGATATGCATTAACAATATACACATGCCCTCGAATCTGGAGTTTGATCTCTGGTGGCTCGAAGGTACAAAACTACCTTCCTAACCATCAAACCAATCGATGACTTACTATAGTTGGTACCAGAACATTTTGTTGCACCTGAAAAAACTTCCAAACAAAGCATTTTGTTGTCATTAATAATTTTTCGATGCTCAGAACCCCTGAATGTGCACCAAAGAAAACTACTCCTGAATTTGAATAAAGTTAACGAATTTACAAAAAGTTCATAATTTTTAAAATAATGTTCTGGTATTCCCGAATTTCTTAATAGATTTGGCAAATGTTCATGTATTCCAAAATAATGTTCAATTTTTTCAAAAAAATATTCATGAAATTGGAAAACTTGTTGCGAATTTTGAAAGTAAAAAGAAGGAAAAACCAGTGTACCAGCAGATTTAGAACAGGAAAAGGAAAATACAGTCGGCAGAAGAAGATCTAGTATGTTCCCAAACCAAAATTAACCACACGGCCTGAAGCGGCTATCTGCTGTGTGCGCTGGCCACGAGTAGTGCACTAAATAGGAAACACACGTGAATGACCTTGGTAATGTTGATGTGAATTTCCAATATGATGCACGGTGCGACAAATTTCTGGTGTATCGCACAGGCACGAGAAGATTTTAGGAATGTTCTGGAGGAATCTGCATGGTTTTGAGTCATTATTTTCCTGTTGTTTCTTTACTGATTTTTCATTTTTTTATTTGGTTTTCTTCCTGGTTTTCCATTATTCATTTTCTTCTTTTCTTATCTGTTTTATTTTTTTATAAACTTCAAATTTGCAAAAAATGTTCAGTATATTAAAAAATTATACATAATTTAGAAAATTGTTGGCTTCGTCAGAACAGTTTGGAATTTGAAAAATTGTTCGATTTTCTATAAAATGTTTACATTTAAAAAAATATTGAAAATTGTTCATTTTTTTTTCAAATTTGTATATTTATTTTAAAATGAGAAATTTATCAGAAATTTATAAAAACTTTTGGGAAATTCGAAAAACTACTTTCAAAATTGATTTGTAGTTTTTTAAAAAATATTCGTTTTTCGAAAAATGTAAATGTTGGTTTTTACGGATAAAGTTAGCTTTTTATAAGAAAATGTTCATTTTTCAAGAATTGTTCACAATTACAAAATGTTGCGCGTTCTTCAAGTAATAGTATAAAATTAAAATGAAAAAACTTCAAGGTAAGCATGTTGATGACCTTTGCTACGTCGGCCCTCATCGTTACATCTCCGGCTGCGAGGATGATTGTTGACACGGACGATGGGTTCCATGTGGACAGGCCTGGCCCATAGGGCGGGCAAACGGGGCGCTCGCCCTGGGCCCCCTGGAAACAGGGGCCCCGGCCCAGGTGTAGTTCTCTCTGTTTAGTTTTATACCCAGAAAAATACAGAGGGCCCAAAGTGAACCAGTCAGGCAAAGCCCACCACGCTGTTGGACATGTGCAGCAGTCACACGAACGAATTAATCGATCCCGACGGGATCTCGCTCTGCAGTTGGGCGTCTCCTCTTCTTCCCCAATTCCCGATCTAATCTCCAAGAACAGCGCCGCCCTTTCCATGCCTTTCTGATTTTGAGGTCGCGGCCAACCATTGACGGAGACAAATGGCGCAATTCCAGTCCCCAATTAGCTCTTCTTCATCCCATACATTCTTCTCCATCCCCACATGGTTGAGAGATGGTACGGGTTCTTCTTTGTTCTTTCAAGTAATCTCATTCTTCAGTTTGACGATTAAATATTAAATAATGTCGATCCATGGTAACATAGGAATTATAATTTGGAGGTGATATGTCTCTTGTATTTGAGGATATTTTTCAGATATTACAGGCTGAGGTTTCCATGGATTCGTTCTTTTCTTGCGGCCGATCCAACCATCCATATTAAGGTGCTTTCCTTCCTTGACCATATATATCTTGAACAAAAATTGCACTTTTTGTATTTTTGTTGTGGAATATCTTCCAGTAAGTATTTTGCCAGTAGTGAACTGTGACTAGAGGAAAGAAAATAATGGGATTAAATTTGTTGATACAATATCTTTTTTAAAGGAATTCCCAATGGGAGCAATTAAAGTTTCAGAACCAGTGGTTATCCTTAGGAATTTGTGATATTGGTTTTGTTTCATTTGAACAACCAAATAATTTTTTTTGCGGGTAAACAAATAATTATTTAGATGAAGCCAAGATCATTGAGATGTAAATTGTTATATGGTACGGATTGGTTTTCTTACTAACGAAAATAAGTGAAGTATTCATCTATGTGTGAGAGCCCTAAGTTTTAGTTTCGCCCCAGGGCCCCGAACATGCATGGACCGGCCCTGCACGTGGACTTGGCACAATCGGACTGCAAAACAACGCTGTGTTTTATATGGAAACGAACAGGATCCAAGTTGGGACATCCGGGAGACTTAGTTGAAGACGACGTATACGTAGGAGATGCTTGCATTGATGGCGGGCACCATGCCAGCTATGGATGTCGCGGCATTGCCGGTGACACTATTAGAAAAAAGGCTCTTAGTGGTGGATCTGTTTTTGCTATTAATGGCGCATTATAGGTGCGCTGCTATTAACACGCCACTAGTAAAAAATAGTAATGGCGCATCTCTGGTGCGCCATTAATATGCTAGATAATAGTGGCGCACCTGGTAGTGCGCCATTACTATGTCTAACAGTGCGCTATTA
Organism: Aegilops tauschii subsp. strangulata; assembly: GCF_002575655.3. Classification (NCBI taxonomy): domain Eukaryota; kingdom Viridiplantae; phylum Streptophyta; class Magnoliopsida; order Poales; family Poaceae; genus Aegilops; species Aegilops tauschii. The sequence goes on along the minus strand of NC_053041.3, from coordinate 638,415,278 downwards.
CTATGCCTCCTAGGGGGCCATATTTACCTTCACGTATGCCCCCAAGTGCGTCATTATTATGCCCCATAATGCGCCACTGGTATTTAGCCCTGATGCGCACTAATGCTTAATATGGTGCGCCACTACCATGAATATTAGAAATTATTATTTTTTTCTTTTCTGGTATTTGCACAGGTTACAAAATATCTGGTATTTGCACAGGTTACAAAATACACGATACACAGCACAGAATATAAACATCACACAATAGAATTCATCATATTAGTCTCCAAATTCGAAATAGCGAACAAAGTTCAAACATTAGCCAAGTTTAGGTCTCGAGACATTAGCAAAGTTCATCATATATATTAGCCGAGTTTGTCGTCACATTACAAAGTCGATATCGATCATCTAAACTACCATCACATAGAAGAGAGCTGCGGTGACGATGAGCATCATCGCGATAAAACTGGTTTTCATCCGGTTCCTCCTCCGCTCCCTCCTCTCTCCCGCTAGATAGCGCGCGTATCTAGCTTCCGCCTCCGCCCTAGTGGTGTACCCTTTGTAACTATTACCGCTGAAATGGTGAACCTGTCTCCGACACTCCTCCCAGTCGTCGTAGACTCCGGGAACCTTACCCTTGTACACGACATACGACGACATCTCTATGCACCAGACAAACAAAACGTTAGTAGCAATTCACAGACAATATATAAGCAATATATAAGTATGCAACAAAAGGATTGAAGGAAATATGCCCTACATGCAATAATAAAGTTATTATTTATTTCCTTATATCATGATAAATGTTTATTATTCATGGTAGAATTGTATTAACCGGAAACATGATACATGTGTGAATACATAGACAAATAGAGTGTCACTAGTATTCCTCTACTTGACTAGCTCGTTGATCAAAGATGGTTATGTTTCCTAGCCATAGACAAAGAGTTATCATTTGATTAACGGGATCACATCATTAGGAAAATGATGTGATTGACTTGACCCATTCCGTTAGCTTAGCACTCGATCGTTTAGTATGTTGCTATTGGTTTCTTCATGACTTATACATGTTCCTATGACTATGAGATTATGCAACTCTCGTTTACCAGAGGAACACTTTGTGTGCTACCAAACGTCACAATGTAACTGGGTGATTATAAAGGTGCTCTACAGGTGTCTCCGAAGGTACTTGTTGGGTTGGCGTATTTCAAGATTAGGATTTGTCACTCCGATTGTCGGAGAGGTATCTCTGGGCCCACTCGCTAACGCACATCACTATAAGCCTTGCAAGCATTGCAACTAATGAGTTAGTTGCGGGATGATGTATTACGGAATGAGTAAAGAGACTTGCCGGTAACGAGATTGAACTAGGTATTGAGATACCAACGATCAAATCTCGGGCAAGTAACAAACCGATGACAAAGGGAACAACGTATGTTGTTATGCGGTTTGATCGATAAAGATCTTCGTAGAATATGTGGGAGCCAATATGAGCATCCAGTTTCCGCTATTGGTTATTGACCGGAGACGTGTCTCGGTCATGTCTACATAGTTCTCGAACCCGGCCGTAGGGTCCGCACGCTTAAAGTTCGATGACAGTTATATTATGAGTTTATGTGTTTTGATGTACTGAAGGTTGTTCGGAGTTCCGGATGTGATCACGGACATGACGAGGAGTCTCGAAATGGTCGAGATGTAAAGATCGATATATTGGACGACTATGTTTGGACACCGGAAAGGTTTCGGACATTTATCGGAGTACCGGGGGTTACCGGAACACCCCCCCGGGAACTAATGGGCCTTGTTGGGCCCTAGTGGAGAGAGAGAGGGGCCGGCCAGGGCAAGAGGCGCGCCCCCTCCCCTTGAGTCCGAATAGGACAAGGAAGGGCGGGGGGGCGCCCCCCCTTGCCTTTCCCCTCTCCCACTCCTTCCTTCCCCCTCCTTCTTGGACTAGGAAAGGGAGGGGCACACCTACTTGGAGTAGGTTTCCGCCTCCTAGGGCGCGCCACCCCATTGGCCGGCCCTCTCCTCCTCCCCCCTTTATATACGGAGGAGGGGGGCACCCCATAGACACAACAATTGATCTCTTGATCTCTTAGCCGTGTGCGGTGCCCCCCTCCACCACAATCCACCTCGATAATATCGTAGCGGTGCTTAGGCGAAGCCCTGCGTCGGTAGAACATCATCATCGTCACCACGCCATCGTGCTGACGAAACTCTCCCTCAACACTCGGCTGGATCGGAGTTCGAGGGACGTCATTGAGTTGAATGTGTGCAGAACTCGGAGGTGCCGTGCGTTCGGTACTTGATCGGTCGGATCGTCAAGACGTACGACTACATCAACCGCGTTGTGCTAACGCTTCCGCTTTCGGTCTACGAGGGTACGTGGACACACTCTCCCCTCTCGTTGCTATGCATCACCATGATCTTGCGTGTGCGTAGGAATTTTTTTGAAATTACTACGTTCCCCAACAGTGGCATCCGAGCCTGGTTTTATGCGTTGATGTTATATGCACGAGTAGGACACAAGTGAGTTGTGGGCGATACAAGTCATACTGCTTACCAGCATGTCACACTTTGGTTCGGCGGTATTGTTGGATGAAGCGGCCCGGACCGACATTATGCGTACGCTTATGCGAGACTGGTTCAACTGACGTGCTTTGCACACAGGTGGCTGGCGGGTGTCAGTTTCTCCAACTTTAGTTGAACCGAGTGTGCCTACGCCCGGTCCTTGCGAAGGTTAAAACAGCACCAACTTGACAAACTATCGTTGTGGTTTTGATGCGTAGGTAAGAACGGTTCTTGCTCAGCCCGTAGCAGCCACGTAAAACTTGCAACAACAAAGTAGAGGATGTCTAACTTGTTTTTGCAGGGCATGGTGTGATGTGATATGGTCCCAGTTCCTTCGGAAATGGTAAGATCTTTGGCGCAAGAAGAAGGGGCGACCCATATCATCTTGACTTGGTTCTGCTTCCCCTCTTTTTTTAAGAAAGGCATGATGCTATATTTTATTGTATGAGATGATCATGTTTTTGTAACCGAGTTATCGGCAACTGGCAGGAGCCATATGGTTGTCGCTTTATTGTATGCAATGCAATCGCCCTGTAATTGCTTTACTTTATCACTAAGCGGCAGCGATAGTCGTAGAAGCAATAGTTGGCGAGACGACAATGATGCTACGATGGAGATCAAGGTGTCGCGCCGGTGACGATGGTGATCATGACGGTGCTTCGGAGATGGAGATCACAAGCACAAGATGATGATGGCCATATCATATCACTTATATTGATTGCATGTGATGTTTACCTTTTATGCATCTTATCTTGCTTTGATTGACGATAGCTTTATAAGATGATCTCTCACTAAATTTCAAGATAATAATGTTCTCCCTGAGTATGCACCGTTGCCAAAGTTCGTCGTGCCAAGACACCACGTGATGATCGGGTGTAACAAGCTCTACGTCCATCTACAACGGGTGCAAGCCAGTTTTGCACACGCAGAATACTTAGGTTAAACTTGAAGAGCCTAGCATATGCAGATATGGCCTCGGAACACTGAGACCGAAAGGTCGAGCGTGAACCATATAGTAGATATGATCAACATAGTGATGTTTACCATTGAAAACTACTCCATTTCACGTAATGATCGGTTATGGTTTAGTTGATTTGGATCACGTGATCACCTAGATGATTAGAGGGATGTCTACCTAAGTGGGAGTTCTTAAGTAATATGATTAAATGAACTTAAATTTATCATGAACTTAGTACCTGATAGTATTTTGCATGTCTATGTTTGTTGTAGATAGATGGCTCGTGCTGTTGTTCCGTTGAATTTTAATGCGTTCCTTGAGAAAGAAAAGCTTAAAGATGATGGTAGCAATTACACGGACTGAGTCCTGGAAGCACCGCTAGGTGCCAAACCTGCTGCAGGAGCAACACCAGATGTTATGAACGTCTGGCAGAGCAAAGCTGATGACTACTCGATAGTTCAGTGTGCCATGCTTTACGGCTTAGAACCGGGACTTCAACGACGTTTTGAACGTCATGGAGCATATGAGATGTTCCAGGAGTTGAAGTTAATATTTCAAGCAAATGCCCGGATTGAGAGATATGAAGTCTCCAATAAGTTCTACAGCTGCAAGATGGAGGAGAATAGTTCTGTCAGTGAGCATATACTCAGAATGTCTGGGTATAACAATCACTGGATTCAACTGGGAGTTAATCTTCCGGATGATAGCGTCATTGACAGAATTCTTCAATCACCGCCACCAAGCTACAAGAGCTTCGTGCTGAACTATAACATGCAAGGGATGGATAAGACGATTCCCGAGCTCTTCGCAATGCTAAAGGCTGCGGAGGTAGAAATCAAGAAGGAGCATCAAGTGTTGATGGTCAATAAGACCACCAGTTCCAAGAAAAAGGGAAAAGGGAAGAAGAAGGGGAACTTCAAGAAGAACAGCAAACAAGTTGCTGCTCAAGAGAAGAAACCTAAGTCTGGACAGAAGCCTGAGACTGAGTGCTTCTACTGCAAGCAGACTGGTCACTGGAAGCGGAACTGCCCCAAGTATTTGGCGGATAAGAAGGATGGCAAGGTGAACAAAGGTATATGTGATATACATGTTATTGATGTGTACCTTACCAAAGCTCGCAGTAGCACCTGGGTATTTGATACTGGATCTGTTGCTAATATTTGCAACTCGAAACAGGGACTACGGATTAAGCGGACACTGGCTAAGGACGAGGTGAGGATGCGCGTGGGAAACGGTTCCAAAGTCGATGTGATCGCCGTCGGCACGCTACCTCTACATCTACCTTCGGGATTAGTATTAGACCTAAATAATTGTTATTTGGTGCCAGCGTTGAGCATGAACATTATATCTGGATCTTGTTTGATGCGAGACGGTTATTCATTTAAATCAGAGAATAATGGTTGTTCTATTTATATGAGTAATATCTTTTATGGTCATGCACCCTTGAAGAGTGGTATATTTTTTATGAATCTCGATAGTAGTGATACACATATTCATAATTTTGAAGCCAAAAGATGCAGAGTTGATAATGATAGTGCAACTTACTTTTGGCACTGCCGTTTGGGTCATATTGGTGTAAAGCGCATGAAGAAACTCCATACTGATGGACTTTTGGAATCACTTGATTATGAATCACTTGGTACTTGCGAACCATGCCTCATGGGCAAGATGACTAAAACGCCGTTCTCCGGAACTATGGAGCGAGCAACTGATTTGTTGGAAATCATACATACTGATATATGTGGTCCAATGAATGTTGAGACTCGCGGAGGGTATCGTTATTTTCTCACCTTCACAGATGATTTAAGCAGATACGGGTATATCTACTTAATGAAACATAAGTCTGAAACATTTGAAAATTTCAAAGAATTTCAGAGTGAAGTTGAAAATCATCGTAACAAGAAAATAAAGTTTCCGCGATCTGATCGTGGAGGAGAATATTTGAGTTACGAGTTTGGTCTACATTTGAAACAATGCGGAATAGTTTCGCAACTCACGCCACCCGGAACACCACAACGTAATGGTGTGTCCGAACGTCGTAATCGTACTTTACTAGATATGGTGCGATCTATGATGTCTCTTACTGATTTACCGCTATCATTTTGGGGTTATGCTTTAGAGACGGCCACATTCACGTTAAATAGGGCACCATCAAAATCCGTTGAGACGACACCTTATGAACTATGGTTTGGCAAGAAACCGAAGTTGTCGTTTCTTAAAGTTTGGGGCTGCGATGCTTATGTGAAAAAGCTTCAACCTGATAAGCTCGAACTCAAATCGGAGAAATGTGTGTTCATAGGATACCCAAAGGAAACTGTTGGGTACACCTTCTATCACGGATCCAAAGGCAAAACATTCATTGCTAAGAATGGATCCTTTCTAGAGAAGGAGTTTCTCTCGAAAGAAGTGAGTGGGAGGAAAGTAGAACTTGATGAGGTAACAGTACCTGCTCCCTTATTGGAAAGTAGTTCATCACAGAAACCGGTTCCTGTGACACCTACACCAATTAGTGAGGAAGTTAATGATGATGATCATGAAACTTCAGATCAAGTTGTTACTGAACCTCGTAGGTCAACCAGAGTAAGATCCACACCAGAGTGGTCAGGTAATCCTGTTCTGGAGGTTATGTTACTAGACCATGACAAACCTACGAACTATGAAGAAGCGATGGTGAGCCTAGATTCCGCAAAATTGCTTGAGGCCATGAAATCTGAGATGGGATCCATGTATGAGAACAAAGTATGGACTTTGGTTGACTTGCCCAATGATCGGCAAGCCATCGAGAATAAATGGATCTTCAAGAAGAAGACTGACGCTGACGGTAATGTTACTGTCTATAAAGCTCGACTTGTTGCAAAAGGTTTTCAACAAGTTCAAGGGATTGACTACGATGAGACCTTCTCACCCGTAGCGATGCTTAAGTCTGTCCGAGTCATGTTAGCAATTGCCGCATTTTATGATTATGAAATTTGGCAAATGGATGTAAAAACTGCATTCCTGAATGGATTTCTGGAAGAAGAGTTGTATATGATGCAACCGGAAGGTTTTGTCGATCCAAAGGGAGCTAACAAAGTGTGCAAACTCCAGCTATCCATTTATGGACTGGTGCAAGCCTCTCGGAGTTGGAATAAACGTTTTGATAGTGTGATCAAAGCATATGGTTTTATACAGACTTTTGGAGAAGCCTGTATTTACAAGAAAGTGAGTGGGAGCTCTGTAGCATTTCTAATATTATATGTGGATGAAATATTGTTGATTGGGAATTATATAGAATTTCTGGATAGCATAAAAGGATATTTGAATAAGAGTTTTTCAATGAAGGACCTCGGTGAAGCTGCTTATATATTGGGCATCAAGATCTATAGAGATAGACCAAGACGCTTAATTGGACTGTCACAAAGCACATACCTTGACAAAGTTTTGAAGAAGTTCAAAATGGATCAAGCAAAGAAAGGATTCTTGCCTGTGTTACAAGGTGTGAAGTTGAGTAAGACTCAATGCCCGACCACTGCAGAAGATAGAGAGAAAATGAATGATGTTCCCTATGCTTCAGCCATAGGCTCTATCATGTATGCAATGCTGTGTACCAGACCTGATGTGTGCCTTGCTATTAGTTTAGCAGGGAGTACCAAAGTAATCCAGGAGTGGATCACTAGACAGCGGTCAAGAACATCCTGAAATACCTGAAAGGACTAAGGATATGTTTCTCATTTATGGAGGTGACAAAGAGCTCGTCGTAAATGGTTACGTTGATGCAAGCTTTGACACTGATCCGGACGATTCTAAATTGCAAACCGGATACATGTTTTTATTGAACGGTGGAGCTGTCAGTTGGTGCAGTTCTAAACAAAGCGTCGTAGCGGGATCTACATGTGAAGCGGAGTACATAGCTGCTTCGGAAGCAGCAAACGAAGGAGTCTGGATGAAGGAGTTCATATTCGATCTAGGTGTCATACCTAGTGCATCGGGTCCAATGAAAATGTTTTGTGACAATACTGGTGCAATTGCTTTAGCAAAGGAATCCAGATTTCACAAGAAAACCAAACACATCAAGAGACGCTTCAAGTCCATCCGGGATCAAGTCCAGGTGGGAGACATAGAGATTTGCAAGATACATACGGATCTGAACGTTGCAGACCCGTTGACTAAGCCTCTTCCACGAGCAAAACATGATCAGCACCAAGGCTCCATGGGTGTTAGAATCATTACTATGTAATCTAGATTATTGACTCTAGTGCAAGTGGGAGACTGAAGGAAATATGCCCTAGAGGCAATAATAAAGTTATCATTTATTTCCTTATATCATGATAAATGTTTATTATTCATGCTAGAATTGTATTAACCGGAAACATGATACATGTGTGAATACATAGACAAACAGAGTGTCACTAGTATGCCTCTACTTGACTAGCTCGTTGATCAAAGATGGTTATGTTTCCTAGCCATCGACAAAGAGTTGTCATTTGATTAACGGGATCACATCATTAGGAGAATGATGTGATTGACTTGACCCATTCCGTTAGCTTAGCACTCGATCGTTTAGTATGTTGCTATTGCTTTCTTCATGACTTATACATGTTCCTATGACTATGAGATTATGAAACTCCCGTTTACCGGAGGAACACTTTGTGTGCTACCAAACGTCACAACGTAACTGGGTGATTATAAAGGTGCTCTACAGGTGTCTCCGAAGGTACTTGTTGGGTTGGCGTATTTCGAGATTAGGATTTGTCACTCCGATTGTCGGAGAGGTATCTCTGGGCCCACTCAGTAACGCACATCACTATAAGCCTTGCAAGCATTGCAACTAATGAGTTAGTTGCGGGATGATGTATTACGTAACGAGTAAAGAGACTTGCCGGTAACGAGATTGAACTAGGTATTGAGATACCAACGATCGAATCTCGGGCAAGTAACATACCGATGACAAAGGGAACAACGTATGTTGTTATGCGGTTTGACCGATAAAGATCTTCGTAGAATATGTGGGAGCCAATATGAGAATCCAGGTTCCGCTATTGGTTATTGACCGGAGATGTGTCTCGGTCATGTCTACATAGTTCTCGAACCCATAGGGTCCGCACGCTTAAAGTTCGATGACAGTTATATTATTAGTTTATGTGTTTTTATGTACCGAAGGTTGTTCGGAGTCCCGGATGTGATCACGGACATGACGAGGAGCCTCGAAATGGTCGAGACGTAAAGATTGATATATTGGACGACTATGTTGGGACACCGGAAAGGTTCCGGAAGGTTTCGGACATTTATCGGAGTACCGGGGGTTACCGGAACACCCCCGGGAACAAATGGGCCTTGTTGGGCCCTAGTGGAGAGAGAGAGGGGCCGGCCAGGGCAAGGGGCGCGCCCCCTCCCCTTGAGTCCGAATAGGACAAGGAAGGGGGGGCGCGGCGCCCCCCTTGCCTTTCCCCTCTCCCTCTCCTTCCTGCCCCCTCCTTCTTGGACTAGGAAAGGGAGGGGTAAACCTACTTGGAGTAGGTTTCCCCCTCCTAGGGCGCGCCACCCCCTTGGCCGGCCCTCTCTTCCTCCCCCCTTTATATACGGAGGAGGGGGCACCCCATAGACAGAACAATTGATCTCTTGATCTCTTAGCCATGTGCGGTGCCCCCCTCCACCACAATCCACCTCGATAATATCGTAGCGTTGCTTAGGCGAAGCCCTGCGTCGGTAGAACATCATCATCGTGACCACGCCGTCGTGCTGACGAAACTCTCCCTCAACACTCGGCTGGATCGGAGTTCGAGGGACGTCATCGAGTTGAACGTGTGCAGAACTCGGAGGTGCCATGCGTTTGGTACTTGATCGGTCGGATCGTGAAGACGTACGACTACATCAACCGCGTTGTGCTAACGCTTCCGCTTTCCCCTCTGGTTGCTATGCATCACCATGATCTTGCGTGTGCGTAGGAAGTTTTTTGAAATTACTACGTTCCCCAACAAGGATCGGAAGAGAAAAGCAACACATTAATAGCACGATTCATGGTCCTACTAATAAATAGCATCGATTACATATAAGTTGAACGACTGTCCAAACTAAAGAGACATACAAGTTCATTAAAGTTTAATTACAACATGAGCTAATCGATATTTTAGAACTACATAGCATCATTACTTTCGACTCGACTCAGGGACCGGAGCGTGGATGAAGCCGCCGTCTTTCGTGATGGTCATGAAATCGCGATCGTTGTCAGCCTGCATTTGTAGCGTTGTTTCTATTTCACTATTGGACGGTTGATATTTGAGGTAGAACTGCCCCGAGGTACGAAGGACATCTTGATGGATGATTTCCGCAAACTCCGACTGGATGCGAAAGAATTCTTGTCTGATGTCCGTGTCCTGGATTGCCACAAGCGTGCGGCCCAATCTTTGAGATTAGTTGGTAGCAGAAGGTGATTATGGTCCCGTACGATCGCCCGCATGTGATGGAGGGCATAGTAGGCATCCTTCTGACCGCCAGGCGGCTGCTTGACGCAGGGGAACGTCGTTACGTGGGTGAACACGTGCTTGCCGTACCTACAAATTGGCCTCCTGAAGGTGCCTCCAGATTTGGCGTAGCCGGAGAGAGCATCATCAAGAACTTTCTTGATATTTGTGTAGTCTTTCTTCGACTGACGGTCCAAGTCGAAATACGTGGCCATGGAATATTTCGGGCTTAAGAGGATGCGTGTGCAATGTGTGTCACTACACAAAACACGGAATGTTAGGAAAAAAAAGAACGATCGAAATCTAAGAAATCACATGTTACGGGGCAGTGAGGGGATGACTTACTCGGGGAAGTAAGGCACGAGGAAGTTATCCTTATCTGGGTTCGCCAGAATGACGCCTTCAAGGTATGAACTCGCGACTTGCCGGTCCCCAGCGCTGCCCAAGATCTTGGCACGCATGTAGAAGGGGTCGACTATCACGATGTCCGGGGTCTTGTCTCTAATGATCCGCATCTCCATACTAAGCGAAAATAGCCGAATGAAGGTGTAGTGCAGCGGATGAAGGTTAAACATAGCGAAGATATCATCAAACCGCAGGACGATCATACCCCCGATGGTGCTATCGACAATGCCCTTGCCCTCTGGCACCTTGACCACGAAAACCGGGTATGCCACATCATTCTCGGAGAGAGGCCACTTCTCCAAAGAAAGAACACTGTCATGCAGACTCCGCATAGCACCGGTTGCAGCATTGAGCAGATTAGTCGGTAGCATCGGCCTACCCGCCACATGCACCCTCCTCGAGATATCCTTAGGTGAAGGTGGCCCGTCCTGAGCACGGATCGTACTCGGTGCCGGCTGGCTCACACCCTTGTTATTTTCTCTTTTCCGTCCCTTCTCCTTCTTCTGCTGTAATGGGATCGAGTTCTGCTCAGAGACCACCTTCTTGAGTGTGTTGGGGCTGATAATATTTCGCACCTCGGCTATCTGAGGCTCTGTGAAGGCGGCAGCTGGAGGCGTCTCCTGAGAACTGAACGCCAGACGACGCCTGTTGCAATTGGGTTTCTCCGCGGTACCAGCTAGATCGCAATCGTCTTTTGCAGGGTTGGGTTCTTGAGAAGGAGGCCCCAAGAATTCGTCATCGTACCCATTTTCGTTGAAGTACTTATCGACGTTGGTAAATGTACCGTCGTCGTCGTCCGGATCCTGTGCCATATGCATGTCCGGATCAGCTGACGGCGGTAGCGTTGCGGCGGTCTTGCCATGGCTTGGCGCCGGCACGACTGGCGGTGTTGTTTGTGGGGTGGTGTCCCCCGCCCCCAAACGAATCTGGCTCTGCGGCCAAAGCATGGACCAACTTATGCAGGCACTGAGGGTCATCACGTCATCTTCGTCGGCCCCAGGGGGTCGATACGGAGGTAACAAGTCGTCGCAGCCCCGCAGCACCCGAACCAGTTGAACCCTATACACGGTGGGTGGCATCGGATTACCGTGGAACACGCGGTTGCCCGGTTGAATGATTATGGCCTTGGCAACATCGATCAACTCGCCGTCCACGAAGTGCAGGAGAGTGGATGGAACGTCGGCGGCGCTCTGCGAAAACATGTAGGGCGTTAGGGATGCCCAGTCAAAGGCAAGGAGATGAAGTCATCGGCCGAGAGTCTTAGTTACCGTGATGGCATCGAGCTCGGGTAATGTCGAGGCACCGCCAACGGCGGGCGTGCAAGTGACGGAGGGGCCGCTTGCTGCCGAGGTGCCGGCCGGCGTATTCTTCCCACACCCGGGTGCATTAAGCTCCAATGCCGGCGCCGACGCCGGAGACACCAATGGCGCCAGCGCGTTGTGCGAGTTGCTGCCCGTGGAGCTGGGAATCGAGGGCGGCCCCTATTGGCCAGCCGCAATCCACGCCAGCAGCCCCTCAATCAAGGTAGGCACAATGGCGGTGATCGTCGCTCCCAGTTGGTCTCGCACTTGCTCTGCGACTATCTCCGGAATCCGTGCCACTTGTGCCTTGAGTTCTTTAACCTTGCGCTCCTGGCTTTCCGAGCTGGTCTTTCTCTCCTTTCACCTAGTGTTATAGTATTCCGACCATTTCGTGGACAAGCCTTTGCCGGTCACACGACCAGCTGACGACCGCTTACTGAACTTATCCTTGTGTTTCATTACGTTCAACGCCCTATTTAAAGTGGTGTCCCAAGGGGAGCTCTGAGACGACCCCGCGCTACTGCTTTCAGTGTCATGCGAAAGGAACGTGAACCATTTAGAAATTTGGCTTCATTAATTAGAATGCAACCATATGGAGCTAATTACGCGGGGGTGTATTCCTTACCAGAACAAGCTCAAGCGCCTTGGTCTTCAGATCCGTGGTAAGCTCCTTTGTTACCGGGTCCACCTTGTACGGGGCCCTAACATAGTTCCTGGTATGCTTGTCACGGTATTTATCGAAGAGGGGCGGTAGGCCTTGCTCGGCTAGGTTCCGCCACTCTGTAACCGCCGGGACCGAGTTTGTGGACCCCTAAGTTCAAGTCCCGCATATCTTTCCCCCACTGACTCGATTCCGCAGATGCGTTGCTCTCGCACTTGATCTTGAACTCCAGGTAGTCAGCTTCGCTGATCGAAGGATTTGTCTCCTTGATCTTCTCATAACTATCACCTCTTAGAATCCTTCTTTTCAGCGCGGCTCTCCAAGTTGCCAGGGCCGTGCTCATCTTCGTGAGGGCGGCACTGTTCACTTTATTCCCAGAGGCGTGTGTTTGCGAAGTCACCGGGGAACTTGTATCGTTCGTGCAGCTTCGTGAAGAGGAGGTTTCACAAATTCCCTCGGTCACGATGCCTTAGGTTCTCGGTGTTGATCGAGACAGTGCTCCGGAGAATGCACCCGAGTTATCCCACGTACCCACTGACTAATTCTTTGGGCGCTGTTGGATGCCCACTGGAGGACACTTCAGTAAATTCCTCCTTGACAGTGCCGAGCATGTTCGGGCGCCGGTCCTTCCGTTGCCTCTTCGGTTGGCTGCCATCTGTGCGTGCGCTGCCATCATCAGTGGTGGCATCCTCGGCGGCACCATCAGTGGTGTCATCCCCGACGCCACTAGGGGTTGTGTAGTCGGGATCGGTGTCTTCTGCGGCGTCCTCATAGCGGTGAGGTTCTTCCTCCATTTCCTGGGGCAGCTCCCAGAATGGCTTGCCCGAACCGCCGGCCTCATCGTTGTTGGCCATGTTCGCTCTAAATAGGAAAAAGGGCTACTAGAGTTACTGGATGAGATCAGGGTAGTATCTATTCTTCAAAAAAGGTGAATAGACTTAACAAAGCAGCAAAAGGAGCAGGAACACAAGGCCATCAACAGTAGGTTGCAGATGACATTAACCAACTTCAATAAGTTCTCAAGATAACCTAGTTCTCAAGGGATGTGTCCAGAAAGTTGGTTGCTCTCAAGATCCAAGGTTGTGAGTTTGGTCAAATTTCCTAGGCAGCTTGGGATGGAACCTGTTAGTGTGTTGTAGCAAAGCCACAACTCCTCTAAGTTCTCAAGATAACCTAGTTGTCGAGGGATGTGTCCAGAAAGTTGGTTGATGTCAAGATACATGCTGATTAATTTTTGTTTCGGTTGAGAATCGGGCACCTTCTAGGTCAAGAAAATTGGGCATGACCTTTGCTAATTTTCTTGACCTAGGAGTGCCCCATTCTCAACCGAAACGGAAATTAATCAACATTTCAGGAGAAAGGGGTCATTTCACATAAGGAGAAATGGATCATTTCATCTAGCTGATGCCAGGCAATCAAGATACATGCTGATTAATCAAAATTGGGTAATGATAGCAACCCTACAGTTCATAGAGTATTTTCATAAGACTTGATGGATTCAGCTAGAATCCAAAAACGGTGAAATGCTGAAGAAGAGCAATCTGGTCTAATTGATCCCTGGAAATTACAGAATGTTAAACTATGCATGGAAAAACAACAATCAGGACAGGGAAAGTACTATGCAGCTAATAGTCTTTAAATGTTTCATGAATCTATCACCAGAGACATTAACAACATCAGAAACATGGATATGGAGTTAATCTGATCAGTGTGGCATGACAACAGTTTTTTTAATAATCATGTTCATGTAGAATCTTCTTTACTAGCAGCTTCATGGAAGTTAATCAAAGCAAATTACACTTCACTGACTTCAGTACTGAAACAATCTCAGTCACTCATTAGTTAAAATCACAATCTGAGCCAGCCTTTTTTTCCATGTCAAGATCTAATAATTTGGCAAGTAGCTTAACCAAAGCATCATCAAGTACAAATGTTATGGGGTATCCACTAGTAGAAAACAGGGCTTTGGTCACAGGGCAATATTCACATTAGTCCCGGTTCAGTCACGAACCGGGACTAATGTGAGCATTGGTCCCGGTTCGTGCGGCCAGGGGCCTGCCGGGCCTCGTGGGGGCATTGGTCCCGGTTCGTCCGGACCCTTGGTCCCGGTTGGTGGGACAAACCGGGACCAATGGGCCACGCTCCTGGCCCACCACCCTTTAGTCCCGGTTCATACCACAAACCGGGACTAAAGGGCTGGTCCTAGTTGCGGCCAGTGTTTAGTCCCACCTCGCCAACCGAAGGGCGCTCACACCAGTTTATAAGCCCGTCCCTCTCTGCCTTGTTGAGCTCCTCTCAAAGTGAAAATAGATGCCCTTATATAGGGAATTTGACCTAAATTCACAGTAAATTTCTTTGAATTTCATAGAAATTTATTATGAATTTAGGTTGAATTTTCTCTATAGGCACATCTATGTTCATTTTTTTATAGTAAATAAAAATAAATAAACCTTAATAAAATAAAATAAAATAAACTATAGTAACTAAAATAAATAAACCTTAATAAATTAAATAAAAATAGCAGCAATAAAATAAATAAAAATAGCAGCAGTAAAATAAATACAAATAAAATAATTAAAGTAAAATACATAAGTAATTAGAAATAAAATAAATAAGTTTTTTGTTGTAAGTAGAAACAAAACAAAACAAATAAAGCAAAAGAGAAAACAAAAAACAGAGAAAAAAATTATGCCACCTACTGGGCCACCACCGCGTGAATACGACTTGAAACCCATCCGTGGGCCAGGATTCAGGCCCGCAGAAGGCCCAGTAGGCCCCACAGGCAAAGAGAACGGTTAGGCCCGAAAGCCTGAAGTTGAGAGGAGCTCGAGAGGGTGGGCGCAGCAGCGCTTATAAACCACTCTCGAGCCCTCTCAACTAGCGAGGTGGGACTAAACTTTTGACGCGGGGCAGCACAAGGGCTTTGGTCCCGGTTGGTGCCACCAACCGGGACTAAAGGGGGCATTGGTCCCCGTTCGTGGCACCAACCGGGACCAAAGGCCTTTAGTCCCGGTTGGTGCCACGAACCGGGACCAAAGAGTTCGCTATATATACCCCATCGCCACAGCAGAGCACTCCATAGTGCTTTGTTTTTTCTGGCCTGCGAGGGGAGGGCATTTGGGTGCTCTAGCTCACCTCCTATGCACATGAGGTGTTCGATGAAATGTCTGAGCCACACTAGTTAATCTTTCTCCTCTCGAAACTCGACCTCCGAGCTCCATTTCCCCCGAGATTTGTCTAGGTTTAGCGGTCCGTCACGTCCCGTCCCCGTCTTCACCGCCGTCGATCGCCCGCGCCGATCTCGTCGCCAGCACCTCCGTGGTGAGCCTCTTGTTCTTATCTTCTTTCTGAAAGGAAAAAATTCTTACTTTAGATAGTTACTTGTCTAATTTTGTTACTTTTATTATTCCTTCTTATTACATAGTGCGATGGTTTTGGTATCCGCCCCCGTCGGCCCTCGTCCTGTCTATGATTCGGATGTGGTATATATTATATTTTTATAACTATTTGGTTCATTTATTGTTTATGACAAATATACCGACCAACGTGACATAGATTTTATTTATCTAGGAGGTGGTTGAACCGGAAATTCTAACCGACCCTATTGTCGAGAGGTTAAATTTAGTTGAAGAAGAAAACAATTACTTGAAGGAAAAAATAAAAAAAATTGAGGAGGAGAAGATGATATTGGAGTTGCATGTTGCGGATGTCGTCGCTGATCACAAGATCAAGATGGATGCAATGCGCTTGAAGATTAGAAAGATTAGAAAATATGCCATTCATACCGAGGCTTGGTATCATTATGCCGTTGGATCAATTGTTACCTTGGTTGCGATTATGATCGCATTTGTTTTGGCATTGAAATGTTTTACATAGTTTCAATGTATGGTTTAATTAATTAGATGCTCTGGAAAGCTATATATATGTTGTTAGATGAGAACTATGTATGTACTTTGGTTTTAATGTGATGATGAACTTCTATTAATTTGGTCACTTAATTATCTATTCATGATGTTCTTTAATGGTTTTTGACACACTTAATTATATATAATGCTCGCAGATGAACCGGCAATGGATGTACAGTGACAGACACACCTCCGAGTACATTAAGGGCGTGCATGATTTTGTCAAAGTGGCTGAGGCAAACAAGCAGAATGGTTTTATGTGTTGTCCATGCCCTATATGTGGGAATACGAAGTCTTACTCTGACCGGAAAATCCTTCACACCCACCTGCTTTACAAGGGTTTCATGCCACACTATAATGTTTGGACGAGGCACGGAGAAACAGGGGTTATGATGGAAGATGGCGAAGAAGAAGAGGACGATGACAACTATGTGCCCCCTGAATACGGTGATGCTGCAACGGGGGAAGCTGCTGAAGATCAAGAGGAACTAGACGATGTGCCCAATGATGCTGCAAGGGGGGAAGCTGCTGAAGATCAAGAGGAACCAGTGCCCGATGATGATGATCTCCGCCGGGTCATTGTCGATGCAAGGACGCAATGCGAAAGTCAAAAGGAGAAGCTGAAGTTCGATCGCATGTTAGAGGATCACAAAAAAGGGTTGTACCCCAATTGCGAAGATGGCAACACAAAGCTCGGTACCGTACTGGAATTGCTGCAGTGGAAGGCAGAGAATGCTGTGCCTGACAAAGGATTTGAGAAGCTATTGAAAATATTGAAGAAGAAGCTTCCAAAGGATAACGAATTGCCCGACAGTACATACACAGCAAAGAAGGCCGTATGCCCTCTAGGATTGGAGGTGCAGAAGATACATGCATGCCCTAATGACTGCATCCTCTACCGCGGTGCGTACAAGGATCTGAACGCATGCCCGGTATGCGGTGCATTGCAGTATAAGATCAGACGAGATGACCCTGGTGATGTTGACGGCGAGCCCCCCAGGAAGAGGGTTCCTGCGAAGGTGATGTGGTATGCTCCTATAATACCACGGTTGAAACGTCTGTTCAGAAACGAAGAGCATGCCAAGTTGATGCGATGGCACAGTGAGGACCGTAAGAAAGACGGGAAGTTGAGAGCACCCACTGATGGGTCGCAGTGGAGAAAAATCGAGAGAAAGTACTGGGCTGAGTTTGCAGCTGACCCAAGGAACGTATGGTTTGGTTTAAGCGCGGATGGCATTAATCCTTTCGGGGAGCAGAGCAGCAATCACAGCACCTGGCCCGTGACTCTATGTATGTATAACCTTCCTCCTTGGATGTGCATGAAGCGGAAGTTCATTATGATGCCAGTTCTCATCCAAGGCCCTAAGAAACCTGGCAACGACATTGATGTGTACCTAAGGCCATTAGTTGAAGAACTTTTACAGCTGTGGAATGGAAACGGTGTACGTACGTGGGATGAGCACAAACAGGAGGAATTTAACCTGCACGCGTTGCTGTTTGTAACCATCAACGATTGGCCCGCTCTCAGTAACCTTTCAGGACAAACAAACAAGGGATACCACGCATGCACGCACTGTTTAGATGACACTGAAAGTATATACCTGGACAAATTCAGGAAGAATGTGTACCTGGGCCATCGTCGATTTCTTCTGACCAACCATCAATGTCGAAAGAAAGGCAAGCATTTCAAAGGCGAGGCAAATCACCGGAAGAAGCCCGCCATGCGTACCGGTGATCACGTACTTGCTATGGTCAATGATTTACACGTAATCTTTGGAAAGGGTCCTGGCGGACTAGCTGTTCCGAATGACGCTGAGGGACACGCACCCATGTGGAAGAAGAAATCTATATTTTGGGACCTACCCTACTGGAAAGAGCTAGAGGTCCGCTCTTCAATCGACGTGATGCACGTGACGAAGAACCTTTGCGTGAACCTGCTAGGCTTCTTGGGCGTGTATGGGAAGACAAAAGATACACCTGAGGCACGGGAGGACCTGCAACGTTTGCACGAAAAAGACGGCATGCCTCCGAAGCAGTATGAAGGTCGTGCCAGCTACGCGCTTACGAAAGAAGAGAAAGAAATCTTCTGTGAATGCCTGCTCAGTATGAAGGTCCCGACTGGCTTCTCGTCGAATATAAAGGGAATAATAAATATGCCAGAGAAAAAGTTCCAGAACCTAAAGTCTCATGACTGCCACGTGATTATGACGCAACTGCTTCCGGTTGCATTGAGGGGGCTTCTACCGGAAAACGTCTGATTAGCCATTGTGAAGCTATGTGCATTCCTCAATGCAATATCTCAGAAGGTGATCGATCCAGAAATCATACCAAGGCTAAGGAGTGATGTGGCGCAATGTCTTGTCAGTTTCGAGCTGGTGTTCCCACCATCCTTCTTCAATATCATGACGCACGTTCTAGTTCATCTAGTCGACGAGATTGTCATTCTGGGGCCCGTATTTCTACACAATATGTTCCCCTTTGAGAGGTTCATGGGAGTCCTAAAGAAATATGTCCGTAACCGCGCTAGGCCAGAAGGAAGCATCTCCATGGGCCATCAAACAGAGGATGTCATTGGGGTTTGTGTTGACTTCATTCCCGGCCTTAAGAAGATAGGTCTCCCTAAATCGCGGTATGAGGGGAGACTGACTGGAAAAGGCATGCTTGGAGGGGACTCAATAATATGCAGGGACGGATATTCTTGGTCTCAAGCACACTACACAGTTCTACAGAACTCTACCTTGGTGACCCCATATGTCGATCAACACAAGAACGGTCTGCGCTTCAAACACCCGGAGCAGTGTGACGATTGGATTACATGTGAACACATCAGGACTTTCAGCAGTTGGTTGGAAACACGTCTCAGAGGTGACACCACTATTTGTGATGAGTTGTACTCGTTGTCCAGGGGACCATCTTCGACTGTATTGACTTACAAAGGATACGAGATAAATGGGAATACATTTTACACGATCGCCCAAGATCAAAAGAGCACCAACCAAAACAGCGGTGTCCGCTTTGATGCAGCAACCGAGAGGGGAAAGGACACATATTATGGTTACATAATGGACATATGGGAACTTGACTACGGACATGATTTTAAGGTCCCTTTGTTTAAGTGCAAATGGGTCAATCTGTCAGGAGGCGGGGTACAGGTAGACCCACAGTACAGAATGACAACAGTGGATCTGAACAATCTTGGGTACACTGACGAACCGTTCGTCCTAGCCAATGATGTGGCACAGGTTATCTATGTGAAGGACATGTCTACCAGACCGAGAAAAAGAAAAGATAAGGAAGCGAATACATCATACGATGAGCCAAAGCGCCACATAGTTCTTTTAGGAAAATGGGACATTGTGGGAGTGGAGGGCAAGACAGACATGTCTGAAGATTACGAAATTTTTCATGAAATTCCTCCCTTGAAAGTCAAGGCTGACCCAAGCATCCTAATAAACGATGAAGATTATCCATGGTTACGGCGCGATAAGCAAATGACACAAGCGAAGAAAAAGTGAAGACTTTCTCCCGCAACTATTATGATGATACCATGCCAACTTTGTAACAGACGAGTATGATACCATTGTCCGTTTTGTACACGAAGTGCATCTAGTTTTTGCCGTAACCCTCTCAACTTTCCTGCACATGCTATGTGGATGAAATGATGATACCATGCCAACTTTCAACCTTTTCAGAGTTCATTTGAAATGCTTTTCAATTTTAGGGTCTTATAGCTCAAAATTATTAGTAAATGCATAAAAAATAACAGGCCAAAAATTAAAAATTATGGCACCTACTGGGCCACCACGACCTGAATACGATTAGAAACCCATCCATGGGCTAGGATTCAGGCCCGCAGAAGGCCCAGTAGGCCCACAGGCATGTACAGAGAGGTTAGGCCCGTAAGCCTGCTTTAGAGAGGAGCTCGACAGCTCAGGCGCACCGCACCTTATAAATAGGTGCGGCTCTCTCTCAGCTAGCGAGGTGGGACTAAACTCACCACCACGCCGCTGTGCAAGGCCATTGGTCCCGGTTGGTGCACGAACCGGGACCAATTGCACCCTTTGGTCCCGGTTGGTGCCACGAACCGGTACTAATGAGGCTGTGGCCCCACGAGCACCTTTAGTACCGGTTCATGGCACGAACCGGTACTAGAGTTTCTTACTAAGCAGTTTTTTAGTCCCACCTCGCTAGCTGAGAGGCACTAGGAGCGGTTTATAAGCCCTGAGTGCAGAGACGATGAAGAAGAGGCGCAATGCTCACGTTGCTTAGCTTCAAGCCTTGAGGAATAAGGTAGACTGCATGGAGCTATGTGTAGTGCAGTCTACACTATTCCGAAAGGCTTGAAGCAAATCAACGAGCATTGCGCCTCTTTTTTATTTTTAATAACTTATTACAACTCCGGACTTCTTGTGTTCCGACAAAATAAAATAAACTTTAACGTAATTTATGAAACTAAAATTATCAAAGTATTTTCTGTTCAAAACATTATAAGAAACCTCTAGTATTATTGAAAATAAAATCATATAAAATTGATGCAACTAAAATTATCGAAGTATTTTCTGTTCAAAATCATTAAAAGCAAAAAGAATTTTCATAAAGAACTTTTTTTGATAGAAACTTTAATAGCAAAAATAATTATCATAAAGTAAAATAAATAAGTAATTAGAAACAAAATAAAATAAAATAAATAATTTTTTTATTGTAAGTAGAAACAAAACAAAATAAATAAAGCAAAAAAGAAAACAAAAAACTATATACAGCAAAAAGAATTTTCATAAAGAACTTTTTTTGATAGAAACTTTAATAGCAAAAAGAATTATGATAAAGTAAAATAAATAAGTAATTAGAAACAATATAAAATAAAATAAATAAGTTTTTTGTTGTAAGTAGAAACAAAACAAAATAAATAAAGTAAAAAAGAAAACAAAAAAAACTAAAAACAACAAAAAAAATTGTTGGGGCGATGTCCGCTGGGCCCTCCAACCCTCGGGTTTGCAAATACAGGCCCAGAAGGGCTAGAGGGCTCAACGGGCAGCGCGCCAAAGTTAGGCCCAGAAGCCTGCTATAGAGAGGAGTTCGAGACAGCAGCCGCAGCGGGGCTTATAAACCACTCCGAGCCCTTCTCAACTAGCGAGGTGGGACTAAACTTTTGGCCGCGACGCAGGCAGCAAGAGACCTTTGGTCCCGGTTGGTGGCACCAACCGGGACTAAAGGGGTGCATTGGTACCGGTTCGTGGCACCAACCGGGACCAATGCCCCCCCTTAGACCCGGTTGGTGCCACCAACCGGGACCAAAGGCCGCCGCTCCCCGCCCTTTGCGCTGCTGAAGAGGGCTTTGGTCCCGGTTGGTGGCACCAACCGGGACTAATGCCTACCTTTAGTCTCGGTTGGTGCCACGAACCGGGACTAAAGGCTTTGCTATATAAGTTCACACTTAGGAAATTTTCAGAGTTACCTAGCAGTTGCCGCCCCGACGACGCCGACGCCGCCATGCTGCCCCGACGCCGCCCGCCGCCCCCGCCATCGCCGTCGCCGTCGCCTGTGCCCGTCGTCGCCGTCGCTGTTGCCCGCGCCCTCGCCGTCCGCCGCGCCCCTGCCCCGACGCGCGCCGCCCCGGCCCGTCCCCGTCGTCGCCGTCGCCCTGCCCCGCCCTTCGCCGCCGACGCCTCTGCCCCTGCCCCGACCACGCCGCCGTCGCCTCTGCCCCTGCCCCGACGCGCCGCCGTCGCCTTGGTCAGGGCCGGCACTGCCCCCTAATTCCTCCATGTTTTTTCTGCACATTTATATGCTTAATTATATGTATATGTATGAGTATATGTATGTGTGTATATATGTTTATATGTCCTTTTTTTAGATCTTTTTTTTGCATTTTCTCTGTGTATATGTATGTATATATGTTCTCTGTGTATATATATGTTCATGTATATATGCAAAAGATAGATTTTTAGAAAAGTTAGGATTTTTTTCTGTTCATAGATTTTTCTGGTGATATTAATTATTGTAGAATATGCAAATGTTTGTATATTCATATGAACAATGCATTAGGCAAAACCTTTACTTTTTTTGAAATTTTCTATTTGAACATTTTTTTATGAATGAGAGGAAAAAGGAAAATAAGAAGGGGAAGAAAGGAGAAGAAGAGGAGAGGAAGAAGAGGAGAAATAAATAAGAAGAGGAAAAAAGAAGAAAATGAAGAGGAGAAGAAGAAAGGAATAGAAGAGAAGAAGAAAAAATAGAAAAAATTCTATTTTTTCTTCTTCTCTCCTCTATTCCTTTCTTCTTCTCCTCTTTTTTCTTCTTCTTTTTTTTTCTTCAATCTTCTCCTCTATTCCTTTTCTTCTTCTCCTCTTTTTGTTTCTTCTTTGTTTTCTTATGTTTTATCGGGTCAGTCGTCGTCGATATACCCCTCTCCCAATAACTTCAACACGAGGGGGGGTCGATATACCCCCTCCCCGATAATATTATTTTCCCACGTACGTTCATTGTCGTTGTCGATATAACCCCCTCCCGATAACTTCAACACGCGTGGGGGGGGGGGTCGATATACCCCCTCCCCGATAACATTATTTTCCCATGTATGTATGTCGTCGTTGTCGATATATATAACTCCCTCCCAGATAACTTCGACATGATGGACGGTCGATATTTATACCCCCTCTCAACCGTGATAACTTATACCACGGGAGCACCCCCCGGCCCTCTCGCTCGACCAAAACTCTCGATCACACCCAAACCGTAGAAAAAAATGATGTCGGTCTCCTACCCCCTCCCGCCGCGCGCCCTACCCTTGAAGCGTTGCTGAGGCCACCCCAAACCCGGAATAAGCTAGGCCTACGTTTGCACTAACCACCTGCTGTCATGTTTGTGTAATAATTGCCATGTTGTAATATTTGCAGAAACAATGGAGCACGGACGAGACGAGCAAGCAGAAGAGGTGTTGGGGGACATAATCTTAGCCGGAGGTGATATCTTGTCGTATCTTAACGACAATGATGGTCTGGAAGAACAGGGTGAAGAAGCAGGCTACAGTGATCGAAGAGTGGAGGAGGAAAGACATGATTCTGATGGCTCCGGTGACCCAATGCTGGTGCAAGAAGGAGCCCGTGGTGACGGCTCCGGTGACCGAACAGAGTCCGGCCAGGTAAATATATTAGTTAAGCCTTTGCTGACTAGCTAATTGATGCATTCATTGTTTTGGTATGTACACATATTAATTAACACTCGTCTTTCTTCTTTTTTCTAGCCCTCCGGATCGAGCACAACTGCGGTAAAGAGACGGGGCCCGAAGAGAAAGTTGCGCTCGGATGAAAGGTTTGAGATCACAGCAATCGCGCGCGACGGCCAACCGATTGAACCCATCCGGACAAAGGATGCATTTGCTGCTCAGTGCGGGGTTCTAGTTAGGGACAAGATCCCGATCAGCATCCACCAATGGTATAAGCCTAAGAAGGAAGACCCTGAGGTGTCTTATGTCAATGATATGCAGAAAGATGATCTTTGGACTGAGCTGAAGGCAAATTTCACCCTACCGCCAGAGGAGGATCCGGAGAAGCCAGTTAAAGAGCAATTAATCAAGTCTCATGCTCTTAAGAAGATGGCAGACCTATTCAGGAGGTGGAAGAATGAGCTGAAAATGTTTGTCGACAAAGAAGAGACACCCGAATTCATCGGCCGGTATGAGAAGATCAGAGATCACTGGCCCGCATTTGTGGCCCACAAGACATCGGAAAAGAGTAAGAAGATGTCAGCGACAAATAAGAAGAATGCTGCGAAGAAGAAGCTTCACCATCGCACGGGGTCAGGTGGCTACCTCAAAGCCCGGCCTAAGTGGGCCAAGGCTGAGAATGATCTGCTTGAAAAAGGGATCGAACCACAGACAATGAACTGGACAGACCGTTGCCGGACTTGGTTCTTCGGGGCTGGCGGAACCTTGGACCCTGTATCAGGGAGGTGCGTTTGGATGAACGAGCTTTTGAGAATACCAGTCAAGAAGATTCAGCAATATATCGATGCAGCGCAGGAAGGGACGTTCGTTCCAGACAGAGAGAACGACGAGCTCACAATGGCCCTCGGGAATCCTGAGCACCCTGGACGGACACGAGGCACGCCAGGCTCCGTTCCGTGGAAGGCTGGTTTTCCGGACGCAGGCGGTTACAAAAGCCAGGAGAGGAGGAAAAAAATGGAGCAGACCCAAATTCAGAAGCTGCACGAAAGGGTTCAAGCGCTAGAGGAACGAGACAGCAATCGACATGCCGAAACTACCCCCGAAGCTACCCCGCCATCTCAGCGGAGAAGCAGCGTGGCTTCCACCGAGCTGCTTCAGCTGGAGCATGTCTTGACGGCTCCTGCTAGCTACCCCGTGGATGCTATCACAGAGTCTCAACATTGCCACCTTATGGCGCAATGGCAGAACTTCAAAGTCAAGGCGGCTGTTGGCTCTGTTTTACCTCCTAAACCCGGCGCAACCTACCATTGCCGGCCGATTCCAGAAGGATATGCTAGGGTGTTGGTGGATGAAATAACGGAGGGATTTGAGGACCTCCAGCTTGACCACCCTACCGGTGAAGGGGAGACTCGGCTGGGTTTAGCTCTGAAGACTCCGTGCCTATGGCGGAAGGAGCTCATCAACCTTCCGAACTAGACGGCGCCGGCGAGTAAGGGCAGTCCGCCTCCTCCTCCGCCTCCTCCTCCGGCGAGTGATCAGGGCACTCAGCCTCCTTCTCCGGCACGTGGCGGCACTCCGCCTCCTCCTCCGCCTCCTCCTCCGGCGAGTGATCAGGGCACTTAGCCTCCTTCTCCGGCGCGTGGCGGCACTCCGCCTCCTTCTCCGCCTGCGCCGGCGCGCCAGAGCAGCCAGCCTCCTCCTTCTCCGCCTCGTCAGCAAGGGCGGAAGAGACCCGCCGCCGCTGCGGCTGCTCCGGTGCGTCGTAGTCCTTCTCCTCCGCCTCGTAAGCAAGGAAAGAAGACAGCCGCAGCCGCTCCGTCTCATCTGCCGGCGTCTAGCAGTATAGCTGCCAGAGGCGGGAGGCAATACAGATTCGGTCCTTCTCTGAAGACTCCAGATAAGTTACCATACGAGAGGACCGAGGAGGAAACCAGGAAGATCGTGCGAGCCGAAGTGACAAACTTCTTTGAAGGGGTTAAAGCAAAGAAACATCCACCTCCGGAGGAGAAGGTAGATCCGGTGAAAGCAAAGCGCACTCTGGCTGCCCTGACAAAACCACCAAAGTCTTCGCCGAGAGGTAACTATGAGCGCATTCTTGCAAAGACATATGCCGAAGCGGAGCGGTCGGGAAGTACTGTCAGTGATCAAAGGTTAAAAGAACGACGATCTGGGAAAAATTGCCCAGCTCGGCGAACAAGCGAACCAATCGTGCCCCCGCTCAAGGTGTCAAAATACATCGTCGCTAATGATCCGAGGATGGTGCCCGGTTATAGCAATCTTGGAGATTACCTGCCCGACGATGTACATTATGAAATCATGGAGGTGGACGAACACAAATACCATTACGGGAAGCCTCTCGTCAAAGATGAAAGATCTCTAACAACGATGATGTGAAGATTACATGATTGGTACATGAAAACCTGCAGAGAGTCTGATGGGACGAGTACTTTGACGCTGAGAGTTAAACCGGAGCATGACCTCGTTGGAATTGAACTGCTGAATGTTCCATTTGAGGATTTCTTCCAGTTTTACAATCAAAAGGCCCTCGATAAAACAACGATCACTTGCTACTGTCTGTAAGTAGTACTACTTCTGTCATTAAGTCTCTCTATATAGGTCAGCTCTTTCATTGCATGTATTTATAATTATCCTCACTATATTATGCAGATTGAAGATCGCCGAATTGAAGAAAAGACAAATCGGTGATATTGGGTTCATTAACACAAATCTCATAGATGCATATACGGTTGAAAAACATCCCAAAGAAGCCGAGGCCAACTTGCTACAATCGTTGGTATTAAATCAAAACAAAGATATAATACTCTTTCCTTACAACTTCAAGTGAGTGTTAGTGTCTTGTGCATATTCGGTTTCCCTTATTAGTCCAGGTTATGGTAATGTAATTGATGACTTATGCATGCATGCGCAGCTTCCACTATATTCTCCTAGAGATTAAGCTTGAGCAGGGAGTAGTAACCGTCTTAGACTCGAGACGAAAAGATCCCCAGGACTATGCGAACATGACTCAAATGCTCGAGAAGTAAGTTAAATCGATCATTATCCACCATATCAGCAACTTTGTTCATTTCCTGATATCAAGGAATTGTTTTCTTTGTCTGGCAGGGTTTGGAGAAAATTCACCACAAAAGCTCTGGGACTGCCGAAGAAGCTGCAATTTAAACACCCGAAAGTAAGTACTATAGTAGCATGTTCCACACATCTCCTAGTGATTCAAGCGCTAGTTTCATCAATACCATTTAGCATGCTTGCTTATCAGTTTGATTGACCTCTATTTCTTGTAAAGTGGTTGTGGCAGGAACCCGGAAATAATTACTGTGGATACTACGTTTGCGAGTCCATCCACTACACGACCTGTGAGCGGGGCTACACTGAAGAACAATATGAAGTGCGTAAGCAATAATATTCACAATTTTATTTTATTACCATCATTTGTGTTGAGTTTCATTTATTCATATATATATATATGTATTGACCCCCTTCTTCAAATTAGATGTTTCGGAAGCGGGATGAACTCCTAGCACCAGATCGTATGCGAGGAATTCAAGAGGAATTGGCGGCATTCTTCCTTGACCACGTGATCGCTGAAAACGGAGAATACTATGTGGACCCTGTGTTCTTACAATTTAATTAGGAGATTGTATTGTAAGAGATAATTATTGTATATATGTAGCCGGTAGTGTCGGATAGATATACGAGAACTTGTTGTTCGACCAATCTCTCGGAGAAGGAGAGGTGGTCGATATCACTTCTCTCTGTATGCATATGTTCATGACGTTCTTCTGTTTCCTTCATTTGATTACTAGCTAGCGTGTCTAGTCCTCTCCATACGTATATAGTACGTAGCGTCGACCAAGCACGGAGATAAGAGAGGACACTTCTCTCTATTAATTAGCTAGCTAACACAATATATGAAACACCTAAATTAACCCCCCACCCCCCCCCCCTTCCAAAAAAAACAAAAACCCCCAGCCCTTGAAATGTTGACGCGTGGATGCCTATTGGTCCCGGTTGGTGACACCAACCGGGACAAAAGGCCCTGCCTATTGGTCCCGGTTGGTGGCACCAACCGGGACCAAAGGCCCCCCTGCCTGGGCTGGCAGCAGCGGCCACGTGGAGGACCTTCTGTCCCGGTTCGTGTAAGAACCGGGACTAAAGGGTTAGGGCTTTAGTAACGACCCTTTAGTCCCGGTTCGAAAACCGGGACAAAAGGCCCTTACTAACCGGGGTAAAAGCCCCTTTTCCTACTAGTGATCATAGCACCAAGCAGCAAATTGTCTCAACTCGTTCTGGGGGTCCAAAACCACAATAACCCTTCGTGGCATATCATCCAAATTTTGCTAAGGTGCTATGATCTCCTAGTCATAAGCTAATAAGTTCACAGAAAGCCTAAAACCCTCTTGGTAGAATGCAACTATGCAGCAATGTATGTCTGAAGCCCTAATCCAAGCTAATTTCAGATCGTGAACATGGTTAGACTATAGCAAAGGCCATCTTCCCTGGTCTCACAATCCCTGGTCGTCTTATTGTTCACCTAAACTATTCTCACCAACCTCAAAACATTCTGCCCTACAAAGTGGTCAAAATGCTACTAGTGTGGAAGTTTTAGTATATAGTGTCATGTGTCATGCCTTCTTATATGCCCATATTGTTGGTAACCCCAACCTCATTCAAAAATCACTGCTAGTGACCTCCTTGTTAACTGCTAGTGACCTCATTGCTAACACCCTAATCGCTTAAGTAATACTAAAACAGAACTAATAAAGCTACACCTTTTATGGGATGAAGATGAAGTTACCTAGGGGAGGACGGAGAAGATGGTCTGCTTGTACTTGGGCACCTCCGTGAGCACCTTGTCCTGAGTGTATGGTCGAACGGTGAGCAGCTTGTCCTCTGCTTCCCTTCCACCTCTGCAACCTTCACCACGACATAAGGAATACAGTGAGAAACGGTGGAGTGTGGTGGTGCAAAGAGAGAGAGAGAGATGTGGTGGTGGAGTGTGCTGCTGGGTTGGGCGAGCCGGGTGGGGAAGCACCGCCGGAGTGGAGAAGCACAGGACCCCCGCCGGTAGGGAGGCCCTATACCTGGAGAGGTCAAGGTCGCGCCGCGCCGCCGGTGGTAGGACCAGCCGCTGCTCGTGCCGCGCCGCCGGTGGCTGGACCGACTGCTGCTCGCACCGCCCCGCCGGTGGCTGGACCGGCCGCTGCTCGCGCCGCCCCGCCGGTGGCTGGATTGCCTACGGCTCGTGCTCGAGGGCAGGGGCGGCTAGGGTTCGTGGGGAGGGCAGGGGGCTAGGGTTCGAGGGGATTTGGGAGCCGGGAGCGGGCGCCGGCGGACGGCGGCGTGCTCCCGCGGGGGTCGTCGGGTTAGGTGGGGCGAGGTGGATCTGGAGAGGGAGGGAGAGAGGTCAGAGGGAGAGGGGAGTAAGTGGGAGTGGGGGGAGGGTTAGCAATGGTGCACTTTTTAGGGGTGCACCATAAAAATACGTATACCAATGGCGCACCTTCTAGGGGTGCGCCATAAACACCGTGATAGCAATGGCGCACCTTATCCTGGTGCGCCATTACTATCTTTTTTTTGGATTTTTAGTTGCATTCATTTGTGAATTGGTAAAACATTTATGAATATGAAAAATATCATCAAATTTGAAAAAATATTCATGAATTCAAAAAGAGCCCATGGAATTTAAAAATATTCACGAGTTCAAAAAATATTAACAAATTCAATACTTTTTGTGAGTTAGAAATTCAATACCAGAATAAACATAAATAAAAATGGGTATATCAATGGCGCACCTCCTAGGGGTGCGCCATAACTACCTTGATAGCAATGGCGCACCTTCTCCTGGTGCGCCATTAGTAACTTTTTTTTACCAGAATAAACATAAATAAAAACAATTAAAATACCAGAAGAAAACACAAAGAAGCCCAAGGTGCCTGTATATGATGATTTGCAACAAAACAAGAGGGAGAAGAAGAAAAAATCCAAATCTAAGAAGAAAGTGGTCGATACTTCAACTTGGTGATGTACAGACAACATTAATCTTCCATATGTCGAAAGTCATATTAAAGGAAGGTAAGTACAGACAACATTAATCCCCACTATTTTGAACAAAACAGGTTACTGGATAGAGGACTAGAACAGAAGAAATGTCATTTCCATATGTCGAAATACAATCGAGAAATGAAGACTACAATTTAAATACAATCGATCTTAGCTATCTTTTCATAATCTTCTTGCCCTTCTTTTTTGCAAATGGAGTTCTTCTCTTGAACGGACATCCTTTAGGTAGGGTGGTCCTGCTTCTTCTTGTGGTGTATGGTACTTCATCATCGTCGTCATGTTCCATCTTCGGGTCGCCGTACTTGTCGAAGTCTTGCTCATTGGCGACTCCATCCATTCCGATGATCTTCCTTTTGCCTCTCCTCACGACAGCACGACTGCGCTTTGACGGGTCGGTAATGAAGAAGCATTGGTCCACTTGGGAAGCCAGTACCCATGGCTCATTTTTCGCGGTGACGTTTGCGCCCGCGGTCTTGGATTTGGTTCGGGTATAACCATGGTGGTGAAATACCGGTCTTCCTTTAGGACGCTCTTGGCCCATCTGACACGGAACATCGGGACCTTCTCTCCAGCGTAGCTCGGCTCCCAGATCTCCTCGATCCTTCCGTAGTATCTGTCCTTGTCGTTACCGGTGTAGGATTCCATCATTACCCCGGAGTTATGATAATCATCACTCTTCATGTCCTTTTCCTCGGTGTAGAATATGTAGCCGTTGATATCGTACGCCTCATAGGTCATCAGGTTGTGCTCGGCGCCCTGTGACAAGGCGGATATGAGTTTTTCTTCTGCGAAAGAATCCTCATGTAAAGGGTACGACAAAAGCTTCTCCTTGAACCAACGCGTGAAACATGAGTTGTGCTCTTTGATTATATCTCCCTACGTCCTCTGTTGGCCTCGGTCATTGTACGCCTTCTCAATAAAGGTTTTGTGCTCTACCACCCAAGGATCGACCATGTCTATGTGTTGTAGCGCGACTAGATTTGCTCTTTCAAAGTCGGCGAGTCGACCCTTGAAGTCGACATGCATTTCGCACTATAGGAAACAGCTACTTTGCCGTCTGCCATGGTGTACGGCAAAGGCTCGAAAGGCGGACGGCAAAGACCTTTGCCGTCAGCCGCGGACGGCAAAAGGCTCCGGCAAAGAAGGCTACGGTAAACAGCTGCTTTGCCGTCTGCTTCCTGGCGGCAGACGGCAAAGGCTCTTTGCCGTCTGCGGCGGACGGCAAAGAGGGCGGACGGCAATATTTGCGCTGTCAGTCCGTTAAGTGGCTAACGGCAGACCTTTGCCGTCCGCCGCGGACGGCAAAGAGCCTTTGGTCTTTGCCGTCCGCCTTATGATGTCATCTACATGTCACTAGATGGCAGGTTCTTTGACGTCTGCCACTGTAGGCAAACTGACCAGGTTCTTTGCCGTCTGCCACGGACGGCAAAGTCTTTGCCGTCTGCCACTGTAGGCAAACTGACCAAATGGGTCAGCTCCCAGGAAGCACAGTTGGCTGCCACGTGGCTTCTTTGCCGTCCGCGGCAGACGGCAAAGAGCTCTTTGCCGTCGGTGGCAGACGGCAAAGAGCCTGCATATTGTCTGTTTTTTCAGTTTTTTGTTAAATCCCACAATTTGCACAGAAAATATATATGACATATAGATATATTTCACAGGCATTCATCACATAAACAAGTTCATACATCATTTCATACATAAACAAGGTCCATCCATCATTTCATACATAAACAAGTTCCATCCATCATTTCATACATAAAGAAGTTCCATCCATACATAAAGTAGCACTCCATAGCTAAGGTGACTAGAATGAGAAGACAAGAATGAGAAGACAAGAAGAAGAAGAGTAGAACAAGCACTCCATCCAGCACATAATGAAATCTGCAAAATGGCAAAATAAGAAAGTTAGAAATGGATCGTTTTTGAGGTAACTAAGGTGAAATGGATCGTTTTTGAGGTAACTAAGGTGAAATGGATCTTTTTTAGCTCACTTAGGTCAAATGGATCGTTTTTGAGCTAACTTAGTTGAAATGGATCGGTTTTGAGCTAACTTTGTTGAAATGGATCATTTTTGAGCTAATTTAGTTGAAATGGATCATTTTCAGCTAACTTAGGTGAAATGGATCATTTAAGAGCTAATTTAGGTGAAATGGATCGTTTTTTAGCTCACTTAGGTCAAATGGATCGTTTATGAGCTAAATTAGTTGAAATGGATCGTTTATGAGATAACCTAGGTAAGATGGGTCATTTTGGAGTTAACGTAGGTGAAATGGGCCATTTTAAAGCTAACATAGGTAAAATGGATCATTTAGGAGCTAATCTAGGTAAAATGGGTCATTTTTGAGCTAACTTGGATGAACTGCATCATTTATAAGCTAACCTAGGTAAAATGGGTCATTTTGGAGGAAAATAAGCTAACTCTAGGTCATTATGGTAAGCATATTGGAGGAAATAAAGCTAAGTCTAGGTCTTTATGCATTTGTTAAGCAAAACACTAGAGAAACTTACCGTGATCAGGGAGATGTAGGAGCGGGGTGGCTAGTGCCGCTACCTGGAGAAGGATCGTGCGATGCGTTTCTGGAGTTAAGCTGCAACAAAGATCATTTCCAATGTCTCGTTAGCATTACGACACTCAAATGTTAAGACTACCAACTAATGTCCATTCAAACTAAACTCACCGTGCTCCCAGGAGCAATCACTGGCATCGGCGGAGCGGGCTGACCGGACTTCTCGCACACAGACTGCACATTTGGTTTTCAGAACAGAGTCATACTAGTTAGTAATGAGACTCAAATGTTAAGACTAGCAAGTAATCTGCAGAAGAAACTTACCACAAGGAGCTCGTACATGGCCCTTGCCTGCATGTCATTCCGTGCCCTCTCCTCCTCCATCATCTTTCTCGTCCTCTCCTCCATCTCCCGCTGCCTCTCCGCCGCCTCCGCCAGAAGTTTCTCCGTTCTATCTCTCTCAGTCTGTATAGCAGCCTGCAACACCACTCACATGACCATTTGTAATCATTGATGGAAGCGCACACAATGTAATGGAGAAAGATAGCTGAGTACGTATCACTAACCTTGATGGCGAGTTGCACTGGCCGTTCACGAGGCCTTATCTCAGGAGCGGAGCTCGACTGGCGCGCCTTGATCTCCGGGAGAGTGCTAGGACAACGGATAAGTCCATCTCCAATGGCTATGGAGCCATGGGACCTCCCGCCACCAGATATCATCACCAGCTCTGGATCAATGGGACCCTAGCTCGGGTTAAAGTCCTCCCCTTTCCTCGCCTTCCCCTCATCTCTATATCTCACGAGCTTGTTGTGGGAGGAGATGTTGGTGAAGTTGTTTGCATCATCGAGGTCAGACTGAGAGAAAGCCTTGACTTTCTTGTAAGAGCCAGTGTGGGCCATGGCATACAGGGCGTACACCTCTGGCACCTTATCCGCCTTATTGTGGCGTGCCTGAAAGAGAGAAACAATGAAAATTAGTAACTAAAGGGCTCAAGCTAGCATGATGAATGAATTGCATGAATCATGAAGCAAACCACATACCCAGTTGCGCCCGAACTGATATAAGTTGGAGCTGCCTTGATGGTGTGGCACACCTTCCATTTGGGCACGTTTGTCCTTGGCCTGGTTGTGGAGGGCTAGCCATTCTTGTGAGCACCACTCATCGACCAACACCTCCCAACAATCCATCCGATCCGCACACCATCTCGGAGGCGCCTAAGTTAGCAAATAGAAACTTGAGCGCTACGGCTAAGAATTACTAAATGAAGGAACTTAAGTAGAAGGCCTTAATAATTACCTTCATGTACTGCTCCTTACTCAGGAACTTATCGCGGCACGCCGGCTTGGTCTTCTTGATACCACGCAAGGCGTAGTAGTCTCGAACAGCCTGCACCCGAGCCTCGTGCCGTAAGTTCTGGAGTAGGCGCTTGCAGACGTTCTCGATAACATTTGCGCACTCCTCCTCGTATCCCTCCTCACACCTGTAGAATGTCTGCAATCAAATGAGACAATATTGATTAGTACAATTAATAACTAGCTAGTTGAAGATTTTGAAATGTGTAAAGGAGAAATTACCCAGAACGTCCTGATCACCATGTCTGGTCGATATTGACATCCGGCGGGGCCGGGGCAGCCACGTAGTGCTCCCAGCTCAACCCAAGCTCTGGAAGCCGACCCTCACCAGGCAACGTGACAAACCCCGGGAAGTTTTGCCGGCAAAGAACTCCAAGGACGGAGTTGGGCCGGCGGACACTATGATGGTGGTCCCAACCCCTGCAGCATGACAAGGCCAACGCATTAGTTATTTGAAGAAACGTGAATGCAGAAGGTACAAAAATATTAAATGCACTTACGTACCTCTCCCCATCAGGGAAGATCAACCACCTCTGCTCGCGGGTCGCCGGCACGGACGGGAGCCGTGTAGCACCACACTGGTAGACGGTGCCACCCTCCTCCTCAAGATCAGTCGGCTCCCCGCCATCATCAGCATGGCCACTCGGCTCCTCGGGCTGATCCGGCCAGGTACCCCATCCGGACGTGTGCTCCTCCGGGGTCTCGTGGGCCGAACTCTCGTGGGCCGAAGGCCAGTCGACCCGAGGCTCGTGGGCCCAAGACCCGTGGACCGGAGGCTCGTGGACCGGAGTCCGTGTAGCCTCCTCCTCGGACGAGTCCACCCTAGCAGTCACGTGCTCGGGTGAAACAGCTGGGGGTGGCGGCGAGGAAGGCTCCCTAGCAGTCACCCTAGCTCCTCTCCCGCGACCACGTGCCCCACCTCCTCTCTTCCTACCTCGTCCCCTGCTGGGCACCGCGGTGGACGAAGAAGGGCCCGGCAGTGTGGACATACTATCCAGCAACGCTCGGCGAAGAGGTACGTCTGGAATCGAAGACCTCAGACCACGCGCCGAGGAAGAAGGGGCCTTGGCGCGCTCCCGACCAGCGCCCACCATCTTTCAACACCTGCCATGACAAACAGTAAACGAAATTAGTACAACATAAAAAAAAGACCGACATGAATAATAATATGTGTATCACTTAAGTGTATCATCATCAAGTACAACATTAAAAAATTTAATACCTGACACTACTAATAATCTCGATCAGTATCATCAATAAATGCATAATCATCATCATCACTATAATCAATGACGGGCTCATAGGGTTCAGTGGCATCAACATGTGCAAGGCCACCTTGACGTAATCGGTCAAGCAATGACAGGTCATCCGCAGCAGTAACCTCTTCTTGTTCCGGCTCTTCTTGTTCCTCCTCTGGGGTGATGCCGGATTCACTGTCGCTGTCTACTTCAATGTTTTGGGGTGAAGTATAGCGGTTCTTGAAACGCTTTTTGGAAAGACGTGTCTCTTGGAAGAATTCTCCTTCATATGTGTCTGGGTTAATGTGAGGTTCATAATCCTCTTCCTTTGGGGGAGATAGTCTAGCACGTGGCGGCACTTCATAAACGACATCCCAACCTTTCAGATTTGGATTAGTTTGGCAGGCCCACGGTAGATAGAATACTTGGGTCGCCTGTTGAGCCGTAATATAGACATCAGGAACATCTAAATGGGTGCTTTGGTTGATTTCAACTAGCCCTATATGTTCATGAGTTCTTCTAGTCTCCTTCGGCTGAAACCAATAACATTTGAAGACTACGACATTCGGTGGGTTTTCACCATAGAATAGAAGTTCATAAATTGCTTCAACTCTCCCATAATACTCGGTACCTCCTTCGCCGATAGCAGATACACAACAATTTGTAGACTTTCGGTCGGCCATAGATAGCTCTTTGCCATAGGTACGAAAGCGATACCCGTTGATGTCGTATTTGTCAAATGAACGGACCTTATAGTCAAAACCATTAGCGACTTGTCTCAATTCGGCGTCCATAGACTCTGAATTAGCCTACAAGTTTAATATGAAAGGATTGTTGCATTACGCACAAATTAGCGAATGAAACCGGGATAGCCGCCTACAAATTAGCCTACAAGTCTAATAGAAATTACCGTTTGTTTGAACCAAGAGATGAAACCGGGATAGCCGCCACCTTGCTTTGCGAGAAGCTCATACTCTTCGACAGAATCCTTTTGGATCACCGCTCCATACGAGAATAAGGCGACGTATCGACTGTATGAAATATCCAGGAATAAGAGCAGTTCAAAGGAAATAGAAGTTGCGAAACTATGTACCGAGAACTTACTCGATGTACGGCCGCACTTCTATCAGGTTGTTGAAGATATACAACGAAATGGTCCGCCATTGTTCGTTATCCAAAGATACTGGATTTGAAACACTGGCTGGTGCGAGATTCCCTTTGAATAGGCTGAGGTTGGATCCACCCTTTTTAGGGTCGTCAGCATTGTACCGAGGCTTCGGATTATGCAAATGACGATTTTTGGCTTCGTAGTGTGCTGTCACGAAGTTTGCCGCCTCCTCAGTGATGAATGCCTCAGCCATCGATGCTTCAATTCTACGTTTATTTTTACATTTTTGTCGAAGCGTCTTCTGCATCCTCTCAGTTGGGTAGCACCAACGATTTTGCACGGGCCCCCCCAATCTTGCCTCGGTCGGGAGATGCAAAATCAAATGTTGCATTGGATTAAAGAAGCCCGGTGGAAAGATCTGGTGGAAAGATCTTCTCTAACTTGTAGATCAACTCCGGCGCCAACTCTTCCATTTCTTCTAGCACGCTAGGCGATAGTTCTTTCGCACAAAGAACACGGAAGAAATAGCTGAGTTCTGCCAGTACTAGCCATTCATCCTCAGGGATGAAGCCACGCAACATCACCGGCATTACCCGCTCAATCCATATGTGCCAATCATGACTCTTGAGACCAAATATCTTCAATTTATCAAGACTGGCTCCCCTCTGTAGATTCGCTGCATACCCATCGGGGAACATCAACTGCATTTTCACCCACAAGATAATTTCCCTCATAGCCGACCTTCCAAGATTGAACCATGCCTTTGGCTTCGTCCAGTTCTGCTTTCCTTTCGGTTCTTTCATGTTTTGTAACGGCCTGTCACATAGCGCCTCCAGATCGACTCTAGCCTTAGTATTATCCTTTGACTTCCCATCTATGCCGAACAATGTACCAAAAAGTGCCTCGGCGATATTCTTCTCAGTGTGCATCACGTCGATGTTGTGTGGGCAAAGGAGGTCTTTGAAGTAAGGCAGATCCCATAAGCATGTTTTGTGAGTCCAGGCGTGCTTAGAATTATACCCCTTGAAGTACCCTGGACGCTCGGGATCTGGCTCGAGAGCGTTTAACTGATCCAGGGTCTGTTGGCCTGTCAATGCATGTGGTGCAGAGTTTTTGACAACTCTACCTCTGATGAAGTTCTTCTTGTCTTTCCTGAACTTATGGCGAGGATTCAGGAACTCTCTATGCATGTCGAAGCAAGAAAACTTGCGACCGGCCTGAAGCCAACGAAACTCAAGAGCTCCCTTGCATGTGGGGCACGGGAACCTTCCATGCACACACCAGCCAACGAATAGCGCATACGCCGGCAAGTCATGCGTCGAGTACATGTACCAGACACGCATTATGAAGTTCCGTTTGCTATAGGCATCGTATGTCTTGAACCCATTATCCCAGGCTTCTTGCAATTCGTCCTTAAGCGGTTGCATGTACACATTCATATTTTTCCCCGGATAGTTGGGCCCTGGAATTATAAATGTCAGGAAAATGTTCTTTCTTTGCATAATCTGTCCGGGGGGGGGGGGGGAGATTGAGTGGAAAGACAAATACGGGCCAACAACTGTATTGGGCTGCCGTCATACCAAACACACTGAACCCATCCGTGCTGATGCCGACTCGAGGATGCCTCGGATCTGCCGCTTTGTCACCATGTAATTCATCAAACTTTTTCCACGCAACACCATCCGATGTGTGTACAATCATCAGATTCCCATCTGCATCTAGTTCGGTTCTTTTGCCCGTTTTGTGCCATGTCATCTGTCTGGCCGTCTCTTCGACCATGAAAAGACGTTGAAGTCTTGGTACGATTGGCATATACCGAAGAACACTAACGGGGATTTTGGTATGTGTCTTCTCACCCATACCGTTGTCTACCACAACATACCTGGAAGACTTGCAAATGGGACAACAGTTCAAGTCCGCATAGTCAAGCCTAAACAAGACACATCCTTTCTCACAGGCATGTATCTTATCATAGGGCATCTTCAGTGCACGGAGGATTTTGTCCGACTGGTACAGGTTTGCAGGCATTACATGGCCTTTGGGTAGAAAGCGTCCAAATACTGTCATCATTGCATCGTAGCATTCTCTGCCCAAGTTGAACTGAGCCTTCAGAGCCATTACTTGTGAGATGGCATCCAACTGACAAAGCTCAGTGTGCTCATGGAGCGGACGTTTTGAAGACTCCAACATTTCATTGAAGGCCTTTGCAGATTCCTCCATCTCCTCGTCCGAATCCCGAGCATCATCAAAGTCTTGCACCATGTTTTCCATACCGGTACCATGCTCGTCGGTGCGACGACGATCCACCTCAGCTCGGTCACGTTGGGCAGACTCGCCATGAAATGTCCACACCGTATAATCGGTCGTAAAACCACTCTTCTGCAGGTGTTTGCCCATTTCAGCCTGTGTCCTCTTTTCCCAATTGCCGCACCGTAAACAGGGGCCCCAGGTTTTCCTCTGGCCATTTGCAAATGCGGCTCGCACAAACCCCTTGGTTTTTGTGAACCATTCAGTGCTCCATTTGTTCTGACCAGTGTGACCGGTGTACATCCACGCACGATCACTCATCTTGACTTTCAGAGCTACTAGACACACAACAAATATATATATATATAATTCACCATGTATGTATTCATCAGTTGATCTACTTTGTCAATTTTATTACGTCCATGCAACCTACACTCTAATAGGTAATGATAGGTCCTAATCCCACCCGAGTATGTTTAGATTGGGTTCATTTTCCCATGCTATGCCCCGGATCCTACGCAAAATTTCGGCAGCACCTCCCCGCTGTTCTCCTGATACACGTCTCTGCAATAAACAGAGAGGATGTGTACCCGGAGAACAACAGGGGAGGCACTGACGAAATTTATGCGTCGGATCCGGAGCAAAGCATATGGGAAAACGAACCCAATCTAAACATACTCGGGCTGTCCATGGATAGCGTTGGACAATTCGAAAGAATCAAGGTTATAAATATGCAAATGCATGCATATTTATAACTATGACGCTTTCGAACGGGAGACACATATTGGTTACGCATACTGATGATTCAAGACACATATATATCTAGCTATCAAGTTTCATCGGAATAGATCAAATAATTAATGGGGGAGGAGGACATGTCATTTGTGCTCACCCACGAACGAAGGGGCAGAGCTCGTCAAACGCACGGCGAGGTCGTCGAACACCAAACCTCGCAGCGATGAAACAACTGCACATTTAAAACTACCCGATCAACACAATTATATATGATGTTTTTCATAACAAAATCGAAAGATATATGACCTAACTAATAATTCACAAATATATGACCCCGTCGGCTTCTGGAAGGCCAAAGAACACGGTTTCAGGGTCGGGGTCTCGGGGTCGGGGTGTCGGGTCGGGGTGCCGGGTTGGGGTCGGGGTGCCGAGTCGGTGTCGGGGTCGGGGTGTCGGGTCAGGCTCGGGGTCGGGGTGTCGGGGTCGGGGTCGAGGTCGGGGTCGGGGTCTCGGGGTCGGGGTGTCGGGGTGTCGGGGGTGTCGTGTCGGGGGTCGGGGTGTCGTGTCGGTCTCGGGGTGCCGTGTCGGGGTCGGGGTGTCGTGTCGGTCTCGGGGTGCCGTGTCGGGGTCGGGGTCTCGGGGTCGGGGTGTCGGGTCGGGGGTGCCGGGTCGGGGTCGGGGTGCCGTGTCGGTGTCGAGGTCGGGGTGTCGGGTCAGGCTCGGGGTCGGGGTGTCGGGGTCGGGGTCGGGGTCGGGGTCGGGGTCTCGGGGTCGGGGTGTCGGGGGTGTCGTGTCGGGGGTCGGGGTGTCGTGTCGGTGTCGGGGGTCGGGGTGCCGGGTCGGGGTCGGGGTGCTGTGTCGGTGTCGGGGTCGGGGTGTCGGGTCAGGCTCGGGGTCGGGGTGTCGGGGGTCGGGGTCGGGGTCGGGTTCTCGGGGTCGGGGTGTCGGGGGTGTCGTGTCGGGGGTCGGGGTGTCGTGTAGGTGTCGGGGTGCCGTGTCGGTGTCGGGGTGCCGTGTCGGGGTCGGGGTGCTGTTTCGGGGTCGGGGCTTCGGGGTGCCTCTCCTCCTCCTCTTCTTCTTCTTCTTCTTCTTCTTCTTCTTCTTCTTCTTCTTCTTCTTCTTCTTCTTCTTCTTCTTCTTCTTCTTCTTCTTCTTCTTCTTCTTCTTTCTCCTCCTCCTCCTCCTCCTCCTCCTCCTCCTCCTCCTCTTCTTCTTCTTCTTCTTCTTCTTCTTCTTCTTCTTCTTCTTCTTCTTCTTCTTCTTCTTCTTCTTCTTCTTCTTCTTCTTCTTCTTCTTTCTTCTTCTTCTTCTTCTTCTTCTTCTTCTTCTTCTCCTCTCTCCTCCTCCTCCACCTCCTCCTCCTCCTCCTCCTCTTCTTCTTCTTCTTCTTATTCTTCTTCTTCTTCTTCTTCTTCTTCTTCTTCTTCTTCTTCTTCTTCTTCTTCTTCTTCTTCTTCTTCTTCTTCTTCTTCTTCTTCTTCTTCTTCTTCTTTTCTCCTCCTCCTCCTCCTCCTCCTCCTCCTCCTCTTCTTCTTCTTCTTCTTCTTCTTCTTCTTCTTCTTCTTCTTCTTCTTCTTCTTCTTCTTCTTCTTCTTCTTCTTCTTCTTCTTCTTCTTCTTCTTCTTCTTCTTCTTCTTCTTTCTTCTTCTTCTTCTTCTTCTTCTTCCTTCTCCTCCTCCTCCTCCACCTCCCTCCTCCTCCTCCTCCTCTTCTTCTTCTTCTTCTTCTTCTTCTTCTTCTTCTTCTTCTTCTTCTTCTTCTTCTTCTTCTTCTTCTTCTTCTTCTTCTCTTCTTCTTCTTCTTCTTCTTCTCCTCCTCCTCCTCCTCCTCCTCTTCTTCTTCTTCTTCTTCTTCTTCCCCCTTCTACTTAACCTAAACCTAACTAACCTAAACTAAAAACCTAAACTAATTAAAACTAAACTATTTAAACTAATTAAACTAAACTTAAACAGAAAAAAACAAAAAAAGAAAGAAAACAAAAAAAACAGAAAAAAAGGGAGGAGGAGGGCTCACTGTGGGGGAGGGCCGGGGCGGCGGGGGCCCGGCCGGCGGGGGGCCGGGGCGGCGGGGGGGGATGGGGGGCGGGGGGCCGGGGCGGGGCAGTGGAGGAGGCGGCGGGGGGCCGTGGCGGCGGTGGGGCGCGGGGCGGCGGTGGGCGCGGGGCGGCGGGGGGGCCGGGGCGGGGGGATGGGGGGCGGTGGGGGCGCGGGCGGTGTGGGGCGGCGGGGAGCCGGGGCGGCGGGGCGACGGGGCGGCGGGGGGGCGACGGGGCGGCGGCGCGCGGCGGGCGGCGGCGGCGGCGGCGGGGTGGGAGGAGAAGGGCGAGGCGAGGATGAAGTGAGTAACGGGCGGGGGGTACCTGCCGTTAGGCAAGTGCCCTCTTTGCCGTCCGCCATCCTTTGCCGTCCGCCTTTCTGCCTCTTTGCGGCCGTTAGGATTTTTTCAAACGAGCGGGGGGTGGGGGCCACCACACTCTTTGCCGTCCGCCAGCGGACGGCAAAGATTCTTTGTCGTCCGCTGGCAGACGGCAAAGACCTGGCAGATGGCAAAGAGCTTCTTTGCCGTCAGCCTTTTCTTTGCCGTATGTTTATGTGTAGCTGATGGCAAAGAGCTTCTTTGCCGTCAGCTAGCAGACGGCAAAGATCTGGCAGATGGCAAATTAGCTGATTCCAGTAGTGTCGCGGCGACCCTCGCGGTGACCCCATCCAGCGAGCCTGCCAAGGTGCCTGTTGACGGGCAGACCAACGGGGTTCTCGATGCCTAGATAATTCGTGCAGTAGGAGATGCACTCTTCAGTCAGAAAGCCTTTGGCTATGCTTCCCTCTGGACATGACATGTTGCGAACGTATCCTTTAATGACACCATTCATCCTTTCGAACGGCATCATGCTGTGCAGGAACGTCGACCCGAGTTGGATGATATCCTCCACGATATGGACCAGCAGATGCACCATAACGTCGAAGAATGCGGGCGGGAAGTACATCTCAAGCTCGCATAGTATCACCACGATCTCTTCCTGTAGCCTTCTGAGTTGCCTCACGCCAACCGACTTCTGAGAGATGACGTCGAAAAAGTTGCATAGGCCAAATAGCATTTCACGGACGTGCGCATCCATGATCCCACGGATTGCAACTGGAAGTATCTGCATCTTCAGCACGTGATAGTCGTGAGACTTCATCCCGCTGAACTTCTGCTTCGCTGAGTCTTGGTATCTGCTTATCTTCCCCGCGTAACCGTAAGGAAGTTTTACTCCTATGCAGCTGGTGAAAAACTGCTTGATCTCCTCCTGACTTAGAGTGAAGCATGCGGGAGGGCAGTCATTTCCGATCTTCTTGGCCTTTTTGCCTTTGCAACGACTTTCCGTGTCCTTCGCCTCATCATCATCATCATCATTAGCGTGAAGCTCCTCCCTGATGCCCATTGATTTCAAATCTGCCCTTGCTTTCGGCCCATCTTTGGTCCTCTCTGGCATGTTGAGCAGGGTACCAAGTAGACTCTCGCACACGTTCTTCGTGATATGCATGACATCAAGGTTGTGAGGCACATGGAGGATCTTCCAGTACGGCAAGTCCTAGAAAATAGACCTCGTTTTCCATACCATCAGCAGCGGCTCTTGCGCCTTTCGCTTCTTTCCCAGCTCTGGCGCCTTTCGCTTCTTTCCCGGCGGTGGGCACTCTTTCCAATTTTTCAACAACTCGTCTATTTCCTCGCCACTCCTCGTACGCAGGCGTCTTCGGGGTTCAGTTTCACCATCGAACAGATCCTTGCGTTTTCTCCATGAGTCATCGTTGCGAAGCCACCTTCGATGTCCCATGAACACGGTTTTCAAAGACCCGGGATCTCTATCTAGCTGGCGATACGTTGTGTCATCCATGCACCTGACGCATGCAGAAAATCCGTGGACCACCTGCCCCGCGACATATCCGTAACCGAGATAGTCGTGCACCGTCGTGAGCAGTGCGGCTCTCATAGGGAAATATTCTTTCTCTGCGGCGTCCCACGTATTGGCTGGCGTTTTCCACAGCGTGTCTAGCTCCTCTTTCAGCAGCCCCAGATACAGATTGATGTCGTTCCCTGGTTGTTTCAGCCCTTCAATTAGCATACTCATGTGAATGTACTTCCTCTTCATGCACAACCAGGGGGGAAGGTTGTACATCCACACAAACACAGGCCAGGTGCTATGTGTGCTTCTCTGGCTGCCAAACGGATTGACTCCATCGGTGCTCGCGCCCAGAACGATGTTCCTTGGATCGTCCCCAAATTCTGGGCGTTCGAAGTTCAACGCTTGCCACTGGCTCGCATCCTTAGGGTGACTCAGCATCTTGTCTTTTTTATTTATCTCTGGATCATTTCCGTCATCTTCTCGCTTCTTCTCCTCCCTATCCGCGTGTCAACGCAGGAGCATTGCTAGCTTAGGGTCTGCGAAATACCGCTGCAGACGAGGAGTGATCGGAAAGTACCACACCCCTTTTCGAGGAGCTTTCTTCCTCTTCTTGTATCGAGTGACGCCGCACACCGGACATATGGTAGACTCCGCGTGCTCGTCCCGATAAATGATGCAATTGTTCATGCACACATGGTATTTCACGTGTGGTAAATCCAGAGGACACACGATTTTCTTCGCCTCCTCGAAACTGGTGGGGCACTTGTTCCCCTTGGGAAGATGTTCGTGCCAGAATTACATGTTCTCGTCAAAGCATGCGTCGGTCATTTTGTGTTTTACCTTCATCTCCAGAGCCATGAGCGTTACTTTCAGGCGGGTATCCTCGGGCCTGCATCCTTCATACAATGGAGTAACCGCGTCTATCTCCAGTTGATCCAGCTTGGCTTTCTCTCGGGCGGCAGCTCTTGCGTTACCCGTCTGCTTGAGAAGCAGCTCTTGAATATGAGGGTCCTGCACCCAGCCCATCGATGGTCCATCGTCGTCTGCTCCGGCATCTTCATCTTCATGATCATGCCCTTTGTCTTGATCTTCCTCATCATCATGTCCGGCATCTTCTACATGATGACTGTGTCCTGCATCTACTTCGTGATCATGTCCTGGAGATTCTTCGTCTTCTCGCCCGCCCTCGCCGCGGTTGTCTTGCTGCCCTTCCTTATTTCTTGCCCGGCCCCCATGGACGACTTCATAATCATCTTCATCACCTTGCCACCGATAGCCATCCATGAAACCACGCAAGAGCAGGTGTGTTGGGGAACGTAGTAATTTAAAAAAAATTCCAACACACACATAGGATCATGGTGATGCATAGCAACGAGAGGGGAGAGTGTTGTCCACGTACCCTCGTAGACTGAAAGCGGAAGCGTTAGCACAACGCGGTTGATGTAGTCGTACGTCTTGACGATCCGACCGATCAAGTACCGAACGCACGGCACCTCCGAGTTCAGCACACGTTCAGCTCGATGATGTCCCTCGAACTCCGATCCAGCCGAGCTTTGAGGGAGAGTTCTGTTAGCACGACGGCGTGGTGACGATGATGATGTTCTACCGACGCAGGGCTTCGCCTAAGCACTGCTACGATATTATCGAGGTGGATTATGGTGGAGGGGGGCACCGCACATGGCTAAGAGATCAAGAGATTAATTGTTGTGTGTCCAAGGGGTGCCCCCCTCCCCGTATATAAAGGAGTGGAGGAGGGGGAGGGCCGGCCCTCTCTATGGCGCGCCCTAGGAGGAGTCCTACTCCCACCGGGAGTAGGATTCCCCCCTTCCAAGTAGTAGGAGTAGGAGTCAAGGAAAGGGGAGAGAGAAGAGAAGGAAGGAGGGGGCGCAGCCCCTCCCCCTAGTCCAATTCGGACTAGGCCTTGGGGGGGCGCCCAGCCTCTCCTCTCTCTTTCCCCTAAGGCCCAATAAGGCCCATATACTCCCCGGCGAATTCCCGTAACTCTCCGGTACTCCGAAAAATACCCGAATCACTCGGAACCTTTTCGATGTCCGAATATAGTCGTCCAATATATCGATCTTTACGTCTCGACAATTTCAAG
Organism: Aegilops tauschii subsp. strangulata; assembly: GCF_002575655.3. Classification (NCBI taxonomy): domain Eukaryota; kingdom Viridiplantae; phylum Streptophyta; class Magnoliopsida; order Poales; family Poaceae; genus Aegilops; species Aegilops tauschii. Next base: position 638,370,641 of record NC_053041.3, on the reverse strand, counting down.
ACTCCTCGTCATGTCCCCGATCTCATCCGGGACTCCTAACTACCTTCGGTACATCGGAACACATAAACTCATAATATAACCGTCATCGAACTTTAAGCGTGCGGACCCTACGGGTTCGAGAACAATGTAGACATGACCGAGACACGTCTCCGGTCAATAACCAATAGCGGAACCTGGATGCTCATATTGGCTCCCACATATTCTACGAAGATCTTTATCGGTCAAACCGCATAACAACATATGTTGTTCCCTTTGTCATTGGTATGTTACTTGCCCGAGATTCGATCGTTGGTATCTCAATACCTAGTTCAATCTCGTTACCGGCAAGTCTCTTTACTCATCCTGTAATACATCATCCCGCAACTAACTCATTAGTTACAATGCTTGCAAGGCTTATAGTGATGTGCATTACTGAGTGGGCCCAGAGATACCTCTCAGACAATCGGAGTGACAAATCCTAATCTCGAAATACGCCAACCCAACAAGTACCTTCGGAGACACCTGTAGAGCACCTTTATAATCACCCAGTTACGTTGTGACGTTTGGTAGCACACAAAGTGTTCCTCCGGTAAACGGGAGTTGCATAATCTCATAGTCATAGGAACATATATAAGTCATGAAGAAAGCAATAGCATAATTCTAAACGATCAAGTGCTAAGCTAACGGAATGGGTCAAGTCAATCACATCATTCTCCTAATGATGTGATCCCGTTAATCAAATGACAACTCATGTCTATGGCTAGGAAACATAACCATCTTTGATCAACGAGCTAGTCAAGTAGAGGCATACTAGTGACACTCTGTTTGTCTATGTATTCACACAAGTATTATGTTTCTGGTTAATACAATTCTAGCATGAATAATAAACATTTATCATGAAATAAGGAAACAAATAATAACTTTATTATTGCCTCTAGGGCATATTTCCTTCAGTCTCCCACTTGCACTAGAGTCAATAATCTAGATCACATCGCCATGTGATTTAACATCAATAGTTCACATCACCATGTGATTAACACCCATAGTTCACATCGTCATGTGACCAACACCCAAAGGGTTTACTAGAGTCAATAATCTAGTTCACATCGCTATGTGATTAGCACCCAAAGAGTACTAGAGTCAATAATCATGTTTTGCTTGTGAGAGAAGTTTAGTCAACGGGTCTGCCATATTCAGATCCGTATGTATTTTGCAAATTTCTATGTCTACAATGCTCTGCACGGAGCTACTTTAGCTAATTGCTCCCACTTTCAATATGTATCCAGATGAAGACTTAGAGTCATCTGGATCAATGCCTAAACTTGTATCGATCTAACCCTTTTACGACGAACCTTTTGTCACCTCCATAATCGAGAAACATATCCTTATTCCACTAAGGATAATGTTGACCGCTGTCCAGTGATCTACTCCTACATCACTATGGTACTCCCTTGCCAAAATCAGTGTAGGGTATACAATAGATCTGGTACATAGCATGGCATACTTTATAGAACCTATGGCTGAGGCATAGGGAATGACTTTCATTCTCTTTCTATCTTCTGCCGTGGTCGGGCTTTGAGTGTAACTCAATTTCACACCTTGTAACACAGGCAAGAACTCTTTCTTTGACTGTTCCATTTTGAACTACTTCAAAATCTTGTCAAGGTATGTACTCATTAAAAACTTATCAAGCGTTCTGATCTATCTCTATAGATCTTGATGATCAATATGTAAGCAGCTTCACCGAGGTCTTTCTTTAAAAAACTCCTTTCAAACACTCCTTTATGCTTTGCAGAATAATTCTACATTATTTCCGATCAACAATATGTCATTCACATATACTTATCAGAAATGTTGTAGTGCTCCCACTCACTTTCTTGTAAATACAGGCTTCACCGCAAGTCTGTATAAAACTATATGCTTTGATCAACTCATCAAAGCGTATATTCCAACTCCGAGATGCTTGCACCAGTCCATAGATGGATCGCTGGAGCTTGCACATTTTGTTAACACCTTTAGGATCGATAAAACCTTCTGGTTGCATCATATACAACTCTTCTTTAATAAATCTATTAAGGAATGGAGTTTTGTTTATCCATTTGCCAGATTTCATAAAATGCGGCAATTGCTAACATGATTCGGACAGACTTAAGCATAGATACGAGTGAGAAACTCTCATCGTAGTCAACACCTTGAACTTGTCGAAAACCTTTTGCGACAATTCTAGCTTTGTAGATAGTGACAGTACTATCAGCGTCCGTCTTCCTCTTGAAGATCCATTTAATCTCCATGGCTTGCCGATCATTTGGGCAAGTCAATCAAAGTCCATACTTTGTTCTCATACATGGATCCCATCTCAGATTTCATGGCCTCAAGCCATTTTGCGGAATCTAGGCTCACCATCGCTTCTTCATAGTTCGTAGGTTCGTCATGGTCTAGTAACATGACCTCCAGAACAGGATTACCGTACCACTCTGGTGCGGATCTCTCACTCTGGTTGACCTACGAGGTTCGGTAGTAACTTGATCTGAAGTTACATGATCATCATTATTAGCTTCCTCACTAATTGGTGTAGGAGTCACATGAACATATTTCTGTGATGAACTACTTTCCAATAAGGGAGCAGGTACAGTTACCTCACCAAGTTCTACTTTCCTCCCACTCACTTCTTTCGAGAGAAACTCCTTCTCTAGAAAGGATCCATTCTTAGCAACGAATATCTTGCCTTCGGATCTGTGATAGAAGGTGTACCCAACAGTAAGTTTTGGGTATCCTATGAAGACGTACTTTTCCGATTTGGGTTTGAGCTTATCAGGATGAAAGTTTTTCACATAAGCATCGCAACCCCAAACTTTAAGAAACGATAGCTTAGGTTTCTTGCCAAACCATAGTTCATACGGTGTCGTCTCAACGGATTAGACGGTGCCCTATTTAATTGAAGACCAAACTCGTAACTCAAATATTTGTCTCCGCGATCAGATCGTAGAAACTTTATTTTCTTGTCACGATGATTTTCCACTTCACTCTGAAATTCTTTAAACTTTTCAAATGTTTCTGACTTATGTTTCATCAAGTATATATACCCATATCTGCTCAAATCATCTGTGAAGGTCAGAAAATAACGATACTCGCCACGAGCCTCAACACTCATCGGATCGCATACATCAGTATGTATTATTTCCAATCAGCCAGTTGCTTGCTCCATTGTTCCGGAGAACGGAGTTTTAGTCATCTTGCCCATAAGGCATGGTTCGCAAGCATCAAGTGATTCATAATCAAGTGATTCCAAAATCCCATCAGCATGGAGTTTCTTCATGCGCTTTACACCAATATGACCTAAACGGCAGTGCCACAAATAAGTTGCAGTATCATTATTAAATTTGCATCTTTTGGCTTCAATATTATGAATATGTGTATCACTACGATCGAGATCCAACAAACCATTTTCGTTGGTGTGTATGACCATAGAAGGTTTTTATTCACGTAAACAGAACAACAATTGTTCTCTAACTTAAATGAATAACCGTATTGCAATAAACATGATCAAATCATATTCATGCTCAACGCAAACACCAAATAACACTTATTTAGGTTCAATACTAATCCCGAAAGTATAGGGAGTCTGCGATGATGATCATATCAATCTTGGAACCACTTCCAACACACATCGTCACTTCACCCTTAACTAGTCTCTGTTTATTCTCCAACTCCCGTTTCGAGTTACTAATCTTAGCAACTGAACTAGTATCAAATACTGAGGGGTTGCTATAAACACTAGTAAAGTACACATCAATAACATGTATATCAAATATACCTTTGTTCACTTTGCCATCCTTCTTATCCGCCAAATACTTGGGGCAGTTCCGCTTCTAGTGACCAGTTCCTTTGGAGTAGAAGCACTCAGTCTCAGGCTTAGGTCCAGACTTGGGCTTCTTCATTTGAGCAGCAACTCGCTTGCCGTTCTTCTTGAAGTTCCCCTTCTTCCATTTGCCCTTTTCTTGAAACTAGTGGTCTTGTCAACCATCAACACTTGATGTTTTTCTTGATTTCTACCTTCGTCGATTTCAACATCACGAAGAGCTTGGGAATCATTTCCGTTATCCCTTGCATATTATAGTTCATCACGAAGTTCTAGTAACTTGGTGATAGTGACTAGAGAACTCTTTCAATCACTATCTTATCTGGAAGATTAACTCCCACTTGATTCAAGTGATTGTAGTACTCAGACATTCTGAGCACATGCTCACTAGCTGAGCAATTCTCCTCCATCTTGTAGGCAAAGTACTGTCAGAGGTCTCATACCTCTCGACACGGGCATGATTATGAAATACCAATTTCAACTCTTAGAACATCTTATATGCTCTGTGGCGTTCAAAACATTTTTGAAGTCCCGGTTCTAAGCCGTAAAGCATGGAGCACTAAACTATCAAGTAGTCATCATACCGAGCTTTTGTCAAATGTTCATAACGTCTGCATCTGCTCCTGCAATAGGTCTGTCACCTAGCGGTGCATCAAGGACATAATACTTCTGTGCAGCAATGAGGTTAATCCTCAGATCACGGACCAAGTCCGCATCATTGCTACTAACATCTTTCAACTTAGTTTTCTCTAGGAACATATCAAAGTAAAACAGGGGAGCAAAACGCGAGCTATTGATCTACAACATAGATATGCTAATACTACCAGGACTAAGTTCATGATAAATTTAAGTTCAATTAATCATATTACTTAAGAACTCCCACTTAGATAGACATCCCTCTAATCTTCTAAGTGATCACGTGATCCATATTAACTAAACCATGTCTGATCATCACGTGAGATGGAGTAGTTTCAATGGTGAACATCACTATGTTGATCATATCTACTATATGATTCACACTCGACCTTTCGGTCTCAGTGTTCCGAGGCCATATCTGTTATATGTTAGGCTCGTCAAGTTTAACCTGAGTATTCCGCGTGTGCAACTGTTTTGCACCTGTTGTATTTGAACGTAGAGCCTATCACACCCGATCATCACGTGGTGTCTCAGCACGAAGAACTTTCACAACGGTGCATACTCAGGGAGAACACTTATACCTTGATAATTTAGTGAGAGATCATCTTATAATGCTACCGTCAATCAAAGCAAGATAAGATGCATAAAAGATAAACATCACATGCAATCAATATAAGTGATATGATATGGCCATCATCATCTTGTGCTTGTGATCTCCATCTCCGAAGCACCGTCATGATCACCATCGTCACTGGCGCGACACCTTGATCTCCATCGTAGCATCGTTGTCGTCTCGCCAACTTATGCTTCTACGACTATCGCTACCGCTTAGTGATAAAGTAAAGCATTACAGGGCGTTTGCATTGCATACAATAAAGCGACAACCATATGGCTCCTGCCAGTTGCCGATAACTCGGTTACAAAACATGATCATATCATACAATAAAATATAGCATCATGCCTTGACCATATCACATCACAACATGCCCTGCAAAAACAAGTTAGACGTCCTCTACTTTTTGTTGCAAGTTTTACGTGGCTGCTACGGGCTGAGCAAGAACCGTTCTTACCTACGCATCAAAACCACAACGATAGTTTGTCAAGTTGGTGCTGTTTTAACCTTCGCAAGGACCGGGCGTAGCCACACTCGGTTCAACTAAAGTTGGAGAAACTGACACCCGCTAGTCACCTGTGTGCATAGCACGGCGGTAAAACCAGTCTCGCGTAAGCGTACGCGTAATGTCGGTCCGGGCCGCTTCATCCAACAATATCGCCGAACCAAAGTATGACATGCTGGTAAGCAGTATGACTTATATCGCCCACAAATCACTTGTGTTCTACTCGTGCATATAGAATCTACGCATAAAACCTGGCTCGGATGCCACCGTTGGGGAACGTAGTAATTTCAAAAAAATTCCTACGCACACACAGGATCATGGTGATGCATAGCAACGAGAGGGGAGAGTGTTGTCCACGTACCCTCGTAGACCGAAAGTGGAAGCGTTAGCACAACGCGGTTGATGTAGTCATACATCTTCACGATCCGACCAATCAAGTACCAAACGCACGACACCTCCGAGTTCAGCACACGTTCAGCTCGATGACGTCCCTCGAACTCCGATCCAGCCGAGCTTTGAGGGAGAGTTCCGTCAGCACGACGGCGTGGTGACGATGATGATGTTCTACCAACGCAGGGCTTCGCCTAAGCACTGCTACGATATTATCGAGGTGGATTGTGGTGGAGGGGGGCACCGCACACGGCTAAGAGATCAAGATATCAATTGTTGTGTCTCCAAGGGGTGCCCCCCGCCCCGTATATAAAGGAGTGGAGGAGGGGGAGGGCCGGCCCTCTCTATGGCGCGCCCTAGGAGGAGTCCTACTCCCACCGGGAGTGGGATTCCCCCCTTCCAAGTAGTAGGAGTAGGAGTCAAGGAAAGGGGAGAGAGAAGAGAAGGAAGGAGGGGGCGCAGCCCCTCCCCCTAGTCCAATTCGGACTAGGCCTTGGGGGGCGCCCAGCCTCTCCTCTCTCTTTCCCCTAAAGCCCAATAAGGCCCATATACTCCCTGGCGAATTCCCGTAACTCTCCGGTACTCCGAAAAATACCCGAATCACTCGGAACCTTTCTGATGTCCGAATATAGTCGTCCAATATATCGATCCTTACGTCTCGACCATTTCGAGACTCCTCGTCATATCCCCGATCTCATCCGGGACTCCGAACTACCTTCGGTACATCAAAACACATAAACTCATGACCGAGACACGTCTCTGGTCAATAACCAATAGCAGAACCTGGATGCTCATATTGGCTCCCACATATTCTATGAAGATCTTTATCGGTCAAACCGCATAATAACATACGTTGTTCCCTTTGTCATCGGTATGTTACTTGCCCGAGATTCGATCATCGGTATCTCAATACCTAGTTCAATCTCGTTACCGACAAGTCTCTTTACTCGTTCCGTAATACATCATCCCGCAACTAACTCATTAGTTACAATGCTTGCAAGGCTTATAGTGATGTGCATTATTGAGTGGGCCTAGAGATACCTCTCAGACAATCGGAGTGACAAATCCTAATCTCGAAATACGCCAACCCAACAAGTACCTTCGGAGACACCTGTAGAGCACCTTTATAATCACCCAGTTACGTTGTGACGTTTGGTAGCACACAAAGTGTTCCTCCGGTAAACGGGAGTTGCATAATCTCATAGTCATAGGAACATATATAAGTCATGAAGAAAGCAATAGCAGAATACTAAAAGATCAAGTGCTAAGCTAACGGAATGGGTCAAGTCAATCACATCATTCTCCTAATGATGTGATCCCGTATATCAAATGACAACTCATGTCTATGGCTAGGAAACATAACCATGTTTGATAAACGAGTTAGTCAAGTAGAGGCATACTAGTGACACTCTGTTTGTCTATGTATTCACACATGTATTATGTTTCCGGTTAATACAATTCTAGCATGAATAATAAACATTTATCATGAAATAAGGAAATAAATAATAACTTTATTATTGCCTCTAGGGCATGTTTCCTTCAAGGTGGTCCCGCACCTGTCCGGAATCCGGCTCCATAAGGTTCTTCAGCTTGCATCTTCGACACAGACATCTTATCTTCATCTCGTTCTTTTGAAGCATCTCGGCCTTCGCGGAGCTCAAAAACCTATTCATGATGCCTTCGGTCATCGTGCGGACCATGGTCGCCTGCGGGGTAGAGCAAAACGATATTTTAGAACCAAAAAAAAATTTGGCATGACTTTGCCTAAAAATAGGACCAAAAAGAATGCATAGTGCCAAATTCTCGCCGAAACGGAAATGAATCAACATTCCGGCAAAATATTGGCAACTATCGCATTTTAAATACCGGTACCTGCAAACACAAACATATGCAACACCACAAACATATGCAACACCACAAACATACTTAGATCTAGGCCATAAAAATTGTATACGTTGTTGGAGGGAGAAAAAAGTAGATCTAGAACATAAAGAAAGCTTTCCCCTTACTTACCTATCAAAAAAAGGAAATTTAACCACATAATTTGCGTGAATCTATGGTGCAAATTAGGTGAGGAGGAGGAGGCAGCCGAGACCAAGCTTGGTAGAGGTGGAGAGAATGAAGTGGGGAAAGTGAGTGTGATAGGTGGCTGTCCAAAATATCTAGCTGCTCCCAAGTTACCAATGGCGCACCACCTAAGAATGCGCCATTAGTAACCAGGGTTACTAATGGCGCACCTGGTGTGTGGTGCGCCATTACTAGTTTTGAAAAAAAAAACAAAAAAACATGTTAGTAGTGGCGCACCAGTGGATAGTGCGCCATTACTAGTTAAATTACTAGTTAAAACTAGTAATGGCGCACTATCCCCTGGTGCGCCACTGCTAACATTTTTTTATTTTTTTTCAAAACTAGTAATGGCGCACCATACACAAGGTTCGCCATTAGTAATGTGGCCAATAATGGCGTACCTGTATCTGGTGCGCCACTGCTATATAGCAGTGGCGCACCACATACATGATGCGCCATTACTGTCCATATTAGCTATAGCCGTTTTCCTAGTAGTGTGACCGCTTGCCTTACGATGACGATGCTTAGTAGAATAGTGCGCACAAGAGAATATCTCGATTACAAATCGCTCAAGGATTGGTACATTTGTGATTGACCTAGGGCAGAGGAAGCTTACAACCTATGGACATGGAGGTAGCTGTCCTACTCACTGCATTTTGTTTGTCTGGTCCACACTGGAACAGCCTGTCTCCGGTAGATCAGATCATGGCTACATCACACAAGGTTTCGGCCTTAGCAATGTCGACGGCGACAAGACATGACAGTTCCCCAAGCTAGCCATACGCAGAATAATGTGTGCAAATCTCATGGCTGTGACAACCCAACCCATCCATCGATACATTCGTATTACATTTTTTCTATTTGATAATTCAAATTTGGACTGGGTATATTTAAATTTTCTGCAAATATGGAGAAAGGTCATAATAAGGTAGTTAGCATAGAGTTAGCTCTTATGAAACTAATGTTAGGTAGTTTCATCACACTGTGTGGAACTGTGGATGGAGTAGTACCACCTCATTTCTCCCTAATATCTTCTAAATCATATCTTTATAAATTAGTTGTCTGCAGATGTGTGTGGGCCAGTGTGCCACTGAAGTTGGAGACTGCTACAAATCATAAACATGGCATGACTTATTGAAATGGCCCTTGGTACAACAATACCATAGATGACCATGCTGATCACGTTGCTTGCATGTTTCTGAAAATAAGATATTAACCTCCACATTCAATTCAAATATACAAATCATTTATTTTCTTTTGAGAGAGTTGTCTATTTTCAATGATTTTTATCACTGAAAACTGCTGAGTTCCTAATTCACAATTTGTTGTGTCCAACTTATATCAATGTGGCTGCTTGCCTGCATCGCAAATATGATAGAAGCATTTCTGATTGTTTACGTAAGGTATATATCAATTAATTATACTCCCTCCGTATCAAAATATGAGATGTTTTTTTACACTATCTTAGTGTCAAAAAACGTATTATATTTTGATACAGAGGGAATAGTTGTTATTTTAATAATATAAAATGCTTTTATTTTAAATACAAATATGTTCAACGGTATAAATTAGAGCTAAAGTGGTACTTTTTTTTGTCAAAGTTCGTAATGTGATACTTTTTTGCCATGGTTGGTTGAATTGTGCTAGTTTTCGGTTAAATACTTTAGGATTTTTTATATATGGTGGCTTTGCTTCCTACTTCAGTGATAGCCAAGATTAAGGGTGGAGTTCGCTAGGTGGAAAGTGGCTGAGAGTGTGACTACTTTAGGCTGGTGTGGAGTTGTTTGTGATCGTCTGTGATTGCCACCAATGTAAATCTTTTCTGTATACTCGATTCCTCTCTTCCCAATACAAAAGGTGCGCAAAGTTCTTGCGTGTTCTTGAAAAAGAAAAGAGGTTTTTTTAGCATGGGTGATTGTTAAGTGCCTAAGTCTCAGTGGTTTGTTAAATCCAGCTTATATCAATGTGGCTGCATGGCAAACAGGATAGAAGCATTTATCATATTTGATGGAAAGGTACATATCAATACACACATAATTTAACTACCTAGCTAATAGATGCAGTTGTTTTACAGCAGCCCGTTCCAAATTGTTATGAAAGGGGAAGTGCATATTTCAGTTGAACAGCGGATTACATGCCCACCAGAACCATATATTGGACAAATCATCTCCTAATCATCAAGGACATAAACAGACGATTACAAAATATGGAAGAGAGCAAGCAATTGCATTAAGATGAACTAGTACTACTTAGAAGGCAGCACGCCGAGGAGCATGTCCTTCATAAGAGTGGGGTAACTGCTGCAGAGATGTTCAAAACCTTCCGTCTCCACAACCGCCCTCAGGTTCGCCGGATATCGGAGAAACTCATAGCACGCCTTCTTCAGCCCGTCACAGTGGTGCAGGTCCGCAAGGGCCAGAATGGTCGTCGCTGTGCCCACACGGATGTGCTCGCACAGCTTCTTCTCGCACATCAATCTCAGCCTCCGGAGGTCGTACCTGTCGGCCGCGACGAGTAGGTGCTGCAGCAGGACGCCTTCGTTTTCGTCTGCCGCAGGGAAAGGTAGCGTGTCATCATAGATGAAACCGAGCATCGCCTTAAACACCGTCCCATTCATGTCATCCACCTGAACCACCGTCGGAGATGTGCCTTCCTTCATGGGGCCGAAGAGGGCCGCCCTGAAGACGGTAGAGCGGGCCGCAAGGATGCACCGGTGGGCGGCCAAAGCCTCGTTACTGACCTGGAAGACCACATCTGTACCCTCTCCAGCCAGGAGAAGGTCGGTGAAATTCTGTTGCATGTCGGAGGGCGGCACCGTGATGAAGGGAGAAGTGGTGGTGGGGATCACATCCCCCGCCACAACGATGACATCACACCGAATTGTGAAACTATCGCCCTTGAGGTGTTTCTCCAAGGCCTCTCTTTTGATGAGCTTTTCGTGCGGGATGTGGTTCCAGTCTTGGAACTCAAATATTTCCTTAGCATGCGCATGGTTGCATGCCGTCGCCGGCTGGTCAGTCCCATCAATGAAACTGAACTCGAACTGCGCCTTCACAGGCTTTCCACCTTCCTCGGCGAGGTAAAGACAAAGTGATCCCGGGCCATCCATGTCATGGTTTTTGCGGCCATTGGGGTAGTACAAGATACTCCAGCGGCGGCCCGCCACTGTGAAATAGCGAGAATTGATGGCGATGGATCTGTTGATGCGGGAGTAGCCTTCCACGACGAGCAAGTGGTATCCTATAGTGCTGTCGCTGGCGGTGGTAGGGGAGGTGGGAGAGCCCAGGAGTTTGCCATTGGCGATGACAGATACACCGGCGAAGGACATGATAGATTAATGAACCTGCAACAACAAGTGATGAAGCTATGACGTCGCACATATACGATCCAGCGAGAGAGATGGCAATTCACTAGCAAATCCAACAAAATATAACATTGCAAATGCACAGGTGAACAATTCACTAACAAACCAATTTCATATTTTACAGTGCTGAGATCGGTTCAAAATTTTGAGGATTGGAGAGAGGAAGTGCAAGTAGCTAGCACCTGTCCTGCAGTGCCCAGATCAGCGCCGTGCTTGCTGGATGCTGCACCGCCGAACTGTCGCCTTGCCGGTTGCCTTCCTGTCTTGCGCCGTTGCGCGCCTGCCGCCGTTGCGCTGCTGCCGCCGTCTGCTGGTCCGCTGTAGCGCCGCCGCCGTAAGGTCCTAGTGCTAATACTACTACAATTGTATTGGTCACGAGTCGTGCGGTCGATCGTATGTCCTGCAGTGTTGCCAGCGTGGAATGCTCTGGGCTGGCCTGCTGGGCCTCAAAAGTTTCTGGACACTTTTTCTGATATATATTCTGTTGGGCCAATTTCTCATGGTGTGGCCCATCCTTCCCAAAAACTCTTTTGGGTCTGCCTTTGGGGAGTGAAAAAAAAACTATGGCACACCAGTGAGGACTTGTCCTCGTTCTTGTGCTTATAAAAAGATGCACGCGATGATGGACACTCCGCTAAAATCCTGAGAGCTAAGAGCATCTCCTACGCTGACTTGTACATTTGCTCCGGGATCCATCTACGGAGAAGAAGCATTAGTCCCCGGCCACGGATGCGGGAGCCAGCCATCTAACGATAGCCGCATATAGCAAACTGCCTCCTGTCCCGAGTTTAGGTTTTCTCCACCCCTTGCCGGGACCGCTGCCTGTCCGCCTCGTCCCCGGTGGCCTTAGGGTCACGGAGTTGCGGTGGATCCCAGCCCTTATTGGTGGGAGGGCTCCGTTTTTAGATGTTACTTTCAATTTTTTTAGGGCTTGTGTCCTGATCAGAAGGCGAGATGATGGCGGCCTCCTGAAGATGGAATAAAATTCTTTCTGCCTAACCCCTATTTCGGTGGTGCCCCTAGCACCGTCGTGGGCGTGTGGAGATCGGCCTTCGGCGGATCTATCTTTGGTGGATCTGTTCGTCGTTCGCCGACGTTCATCTATCTTCAGGTTGGATCCTTTTAATCTACGCTACTCTTCATCGGCGACGGTTGCAGTTCTGGTATGTTGATCGTATGGGGCCTTTGCACGATGACCTCCAGACTGTCTACTACAACAAGTTTTACCCGGCTCCGATGATGTAGGGACGATGACGGTGGCGCGCCTACGGTTCGCTTCAATTGTTGTAGTCGTCGCTAGATGGTCTATAAATCTGGATGTAATTATTATTTCTGGTGTTCGTTGTACCGTCATGATTGGAGATGAATATATAGAAAGTTTTCTCGCAAAAAAAGATAGCCGCACATGTTCATTTACATTTTAAACGAGTTTCAACGAAACAAAAAAAAATTGATGCAAACTCAAACAAATAGGACGATATTAACTTAAAATTTCATAGTTTTTACATAAAACTGGACGAAACTAAAAACCTACAAAACTAATCCTACACTACCCTATACTTCACGGTGACCTCATAGGTCATGCCGGGCTGGCCAGGTGCTCCCTCGTCATCATCACCAGATTGTTTTCGTCGTCGTCGCAGTTGGTCTTCGTGCAACAGAAGGGTGCGGCGTCACGGCAAGGTTTTCTAGCAGTAGCCTGACACTCGCAGATGATCCGCTCGGCTTCCTCATGCGTCATGTGTAGTGCGGCCACGGCCACCGACGACATGGGCGGGGGAAAGGGCGGCGAGCCTTAGAGGAGGCGGCACTGGTGAAGGCGATCTCGCTGAGAGACCACTTTTCGCCATACTTGGCCATCTCACCGTTGAGGCGACGGAGATGGTGCTTGACCGTCTCAGCCATATTCACGGGCAACGTCCATAAGCAATTCTAGACCTCATCGTCCTCATCGACGATTGTCACCGTTGACATCCTAGAAGCGCTCCCACAAACGTCCGATAGAAATGTCACTAGAGCAGATCTAGATGATGAGCGTGGAAAGGAAGAAAAAGATGGGGAAAGAGGAGCAAGAAAGAAGATGAGGAGCAAGAAAAAGTTCCATCTTTGTGTCTATAGCTTCAATTGTTGTAGTAACTAGCTATGTTACCACTTTCATCTATTTCTTCATTTATTGCATGCCGCATCATCTATTTAACCTAGATATGTGTGATGTTACTACCTATATTACTCCCACTGTGGGTAGTCTAAGCTAGTAGAACAACAAAAAACATGTTAGCACTAAAAAAATGATTAAAAACCAGTGAAATTTGAGGAATGAAATTCGAATGGTATCTGGTAGGCCAAAATTCATAACGGTGACATCGATGTCTTTTGAGAAATGAATATTTGACACTACAAAGATGGAACTTTTCAAGAATAAAAGCATGCGTATTTCATGCAAGAGAATAGAAAAAAGCATGAGAAGAATGATGCATGAATTAGCGAGCAGATAGGACAGTAGGAACGAATGAGCGGAATGAGATAAAAGAAAGTAATTAGGCAGGAAAAAATATATAAAAAAAGAAACAGGAGACGAACATCAGAGAAGTACAGGAGAGGGATGAAGGAACAAGAAGATAAACATTACACTTACATCGGTTGAACCGAGTATGTAACATAATGTGGGATGTAAGACATGTGACATAGACGTATTCGTATATAACAAACATGTATACTGCCCTGTATTTAGAAACTTTAAGAATTTCCATCCATTTTTCAATCATTTTATGTCCAAAAATATGCACGAATCACGGTGCATATAGACGACAGGAGGCGTTTCCGCTAGTGTGTTCCCCCACACTTATTTTCCCTTGCACATTTTCAGCATGCATATGGTGGCCCTCATGATTGATTCATATCGTGGCTTAATTCTAGTTCTAGGGAAGTGTTCCATACCCTTCTTTACTGAAATTTTATATTCCTTCTTTCATGTCAATAACGACACATATGGTTCGCACAAACAGTCTATCAAGTATTATGGGGCAAAACGGATTGCAATCAATATCAAGTACAATAAAATCAACAGGTACATAGTTCCTATTTGCAAGAATAAGAACATCGTTAATTCTACCCAAAGGCTTTTTAATAGTAGAATCCACCAAATAGAAAATAAGAGAACATTCATCCATATTGGTAAAACCTAGTACATCACATATAGATTTTGGAATGGTAGAAACACTAGCACCCAAATCACATAAAGCATTGCACTCATAAATTTTAATTTTAATTTTAAAAGCTAGAACTAGAAGTTTCAGTTACTAGAAAATTATATGATGAGTGGTAACCTGCCATTAAAATTAAAATTAAAAATTATGAGTGCAATGCTTTATGTGATTTGCTAGAACTAGAAGTTTCAATTCCTAGAAAATTATACGATGAGTGAGAACCTACCATTAAAATTAAAATTAAAAATTACGAGTGCAATGCTTTATGTGATTTGAGTGCTATTGTTACCACAATTTCAAAATCACTATGTGATGTGCTAGGTTTCACTAGTAGAAAACAGGCTTTGGTTCGGGCCTGGCCAGCCCATTAGTCCCGGTTCTGCACGAACCGGGACCCATGGGGGCATTCGTCCCGGTTGTTGAGCCCAGGGGGCCGGCCGGGGCCTCGTGGGCATTGGTCCCGGTTCGTGTGGACCCATTTGTCCCGGTTCTAGGCACAAACCAGGACCAATGGGCCTCGCTCCTGGCCCACAGCCATTGGTCCCGGTTCGTGGCTCGAACCGGGACAGAAGGGGGAGCTTTAGTCCAGGTTCCAGCCACGAACCGGGACAAATGAGTTGCCTATATATACCCCATCGCCGCAGCAGAGCACTCCACAGTGCTCTGTTTTTTGCTGGCCGGCGAGGGGAGGGCATTTGGGTGCTCTAGCTCACCTCCTATGCAGATGAGGTGTTCGATGAAATGCCCGAGCCACACTATAGTTAAGCTTTCTCCTCTCGAAGCTCGACCTTTGAGCTCCATTTTTCCCGAGATTTGTCTAGGTTTATATTAGCGGTCCGTCACGCCCCGTCCCCGTCTTCACCGCCGTCGATCGCCCGCGCCGATCTCGTCGCCGGCACCACCATGGCGAGCCTCTTGTTCTTATCTTCTTTCTGAAAGAAAAAAATTCTTACTTTACATAGATACCTGTCTAATTTTCTTACTTTTTACACACATAATTATATATAATGCACGCAGATGAACCGACAATGGATGTACGGTGAAAGACACACCTCCGAGTACATTAAGGGCGTGCATGATTTTCTCGAAGTGGCTGAGGCAAACAAGCAGAATGGTTTTATGTGTTGTTCATGCCCTAAATGTGGGAATACGAAGTCTTACTCTGACCGGAAAATCCTTCACACCCACCTGCTTTACAAGGGTTTCATGCCACACTATAATGTTTGGACGAGGCTCGAAGAAATAGGGGTTATGATGGAAGACAGCGAAGAAGAAGAGGACGATGACAACTATGTGCCCCTTGAATACGGTGATGCTGCAGCGGGGGAAGCTGCTGAAGATCAAGAGGAACCAGACGATGTGCCCCTTGAATACGGTGATGCTGCAATGGGGGAAGCTGCTGAAGATCAAGAGGAACCAGACGATGTGCCCGATGATGCTGCAACGGGGGAAGCTGCTGAAGATCAAGAGGAACCAGAAAATGTGCCCGATGATGATGATCTCCGCCGGGTCATTGTCGATGCAAGGACGCAATGCTAAAGTCAAAAGGAGAAGCTGAAGTTCGATCGCATGTTAGAGGATCACAAAAAAGGGTTGTACCCCAATTACGAAGATGGCAACACAAAGCTCGGTACCATATTGGAATTGCTACAGTGGAAGGCAGAGAATGCTGTGCCTGACAAAGGATTTGAGAAGGTACTGAAATTATTGAAGAAGAAGCTTCCAAAGGATAACGAATTGCCCGACAGTACGTACGCAGCAAAGAAGGTCGTAGGCCCTCTAGGATTGGAGGTGCAGAAGATACATGCATGCCCTAATGACTGCATCCTCTACCGCGGTGCGTACAAGGATTTGAACCCATGCCCGGTATGCGGTGCATTGCGGTATGAGATCAGACGAGATGACCCTGGTGATGTTGACGGCGAGCCCTGAGGGAGTCCTGGATTAGGGGGTCCTCGGACAGCCGGACTATATCCTTTGGCCAGACTGTTGGACTATGAAGATACAAGATTGAAGACTTCGTCCCGTGTCCGGATGGGACTCTCCTTGGCGTGGAAGGCAAGCTTGGCAGTATGGATATGTAGATCTCCTCCCTTGTAACCGACTCTGTGTAACCCTAGCCCCCTCCGGTGTCTATATAAACCGGAGGGTTTTAGTCTGTAGGACAAGAACAATCAGACCATAGTCTAGCTTTTAGGGTTTAGCCTATACGATCTCGTGGTAGATCAACTCTTGTAATACTCATATCATCAAGATCAATCAAGCAGGAAGTAGGGTATTACCTCCATCGAGAGGGCCCGAACCTGGGTAAACATTGTGTCCCCCGCCTCCTGTTACCATCCGCCTTAGATGCACAGTTCGGGACCCCCTACCCGAGATCCGCCGGTTTTGACACCGACATTGGTGCTTTCATTGAGAGTTCCACTGTGCCGTCACCATAAGGCTTGATGGCTCCTTCGATCATCGGTAACGATGCGATCAAGGGTGAGGTTTTCCTCCCCGGACAAATCTTCGTATTCGGCGGCTTCGTACCGCGTGCCAACTCGCTTGGCCATCTGGAGCAGATCGAGAGCTATGCCCCTGGCCATCACGTCAGGTTTGGAAACTTGAACTATACTGCCGACATCCGCGGAGACTTGATCTTCGACGGATTCGAGCCCATGTCGGGTGCGCCGCACAATCACGATGAGCATGATTTAGCTCTGCCGTCGGACAGTGTTCGGGAGATCACACCTGCAGCTACTCCGGCCCTCAGTCCGGAACAAATTGCGCCATCTGAGGACGGGTGGGTGGACCCCGCCACGGAGGCTGCACACTCAGCGGCGATAGAGCCAAATACTGGCTTCACCTCCTCCGAGACACGTGTTGCCGAATCGTTGGTTTCGTCCCCGGCCATGGACTCCGAGCCGCTTGCGTCCGTGCCTATTGAATCTGATTGGGCACCGGTCATGGAGTTCACCTCCGCGGATATCTTCCAGCACTCGCCCTTTGGCGACGTGCTAAACTCACTGAGGTCTCTCTCCTTGTCAGGAGACCCTTGGCCGAACTATGTCCGGCTAGAATGGGATGCGGACGACGAAGAAATTCGCTCCCCACCCACCACCCACTTAGTAGCCACTGTCGACGATTTAACCGACATGCTCGACTTCGGCTTCGAAGACATCGACGGTATGGACGACGATGCAGGAGACGAACAAGAACCACCGCCCACAGGGTGCTGGATTGCCACCTCATCGTATGACATATACATGGTGGACACCCCTAAAGAAAACAATGACGAGGAACAGAAGGATGCAGCGAAGGATAGCTCCCTCGAGAAGCAACCAAAGCGACGGCGTAGGTGCCGCTCCAAATCCCGCCTCGGCAAAAACAGCGATAACAGCGCAAGAGAAAATAACACCCCAGTCGACTCTAGGGGAAACCACGACCATATTGACTCAGCGATAGAGCAGGATGAACCAGCGAACGGCGAACATAGTACGGATCCGCTGTCCGAACACGGCGACGCCGAGGATAAAGCTCATCAACCTCCCTCCGGAGAGGAAAGCAGTCCGAACGAGGATGCAAACATCATCCCGGAAAGGCACATGGAACAAGAGAACCTCCGTACAAGGCTTATTGCCACCGCGAGGAGTCTGAAGAAGCAGAAGCAAAGGCTTAAGGCCGCGCAGAATACGCTCAACAATAGATGGAACAAAGTGCTTGACACTGAAGAAAAGTATGGTGGCACTCGCCACACAAAGAGCTATCCAAAGCGCAAGCTGTTGCCCGAATTCGATGATGAGGCCTTAGAGCCCACGCAGCCGAAAAATAAAACGGCCGATAGGTCGGATCGACCTCCTCGTGGCCGCGATAGAGCGGCTAACGAGACCGCACATAAGTCAGCACACGACCCACGCGAGGATTCACATCAAAAGGCCGGCATGACTAGATCCATCTACGGATCTAGGAAGCGCATTCCAGCGCATAATCAAAACCGAACACTACAACCGTCAGAACGCCATGACACAGCCAAATACAGGGGTGCGGCGCACCCCCTATATTTCACCGATGAGGTGCTGGATCACGAATTTCCAGAGGGATTCAAACCTGTGAACATAGAGGCGTACGACGGAACAACAGACCCTGGGGTCTGGATTGAGGACTTCATCCTCCATATTCATATGGCTCGCGGAGACGATCTCCACGCCATCAAATACTTGCCCCTCAAGTTGAAAGGACCAGCTCGGCACTGGCTGAAGAGCCTCCCCGAAAATTCAATTGGAAGTTGGGAGGAGCTTGAGGATGCTTTTAAGGCTAACTTTCAAGGGACCTATGTCCGACCTCCGGATGCAGACGATTTAAGTCATATAATGCAACAGCCCGGAGTGTCAGCTCGAAAGCTTTGGAACATATTTCTCACTAAGAGGAACCAAATCGTCGACTGCCCGGACGCAGAAGCCTTAGCAGCTTTCAAACACAGCGTCTGAGACGAATGGCTCGCCAGACACCTCGGCCCAGAAAAACCAAGGACAATGGCAGCCCTAACAAGCCTTATGACCCGCTTTTGCGCGGGCGAAGATAGCTGGCTAGCCCGTAGTAGCACCAGCGACCCAGGCACATCCAAAGTCAGGGATGGCAATGGAAAACCACGACGCAGTAAAAGCAAGCATCAAAATAACGAAGACATGCCAGACAACACGGCGGTAAACGCCGGATTCAGGGGCTCTCGACCCGGTCAGCGGAAAAAGCCTTTCAAAGGCTGCAGAGATGGACCGTCCAGCCTAAACAAGATTCTAGACAAATTATGTCAGATTCATGGCACCCCCGATAAACCTGCAAATCACACCCACAGAGAATGCTGGGTCTTCAAGCAGGCCGATAAGCTAAACGCCGAACACAATGGGAGGGAGACACCAAGTGAAGACGAGGACGAGCCTCGCCAGCAAAGCACTGGGGGACAGAAAAAATTCCCACCAGAGGTCAAAACAGTGAACATGATTACGTGACGAAGAGGAGAAGCAAGCATGTACTCCGAGACACACGCGCCGTAGAGCCAGTCACCCCTAAGTTCAACCCCTGGTCGGCCTGCATGATCACTTTTGATCGCAGGGATCACCTGACAAGTATCCGGCATGGAGGATTGGCTGCCTTGGTGTTAGATGCAATAATCAACGGATACCATCACACACGAGTCCTTATGGACGGCGGCAGTAGTCTTAATCTGATATATCAGGACACAGCCCGCAAAATGGGGATAGACTCGACAAGAATCAGCCACAGTAATACTACCTTTAAGGGAGTAATACCAGGCCCAGAGGCCCGCTGTACGGGCTCTCTAGTACTAGAGGTTGTATTCGGTTCTCCCGACAACTTCCGAAGCGAAAAGTTAACCTTTGATATCGCTCCATTCCGAAGTGGCTATCAAGCACTACTCGGAAGAGCAGCTTTTGCTCATTTTAATGCAGTACCGCATTACGCTTCTCTTAAGCTTAAGATGCCCGGTCCACGTGGCATCATCACAATTAGCGGAAATATCGAGCGTTCCTTACGCGCGGAAGAATGAGTGGCGGCTTTAGCAGCCGAACAGTAAACGGCCTCTCCAACCAGAATAAATGATCGGTCGTCAAGACCGCGGACACGGCTAGACGAGTCCGGCGCATCACTAGCTGTAACACATTAGATATACCTAAGATTGGTTCGATGGATTTACCCTCATAGGCGGTACCAGGGGCTTCCCGCATGTAAAAGGACTACAGTTCGGCTCGACCTTACTTATCTTGATTTTTAATGGTTTATTGAGAATAACCAATTTTTCGCACGACAACTTTCACCTAAGTTCTTCTCTTTTACATATGGTAATCGTGCTACACCCTTCCAGGATACGGCACAACGGAGACACAGGCACAGACGTGCAGCAGGGCACCGCTCAAAGGTTTCTTTTTAGATTAAGACCCTGTGTAAACCTTTTTTACTGTCTCTTGTTGCTTCACATCCTCCGAATACTCAGCATAACCGAGAGCGATGCTGACGTTATTGGCATTTCGGCACGTCAAAATGATGCACGTACCTGGACACTCAGGGATCATTATCAAGGGCATTATTCAGCCCAGTATATGTTGTAAAGACCGAATACCTTAGGGAGTGTTCGGTGTCGCGAGTTTGGCCTTATATGCAGCTCCGAATCATGTCTTTGGTCAAATGTTGGGTTTGCCCGGCTCCCGCGTTTTGCTACCTTACGTTCCGCTCTATCAGCTAATGTGGCACCGGGAGAGCTACTTCTATTGTGCCCTGGTTCATCCGGACGAGCACCTCAGTAGAGAAAGCCGAAAACTGACTGTCATGATAAAGCGCGAGACTGGTCAACCACTCGATGACTTAGCGGAATCTTCAGGATTCGTCCGCATTAACGAAGGGCCGTTTCCCGGTCATGTACGTACGCGCCCTGTATTCGGATGAGCGCAGAGGTACCAGGGGCTATATAGTAGTCCCACCATCAAACTCCTATGGCTAAGTGAAAGTGTTAAAGCAATATAGTCCGATTGCCACGTTCGCTGCGCTATCACCTCCTTAATGTACCAAGACGTTGGATCAAGTGTGAATACGCGTTTTTGCGAACACCCCTGCATTATATGCGTGGGGGCTGAAGCCGACGACTGCAAACTTTCAGGTTATATACATATATACATAAACGGCCGCACAGGAGGCATCATAATACTTTCAGGCAAAAGTATAAACACAGTCTTTATAATTTAATAGCATTGTTTTTACAATCGGGATACATGTCACTTGAACATGATACTCTTAGAGCACTGAGCCTCTATTACACGAGCGCCTTCTAGGACTTCTTCAAAATAGTGCTCGGCCAGGACCTGGCCTGCGGCCTGGCCTCGGGTTGCAATAGCGGTGGCCTCCATCTCCGCCCAGTATGTCTTAACATGGGCAAGAGCCATCCGCGCACCCTCTATGCACGGCGACCTCTTTATGGCGTCAATTTGCGGCACAGCGCCAAGGAATCGTTGCACTAGACCAAAATAACTATTCAGCCTCGGTCCCTCCGGCCAAAGGTGATCCACGACTGACCTCATAGCAAGTCCTGACAACCTATGGAGCTCGGCCCACTCGGCCATTTGTTCATTTAACAGCAGCGGACGCGTTGGAGTGCTGAACTGTGACCAGAACAATCTTTCCACTACATGATCTTTCTGATCTTTGAAAAACTTGGTCGCCTCAGCGGCACTCGCTGCTAAATCCAAGTACGCGTCTGCAGAACTCCATAATTTATCCAGAGGGGCATACTTCGGGTCCCCAAACCTCGTCCGCAACAAAAAGGGCTTCCCAGCCGCGATATCTCCGGCTTGACGGAGTTCCTCCTTCGCCGCTCTGACTTGCGAGCGTGTTTCCTTGGCCGCTTCCATGGCCACCTTCAGGTCCGCCGCCTTCGCTTGGCTTTCCTTTTCAAGAAGCTCATACCGGCCGGCGGCATCTTTCAGCTCAACAACCATCTTGGCTATTTTCACTTTGCTCTGGCAATGCACAGCCTGTTCGGCCCTTAGCTCTTCGACCGCCTTCAGGGCGGCCGCATCACTCTTCTTGGCTTGTTCCTTGGCCCGGGCAAGTTCCGCTCGAAGGGTCTCCACGGCGACAGCTCCATCTGCAGTCACAACATATTATAGATACTAGCATCATGCTCCTCTTAATATGTGTTGATCATAGGAGAATACATACCCTGTGCCTCGTCAAGCCGCTTGTTTACAAGCACGATGTCGGCATCTGCCGCATCAAGTTGCCGCTTCAGTTCGGCAAATTCACCAGTCCGGCTAGCCACCGGACCCTCGGCCCCCTGCAAGTAAAGGCAGCACGGTTATTACCTGGGACTATGATCCTCTAGTTGCCGTCTTGTTCGACAGCAACCAGAGTCTCAGGGGCTACTATCTGCATAGGACGCACCTAGAGTGTGCGGTACCGTCAAAATATATATTACTTTGCGTACCTCAAAGCCTCTCAGCAGACTCATAAAAGTTTCATGCAACCCGCTTTCGGAGGATGAAATCCTCTCAACCACCGTACCCATTAGCGTACGATGCGCTTCTGAGATAGCCGCTCATTCCAGAAGATTCATCAGTGCGTCTGGTCGCGCACCGGACGGTCCCGGACTCTTCCTGTTGCTCTCCTTAGGAACCGGATACTCCGGACTTCGGGCAGCCGAAGGGTTACCTTCTGGCCTTGGCGGATCAGGAGAAACCCTCCGTGAAGACACCTCAGGGTCGTCCGCTTCATGAGGCGGGGAGGCATGGGGAGGCGTTGCATGAAGCAGGATCCATCATCTCCGGAAGAAGATCCCCCGAAGACGAACTCTTTCAAGAAGGGCTACGATCCGGACTGCAAGACATATGTCTCGGTTATCATTCTCAGAAATGAAGCAGGATATATTTATCGAAAGTACTTTTGTTTACTCATAGCTCGGTGGAGGGCTGGTCCCCTTGCGGGTACTGTACGGTAAGGTTGCCCTCCGGGGTAGGACCCTCTGACAAAGGTTTCTTCCCTCGCTTGGAGACCATTACTTCCAAGTCTTCAGAGGCGGTCCTCTTCCTTCCCTGGGGAGAGGGAATTTTAGATTCTTCCCCCCGGTTATCCTCCTTCGCGGAGGCACTAATTCCCCCGGTTTGGATGAATAGTGAGTGAGGCTCGCTCTCGGCTTCTTTGTTCCTCCTTTTATCTTCCCCTGATGGCGCTTGATAAGGCACAAGCTCAAGCATCCTGGCTAGTACAGGATCTGGTGAGCCTTCGGGAAGGGGGGCCGGACACCTGATCATGTTCGCCTTTTTTATCCAGTCCTGGTCAAAAGGCGACTTTTCAGAATGATGTTGTGATAAATTAAAAGACAACATGTTCGGCCACGGAATTACTTACTTGAGTGTCTCGACGATTGCAATTCAGACCCACATCCTCGGAGGTCTGCGGACACTCTATTTGTGATCCGAAGAAAGATCTGTACATCTCTTCGAGCGTCACGCCGAAGAAGTGCTGAATAGTTCACGGTCCTTCCGGGTTGAACTCGCACATACGGAGAGGTCGACGTTTGCAAGGCAGGGCTCGACGAACTAGCATGACTTGCATTACCTTAACAAGGCTGACATCTCTCTCGAGGAGATCTCGGATGCGACTCTGCAATGTCGGCACATCATTTACTGGCCCCCAGTCCAGCCCCTTGTTGACCCATGACGCCAGTTGTGGCGGGGGCCCCGGGCGGAAGGCAGGGGCGGCTACCCACTTAGTACCCCGGGGAGCTGTGATATAAAACCACTCCCGTAGCCATAAACTGGACACCTACTGGAAGGAACCCTTTGGACATGGAACATCGGCGCCTTTGCTTATTAAGGCACCTGCGCACTCTGTGTGTCGCCCCTCAATCATCTTCAGCTCCACATTGAGGTCTTGAGCTATAAGCCGAAGTGTGGGGTAATGTGGGGGAAGGCTTCACACACGACGATGAATGATGAGATGCGAAGGATGGAATCCGGAGCCAGATCATGGAAATCGAGCCCGTAGTAGAACATGAGCCCTCTGACAAAGGGATCTAGACTAAAACCTAGCCCTTGGAGGCAGTGGGAGACGAATACGACACTCTCGCCAGGTTCGGGAGCGGGAATGACCTGCCCTCGAGCAGGCAGCCTGTGCGAGATTTCGCCGGTCAAATACCTAGCTTCTCTTAGCTTCTTGATGTCCTCCTCTGTGACAGAGGAGGGCATCCACCGACCTTGAAGGTTGGATCCGATATGATTGTAGGTCCGAAGCTCCTAGCCTGAGCCTTGGGTGTTGGAACTCAAGGTGGGGGAAGGATTCGATTGAGCGCGAGAAGAAGGGGACAAGCCTAGGCCCCTTTATAAAGAGGATGAATATCAAGCGTCCTCCACGTGGCGGTTTGGGACTTGCCTAAAGTCGAGGAGTCATACCAACAGGCACGATTGGGTTACCCATACCCGTATTGATGAGAATCCCATGAAAAAAGGGACACGTACGATCTTTGCTTTGACAGGACGTGCCAATAAAAACCGCCTCGCAACACGTGTAGTGGCAGGCTCGGAAAAACGGTTCGTCATGACCAGACCACTAGCAGTACGTCACGTTATGAAAAGCTGTCAGCAGATTAGATTTGTGGAAATATTATTCTCTCTACGGTGGTATGTGGAATTTGTTTTGCAGAGCCGGACACTATCCTTGTGTTCAAAATCTTCTATGGAGTATTCGGAGGAGGAACCCACCTTGCAATGCCGAAGACAATCTGCGCGCCGGACTCATCGTCATTGAAGCCTGGTTCAGGGGCTACTGAGGGACTCCTGGATTAGGGGGTCCTCGGACAGCCGGACTATATCCTTTGGCCGGACTGTTGGACTATGAAGATACAAGATTGAAGACTTCGTCCCGTGTCCGTATGGGACTCTCCTTGGCGTGGAAGGCAAGCTTGGCAGTACGGATATGTAGATCTCCTCCCTTATAACCGACTCTGTGTAACCCTAGCCCCCTCCGGTGTCTATATAAACCGGAGGGTTTTAGTCCGTAGGACAAGAACAATCAGACCATAGGCTAGCTTCTAGAGTTTAGCCTCTACGATCTCGTGGTAGATCAACTCTTGTAATACTCATATCATCAAGATCAATCAAGAAGGAAGTAGGGTATTACCTCCATCGAGAGGGACCGAACCTGGGTAAACATTGTGTTCCCCGCCTCCTGTTACCATCCGCCTTAGACGCACAGTTCGGGATCCCCTACCCGAGATCCGCCGGTTTTGACATCGACAAGCCCCGCAGGAAGAGGGTTCCTGCGAAGGTGATGTGGTATGCTCCTATAATACCATGGTTGAAAGGACTGTTCAGAAACAAAGAGCATGCCAAGTTGATGCGATGGCACAGTGAGGACCGTAAGAAAGACGGGAAGTTGAGAGCACCCGCTGATGAGTCGCAGTGGAGAAAAATCGAGAGACAGTACTGGGCTGAGTTTGCAGGTGACCCAAGGAACGTATGGTTTGGTTTAAGCGCGGATGGCATTAATCCTTTCGGGGAGCAGAGCAGCAATCACAGCACCAGGCCCGTGACTCTATGTATGTATAACCTTCCTTCTTGGATGTGCATGAAGCGGAAGTTCATTATGATGCCAGTTCTCATCCAAGGCCCTAAGCAACCCGGCAACGACATTGATGTGTACCTAAGGGCATTAGTTGAAGAACTTTTACAGCTGTGGAATGGAAACAGTGTACGTGTGTGGGATGAGCACAAATAGGAGGAATTTAACGTGCATGCGTTGCTATTTGTAACCATCAACGATTGGCCCGCTCTCAGTAACCTTCCAGGACAAACAAACAAGGGATACCATGCATGCACGCACTGTTTAGCTGACACCGAAAGTATATAACTGGACAAATGTAGGAAGAATGTGTACCTGGGCCATTGTCGATTTCTTCCGACCAACTATTAGTATCGAAAGAAAGACAAGCATTTCAAAGGCGAGGCAGATCACCGGAAGAAGGCCGCCATGCGTACCGGTGATCATGTACTTGCAATGGTCAATGATTTACACGTAATATTTGGAAAGTGTCCTGGCGGACTAGCTGTTCCGAATGACGCTGAGGGACGCGCACCCATGTGGAAGAAGAAATCTATATTTTGGGACCTACCCTACTGGAAAGACCTAGAGGTCCACTCTTCGATCGACGTGATGCACGTGACGAAGAACCTTTGCGTGAACCTGCTAGGCTTCTTGGGCGTGTATGGGAAGACAAAAGATACAGCTGAGGCATGGGAGGACTGGCAACATTTGCACGAAGAAGACGACATGCCTCCAAAGCAGTATGAAGGTCCTGCCAGCTACGCTCTTACCAAAGAAGAGAAGGAAATCTTCTTTGAATGCCTGCTTAGTATGAAGGTCCCGACTGGCTTCTCATCGAATATAAAGGGAATAATAAATATGCCAGAGAAAAAGTTCCAGAACCTAAAGTCTCATGACTGCCACGTGATTATGACGCAACTGCTTCAGGTTGCATTGAGGGGGCTTCTACCGGAAAACGTCCGATTAGCCATTGTGAAGCTATGTGTATTCCTCAATGCAATCTCTCAGAAGGTGATCGATCCAGAAATCATACCAAGGCTAAGGAGTGATTTGGCACAATGTCTTGTCAGTTTCGAGCTGGTGTTCCCACCATCCTTCTTCAATATCATGACGCACGTCCTAGTTCATCTAGTTGACGAGATTGTCATTCTGGGCCCCGTATTTCTACACAATATATACCCCTTTGAGAGTTTCACGGGAGTCCTAAAGAAATATGTCCGTAACCGCGCTAGGCTAGAAGGAAGCATCTCCATGGGCCATCAAACAGAGGATGTCATTGGGTTCTGTGTTGACTTCATTGCTGGCCTTAAGAAGATAGGTCTCCCTAAATCGCGGTATGAGGGGAGACTGACTAGAAAAGGCACGCTTGGAGGGGACTCAATAATATGCAGGGACGGGCATTCTTGGTCTCAAGCACACTACACAGTTCTACAGAACTCTACCTTGGTGACCTCGTATGTCGATGAACACAAGAACAGTCTACGCTCCAAACACGCGAAGCAGTGCGACGACTGGATTACATGTGAACACATCAGGACTTTCAACAGTTGGTTGGAAACACGTCTCAGAGGTGACAACACTGTTTGTGATGAGTTGTACTCGTTGTTCAGGGGACCATCTTCGACTGTATTGACTTACAAAGGATACGGGATAAATGGGAATACATTTTACACGATCGCCCAATATCAAAAGAGCACCAACCAAAACAGCTGTGTCCGCTTTGATGCAGCAACCAAGAGGGGAAAGGACACATATTATGGTTACATAGTGGACATATGGGAACTTGACTACAGACATGATTTTAAGGTCCCTTTGTTTAAGTGCAAATGGGTCTATCTGTCAGGAGGCGGGGTACAGGTAGACCCACAGTACGGAATGACAACAGTAGATCTGAACAATCTTGGGTACACTGACGAACCGTTCGTCCTAGCCAATGATGTGGCACAGGTTATCTATGTGAAGGACATGTCTACCAAACAGAGAAAAAGAAAAGATAAGGAAGCGAATACATCATACGATGAGACAAAGCGCCACATCGTTCTTTCAGGAAAAAGGGACATCGTGGGAGTGGAGGGCAAGACAGACATGTCTGAAGATTATGAAAAATTTCATGAAATTCCTCCCTTCAAAGTCAAGGCTGACCCAAGCATCCTGATAAACGATGAAGATTATCCATGGTTACGGCGCAATAAGCAAAGGACACAAGCGAAGAAAAAGTGAAGACTTTCTCTCCACAACTATTATGATGATACCATGCCAACTTTCAACCTTTCCGTAGTTCATTTGAAATGCCTGTTGTAACAGACGAGTTTCCGTATGGAAACCCTGATATCTCAAAACAGATTGTCCGTTTTGTACACGAAGTGCATCCAGTTTTTGCCGTAACCCTCTCAACTTTTTTGCACATGCTATGTGGGTGAAATGATGATACCATGCCAACTTTTTTCAGAGTTCATTTAAAATGCTTTTCAATTTCAGTGTCTTATAGCTCAAAATAACCAGTAAATGCATGAAAAATAACAAATGAAGTCAGAAAGGGTTGAAAATTGATGATGTGGCTTTGAATGGTGCATTTTGAACACAGAAAAACTCTGGAGTTCAACTAAGTTCAAAAAAATGAAATCCCTTTGTAACAGACGAGTTTCCGTATGAAATCATGATACTTCGAAAGAGATTGTCCGTTTTGTACACGAAGTGCATCCAGTTTTTGCTGTAACCCTTTCAACTTTATTGCACATGCTATGTGGATGAAATGATGATACCATGCCAAATTTCAACCTTTTCAAAGTTCATTTGAAATGCTTTTCAATTTCAGGGTCTTATAGGTCAAAATAATCAGTAAATGCATGAAAAATAACAAATGAAGTCAGAAAGGGTTGAAAATTGATGATGTGGCTTTGAATGGTGCATTTTGAACACACAAAAAGTCAGGAGTTCAAATAAGTTTTAAAAAATGAAATCCCTTTGTAACAGACTAGTTTCCGAATGAAATCATGATACTTCGAAAGAGATTGTCCGTTTTGTACACGAAGTGCATCCAGTTTTTGCCGTAACCCTCTCAACTTTCTTGCACATGCTATGTGGATGAAATGATGATACCATGCCAACATTCAACCTTTTCGGGGTTCATTTGAAATGCTTTTCAATTTCAGGGTCTTATAGCTCAAAGTAATCAGTAAATGCATGAAAAATAACAAATGAAGTCAGAAAGGGTTGAAAATTGATAATGTGGCTTTGAATGGTGCACTTTGAACACACAAAAATTCAGGAGTTCAAATAAGTTTAAAAAAATGAAATCCCTTTGTAACAGACGAGTTTCCGTATGAAATCCTGATACTTCGAAAGAGATTGTCCGTTTTGTACACGAAGTGCATCCAGTTTTGCCGTAGCCCTCTCAACTTTCATGCACACGCTATGTGGATGAAATGATGATACCATGCCAACTTTCAACCTTTTCAGAGTTCATTTGAACTGCTTTTCAATTTCAGGGTCTTTTAGCTCAAAATAATCAGTATATGCATGAAAAATAACAAATGAAGTCAGGAAGGGTTGAAAATTGATGATGTGGCTTTGAATGGTGCATTTTGAACACACAAAAAGTCAGGAGTTCAAATAAGTTTTAAAAAATGAAATCCCTTTTAACAGACGAGTTTCCGTATGAAATCCTCATACTTTGAAAGAGATTATTCGTTTTGTACACGAAGTGCATCCAGTTTTTGCCGTAACCCTCTCGACTTTCTTGCACATGCTATGTGGATGAAATGATGATACCATGCCAACTTTCAACCTTTTCAGAGTTCATTTGAAATGCTTTTCAATTTCAGGGACTTATAGCTCAAAATAATCAGTAAATGCATGAAAAATAACAAATGAAGTCAGAAAGGGATGAAAATTGATGATGTAAGTAGAAACCAAATAAAATAAAATAAACTTTAATAAAATATAAAAGTAGAAACAAAATAAAATAAAATAAAATAACATATATAAAATTTATGGACCTAAAATTACCAAAGTATTTTCTGTTCAAAACATTATAAGCAAAAAGAATTTCCTGAAATAAATAAAATAGCAACAGTAAGTATTTTGTTGTAAGTAGAAAAAAAAGAAGAAACTGGGAAAAAAATAAAAAAATGCCTCCTACTGGGCCACCACGGTCTGAATACGACTAGAAACCCATCCGTGAAGGAAATATGCCCTAGAGGCAATAATAAAGTTATTATTTATTTCCTTATTTCATGATAAATGTTTATTATTCATGCTAGAATTGTATTAACCGGAAACATAATACATGTGTGAATACATAGACAAACATAGTGTCACTAGTATGCCTCTACTTGACTAGCTCGTTAATCGAAGATGGTTGAGTTTCCTAGCCATGGACATGAGTTGTCATTTGATTAACGAGATCACATCATTAGGATAATGATGTGATTGACTTGACCCATTCCGTTAGCTTAGCACTTGATCGTTTAGTATGTTGCTATTGCTTTCTTCATGACTTATACATGTTCCTATGACTATGAGATTATGCAACTCCCGTTTATCGGAGGAACACTTTGTGTGCTACCAAACGTCACAACGTAACTGGGTGATTATAAAGGTGCTCTACAGGTGTCTCCGAAGGTAATTGTTGAGTTGGCGTATTTCGAGATTAGGATTTGTCACTCCGATTGTCGGAGAGGTATCTCTGGGCCCACTCGGTAATACACATCACTATAAGCCTTGCAAGCATTGTAACTAATGAGTTAGTTGCGGGATGATGTATTATGGAATGAGTAAAGAGACTTGCCGGTAACGATATTGAACTAGGTATTGAGATACCGACGATTGAACCTCGGGCAAGTAACATACCGATGACAAAGGGAACAACGTATGTTGTTATGCGGTTTGACCGATAAAGATCTTCATAGAATATGTAGGAGCCAATATGAGCATCCAGGTTCCGCTATTGGTTATTGATCGGAGACATGTCTCAGTCATGTCTACATAGTTCTCGAACCCGTAGGGTCCGCACGCTTAAAGTTCGGTGACGATCGATATTATGAGTTTATGTGTTTTGATGTACGAAAGGTAGTTCGGAGTCCCGGATGAGACCGGAGACATGACGAGGAGTCTCGAAATGGTCGAGACGTAAAGATCGATATATTGGACGACTATATTCGGACATCGGAAAGGTTCCGAGTGATTCGGGTATTTTTCGGAGTACCGGAGAGTTACGGGAATTCGCCGGGGAGTACATGGGCCTTATTGGGATTTAGGGGAAAGAGAGAGGGGAGGCTGCGCGCCCCCACAAGGCCTAGTCCGAATTGGACTAGGGAGAGGGGCGGCGCCCCCTCCTTCCTTCTCTTCTCTTTTCCCTTTCCTTCTCTCCTATTCCTACTACATGGAAGGGCTCCTAGTTCTACTAGGAAAGGGGGAATCCTACTTCCGGTGGGAGTAGGACTCCCCTAGGGCGCGCCATAGAGAGGGGCGGCCCTCCCCTCCTCCACTCCTTTATATACGGGGGCAAGGGGGCACCTCTAGACACAACAATTGATCTCTTGATCTCTTAGCCGTGTGCGGTGCCCCCCTCCACCATATTCCACCTCGGTCATATCGTAGCAGTGCTTAGGCGAAGCCCTGCGTCGGTAGCAACATCATCACCGTCATCACGCCGTCGTGCTGACGGAACTCTCCCGTGAAGCTCTGCTGGATCAGAGTTCGCGGGACGTCATCGGGCCGAACGTGTGCTGAACGCGGAGGTGCCGTACGTTCGGTACTTGGATTAGTCGGATCGTGAAGACATACGACTACATCAACCGCGTTGTGCTAACGCTTCCGTTTTCGGTCTATGCGGGTACGTGGACACACTCTCCCCTCTCGTTGCTATGCATCACCATGATCTTGCGTGTGCATAGGAAATTTTTGAAATTACTACGTTCCCCAACAGTGGCATCAGAGCCAGGTTTATGCGTAGATGTTATATGCATGAGTAGAACACAAGTGAGTTGTGGGCGATACAAGTCATAATGCTTACCAGCATGTCATACTTTGGTTCGGCGGTATTGTTGGATGAAGCGGCCCGGACCGACATTACGCGTACGCTTACGCGAGACTGGTTCTACCGACGTGCTTTGCACACAGGTGGCTGGCCGGTGTTAGTTTCTCCAACTTTAGTTGAACCGAGTGTGGCTACGCCCGGTCCTTGAGAAGGTTAAAACAACACTAACTTGACGAACTATCGTTGTGGTTTTGATGCGTAGGTAAGAACGGTTCTTGCTAAGCCCGTAGCAGCCACGTAAAACTTGCAACAACAAAGTAGAGGACGTCTGACTTGTTTTTGCAGGGGATATGGTCAAGATGTTATGAGATATAAGTTGTTGTATGAGATGATCATGTTTTGTTGAAGTTATCGGCAACTGGCAGAAGCCTTATGGTTGTCTCTTTATTGCATAAGATGCAAGCGCCAAATAATTGCTTTACTTTATCGCTATGCGATAGCAATAGTTGCAAGAGCAATAGTTAGCGAGACGACCATGTGACGACACATTGATATAGATCAAGATGATGGAGATCATGGTGTCATGCCGGTGACGATGGAGATCATGACGATGCTTTGGAGATGGAGAACAAAGGCACAAGATGATGATGGCCATATCATGTCACATATTATGATTGCATGTGATGTTTACCTTTTATACATCTTTTTTTGCTTAGTTTGGCGGTAGCTTTATAAGATGATCTCTCACTAAATTTCAAGGTATAAGTGTTCTCCCTGAGTATGCACCGTTGCCAAAGTTCGTCGTGCCGAGACACCACGTGATGATCGGGTGTGATAAGCTCTACGTTCATATACAACGGGTGCAAGCCAGTTTTGCACACGCAGAATACTCGGGTTAAACTTGACGAGCCTAGCATATACAGATATGGCCTCGGAACACTGGAGACCGAAAGGTCGAGCGTGAATCATATAGTAGATATGATCAACATAGTGATGTTCACCATTGAAAACTACTCCATCTCACGTGATGATCGGACATGGTTTAGTTGATTTGGATCACGTGATCACTTAGATGATTAGAGGGATGTCTATCTAAGTGGGAGTTCTTAAGTAATATGATTAATTGAACTTTAATTTATCATGAACTTAGTCTTGATAGTATTTGCATAACTATGTTGTTGATCAATAGCTCGCGATGTTGCTCCCCGTTTATTGTGTTCCTAGAGAAAAGCTATGTTGAAAATGTTAGTAGCAATGATGCGGATTGGATCCGTGATCTGAGGATTATCCTCATTGCTGCACGGAAGAATTATGTACTTGATGGACCGCTAGGTGACAGACCTATTGCAGGAGCAGATGCAGACATTATGAACGTTTGGCTAGCTCAATATGATGACTACTTGATAGTTTAGTGCAGCATGCTTAACATCTTAGATTCGGGACTTTAAAGACGTTTTGAACGTCATGGACCATATGAGATGTTCCAGGAGTTGAATTTAATATTTCAAGCAAATACCCGAGTTGAGAGATATGAAGTCTCCAACAAGTTCTATAGCTAAAAGATGGAGGAGAATAGCTCACGCAGTGAGCATGTGCTCAGATTGTCTGGGTACTACAATCGCTTGAATCAAGTGGGAGTTAATCTTCCAGATAAAATAGTGATTGACAGAATTCTCTAGTCACCATCACCAAGTTAGTAGAACTTCGTGATGAACTATAGTATGCAAGGGATGACGGAAACGATTCCCGAGCTTTTCATGATGATGAAATCGATGAAGGTAGAAATCAAGAAAGAGCATCAAGTGTTGAAGATTAACAAGACTGCTAGTTTCAAGAAAAGGGGCAAAGGGAAGAAGGGGAACTTCAAGAAGAACGGCAAGCAAGTTGCTCCTCGAGTGAAGAAGACCAAGTCTGGACCTAAGCCTGAGACTGAGTGCTTCTACTTCAAAAAGGACTGGTCACTGGAAGCGGAACTACCCCAAATAATTGGCGGATAAGAAGGATGGCAAAGTGAACAAAAGTATATTTGATATACATGTTATTGATGTGTACTTTACTAGTTTTATAGTAACCCCTCGGTACTTGATACTGGTTCAGTTGCTAAAGAGTAGTAACTCAAAATGGGAGTTGCATAATGAACATAAACTAGATAAGGATGAAGTGACGATGTGTATTGGAAGTGGTTCCAAGATTGATATGGTCATCATCGCACACTCCCTATACTTTCGGGATTAGTGTTGAACCTAAATAAGTGTTATTTGGTGTTTGGGTTGAGCATGAATATGATTTGATCATGTTTATTGCAATACGGTTATTCATTTAAGTTTGAGAATAATTGTTGTTCTGTTTACATGAATAAAACCTTATATGGTTACACACCCAATGAAAATGGTTCGTTGGATGTCGATCGTAGTGATACACATATTCATAATATTGAAGCCAAAAGATGCAAAGTTAATAATGATAGTGCAACTTATTTGTGGCACTGCCGTTTAGGTCATATTGGTGTAAAGCGCATGAAGAAACTCCATGATGATGGGCTCTTCGAATCACTTGATTACGAATCACTTGATGCTTGCGAACCATGCCTCTTGGGCAAGATGACTAAGACGCCGTTCTCCGGAACAATGGAGCGAGCAACAGATTTGTTGTAAATCATACATAATGATGTATGTGGTCCGATGAGTATTGAGGCTCGCGGCAGGTATCGTTATTTTCTGACCTTCACAGATGATTTCAGCAGATATGGGTATATCTACTTGATGAAACATAAAGTCTGAAACATTTGAAAAGTTCATATAATTTCAGAGTGAAGTGGAAAATCATCGTGACAAGAAAATAAAGTTTCTACGATCTGATCGTGGAGGA
This sequence comes from Aegilops tauschii subsp. strangulata, assembly GCF_002575655.3. Taxonomy (NCBI): domain Eukaryota; kingdom Viridiplantae; phylum Streptophyta; class Magnoliopsida; order Poales; family Poaceae; genus Aegilops; species Aegilops tauschii. The sequence goes on along the minus strand of NC_053041.3, from coordinate 638,336,089 downwards.
GAATATTTGAGTTACGTGTTTGGTCTTCATTTGAAACAATGCGGAATAGTTTCGCAACTCACGCCACCTGGAACACCATAGCGTAATGGTGTGTCCGAACATCGTAACCGTACTTTATTAGATATGGTACAATCTATGATGTCTCGTACCGATTTACCACTATCGTTTTGGGGTTATGCATTAGAGACAGCTACATTCACGTTAAATAGGGCACCATCTAAATCCGTTGAGATGACACCGTATGAACTATGGTTTGGCAAGAAACCAAAGTTGCGTTTCTTAAAGTTTGGGGTTGCGATGCCTATGTGAAAAAGTTTCATCCTGATAAGCTCAACCCCAAATCGGAGAAATGTGTCTTCATAGGATACCCAAAGGAGACAGTTGGGTACACCTTCTATCACAGATCCGAAGGCAAAACATTCGTTGCTAAGAATGGATCCTTTCTAGAGAAGGAGTTTCTCTCGAAAGAAGTGAGTGGGAGGAAAGTAGAACTTGATGAGGTAACTGTACCTGCTCCCTTATTGGAAAGTAGTTTATCACAGAAATCTGTTCCTGTGACTCCTACACCAATTAGTGAGGAAGCTAATGATGATGATCATGTAACTTCAGATCAAGTTACTACCGAACCTCGTAGGTCAACCAGAGTGAAATCCGCACCAGAGTGGTACGGTAATCCTGTTCTGGAGGTCATGTTACTTGACCATGACGAACCTACGAACTATGAGGAAGCGATGATGAGCCCAGATTCCGCGAAATGGCTTGAGGCCATGAAATCTGAGATGGGATCCATGTATGAGAACAAAGTGTGGACTTTGGTTAACTTGCCCGATGATCGGCAAGCCATGGAAAATAAATGGATCTTCAAGAGGAAGACGGACGCTGATAGTAGTGTTACTATCTACAAAGCTAGACTTGTCGAAAGAAAGGTTTTTGACAAAGTTCAAGGTGTTGACTATGATGAGATTTTCTCAATCGTAGCGATGCTTAAGTCTGTCCGAATCATGTTAGCAAATTGCCACATTTTATGAGATCTGGCAAATGGATGTCAAAACTACATTCCTTAATGGATTTCTTAAAGAATAGTTGTATATGATGCAACCAGAAGGTTTTGTTGATCCTAAAGGTGCTAACAAATTGTGCAAGCTCCAGCGATCCATCTATGGACTGGTGCAAGCATCTCACAGTTGGAATATACGCTTTGATAAGGTGATCAAAGCATATGGTTTTATACAGACTTGCAGAGAAGCATGTATTTTGAAGAAAGTGAGTGGGAGCACTACAACATTTCTGATAAGTATATGTGAATGACATATTGTTAATCGGAAATAATGTAGAATTATTCTGCAAAGCATAAAGGAGTGTTTGAAAGGAGTTTTTTCAAAGAAAGTCCTCGGTGAAGCTGCTTACATATTGAGCATCAAGATCTATAGAGATAGATCAAGACGCTTGATTTTTTTTTTCAATGAGTACATACCTTGACAAGTTTTTTGAAATAGTTCAAAATAGAATAGTCAAAGAAAGAGTTCTTGCCTGTGTTACAAGGTGTGAAATTGAGTAAAACACAAAGCCCGACCACGGCAGAAGATAGAAAGAGAATGAAAGTCATTCCCTATGCGTCAGCCATAGGTTCTATAAAGTATGGCATGCTGTGTACCAGATCTATTGTATACCCTACACTGAGTTTAGCAAGGGAGTACAATAGTGATCTAGGAGTAGATCACTAGACAGCAGTCAAAATTATCCTTAGTGGAATAAGGATATGGTTCTCGATTATGGAGGTGACAAAAGGTTCGTCGTAAAGGGTTACGTCGATGCAAGTTTTGACACTGATCCAGATGACTCTAAGTCTCAATCTGGATACATATTGAAAGTGGGAGCAATTAGCTAAAGTAGCTCCGTGCAGAGCATTGTTGACATAGAAATTTGCAAAATACATACGGATCTGAATGTGGCAGACCCATTGAATAAACTTCTCTCACAAGCAAAACATGATCACACCATAGTAATCTTTGGATGTGAACTAGATTATTGACTCTAGTAAACCCTTTGGGTGTTGGTCACATGACGATGTGAACTATGGGTGTTAATCACATGGTGATGTGAACTATTGGTGTTAAATCACATGGCGATGTGAACTAGATTATTGACTCTAGTGCAAGTGCGAGACTGAAGGAAATATGCCCTAGAGTCAATAATAAAGTTATTATTTATTTCCTTATTTCATGATAAATGTTTATTATTCATGCTATAATTGTATTAACCGGAAACATAATACATGTGTGAATACATAGACAAACATAGTGTCACTAGTATGGCTCTACTTGACTAGCTCGTTAATCGAAGATGGTTGAGTTTCCTAGCCATGGACATGAGTTGTCATTTGATCAACGAGATCACATCATTAGGAGAATGATCTGATTGACTTGACCCATTCTGTTAGCTTAGCACTTGATCGTTTAGTATGTTGCTATTGCTTTCTTCATGACTTATACATGCTCCTATGACTATGAGATTATGCAACACCCGTTTACCGGAGGAACACTTTGTGTGCTACCAAACGTCACAACGTAACTGGGTGATTATAAAGGTGCTTTACAGGTGTCTCCGAAGGTACTTGTTGAGTTAGCGTATTTCGAGATTAGGATTTGTCACTCCGATTATCGGAGAGGTATCTCTGGGCCAACTCGGTAATACACATCACTATAAGCCTTGCAAGCATTGTAACTAATGAGTTAGTTGCGGGATGATGTATTACGGAACGAGTAAAGAGACTTGCCGGTAACGAGATTGAACTACGTATTGCGATACCGACGATCGAACCTCGGGCAAGTAACATACCGATGACAAAGGGAACAACGTATGTTGTTATGCGGTTTGACCGATAAAGATCTTCGTAGAATATGTAGGAGCCAATATGAGCATCCAGGTTCCGCTATTGGTTATTGACCGGAGATGTGTCTCAGTCATGTCTACATAGTTCTCGAACTCGTAGGGTCCGCACGCTTAAAGTTCGGTGACGATCAGTATTACGAGTTTATGTGTTTTGATGTACCGAAGGTAGTTCGGAGTCTCGGATGAGACGAGGACATGACGAGGAGTCTCGAAATGGTCGAGACGTAAAGATCGATATATTGGAGACTATATTCGGACATCGGAAAGGTTCCTAGTGATTCGGGTATTTTTCGGAGTACAGGAGAGTTACGGGAATTCGCGGGGGAGTACATGGGCCTTATTGGGCTTTAGGGGAAAGAGAGAGGGGAGGCTGCGCGCCCCCACAAGGCCTAGTCCTAATTGGGCTAGGGAGAGGGGCGGCGCCCCCTCCTTCCTTCTCTTCTCTTTTCCCTTTCCTTCTCTCCTAGTCCTACTACATGGAAGGGCTCCTAGTTCTACTAGGAAAGGGGGAATCCTACTCCCGGTGGGAGTAGGACTCCCCTAGGGCGCGCCATAGAGAGGGCCGACCCTCCCCCTCCTCCACTCCTTTATATACGGGGGCAAGGGGGCACCTCTAGACACAACAATTGATCTCTTGATCTCTTAGCCGTGTGCGGTGCCCCCCTCCACCATATTCCACCTCGGTCATATCGTAGCGGTGCTTAGGCGAAGCCCTGCGTCGGTAGAAACATCATCACCGTCATGACGCCGTCGTGCTGACAAAACTCTCCCGTGAAGCTCTGCTGGATTGGAGTTCGCGGGACGTCATCAAGCTGAACGTGTGCTGAACTCGGAGGTGCCATACTTTCGGTACTTGGATCGGTCGGATCGTGAAGACATACGACTACATCAACCGCGTTGTGCTAACGCTTCCGCTTTTAGTCTACTAGGGTACATGGACACACTCTCCCCTCTTGTTGCTATGCATCACCATGATCTTGCGTGTGCGTAGGAAATTTTTGAAATTACTACGTTCCCCAACAATCCATGGGCCAGAATTCAGGCCCGCAGAAGGCCCAGCAGGCCCACAGGCATAGCAGTGCGTAATTAGGCCCAGAAGCCTACAGTTCAGAGGAGTTCAATGGGGATGGCGGGGTAGGGCTTATAAACAGGTCCTGCCGCTCCTCGGCTAGCGAGGTGGGACTAAATATCCCACCGCACCACGGCTTTGGCAGGCGCACGACATTGGTCCCGGTTGGTGCCACGAACCGGGACCAATGCACACCTTTGGTCCCGGTTCGGGGAACCAACCGGAACCAATTCCCCCCTTTAGTCCCGGTTGGTGCCACCAACCGGGACCAAAGGCCTCTGCTTCCCGCCCTTTGGGCTGCTGAAAAGAGAACTTTGGTCCCGGTTGGCGGCACCAACCGGGACTAAAGGTGGCGTTGGTCCCGGTTGGTGTGACGAACCGGGACCAAAACTTTTCCTATATAAGAAACACTTGGCAAAAATTTAGAATTTCATCGCCAGTTGCCCCCGACGACGCCGACCTCCACGACGCCGCCAGGCTGCCCCGCCATCGTCGTTGTCGCCCGTGCTCCCGAGCCCATGCCGACACCGTCCGCCGCCCCCGAGCCCACTCCGCCCGCCGCCCCGGCCGTCGCCCTCCGCCGCCCCCGAGCGCGCCCGGCGGCGCCCCTGCGCCACGCCCCGCCCCCACCGTCGCCGTCGTCGCCGGCCACGCCCTGCCCCAGCCCGCGCCCCCACCATGGCCGTCGCCGACGCCCTCGTCGCCCCCGCCGTCGCCCTCGCCGGCCGCCCCCGATGTGAGCCGCCGCCGCCACGGCTCTGTTCAGTGCTTTTTTCATATAATGTGTATTATTTTTTTGTTCATTGCATTTTTTCATATATATAATGTATATATGTATGTGGTAGCTATATGATGAATAGATGTGGCTATGTATGTATGAATATAATGTTCATAGCATTTTTTTGTTTATATATGTTTTTTTTCATATATGTATTAATTTATTTAGGTTGTTAGTAGATATCGATTTTAGTTTAGTGCATTTTAGGTTAGTGTAGAGGAAAAAGTAAAATTAGTAAATACTACTTGATTTTAGGTTAGTGCTTAGTAGTTGAACTAGTTGATTTAATAAAACTACTTTATTTTACAATATATAGAAGTCGTTTTTTTGAGTAAGTACTACTTTATTTTATTTATAGTAAGTGCTTAGTAGTTGAACTAGTTGATTTAATAAAACTACATTATTTTACTATATATAGAAGTAGTTTATTCTTAGTAAGCACTACTTTATTTTATTTATAGTAAGTGCTTAGTAGTTGAACTAGTTGATTTAATAAAACTACTTTATTTTACTATATATAGACGTAGTCTATTTTTAGCAAGAAAATTAATAGAACTAGTTTATTTTTTTAGTTCAAGCAATTATTCCTGCATCGACGTCGAAGATGCCTATCCCGCATCCTCGTCGTCGACTCCGCGGAGGAGACCGGCTTGATCAGAGGGGCCATGTCCGGGACTGGGCTCCGTCGGGCTGGTATTGGGAGGTGCTACCTTTCGGGGGCGTAGGTTGGTGAGGAGCCAGCCCGTCGTTGACCCGATCCTTGTTTGGTGGCGGTCGCGTGGGCCAGTGACGGTGCCGAGGCTTCCGGACACCGCGGAGGTGGTACGTCACCGTGTCAGCGAGGAGGACGAGCACGTCCGTCGCTACATGGTTGTGTTGGAGGGCAGGTTCGACAATACCTGGCAGGTTCTTTAGGGATCTCACTGGAGCTATGATCCTGTGATGGTTCCTTCCCTTTGGGTGTCCACCACCCGCGGCGATACCCGTCGTGCGCTACGGTTCTAGCTGTATTAGCGATGCTATATGTATGATAGTATTCGAGGTGTATTAGTGATAATACTCGACGATGTACGGACGCAAGAGATGATGTAATTTTGCTTATAATTGAATGCATGCTAATTTGAATACTACTTTATTTTACGATTTGGTTTTGCTTATTGAATGCTCAAATTGGAAAAGTACTCCTACTTTGAATGCTAAAATTGCATAGCAATATGCAAGGCGTATGCATTTGATTAGTTGATAGCTTATAGGGTTTTTGTTTTTGCAGAAATATAGGAGCGCCTCCATCATCCCCGTCGTCGTCCCCGTCACCGACCCCCCTCCGACCTCGAGGTGAGACCAGCCAAATCTCCATGTCAATATGAGTCCTATAAGAAACTTTTAAATGTTTTTGCTCATATATTCAACCATTGAAATGTAATGGCCATCAAGTTTGAATGCTCATATGATGTAGATAAAAACATGTATATTTCTGTTCCGACAAATTTCAGGCGCTCGATATGTCCTTTTTTAGAAAGATAATTAAACGATATTTTGGGTTGACTTTAAGTCTGTCGAGTCTCCACCATATATGAGAGGACGAAGAATCCCCACTGTTGTCGTGGGGGTAGCTTCTCCTTCGTTCCCGTGTGCTAGAAAATTTGGTGTAATGCACTCGGGAACGAAAGGAGGAGCTACCATCACCGACGGTCGCAATGTCAGAGAGGAATCAGTGAGGGAGATTCTCCACCATATATATATGAGAGGATGAAGAATCCCGACTGTTGTCGTGGGGCTAGCTTCTCCTTCATTCCCGTGTGCTAGACAACTTGGTGTAATGCACTCGGGGATGAAAGGAGGAGCTACCATCACCAACGGTCGAATATGTACACCACGTGAGCTGAGAGTTTTCAAGAAAAGACTCGACAGACCGATAGTCAACCCGTGTTGAATAATAATGATCTAATTTAGGTTTTTTAGTACATATATTTAATTGTACAAGTTTAATATTTGAATTAGGAACATAGGAAATGTCCTACTCGGATGACGAAAGTCTCCCGGGGGAGTGCGACTGGTGCCACGATGACCGAGGTCTGTGCGACAGGCCTCACCTGGACGAAGGTCGGCGCTTCAGCATTAAGCTGGAGGAGACCTTCGATGTTGAAACGGTACGCAACGATGACAAGTGTTATTTTTTCGTAATTAAGCATGACTTCAACTATTTCAACGTGTAATTTCAATCTTTTACAATTCGACTAGCGTATCGGATGCCATGCAAGACGCTGTGTCTTGGAGAGGATGGGTTTTGAAGACCATGAAAGTATGGAAACAAAGAAAATTCACCTAAGGACCCATCATGATATGGATTTTGAAGTAAATCTGTATAATTCTGAGAGCGTGATCCATTTTGGTTGCAAAAATTGGGAAGCATTTTGCAAGATGTGTGATTTTAATGAGGGTATGCTTGTCACCATGGATCTTGGTGATCCTGACATCGACCAAGACAATATGGACATTTGGGTCCTTGTTGATACGCCTCCAATTCTACCGCTATGTGAGTTTCTCAAACATAGTTATTAACTAATTTATATTGTTCATTTCAAAATAGTTGACAGCTTATTTCCATTGACAGCTTATTTTGATTGTTCAAACAATGTGCGGAACATGGTAGACAGAACCTACTACACCGATGGCTCTGAGTTAACTTATAAGGAGAAAAATCATCTGGTCGCATTTTGTACTGATCTTGAGAATTACAATATCTATTGTAAAACTCCTCCACATTATGGTCAATACGTGCCAGTAGTGCACGTGTTGAACTACGGTAACATCCATGGAGATGCCATGGTAAGATTTTTTAGTATTACGACATTGATGCATCTTTTGCATAAATTCTTTTAAAACTTAACTACATTGCTAACTACGAAGTTATTACTATATGTTTTTCAACAGGAAATCCCGAATGATTGTGTGCCTCATCTGATGTATCAGAGTGGTCGCCTTGATGTTTTGAACATACGTCCAGGTCATCCTACGAATCTCAACTGTCCATACCGGATTTCTAAAAGAAGTGGAGACATGAAAATCAAGGAATGGAAAAAATGTATGGACAGTCATAAGGAGGTTCTTGGAAGCAAAAGGAAGCGAAGCGCAAAAAATGGAGACATGATGATCTCCATTCTCCATAATGGAGAGTCAGGGTCGATATTGGTTTATGCTATTTTACCTTAAAGATGGTATTTAGGTCCTACCTAATACTGATGATCATGTGCGTAGAACAATTAAGTAGGGTAGGTTCGATGACCATGAGGATGATGATCGTATGACTTGTTATTAATAACGAGTATAAGTTGTATGATGATGATTAGTAGGACTTATTATTATGATGATGCATGATGCGGGCATGAAGAGTTATTATATATCGGTGGGTGAAATGAACATGGATTGGATTGAAGTGAAGGCAAGATGCATGTGGTGCATGTCGAAAGTAGCACTAATCCAAACTTGATCAAGTTAGGATTAGTATTACTTTCGACATGCACCACATGTTGCCTTCACTTTAATCTATGCCATGTTTAGGCATAGCAGTAGCGTTGGTAAACCAAGCACCGAAATAAGAGAGGACGCTTCTCTCTGTTAGCTAGCTAACAGACCCTAATTACCCCCTAAACCACCCCCTTTCAGAAAAAACAAAAACCTCAGCTCCTGCCAGCTGCTGACGCGTGGATGCCTATTGGTCCCGGTTGGTGCCACCAACCGGGACTAAAGGCCCTCCTGCCTGGGCTCGCAGCACCGGCCACGTGGAGGCCCATCTGTCCCGGTTCGTGTAAGAACCGGGACTAAAGGCCTAGGGTTTAGTAACGACCCTTTAGTCCCGGTTCAAAAACCGGGACAAATGGGCCTTACGAACCGGGACAATAGGCCCTTTTTCTACTAGTGTTTTACCAATATGGATGATTGTTCTCTTAATTTGCACTTGGCGGATTCTACTATTAAAAAGCCTTTGGTTAGAATTAATGATGTTCTTATTCTTGCAAATAGGAACTATGTGCATGTTGATTCTATTGTACTTGACATTAATTGCAATCCGTCTTTCCCATAATACTTGGTAGACCGTTCCTACGAACCATAGGTGCCGTTATTGACATGAAAGAAGAGAATATAAAATTTTAGTTTCCTTAAAAGAAGGGTATGGAACACTTCCCTGCAACTAGAATTAAGCCACCATATGAGTCAATCATGAGGGCCACCTATGAGGATTAGCTCTAGACGGTGAAGAGCTGTCGGAACGTGAAGATCATAGGGTCCCAAATCATATAGAGGCCGTGCTTTCGGTCTTCCATTCGAGGGACTGTTTGTGGGCGTTTCACGAGAACATTCATCCACGGTTTGAGAGACTCCAAACATGATCTTCATCGATTCCTCTTCTTCCGCTGCAACTTGGAGTAGGGAACAATCAAATCCAAACCATTAATGCATCTTCAAAGTTTTCTTGGGTGAGGGCATTTGTTTTCTACTACGTTCCCAACATCTGGTGTGCCCAGGTCCACCACTCAGTGGCGGAGCTTGAGCCTAAACAATGGGGAGGGGGAGGGTGGCTCGAGGGGGAGGCAAACATAAATATTTTCAACTGTATTTAGTGGAAAATAGGCAAAATAGAAAGAAATACAGGCTTATTTTGTTTTAAGCTAGGGGGCCATGGCCCAGGTTGGCCCCCATGAAGCTCGGCCACTCCTACCACTGACAGACACTAGCAATGGAAGCATAAGATTGGTGGATTGTCTCCAAGGTGAGATTTTGGTGGTGTTGTGTTCTATTGCTCTGTGATCAATAGTTCCGTCACACGGTTATTGCTTAGTGTGCATATGGTTTTCAGCCCACGTGGATATTACGCCTCGACCATATGCACTTGCATCGTTTTTAGTGGCTGCAACTGCTAGACGAGGATCAATGTTGCCCTTTTTCCTTTCCTTTTCCATTCATCTGTCGGCATAGCGTTGGTCTCCCATGATTACTTGTCGGTGTGATCCTATGTGTGTTGATGTTGGTTGTGTGCATCCTATCTATATAGAGGCCGGGTGTTCACTGATTTTGTTTCGTATCTTCTTGATGCTTCATTATGAGTTAATAAAATCAACCTTTTCCAAGAGAAAGATTCCGAATGAGCATCCTAAGTAGAGGGGATAACCAAACTACACTGTAGAGATACAAAATGAACTAACAAACACGACAGAGGGGAAAACAAAATTACCACAACTTTTGATCTCCTATTTTTTTCTCATAAAAGGGATGTCTCGCCAATTTAATTAAGGGGCGAACCAACCTGTGGTTGGATGGTTAGAAGGACTGTGGTATCCCCAACCCACCAGGGTTCAAATCTTGGTGCTCGCATTTATTCCTGGATTTATTTCAGGATTTCCGGCGATGCGCATTCAGTGGGAGGAAACATTCCCGTCGACGACAAGGTGCCTACGGTGACTTCGTAAATTTCAAGATGATATGTCGGCTCAGTCTTTCGAAGGTGCTCATACGGGTAGAGGGTGCGTGTGTGCATTCATAGGGGTGAGTGTATGCGCGTGTATATGAGCTCTTGTGTCTGTACCGATGTTAAAAAAAAACACGGCAGAGGGGAAAACAAAATGACCACAACTTTTCATCTCCTATTTTTTTCGCATAAAAAGGGTTTTCCTCATCAATTTAAGTAAGGAAACCACTAGGACTAAGTTCAAGGTTCAAAAGGCTAGCATGTAAACAAATAACATCCTGGAGAATACAAATATCCACAGGGAGGCAGTAGTACCAACCATGTCGGCTGCTGCATCCATGAGTCTTCTCGATCAAAGTTGTACTTAGCTTTCATTCCCATTTTCTTCTGCAACGATAAATACAGTAAGCAAGGGAAGTGGGAAATTCACAGGAACATAAGACCTATCAAACAATATGACGATGAAAGACCTACTTAGCCGGCAGCACGCCAAGGATTATGTCCTTCATAAGAGTGGGGCAGCTCCTGCACAAATGATCAAAGCCGTCCGTGGCCACCACTGCTCTCAGGTTGTCCAGACACCCGAGGAACTCGCTGCACGCCTTCTTCAGCCAGTCACAGCCGTGCTGCTCGGTGAGCGCCAGGATGACTGTCACGGTGCTCACGTTGATGTGCTTGCACAACTTCTTCTCGCACATCATCCTCAGCCTCAGCAGGTCATACTGGTCGGCTGCAGCCACTACCGGAACAGGGCTCGATGCCGACAGCCAAATGTATGCCGACAGCCCCTGTCGGCCTACTCCACGCTATGCCGATAGCTGGGTCCAGGCCGTCGGCGTACAACAGCCGTCGGGCTATCCCTGTCTAAGCAGACGGCCCCCGTTGGCAAAGAATAGCTGTCGGCTTAGCCCAGACTACGCCTACAGCTGCCGTCGGCATATACGGGACGTCGGCATAGATGCGGGCCCGCCGACCACACTCGTGACGGGCGGCTAACGGCGTCGGATCTATGCCGACGGCAGAGATGGGCGGCCGTCGGCATAGATACGAGTGACACATCATCGATCCAAAGCGCACCGACCAAGACCTATGCCGACGGCCGCCGTCAGCATAGATGACACGTCATCGATCCGCGGCACGCCGTCCATCTGCCCTGGCCGCAGCCGTCGGCATATGTAATTTTTTTGCTTTTTTTTCATAGCTATATTTTTATGTTTTTTTACATATTATTATTTGACTAACTTACATGTAGCATGTGTTAATATAAGCATGCATACAATATTTTTCGGTTCTATACGGGGGTGTGACACTATAAAAAAATACACTTCCGTGATGATACGTGTTTGTCACAGTAGGTCGTGTTTTTTGTCATGCATGTACATCCATGACGATTTTATGACAGAATCAAGATAGTCATACCAGTGCTATCGTACAAGTGTTCCATGACATTACCAAAATTATCATCACGGAAGTGTCCACTTCCATGATGATAAATCGCGCATCACAGAAGTGCTTTCGTCAAGGGTGACCGACACATGGCATCCACCGTAACGGAACGCCGTTAAGCTATCGGGTCGGGTTTTGGATCCGATAACCCGTTAACAGCCCCGACCAATGGGAAATTTCCACGTTTAAAATTCTTATTGGCCGGACGAAACACGTGTCAGCTCGTCAGTGGGTCAGATAGGCGCCTATGATATGTCGACACGTGCCACGGCCCACCACTGGCCCATTTAGCTTACAAAGCCGGCCCGTTTGACTTGGTCAAAAGTTAACGGGCTGGCCCATGAAAAGCCTGTTAACGGTCTCTTCGCAAATAGCCCATTTTACGGCCCGTTAACTCACGGGCCGTTAGGCCCTAAAGGAAATCGGCCCAACAACGTCATGTGGGCCGTCGAATATAACACCAGCCCATTTCACTTTCGGCCCATGTATGGCCCATGACGTCTTTCGGCACATATGAGGCCTTCGTATCTTTCGGCCCTTTACAGGCCCACGGTGACTCTAGCCCATAGTGAACAGTAATTTTCTTTATACCCGTTAACGGCCCGTGATTTACATAGGCCGTTTTCAGCCCGTGTTAGCTTTTGGCCTATTGACGGCCCATACGTTCTTGGGCTCCTTTTCAGCCCTCGATTACTTCCGGCCCGTTACTGGCCTGTTCCCCTAATGGGCCAAATTCGGCCCATGGCAAGAGTCGGCCCGTTACTGACCTGTTCCCCTAATGGGCCAAATTCGGCCCATGGCAAGAGTCAGCCCGTTATTGGCCTGTTACCCTAATGGGCCAAATTCGGCCCATGGCAAGAGTCGGCCCGTTTCTGGCCGGTTAACCCGTTGCGCCATTTCCAGCCCGTCCTATATTCTGGCCCATTAACGACCTGTTATGCCTGTGACAGAATTAAGCATTTGCTGTCCTACGGCCTGTTAACGGCATGTTACCGTGCTGGGCCGATACCAATTACGCCCGATTACGGCCCATGTAGACCCATTTATCCGACGGCCCGAGGCCCACCGATTACAGGCCCATTTATCGACGGCCCGTAGGAGACCCATGGATCCTACGGCACGTATATGGCCCATGGTAGTTGCGGCCACTAGCAAACCAGGGAAAAAGAAGACTAGGAAATAAATAAGGCCGAAACTAACGCTAGGCTATTAAGGTGATTGCACAGATTACATCCACTCGGCATCAAAGATCGCCACCAGTGCAAATATAGGGAACACCCTACACTATACAAAAATGGCTTTCTGTTTTCTTCAGCCGGTGGCTGCACGTTAAAAATAAATTTTGTATCGCAACAAAACAAATTACAACTATATAACAAAAGGAAGGTTGGCATAAAACTTAACAGTCTAGGAGATAAATGCACCACCAGAAGTTCAGAAGGTCAGTTCATTTGACCTGACTGTTACATTTTCATGTTGTATTGTCCGATCGAGCACCATAACCCTCGCCTTCATTTCCCCTAGGCTCCTGAACAACATAGCAAATGTCTGATAGTCTGGTTTCAAAACCATGCATATCTTGACGACATTGAGCAATGTTTCTCCTTGTTTCACAAAGGGTCTCTGTTACGGAATGGACTTGTGTCTAGAGCGCAGATACAACATTGCTTTGAGCTTGCATATCTTGATCATGAGGCAGTTTGGACGATATTGCCTTAACAACCAACCCAGTATTATGCAGGAACGTGCTTTTGGCCCACTGCAGCAAGAGCTGACATTGCGGTTATAGTTGCCTCGCCACCTTCAGAAGGTGGCGGTTCCACCATTTTTTCAATAGCTCGCTGAAAAGTTGAGGTTTTACATTAGTAGTACCAGAACAGAAGATATTAAGGAGGCAGCAAAACCAAACAAAATAGCTTTGGTCTATATACAGAACTTATTCTGGTGAACCCATGTAAAATATTAGTTGTATTTTATTGCAAAGTACATAATAAAACCAGTTTCCAAACATATGACCATGTACCATCGCTAATGTATTGTCTATTTCTTCACATTGTATTGAGGGCTAAGGATAAAGAGACGAAGTTTATAATACGGTAAGCATAGTATGACATCATTCATCTCACAAAACAACTGAGAACAGACAAACAGGCAATTGTAATGTTGTGTGGGCAAGTCCAGCACGGAACTAGATTACGGGTCAAGATCAAAGGAACGTCACTCCTCTCTTTTAAAACTTGTAAGGTGCAATGATACGCTAAGACAATTGTGTATAAAATTGAAAAGAGTAATAGACATTGGCTACAAACCATGTAGTTCAAGGCACCCGTCAGAGTAAGTAGTAGTTAAAAGGCATGAGGATTAAGGACTTACAACAGCGGCTTTGACTGGTGTAGTCATGCCCTTCTTCTTGCTGGTGTGACAGTCCTTGAAGATTTCCACAGCATTTGGTTCAGGTACTTTTTGGTCCTTGCGGGCTTTCCTCTGCATTTCGAACAAGTCAATATAGATCTGATAATATGGTACAACGAAAAGAGTGAAACAGCAGCTAATTACAAGAGCCTCGCAGTGTGCAATATAGCTACGAGATCCTGTCGTCTGTTGGAATTTCACTTTCGTACGGTTGGCCTTGTTCTTTGAACAGTTCACCTACAAGAAGATAGATTTGTGTGGCACATGCGTAAATAGGACTTCAACATGTGATATGATCACATATATATAATGTACCTGATACTTCGGATCAGACCAGTGTTTAACAAGGCCCCTCCAGTCTTCATCCGATATATTTTCCACTGGAGATGTTTGGGAAAGTTCACTGTTAGCCTTGCCTTCAAAGTGAGTTTTCCTCAAGTTATACCGATACTGTCGCAGAGCAGACTTGAAAACATGGGTGCAAGCTTGTCTGGTTGCATCATCTTGGCTATCCAACTTGAACCTCATCTGTTGAAAATTATGGGAGTCTCATTATCAGCAACCTAGAAAGTATGGGACAGAGCAAGACGATATTACTAGTTTCCATACATAACCATACTTACAGATAAATGGTCGAGGAAGGTGTTGAACTGGGTTTCGTCTTTGTCATTCCTGTACTGAATCCATGTTGGGAGGATTCGTACATGACACCTAACGGCAACCGCTGCCTCTGATACTAACTTGGCTGACTCTCTAGCATCACGTGGCCTTTTTAAACCTGCCTCAAAATGGATCTCTATTCTTCCTCCTCTAGATTTAGTTAACCTATCAAGCATTATCCCTGATGTTTGTTTCCTCTTGCGCCTAGGTGCTAGTCCAACAACGAACATAGGAAGTGTTAGTGTACATCAAACTGTGAGACTACATATAAAGAAGCATGCAACTGTAACTTCACTCTAGCAACTACCTTCTTGCTGTTGAAGCTCACAAGGTTCATCTGATATTGCCAACTCGTCTTGTGTCAAGAGTGCTTGGGAGGTAGTGTTAGGTGGCAAGGGAGCTCGGGAACGTGCTGCTAGCTCAGTTGACACACGAGTAAGTCGTGCAGCTGGTAGTACTGTGGTAGGTGTTGCAGGAACTAGGGTTGTCTCTGCTTGTTTGGTGGCAGCTATTTGTTTCTGTTGGGCTTTTTTTGCAACTCGTGTAGCATGGGATGCCGTGTTTATAGACTTTTCCGCTGGACTTTGACCTTCTATTGCACCATCAGTACCAGCAGAATCTGCAGGATTCATCCGCTTCTCATTCCCTGCCATTCTGTGTTTCTTCCTCTTTCTTTGTGCCATGTTAAGTCAAGCCGACAAGAAAAATGAATAACAATTTAGTTCTTCAGAACAAATTGATGCGTGATGCAAACGAACTGAACTTTGATGTTAGACAACCACATGATAGGAGGATGTAATATGTATGAAAAACAGGACGGAAGAGATAACCAGAACTATGATGTGTAAACTAAGAAGAAGACATTTCACCAAATTAGAAGCAATGCAATGGAAGGTCGACACCATATGAAAGATGCTACAAATATCGCTCTCCCAAGTTAACAGTGTCTCATCATAAATGGTGTTTAAACAAATGTGAAGCAGTACAAGAAATAAATCATATGCAAGATGCAAACAACATCACACTACCATGTTAGAGGTCTCTCGTCATTAGTGCCATTGCATATTCACAACATTGCATATTCACAGCTTATGATGTGTAAACTAAGGAGAAGGCAGTTCAATAATTTAGAAGCAATGAAAGCTAGACACCATATGAAAGATCAACGAATATCACTCTACCAAGTAAAAACTGTCTCGTCATAAGTGCCATTTCAACCAATTAGTAGTACAAGCTAGAAAAGAATGTGAGATGTAACCTATATCACACTCCGAAGTCAAACGTGTCTTATGATAAGTGATTGTTCCAGGTTACACAACAGTAGTAATTTGATGTAAGAACATGGTGTGATAGACAAATATTGTATGTTCTAGAAACAGGAACACGTGTCTTATTCAAGTATAATGTGTAAAGTAAGAAGATGGAATTCAACAAAATTAGAAGCAATACAAGCTAGACATCACACATAACATGCAACCACATATAACAGTGCCAAGTTAGAGGGAGCACCGGCGATGCTGCACTAGGGGAGACGTGCTCATCATAAACACAGCTTTGTTGAGTGTCTATGCATGTGTTGTCTTGGAAATCATCTTGGGGGTGTGGAGGAGTAGAAACTATACAGGCCGTCCGTTCGGAAGGAGCACCTTTATCCGCTGCCTTGCTAACTTCCTTCCGCTTTATTGATTTTGAATTGTCAAGTAAAACCGACAAGAAAAAGCAATAAAATTCTCTCTTCGGAACTCATTCATGCATGATACTGACAATCACTACTTTGATGTAAGGCAAACACATGATACCAGGATGGAATATGTACGAAAAACAGGACGACATGGCATGTTCACAACTGTTTGTGTAAACTAAGCAGAAACCATTCCAGCAAATAAGAAGCAATGCAAGCTAGACACCACATGAAAGATGCAACCAATATGGCTCTGCCAAGTTAAAAGCGTCCCATCATAAATGGAATTTCAACAAATTAGAAGCAGCGCATGCTATAAATCATACGAAAGATGCAACTAATATCGCACTGCATATACTAAAGGTGTCTCGTCATGTTGATTGATGCGGGATACAAAAAAAATAGTTTTATGTAAGGACATGCTTAATAGACAGATGTACTATGTACTAAATACAGGAAGGCATGTCACATTAACAGGTATAATGTATAAGCTAAGCACACTAGCACATGCAGTTTAACCAGATTGGAAGAATTACAATCTAGACACCATATGCAACATGCAACCACATATCACGCTGCCAAGTTAGAGCAAGCACCTGCGATGCTAGTGTAGGGGAAATGCTGTAATCAACTACAGAGCTACGTTCACTATCTTCATCTAGCATTTCTGTTTCTTGAGAATCATGTCGGGAGGCTGACGCTGCATTCTTTAAATGAGGAGTAGTCCCCTTGCCTGCCCGCCTCGTCACAAGTGATTGATGAGGGATACACAAGAACATTAGTTTGATGTAAGAACATGGTTAATACACATATGTACTAGTATGTACCAAAAACAGAAAGGTATGTCATATTCAAAGGTATAATGTGTAAGCTAAGCAGATGCAATTTAACCAAATTGGAAGCAATACAAGCTAGACATCCGGCTGGAGTGGTGAGCATGATCATCTAGGACCTGAGAGCCTGGTGGGAGGCGGGCTGCTTCGCCACCATCGCAGCTTTTTAGTTGGATTCCAGGTGATGCCTATCTTTGCTGGGCTTGTCACTGGCTCGGCCAGTGCCCTGACTAGCTATTTGTCTTCTGGTGCTCACGGGATGGTGGTTCATGTAAAAAAATATCTTTCCTTATCTTACCAACTTCGGCCTTTCGAATACAAGCTAGACACCATATGGAACATGCAACCACATATGACACCGCGAAGTTAAAGCAAGCACCTGGGATGGTGGTTCATTGCGAGCGAGGTCATCAACTCCAGAGCTACGTTTACCGTCTCCATCTGCTGACACTGCACCCTTTATAGCGCTGTAACGTGTCTTGCGTACCCGCATACGAAGCTGGAGCGACTTCTCTCTTTTCTTTTTGGCTTCTCTCATGGCAGCAGAGTCTGAAATACCCTTGCATAAAAACACAATAGTGAGAGTAAGGGTGAAGTGTGTGCAGAACTTGTGCACTGTAAAAGTAGCAGATAGCAGGTGGCTGAAAAATAAATGACAGGAGACATATGATAGCTCTACAACATTGCATGGCAAACAAAATTAGATTCTACTCCGTATGATTTTGTAATATATGAGCACAAGAAATGCAGGTACTCCTCCAGCACACCACCACATGTGGTCATATCTAAGATAACAGTCGACTGAAAATAAATAGGTCAGTCGATTTTTTTAATGAACCGTCCGATCTATAAGGAACGGGCAGATGGCCTTCGTCTACCTCCCGCCAGTCACTGTTGACGATCTTTCTCGAACCGCCAGTGACCACTGGCCCAGACCCCTGCCTCCGGCGCCCCGCCCTCCCATCGACCTCCCACCACCGCCGTGCTTGGCAGCGCCCCCAGGCCATCCCTTTAATCCCGGCCGACCTCCAGATCGGGCGCCAGTAGCTCTAGGCCGCACACGCCCCTAAGATAAACACCAAGGCGCTGCTTCCCCGGCGTAATAGGCGTACTAGCGCCTGTTACGCCGGGGAATGCTTCCGTTAATTGGGAATCAACAGGCCAGAAATTGAAATTCAGGGGGTGACGGACTTCTAGCTAAGGTGAAATAGTATATGAGGAGAAACCTTGTGCATCGCGAGTTACTAGGAACATCTAGTATCAAGAAGAAGCGGTCAACTAGTGTCTTCTGTGGGATGAATACCGTGCAAGCAGAGACGTAAGATTTGCACGAATACGCGAAGAGGAGTACCTTTTTCGGTTGCCGGTGTGGTCACCTCCACATGTCGCGCCGATCTTCTTCTTTTTACTGGGGAAACCGATGTTCTGGAGGGTGCAGGCTTGGATGAACCCATGGCCAAATTGTTGAATGTGTTGCCGTGGGCATATGTCGGCGGTGGGGAAGCAGATCCGAGGCGGCGAAGGACGGCGTAGCAGGAAAATCTCCAGTGCGGTGGAGGGTGGCGAAGTTGGAGCGGCAGCGGTGAGGCGCAGGACGGCGTGGTTGAACTGGCTCGGGTACGGACGGCTCAGCCTCGGCTTCAACTACTAGCCGTGGAGGGCGTTGCGGTTGAGGTTGCGGTGGACGACGACGTCGGGGTATCGGCTCCGGCGTGATGGAGGAGGGCGGCGGTTGATGGGTGGGATGGGGTGGCGGACGGAGGACGCCGGGGTTTCACGGCTGGTGGAGAGGTAGTTTTGGCGCCCACGGAGTACGAATGGGGAATCGGACGGGTGGGGGGAACCATGTTTCGGTCTGGGACGCGCTTGTTTTTGGCTTTTTTGAACAGAAGATGGGAGGCACTTGTTTGAAATTTGGGGATAGTACAAACTTTGCCCCCTCTTAAATTTTGGACCTACTGCGGGTCGGAGGTAGGATGGTAATCCCAGGTGTCCCAAATAGTGGGCGGGAGCAATTTCGGCCGCGCGCATGTGTGCTTAGGTGGCCATTGTGTATGAATGTTTTTCGGATGCGGTTGCGTGGTGTCCAGATGAAGCTACAAACCTACCCCGGTTTAGACCTTTGGACGTCGGGCCGGTAGGTTTCACGGGTCGGAGTTATTAGAAAAGTAATTTCCTTGTACTACCAAACATTGGTCTCGCGCGGTTTCGGGCGAGTAGAGGCTCTTTTGGCGCTTCGTTCGAAATTTTGAAACACAAGCATTCACGTTTAGAGTACTCTTGAACTATGAGGATTGACCTAAATAGACAACGTTATATTTGACCTTGTATGTTTGAAAACCTCATTAAATTATCCACTTTTTTTGAAATTTTGACACTTGAAAATCCTATAACTACGATTATTTTGGAATGGAGGAGCTAAATTTGAATCTATTTCGTACACGACTACATATGCTATTATGTACAAAATCAGAGCAAAGATTGGTGCCCCCATAATTTAGGTATGGTTTACAAATGCCATGATATCAAATTCAAATAATTGAATGGACTTCATCTTGAATTTGATTTTTTTAAACCACCTTAAGTTGAATTCAAATGTATACTAGTTCATAGGTAGCTACTTATAATGTCCATTGTGTAACTTTCGTATGTATAATGTGCTTTACACACACAACATGAACTATACTCACGTTTATATTCGATTGCTAAAGCGATGCATTGTCTGGAGTTCAAAATACTAACTATGTGGATCAATTGTGTCGAATAATAACATAGACATGCTCAAATTCGATAGAATCTAGATGTCTGATGGATCAATGACCGCTCCTTACGCGAATTGAAAATATCATGATCCCATCCTAATATTTGGATACAATTTATATCTTTAATCTATGTGTAGAGCAGTCTTTTACGTGTAGTTTCACTCTCCATCGGTGGTCTCTCACACATGCTCACACACACTCTCTCGAGGTGTCTTTCTCGCACACATGCTCTAGATATAACCCTCCCTCCCTCTCGTAACCATTTACAACTGTTTTCACTAACCTTTATCACAAGCACTCTTCCTCTCGCAAACATACACACGCACAATCCTCATCGACCCTTTCTATATACATGGACTTGCCTACGTGTCTCATGTACGCACATTATCTTTACGCCTGTCTCTCACGCATTGTCTCACACCTCTCTTCCTAATCGACGAGTACGATTCTAGCAGAGCATTCTGTAGGATGCCCCTTAAAGTTAGGTTGGATGAATAGTAATATCAGAGATAAAGGGGTTACCTTAGTCCGAGAACCTAGGGTTACAAATCCTAGCCGGCTTTCTCAGTGGACACAGAGTCCTTCACAATTCTTCTATCTTTGTCTTGTACGACTAGTCATCCATGGGTCTTCCTAAATGCATCACGGGCCGACCAATGTGGCGCAGGATGGAACCGAACGAAGGGCCTCACCTCGACCCACAGGACCTCACGCGGTGACACAGCCTCTGCCCCCACGTCTCATTATCTTCTCACACCCACACATACCAACACAAACACCACACACACAGAAAATTTCTCCTGGTGCCTCTATTCCCCCCCCCCTTGCATATACACACTCAAGGGAATGGAATCTCTTGTCGTGATGTCATATTCGTCTCTCTCTCTCTAGACCACTCTCATTTCTCGTGCTATCTCCCCCCCCCCCCCCCGTCGGCCCCTCTATCCATGCCTCTCTCGAATACGTAATACACACACATACCTCTCTAGGCCCCGCCAAATGCATCAACTACACATTCACACATGTTACATCACGTACCCCATTGATCTAAAAAGCCCTCTCTTCACGTTTATTTCGCATACAACATTCCTTTTGAATAAAGTGTGGCCAAAAAATTATTTTAGAGTTTCTACATATATACAACATTACAAAGTTATATGGAGGAGTACGAATGCTAATTTGCATTGCATGGTGCCCACAATGATATTTATTCCGCACTGTGAATTTGTATATTTTTATACTATATACAAAGTTAGTTATAATAAAGAGAAACGAAGAGCATCTCTCTCTCCATCGCATACCCCCCTGTACGCCCCTTTCACGTATGCACACAAAACTATCTCTAGGTCCTCTAAAAGTAAGCCCCCAGAAAATTCACGCATGTTTCATCTTTCTCTCGCGATATATGCAATGATGATCCTTGTAGTTGAAGCGAAAGCACGATACGTGCATTGGACTTCATAATCCACTCATTACGGTCATCATTTACGTTTAGTGGTTATTATACAGTCACGGGCTCACCGTACAACTCTGTATTTGCTCATGACATGACTAGTTGACCAGTTAAACGCTCCACGTGGCACCTCTAGTGTTGCATCACATTATCTCACTACCATCGTGCTCACCTGTCGACTTGTATCTACTCTACATCTACACTCTTATAAAATACATAAAATACACTCATATAAAAAACAAAGTTGGTGATGATGGTGTGCCTGCCATCCTGCAATATAGGTCGTCCGATTTATATCTGACGGATAGGAAAGAAACTATGGCTATTTTGCAAAAAGGTACCCACACACCTCTCCACATTTGCAAATAAGGCCTTCCCTCATTCATCCTTTTCTCTCACAAGATAAACAAGTCATACAAATGCATCTTGATGTTACGTGCAACGCACGGGCATCTTGCTAGTAAGAATGAAAACAAACGACAAAAAAATATTTGGACGGTGGTTCGAAGTCGTGACCGCGGGCACAGCGAACAAGGTCGCCTTGTAGTGGTATGCTGAGCCGTCTGTTTTAACACACATGAGCTGGTGTGGTGATTATACACACACGCACGCATGCACACGAACTGCATCCACGCAACACTCACACAAACACATGCACCCACGCACGCACGCAACATTCACACGTACACACGCAGCCACGCACGCACGCAATACTCACACGCACGCACGCAACACTCACATGCACACACGCACGCATGCATGCACACACCAGTACACCACACGACCAACACACACTCTCACGCTCAAGTGCTCAACCTACACGTGCATGCGCACACATCAGGCCCTGACAGACACATACACAACCAGGTGATTCCCGCGCACGGGTTGGAGCCTTGTCATGCCTGCGTAAATTTGTGTTTATCTGACCTTTTGCCTATGCGAACTGAAAGGTGGGACCCACAAGGAACGTGGTCAATTTAACTAGTCAACATGGCGCCACGCAGACTATTTGGCCGGTCAACAGAGTGCAATCCGATGCTGAACTGTGAGCAAGTGACCGTATAATCACCGCAAAACGTATATAGTGACCGTAATCAGCTTATTCTGAAGTTCGGTGACCGTATTACGCTTTTCTCTCTGTAGGCCCTCCAAAACTACATCTCTACACGTTCTCGCATGTTACATCTAACAACTATGCAATACAGCACTACTACTACACTCTAACACAATAAATCATATGTGTTTTTAGTTTTACTAGATATTATATTGTTACTTATAATTATTCAGTTTGCATACATTAAAATTGCCTTTGAAATGTATGGCCAGTATCATCTACTGCGCGGGAAAAATCCCGCCCTTTCCTGTTTAATCGGGTTTGTATCGATGGATCGTGTGAAACAGCAAAACTATAGTACTATACAGTACTACAAGTGACAGTTCACTGGGCCGTCGTGTCGTCTACTCCTCCGTCGTAATAGTGGAGCGCTCGCTTTCATAAATCTTCTAGTCCCTTTCGCCGACATGTGGGACATCAAGCTACCGGGTCCACGTGCCATACCGGAATACAGTGCAGAGCAGCCGGGGTGAAGCACCCCAGTCATGCCGCCGGCGTAGTAATGAGCAATGAGGCGTCAAATCACAAAGCTGCACCTTTCCCGCAGTTAAGTTGGAGGGACGAAGCAACCATCACATCATTTCACTCGTTGCTGAATCCGCTTCTCCCTCATCTTCTTCAACTTAACCACATGTTGCTTCTGCCGTTGTTCTGCCTCATGTGGGACGCGGATCGGCTTGGTAAAGCACTGACACGTGGGACCGCATGTTAGCAAACTGCGAGGACAACGTCCTCCAAAAATAAGAAGCCTAATCCTAGAGTTACAAAGGGCTACGTAGCTGCTACGTATACTTTCCATCTAATCTATATATGCCGCCCTGATTTTCAGGTGGGGCGGGCCTAATCCTCTCCTTTAATCCAATCAAATAGTCCCACATCACATCAGTTCGTAACTTTACGTAAACCATTACGTGGATGTAGCATTGCTCAAATAAGAAACCTCCCCCGCCATCCGCGCGGCAAAATCACCTCCTTTTTACTAATCTTGATTCTATAATTTTTAGATCAATATAATTGACATTTGTATATATAGATAGCACACAGGAGCAAAACCAAGTGGTACGGTTAAGGGCATCCACAATGTGTAGCCAAATGTGAAAATAGCTTTTGGCATCGTGGGAACCATTGTGGACGGTGTTGCCAAAGCCAAAAAGATGGAACTAAAGCCAAAGGAATAGAAAAATGCAACGTCTCTCCTCTTTCTCCCATGCTTGGACGCATGTAGTATAGTATAGAGCACAGAGTCTACTCCCCTGTCGACCCTTCTATCACAAATCACAAAGCAGTGAGGCGTCAAATCACAAAAGCACGGACGAAGCAACCATCATTTCACTCTTCGCTGACTCCGCTTCTCCATCGTCTTCTTCGAGAAACCATCTCACCGCACTAGTACTCCTAGTAGTACTAGTAAAGGACTTCCTGGATGCAAATAAGGCGGTTGTCTCGGCTTGCAGGCGGCACTTGCGAACGACTTACCGTGGTCTCCCTCAATGGTGTTCTCCGTCGAACGCACTTCGCCAAACCACCAAAAAAAGATATCGTCGACGTCACCGCAATGGGGAAGGAAGTCAAATATAGTTACTACCTCCATTTTTTGTACACAAGGCCAGTATATCAAAATTACAATTTGCAAAGGGCCACTAACACTAATCGAGGAAAAATTGATGGGGTTAGCAACAAAGGACATTAATATCCCCTGCATGCATGCGGAAGTGAGAAGGTTGGTTTGCATGGCGCTGCATTAATCAAGCGATGAGGAATGAGATGGTTAGCTCTTTGGTCTTTGGAGAAAAAAATACGCATTAATTGACACGTGAAACGATGATTTGTATCGATTAAATCCCGCGAAGGAAAACCCCGCCTTTCTTTTTTAACACTAGTACTCCTAGTACGTACGTACTTATCCTATTTGGGTGTAGGCCTTGCATTGCCAAACTTCGCCACACATTTTTGCCAATTGCCTAAAGTTTTCAAAATGAGAAGGACGTACACTTGCGCACGGCTGTCGCGGTCGCACCGCACCCTCACACGGTCGCTCCTGCATGCCGCGGTCGCACCGCACCATCACACAGTCGCTCTTGCACGCCGCAAACCCAACCAAGGGAACGCACCCTCACTGACACGTGTTGTCGCATGTGAACAAACCAAACTCAGCCATCCTATCGCTGACACATAATTTTCGTTCATAGAGTATGTTTATCCAACCGCATGTTGGGGAGTATCCGTACGGCCCGTGCGGTGGTCTGTTGGGGAAGAAGAAGAGGTGAGGAAGAAGGAAAGAAGGGTTAGGAGACGTAGGATATTCATCCAACCGCCTGAAATGGTAGACTGACCCAAGTCAGGTGACTTGCATAACAAATATATGTTTTTACACAGCAAAAGATCCATAAAAACAACAACATAAAGAAAAACTATCACTGCTCACGGAAACAGACGGCCTCGTCGTCTTTGGCTGCTGGCGCGAACCAGCCGTCGCTGCCGACGTGTGTCTCCGCATCGTGGTTGTCCTCGGCCTCCAGCTGCTCGTTCAAGCGGAGCGTGCGGGCGCTCTGCACGGATGAGAGCACAGCCCGGTTCAAGTCGAGGACGTCCGGTTCCGCCTGCAGGAGGGCCTCGATGGCAGCGGCATCCGCGCGCTCCGCTTCGAGTCGAGCCTCCGCCGCCCGGTTCATGTCCAGGACGTCCGGTTCCGCCTGCAGCAGGGCGTCGATGAGAGCGACATCCGCGCGCTCTGCGTCGAGTCGAGCCTCTGCCGCCCGGTTCAAGTTCAGGACATCTGGTTCTGCCTGCAGGAGGGCCTCGATGGCAGCGGCATCCGCGCGCTCCGCCTCAAGTTGAGCCTCCGCCGCCCGGTTCACATCCACGACATCCGGTTCAGCCTGCAGGAGAGCGTCGATAGCAGCGGCATGCGCGCGCTCCGCGTCGAGTTGAGCCTCTACCTCCCGGTCCTCCTTTAGTATCGCCATGTTGAACCGCTGGTCCGCCTGCACCATGGGGGATTCGGACGCCGGCACGAAGTCGACATCCATCGTCTCATACCCAACGGGGGCCTTCTGCGCCGCGACCTCCGCCATGAACATTGGACCGGCTTCCTCCTCCTCGTAGCTTGGCTCCAGAGAACTTGGGGATTGGCCCGCCGCAAAGCGAGCTTGGGAACGGAGGTCTGTGGCACCGACCGCCTCCGGCGTCAGCATCTTGTAGTAAGTGGTCTTGCGGCGCACCATGGCTTTCCGGCGAACTAGGGGACGCTTGATGCGGTCTAGGGGATCGAAAGGTGGGGGAATGGGCTGGAGATTTGGTGTGGTTTTAGGGCAGTGGCTGGCGTAGGCCGAGCAGCGAAGGTTCTGGTATGAATAGTGGTTCCGGTGATGACCGGTCAATCGGTTTTGACTGTACATCGCTCTTGTCGCGTTCGCGTTGCAGCCCGACACGCTGGAACCTCCACGTCGCTCACCGAATGGAACGCGCTTCGTCTTGCGTTTTCGCTCGCTTGTGGGACCGCAGTTGAGAGCAAACCGACGTCCCTCCCCCTCCCCCGCCCGCGTCATTTATTATACCACCACTCCCTCCGTTTTATGCGGAGTAAATAAAAACAGAGGGAGTATACTACGGATGAGGATCCCCTGACGTGGCCGAACCCATTGAGTAACTGACATGCGGGGCCTAGCAAGCATGGGGTCCGCCAGTAAGTGACCGAAAGGGAGGGTAAGGAAGGGATACCTACGTCAGAGGATCCACTTCCACTATACTACTTTGACCAAATGTTAGAGTAATAATATATGACATGCAAATTACACAAATGTTAGAGTAATAATATATGACATGCAACTTACACAGAGCATACAGGGTCTAATGCATTTTTCG
Source organism: Aegilops tauschii subsp. strangulata (assembly GCF_002575655.3). Taxonomy (NCBI): domain Eukaryota; kingdom Viridiplantae; phylum Streptophyta; class Magnoliopsida; order Poales; family Poaceae; genus Aegilops; species Aegilops tauschii. Next base: position 638,309,658 of record NC_053041.3, on the reverse strand, counting down.
AGGCTAACTTTGACCAAATGTTAGAGTAATAATATATGACATGCAACTTACACAAAGCATACGGTCAAATTCGTATGTGAAAGGAGTTTCCAATGATATAATTTTCACATTATACATCTCATGTACTATTAATCTTGTCAATAGTCAAATTGGAAACCATCTCGAGTACAAATCTAGGAGTACGTACGAATCTAACAATATTGATTGGGCGTTGTTGAATGTTGATACCTTTTTTATCAAAGTAGAGATACTTTGACTACACATAAAACTTATATGTAAACTAGAAAGGATAGGGGGAGTATATTGTACGTTCAAAAACGAAATGAACATTGAATACCCTTTATATATGATTTGCGGATGCTATGATCACCGGTTCAAAATTTTGAATCCGCCTTAGGTATCACGTACCCCCACTCGTTCCCTCTCGATTTCATCTCGGGGTCCGGAGATCTATTGAAAGAGGACTAGGGTGGGTACATGCGAATGATACTCGGCGGAATATTCAAATGAGGCATGCGGGAGGATGGACTCGATTGGAGGGCGACATGATCGATGGAGAAGAGGGTTGGAGAGGAATGAGAAATAAGCAAACGCCACCTGATTATACTTGAACGGCTCAAATAAACAATAAGTTGTCTCGCTTGGCCTACATAGTGAAAGGCCTAATGCGCAACGCGAAGCACTGACGCTCGAATATGGCCAGAAAACAGGGAAACCGACATGTGGGGCACACCCGTCGGGACGACGTAGCGCAGACTAGTCCAATGGAGGATCTGGCCCACGACCTCCTCGCCACCGACAACCGTTCATGTGGGTCGTTGGGGCCAACAACGGGGCACAGCTCCAGCACCGCCTCTGGACACGGCGACCGCGGTGAGCGACACACTCATATCGTCGCTAGACACGGTCGGTTTCAGTGTGCCAAGGGTGGCGTTAGTGCTGTGGCACGACCAACGGTATGTTTGGTTTGTGCCCAAGGTTGCCCCATCAAAGCATTGGGTAGCCAAAATTTTGGTTGAGGTATTGGTTGCCCATGATTTGGCCGACATTGGCAAGCAAAATGAACTAGAGTTGGCTAGAGTTCATTGGCATGCCAAAGAAATGGCAACCATCCAAACAAAGACCAATCTTTGGGTCATGACCAAAATTTTGGTTGAGGTATTGGTTGCCCATGATTTGGCCGACATTGGCAGAAAAATGAACTAGAGTTGGCTAGAGTTCATTGGCATGCCAAAAAAATGGCAACCATCCAAACAAAGACCAATCTTTGGGTCATGACCAAAATTTTGGAAAGGTGTACTTTGGCCACAATCCAAACACACCCCAACACCCGGCTCGTCGAGGATGCACGGGGCGCCGCGACGCGTCCGCGAAGTGGTGTAGCGCGGCCAACTGCATCCTCTGGACCTGAGACCATGCCGGGTCGTCTTGCTTTTTCAATGACATGCGGGGATCGCATGTGAGCAAAGGGCATCTCCAATGTTGCCACGACCGCAGCTGACTACCCTGGCACACCAAAACCCTCGTCCCTCGCGCCATCGCGCGGTGCGTTCCCAGCCGGCGCCAGCTGCCCGCATTCATGTCGTCCGTTCGTATGTCGTCGTTAAGAGGCTCGGTGCCCGAGGAACCAACTCCGGCGACTTAATGACGCACCCGGACGCTTGGCCTCACCGGAATGCGCTACTTAAAGCGGCAACGCCCAGCTAACCTCCACACCATAGTGCATCGTCCTCCTACCTGGCACCACATCCGCCATGACCGCAAGTGCGAACGCTCTGCGGGAGAGCTTGTCTTCGGGGATGAAGCTCGAGGTCGCCGCCCTCGCTCAAGTCGCCTCTCGCGACGCAATAGCGGCGTAGCCGGACGCGGACGCGACCGCACAAGCGGTGGCCACGCTGGCGGCCGACGACGGGAGCACCGTCAGCCACGCGTCCTACTTGCCGCCGTCCAACGTCCGGCACCGCCGAGGTCGGGGACTCCTCCGAGGATGAGTAGGGCATGGGAGGCGGCAGGGCATGGTGTGCCAACTGGCCGGTCTGTATCCCGTGTTCTACTCTTCCTCGCCGAAGATCGCACCTTCACTTCACGGGTCTTGAACCCCGCCCCCGTACATAGAGATCGCAGATGGAGGACATCGGTCGCCGCCGTAGAATAGGTTTAGGGTCGGGTTTGTTTTACATTTCTGTCCTATAAAAGTTCGAAATGTAATGAAAATTTGCCGTGTTTGCATTCATCTCGGCCGGTGTATATGAACTTTCACAATAATATACAAAATTTAGGAGTACTAGCAAGATGCCCGTGCGTTGCACGGAAGATCAAGATCTTGTGGGAGAAAAGGATGAACAAGGGAAAGCCTTATCTGCAAATGTGGAGAGGAGTGCGAGTAAATTGTCATAGTTTCCTTCCTATCAGTTAGATATAGATCGGATGGCCTATATTGCAGGGTGACAGGCACACCATCATCACCAACTCTGCTTTTTATTGAACCGAGACAAATCTAACATGCGAAGTAAAATAAACACATAGGGTGTATACATACACAAATTATCTTAGGCACTCCAATAGTACGTCCGCTACACATTCACGCATTTCACATCTTTCTACATCTACGGGAACCTACGAAAGGGTTAACGTAAATTGCCTCTCTCTCTCCTCCCCTGATTTTCATGGTGGTGGGCCCCTCCCTCCCCCCAATCTACAATCAGCAGCTCACACATTTCACATTACGTTAATTACGTAACTGGGATTACGTAGGTGTAGCATTACTCGTCCTAAAAAACCCAACTAAGCCAACCTCCCAGCATATCGCGCGGGAAAAGACCCGGCCGCACCGTTTTAGTCGGGATTACTGGATTACTAGTAGTAGTATCGATGGATCGCGCGAAGCAACAAATTTTTTTTTTGAGGGGGTGAAGCACCTAGTTTAAAAGGAAAAAAGGCGGTACACTCACAGCACTCCTGTCGCGGTCGCATTGCACCCCACACACGTTCGGTCCTGCACACGGCTCACGCAAACGGAACGCGCTTCCGCTTGGCTCTTCACTGACACGTGGGACTGCACATGGAGAAACCGACCATGCGCCAAACTCCCCCGCCCACCGCGCGAAAATCCTCCCCCCCCCACCCAAAAATTCCCCCCAAATCTGATTCAACCGCCCTTCGGCCAACTAGCCAATAATATTCCCCAAACCCCCCTCCCCCCTATCCCCCTCCACTCCATTCGCTCCGCCAAAGCCGCCATCCCAGCCGCGCCGATACGTCGGCGCTGCGATTCGGCGATCCTCTCGCTCCCACAGTACGCTCTCGTCGACTGCCGTCCTCTAGGCGCGCCGCCACCTCTGGCTACGTTCTTGTGGAGGCGCACGGCGGTCAGCGCCGCCACCGCTGGCGACGTTCGTGTGGAGACGCACGACGGTCAGCTTCTCCCACGGTACGCGCATTCTAGACTGAGGTCCCGTTCATGTCGGTGTAGCGCTGAATGTTAGCTGATAGACGCTGTTAATCTCACTGTTTGCCGAAGTAGTTTACTGTCAATATGCTCTGCTTAAGAAGCTTCCTTGCCCTGTTCTGCACTCAATCTGCTTAGCTGAGATGGCATGCCAAGGCCGATTAGTTGCTAAAATATCCTGCCATATATTTATTGTGACGTAGATTGCCATGGTCTAGTAGCCAATCTGTTAGGTGAAATAGCTCTACACCGTTTTATACTCGATCTTTGTTGCTGCGATGGCCTTCGATAGTTTGATGGTTGTGTGCTCGGCCTCATTGACTGCTGAAACAGCCTGCCATAATTTGGCACTCAAATATGTTTGCTGAATTAGCTTTACATATATTTCGTTACTTAGATCTACTCGTCCAAATATCTTGCCATAGCTTTAGACATCGACCTAGGTATTTTTTCTGGACTTCATAAAAAAGCATATATGTTTTTCCTATAGTATCTAGTAGAAGAACTAATTTGTATGTCTAACAGATGGACAGGACTTGGATAACTTCTGCTCGAAGATTCTTCGCTGCATATGTCGAGGGGGTTGAAACCTTCATGAACTTTATCAGAGCTGAGTACGGTGGTCCGAAATCAGATGTGCTCTGCCCGTGTAGCAGTTGTATGAATTCAGTTACAAGACCCCAGTCAACTGTGCAAAATCATCTACACTTGTATGGGATGTCGGTCACATATACTAGGTGGGTTCATCATGGTGAAGCTGTGAACGTCAATGTTATTGACTACGTGGAAGCAGCAGATCACCATCTTGATCTGCCTGATGCTCAGGTGGAAGAGGAGGAGGAGGTGGTGGTGGCGGAGCCAGTGAGTTTGACCAACATTGAAACAATGCTACGAAATGCTCGTGCATTCCGTGAACTTTCACCTGCAGAAGAAAAACGGTGGGCCCGCATGTTGGAACAATGCAACGTTGCTGTCACCCCAGGAAATAAGCTGTCAGTATTCTCAGCTATGGTCACCTTTCTTCAGGTGAGGACATCTGAGCGGATGACCAACAAATCATTCGATGCGATGTTGGCTGCTTTCCACAAATCTTTCCCAGATGCGTCTGAGCTGCCACACACCTACAGTAAAATGAAGAATTTCCTTCGTGCAGTTGGAATTGGATATGATATGATCCATGTTTGTAAGAATAATTGTGTTCTGTTCCGGAAGGATTATGCCAACTTAAGTGAATGCCCGAAATGCAAATCATCAAGATGGAAAGATGGCGATGCTGTGAAGAGGATTCCTCATAATGTTCTGAGACATTTTCAAATTACACCAAGATTGCAGAGGTTGTTTCATGATGCTGAAACAAGAGAGGATGTACTGTGGCATTCTAGGAACCAGGAATACAGAGATCAGAATGTAATGAGCCATCCATCTCATGGTAGTGAATGGAAAAAGCTTCAATGATAAACACAAAGAGTTTGCTGCTGACCCGAGAAACATTAGACTTGGCTTAGCTTCAGATTGATTTAACCCATTTGGCCACCAGAGCGCCACATATAGCATGTGGCCAGTGCTTGTTATCCCTTACAACATGCCTCCAAATGTCTGCACCAAAGAATCAAACTACATGATGGCCTTGCTCATCGCAGGTCCAAAAAGTCCTGGAAAGGATTTTGATTTGTTCATGGAGCCTCTTGTGGAGGAACTTCAACAGCTATGGAAGGGTGTTCTCACTCGAGACCTATATAGCAGCCCACCAGCTGATTACTTTCTGCGTGCTGTTATAATTTGGTGCATCCATGATTATCCGGCTTGGGGCACTATGTCAGGGCGAACGACACATGGTTACAATGCATGTGTTCGCTGTGATAGGAATCCGCTGTCATACGCAATACTTAGCAAGATCTGATACATTGGACACCGCCGTTTCCTTGCCAAGGACAAGCCGCATCCTAGAAAATACCAAAGACATGTGTTCAATGCAAAGCATGAAAACCGTGATGCGCCAAAGAGGCTCACCGCCGATGAGTTGCAAGTGGAATTAGAGAAGGTCAGGCATATTACACCAGGAAACCATCCTAGTAATGGTAGCGGGAAAAGGAAGCGTGGCAGGGTAGAAGAGAGATTATTCTTTACCCGCAGGTCCACTTTGTGGGACTTGGAGTATTGGAAAGATTTGGATCTGCGGCATAATTTTGATGTGATGCACATCAAGAAAAATATATGTGACAGCATTATCGGCACACTTCTTAATATTGAAGGCAAGACGAAAGATACCTTAAAAACTAGGATTGATTTGACACACCTGGGTATCAGAAAGGATTTGCAGGTGCAAGATGAAGGTAAACCACGGGATATGGCACCAGCTGTGTATGTCTTGGACAAGGTAGAAAGAAAAGAATTCTGCGAGGTCCTGTCACGTGGGAGATTCCCACATGGATTTGCTTCCAACCCTGAAAGGAGAGTCAGTGCAGATGGAAACAAGGTACAAGGGTTGAAAACTCATGAGTGCCACGTCCTATTTCAAAGGGTTTTACCTGTTATCCTTAGAGGATTGGGCCGCCCTGACTTATACAGAGCAGTTGCAGAGTTGGGACAATTCTTCAGGGAACTCTGCAGTAGGAATATCAGGATAGATGCTTTGGAGCGTCTTAGAGACAAGATACCAACTATCCTATGCGACCTTGAGAAGATATATCCTCCAGCCTTCTTTGATGTGATGGTGCATTTTGCTGTTCATCTACCTGATGAGGCACTACTTAGAGGTCCAGTACAGTATGGCTGGATGTGCCCTATTGAAAGGCGGCTAGGCACTTTCAAGGGCTATGTTAGGAACAGAGCTAGACCTGAGGGTTCCATTGCAGAGGCCTACATTGCTACAGAAGCGTTGACATTCTGCTCAAAATACATTGAAACAGCTGATCAGCTTAGCAAAGAGGTGGGTGAAGACAATCCCGGGCTCAATGTTTTCGATTATTCCGTTCGAGTTACAGGGAAGAGTCGACAAGAGGACAAACCTAAAGATTTGGACAAAATGGTTTGGTATGTGTTGAATAACTGTCCTGAGATACTACCTTATATCAAGTAAGTGCAGTACTGCAGCTTATACATCGTAATCTACTAAACTTGCAGCACATTTTTATATGTTGTGCAGCATCTACAAAGAGGAGTTACTATCGCAAAATCCAAGAAACATTGACAAACTGGTTATGGCAGGATTTGCGAAATGGTTCAAAAACCATGTAAGCTTTTGAAGTGCACTGTCAGTTTTTTTAATATATTGAGTACATAAGATGATCAGCTTGTCTATTTGCTAACCATAGGTTAAGAAGATGCGGGAGGATGGGCAGGCAGTTGATGAGGCCCTTTACTCACTAGCAATGGGTCCTGGTACTCGGGTAAGACATTATGAATCTTGCGTTGTTGGAGATGTGCGCTACAACACCGTTGCACGAGACGAAGGCAGGAAGACACAAAACAGTGCCATCATGAGCACGGATACGTATGACAAAGAGACAACTGAAATGTATGCTAACATAACAGACATTGTTCAGTTGCAGTAGATCTCCAATTTCGAGGATCATCGGTGTGTGGTTCTGTTGTGCTGTCGTTGGTATAACCTGTTTTCCAGGATCGCAAAACCCAGAGCTGATGATTATTTGAAATCCATCAATGTCAAGGCGGCGTACCAGACCAACGAGCCTTTTATTTTGGCAAATCAAGCAACACAGATATTTTTCTTGGAAGACACATTTGCACGTAGCGATGACTGGAGAGTATTGCAAAGGTTTGAGCAGAGGAATTCGTTTAATGAAGTTGCACAACAAGATGATGCTTACACTGCTCCTGATGTACAAGATAACACATATGTTCCTAATATCTTTGAGAACCATCACGTCAATGACGCCGGCGAAAAGATTGCCTGTCGTGCTGTGGACAAAGAAGAGTTGATCAAGAAGAAGCCAACGTTCGAGGACGTTGAGGACGAAGAAGAAGATGACACCGTGGGGAATTACGATTCAGACTGATACACATGGCGAAGATGTTGACGCTGCTGCTGTGGATGATGATTACATTGCTTTTGTCGTATTTGCCTGTCAGAAGACGTTTTTTTTATCTACTATGTGAAATTGTGTTTGCTATGACAACTGAAACCTGATGAACATGTTGTTTAGTATTTTTCTGTGAGAACATCACTTGTTATGTATGCTGATTTGTGTTTGGTGATTGTATGACAACTAAAACATTATGACATTGTTGTTTAGTTGTACTCATATTTGGCTGTGAAACTTGAATTTGATGACATAGTTTGCTGTTGGACTGCAATTTGCTCGACGTCTTCGAATGAGAACAAAGCTGACCCGACAGGGTCTCTGCTATTTATTTATTTATATGAGCAAAAGGGGATACCCCCTGATTTCCGTTAATAGAAATCATTAGATGTTCACAACACTACGCCCAGCCTGCTACACATGCTTCATTCATTACTAGTTTCAGCAAAGTGCTCATGTCGTAGCCACTGAATACATCACGAGTGCTACATACACTGCAAATAAAGAGACAATCATCCTACAGAGCACATAGATTTTGCCCATTATCTTCACAAGCTCTTTCATCTCCTCATTGATGTCAAGGCCGTTCAGCAGCTGTTGCTTGGCCATGATCAGAGGAACTGCATCTTTAACCTTCTGCTCTGCATCTTCTTCTTCTGCCGTTCCTTCAGTTACTTGTCCAACACCCCAACCTGCTGGTATTGGGATTCCTTGGCTAACCAAATAATCAGTGTAGTTGCATTCCCCCACATCAGCAACTTCCCAGAAATACAAATCACACGAATCTTCCCTTTTCTGCACGAATCAAATTGGAAGATCATCAACCAAACTATTAAAAAAATCAGCAACTGAAAGCAGCAGAACAACACTTAAACATATTATTACCCCATGATTCGGGCATTTGTAGAAGACTCGGCCAGGGTTGCGGATTGTGGTTGAGACGCGACGGATGACTCTGCGTGATTTGCAGCAGTGGCACCACACCAATGGCAGCGGGTTGCGATGAGCAATCGGCTGCGGTGCGCGTGCCCGCGGGGGTGTGATGAGACCCACAGGCGATGGTACGGGTGGCGACTTGGCGCATATCTGGTTGTTGCCTGCTGAAGAGCAGGTGGACGAGCAGCCAGCAGACATGGTTGCTGCGGCCAGAGCTTCTGATGCTAGGCAGAGTAAGTAGAGAAGAGGAGAAGCGAACGTTGGATATGTCAGTTTCATTACTTGCAGAGTAGCATAGCACCATATATAGTCATAGTCTAGGTTTGGATTCGAACCAGCTACAGGAGCACGTCTTTCTTTTTTCTAAAACTCAGCAACGTCTCTTTACTGGTACACTAGCTTGTTCTGTGCGCCTTCCCAAGTCTTTGATTTTCTTTCCCTTTTTTGCGAGGAAGGAAGGAGGACAAAATTGAGAGTTCCTAGGACTCGAATACAAGACCTCTCGGTTGAAAACCAAGGGTGCTAGTCACTTATGTGGCGAACGTTCCCTGTGAGGAGGACGGCAGAAGAACGCATTTTCCTCGCAGTTTTCTTCCTATATATAAAAAAATATGCTACTTGGTGTCCGCTTAGTCAACAAACGATTGTGCCAACCTTGACCGTTGGATTGACATTCAACGCCTGTCGCGTTTCTTCAGTCTCTTCTTCCTAGAGCCGCCAAAGCCAAACCAGCGCCGGCGGGACCGCCTGCTCCCGCCTCCCACGGCTGGCTATGATCTTCCCCGGCTCATGTTCGTTCTCGTCCGAGGCCTCACCATCGTCCTCCGCCTTGGTTCGCTCGCCGCGGCGCCGCCCTCCTGTGTTGTCAACATGGTCAACCCAGCAGCGCGCGCAGTAGGGACCTAGCAGCGCGCGCAGTAATTTTTTTTCGGGACGTAGAAGGGTATCAACTGGGTTGTGCGGGACCCGTGGCTCGTCTAGCCCAGGCTTTCATTTCATATGTTTACCACATGACCAGCCCAGTTTGTTTTTTTCCTTTCTGAAAATGGCTAGCCAGCTATTTTGTTTTTTTGCAGAATAACCAACGTAGGCCTACTTGCTTTTCTATGCCCTGCTGGGCCGGAAATCTTTCAAGACGAGGTGGGATGCATTTTGCCCAGAAAATGGGCTATAAGTAATAAGAAATAGGCTATAAGTAATAATAAATGGGCTGTAAAATGAAAAAAATACAGCAAACAGGCAATTAGTTCCAAAATACTGTTTTCTTTTGGATTTTGATATTTTAAATTTCATTGTTTTTGTGCGGGTAAAATTTCATTGAATTTAAATTAAGGTATATTTAGATTTAAAATTAATTTGAATCTGGCTAGAAATTTCGGGTTGTATGCTGTTTGGGACAGATTTGGAGGCTGACTTGTGGGTCCACTAGGTTGACGTGTACTTTGGCTTTGTCAAATTAGTCCACAAACGATTCTAGCAGCAGTGACCGTTGGATATTAATCCAACGGCCGTGTTGCTTCTTCAATATCTGATCTTCTTGCTCCAGCCGCCCAAACCAGCTCCGGTGGGACTTCCTGCTCTCGCCTCCCGTGGCCGGCTGTGCTGCTGCACAGGCCGCACCGCCCCACCTTACTTCATTGCTGGCCAGGCCATTCCTCTACTCACCCACACCTCCTGTAATTTTCGGGCGACGGCAGCCGGACCAGTAAACCCTCGTACTCCCCACCGCGTGGGCAACCATTGCCGAGTCTTCCCCGGCTCCGTGTCATTCCCTTCCTAGGCCTCGCCGTCGTCCACCGCCATTGTGCTCTCGGCGCGGCCTGGTCAACGTGGTCAACGAACGACATCCATCGGCCGTGGACTGTACGCGTAAAATAATGATTCCTCCACCGGACAGCTGGGACCCACCGGATAGGCCTCTGTATTTCACGAAAAAATGTCCCCCCCCCCCGCTGACATGTTGGACCCACCAGCTATATGTTCTCACGCAAGGAAGTGCCTCCATATTACGGACACAAAAATGAATACCCCCCTGCTAGCTGGGACCCACCATAGTGGGAGGATGACTTGTGGGCCAACTAAGTTGACGGGGACGGAGGGCTTTGTCAACTTAGTCAATCTGAATGATTCTAGCTCCAGTGACCGTATGATGTCCATCCAACGGCCGTAGTGCTTCTTCAACCTCTGGTCTTTCTTGCTCCAGCTGCCCAAAGCAACGCCGTTCGTGCCGCATGCTCCTGCCTCCCGTGGCCGGCTGTGCTGCCGCGGAGGCCTCACCGCCCCTACTATTCCCACCGCTGGCCAGGCCCTGCGGCGACGGCGGCCTCACACAGCAGCCAAACTAGTGAACCCTCGTACTCCTCTCCGTGCGGGCTTCCACTGCCGCGTCTTCCCCGGCTCCGCGTCGTCCCCTTCCTAGGCCTCGCCGTCGTCCACCGCCGTGGTGCTCTCGGCGCGGCCTGGTCAACGTGGTCAAGGAATGACTTCCATCGGACGTGGACTGTACGTGGAGAGGCTGACAGCTGGGTCCACAGCCGCAGCAAGGAAGTGCCTCCTTATTACGCGGAAAATAATGATTCCTCCACCTGACAGCTGGGACCCACCGGACGGGCCACTGTATTTCGTGGAAAAAACGTTTCCCCTTGACTGCTGGGACCCACCAGCTTCATCTTCGCATGCAAGGAAGTTCGTCCGGGCAAAAAAAAACGATTTGCCCCCCCTAACTGCTGGGACCCACCAGCTACACCTTCGCACGCAAGGAAGTGCGTCCGGGCAAAAAAATGATTCACCCCCCTGACTGCTGGGACCCACCGGCTACATCTTCGCACGCAAGGAAGTGCGTCCGGGCAAAAAAACGATTCGCCCCCGTGACTGCTGGGACCCACCAGCTACATCTTCGCAGGCAAGGAAGTGCTTGACAGTCGGGACCCACCTGGTCGAAGCGTACGTAGCGTTGTCATTCTGGTCGCGAACGTGTACGTACATACTGGTCGATGTAGAGGCACGCACGTGTCATAGTAGAGGCGCGCACGTGTTGTAGTAGAGGCGCACACGTAGCATGTCCACGTACGTACAGCGGCCAGGGTGCAAGAAAGAAAATACGGCCACGTATGTGTACATACGGGCGGGGTCTCGAACGCCTACTCGCGCATACGTACGGCCAGGGCTCGTGTACATGGCTGGGTAGGAACGAAGAAACAGCGTCGTCGTCGTGTTCATGGGGAGGCAACAGAATGCGTCGTGTTCATGGGGAGGCAACGGAATGCGTCGTGTTCATGGGGAGGCAACGAAATGCGTCGTGTTCATCGGGAGGCAACGGAACGCGTGGGAGCCAACCGGCTGGGTCGGAACGGAATGCATGGTCGTGTTCATTGACAGGGCTTGGACGGAACAGGCAATGGAAACGAGGCCTGGCGTACCGCAAAACGGAGGAAACGGACCTCCTACGTTCGGAACGGGGTCCTGTTGATCGGGAGGGGTGTGGCATACCGCAAAACAGAGGAAACGGACCTCCTACGGTCGAAACGGGGGTCCTGTTGATCGGGAGGGGTGTGGCATACCGCAAAACGGACGAAACGGACCTCCTACGGTCGAAACGGGGGTCCTGTTGATCGGGAGGGGTGTGGCGTACCGCAAAACGGACGAAACGGACCTCCTACGGTCGAAACGGGGGTCCTGTTGATCGGGAGGGGTGTGGCGTACCGCAAAACGGACGAAACGGACCTCCTACGGTCGAAACGGGGGTCCTGTTCATCGGGAGGGGTGTGACGTACCGCAAAACGGGACTCCACGGGATACTGTTCATCTCCACCGTCGACCTCCTCCAGCCTCCACGGGCTACCGTCGACCTCCTCCAGCCTCCACGGGCTCCTGTTCATCCAGACTCCACCGCGCGCTACTCCACCGGCTACTGTTCAACCACCCCTGCACGGGCACCCCTCCACCGTCTACTGTTCATCTGGCCCTCCACACCATGGGGTCTTGTTCAACCACCCCTCCACGGGCACCCCTCCACCGTCTACTGTTCATCCAGCCCTCCACACCACGGGGTCCTGTTCATCCAGAGGCAACGCCATCGCTCACTGTTCATCCAACCCCCCCTCCCCGCAACGCTCACTGTTCATCCAATCGATCGGCTTCCGTTAGCAGCAGTAGCGAAGGAATCGCTCGATCGGGTTCAGTTAACAGCCATCGATCGATCACTCGGGTTCAGTAACGCGTAGCCTGCAGTGCAATCGCTCGGGTTCAGTGAGAGCCCAACGCCTCGCTCGGGTTCAGTTAGAGCCAACGCCTCGCACACACGCGCGTACGTGTACGAGAGAAACGCGCATCGCTCGGCCCCCGGCCTCCCACCGTAACCGGGAACTCCCCGAAAGTTTCCTCCCCCTCGATTCTACCACGGTTTTTTCCGTCATGGACGGCCCAAAGAATATCATGCAGCTGCGTCTCCGGCCCGTGCAGGATGAAAAGCCCATTTTCTGTCATGATTTTTTGTCATAGAAGTAGGAGCCCACCACATCTATGATGATACCGGGTTTTGTCACAATTATCGTCATAGAAGTGTCATATGTATGACAGAAAAAAATTCGTTCGGCCCAAAATGTCATGGATGTGTCTTTTTTTTAGTATGACCCCCCTAACGGACAGCGCCGCCGCCGGCCGGCACCTGGAGTGGGGAACAAGCGCATCGGGTCTATACGAGGGGACGTTGCTCCCAAGTGTTTCTATATATGGGATGACCTACCACAACCCGGTGGTGTGCTCGCATGTCTGAAGAGGCGGCACGCGTCTCCGAGGTGTGGCCCCCCTCACGGACGGCGCCACCGCCGGCACCTGGAGGGGGGAAACGGCCGCGTCGGGTCTACACGGAGGGGATGTAGCTGTGGGTTTGGCCCAGATGTTGCTCCCAGACTTTCCTATGGGCTGACCTAACACAACCGGGTGGAGAGGTCCACTGGTCAAAGCCCGTCCGTGGGAAGCCAAAGGGCTAGATCTCATGGTCAACCGCTCCAGGGTTAGGCGGGACGGGGGCCCTGGGGGGTAGCACTGCCATCGGAGCGTCGCACCGGGCCCTCATACATGCGGGGTGGTGTTGTGGCATGTCTGAAGAGGCAACACGCGTCTCCGGGTGTGCCCCCCTCAAGGACGGCGCCGCCGCTGGCACCTGGAGGGGGGAAACGGACGCGTCGGGTCTACACGGAGGGGATATAGCTGTGGGTTTGGCCCGGATGTTGCTCCCAGGTGTCCCTCTGGGCTGACCTAACACAATCGGGTGGAGAGGTCCACTGGTCAAAGACCGTCCGTGGGATGTCAAACGGCTAGATCTCGTGGTCAACCGCTCCAGGGTTAGGCGGGACGAGGGCAATGGGGGTAGAAATGCCACCGGAGCGTCGCACCGGCCCCTCATACATACGGTGTGGTGTGGTGGCATGTCTGAAGAGGCGGCACGCGTCTCCAAGGTGTGGCCCCCCTCACGGACGGCGCCGTCGCCGGCACCTGGAGGGGGGAAATGGACGCGTCGGGTCTACACGGAGGGGATGTAGCTATGGGTTTGGCCCGAATGTTGCTCCCAGGTGTCCGTTTGGGCTGACCTAACACAACCGGGTGGAGAGGTCCACTGGTCAAAGCCCGTCCGTGGAAACTCAAAGGGCTAAATCTTGCGGTCAACCGCTCGAGGGTTAGGCGGGACGGGGGCCCTGGTGGGGTAGCAATGCCACCGGAGTGTCGCACCAGACCCTCATACATGCGGGGTGGTGTGGTGACATGTCTGAAGAGGTGGCATGCGTCTCTGGGGTGTGGCCCCCCTCACGGACGGCGGCGCCGCCGGCACCTGGAGGGGGGAAACGGCCGCGTCAGGACTACACGGAGGGGATGTAGCTGTGGGTTTGGCCCAGATGTTGCTCCTCGGTTTTCCTATGGGCTGACCTAACACAACCGAGTGGAGAGGTCCACTAGTCAAAGCCCGTCCGTGGGTAGTCAAAGGGCTAGATCTCGTGGTCAACCGCTCTAGGGTTAGGTGGGACGGTGGCCCTGGGGGGGAAGCACTGCCACCAGAGCGTCGCACCGGGCCCTCATACATGCGGGGTGGTGTTGTGGCATGTCTGAAGAGGTGGCATGCGTCTCCGGGGTGTGGCCCCCCTCAAGGGCGGCGCCGCCACCGAGACCTAATGGGGGGAAACAGACGCGTCGGGTCTACACGGAGGGGACGTAGCTGTCGGTTTGGCCCGTATGTTGCTCCCAGGTGTCCCTCTGGGCTGACCTAAGACAACCAGGTGGAGAGGTCCACTGGTCAAAGCCCGTCCATGGGTAGTCAAAGGGCTAGATCTCGTGGTCAACCGCTCCAGGGTTAGGCGGGACGGGGGCCCTGGGGGTAGCAATGCCACCGAAGCGTCGCACCGGCCCCTCATACATGCGGGGTGGTGTGGTGGCATGTGTGAAGAGGCGGTACGCGTCTCCGGGGTGTGGCCCCCCTCACGAACGACGCCGCCGCCGGCACCTGGAGGGGGGAAACGGACGCGTCGGGTCTACATGGAGGGGATGTAGCTGTGGGTTTGGCCCGGATTTTGCTTCCAAGTGTCCCTCTGGGCTAACCTAACACAACCAGGTGGAGAGGTCCACTGGTCAAAGCCCGTCCGTGGAAAGTCAAAGGCCTAGATCTCATGGTCAACCGCTCCAAGATTAGGCGGGACGGGGGCCCTGGGGGTGGGGGTAGCAATGCCACCGGAGCATCGCACCAGCCCCTCGTACATGCGGGGTGGCGTGGTGGCATGTCTGAAGAGGCGGCACGCATCTCCGGGGTGTGGCACCCCTCACGGACGGCGCCGTCGCCTGCACCTGGAGGGGGAAACGGCCGCGTCGGGTCTACACGGAGGGGATGTAGCTGTGGGTTTGGCCCGGATGTTGCTCCCATTTTTTCCTATGGGCTGACCTAACACAATCGGGTGGAGAGGTCCACTGGTCAAAGCCCGTTCGTGGAAAGTCAAAGGGCTAGATCTCGTGGTCAATCACTCTAGGGTTAGGCGGGAGGGGGTCCCTGGGGGTAGCAATGCCACCGGAGTGTCGCACCGGCCCCTTATACATGCGGGGTGGTGTTGTGGCATGTCTGAAGAGGCGGCACGCGTCCCCGGGCTGTGGCCCCCCACATGGACGGCGCAGCCACCGGCACATGGAGGGGGAAACGGACGCGGTGGGTCTACACTGAGGGGATCTTGCTGTGGGTTTGGCCCGGATGTTACTCCCGTGTGTCCCTCTGGGCTGACCTAACACAACCAGGTGGACAGGTCCACTGGTCAAAGCCCGTCCGTGGAAAGTCAAAGGGCTAGATCTCGTGGTCAACTGCTCCAGGGTTAGGCGGGACGGGGGCCCTGGGGTAGCAATGCCACCGGAGCGTCGCACCGGCCCCTCATACATGCGGGGTGTTGTTTTGGCATATCTGAAGAGGCGGCATGCGTCTCCGGGGTGTGGCCCCCCTCAGGGACGGCGCCGCCGCAGGCACCTGGAGGGGGAAAACGGACGCGTCGGGTCTACACGGAGGGAATGTAGCTGTGGGTTTGGCCCGGATGTTGCTCCCAGGTGTCCCTCTGGGCTGACCTAACACAACCGGGTGGAGAGGTCTAGTAGTCAAAGCCCGTCCGTGGGAAGTCAAAGGGCTAGATCTCATGGTCAACCGCTCCAGGGTTAGGCGGGACGGGGGCCCTGGGGGTAGCAATGCCACCGGAGCATCGAACCGGCCCCTCATACATGCGGGGTGGTGTTGTGGCATGTCTGAAGAGGCGGCACGCGTTCGGGGTGTGGCCCACCTCAAGGACGGCGCCGCCGCCGGCACCTTGAGGGGGAAACGGACGCGTCGGGTCTACACGGAGGGGATGTAGCTGTGGGTTTGGCCCGGATGTTGCTCCCAGGTGTCCCTTTGGGCTGACCTAACACAACCAGGTGGAGAGGTCCACTGGTCAAAGCCCGTCCGTGGGAAGTGAAAGGGCTAGATCTCGTGGTCAACCGCTCCTGGGTTAGGCGGGACGGGGCCCCTAGGGGGTGGCAATGCCACCGGAGCGCCGCACCGGCCCCGCATACATGCGGGGTGGTGTGGTGGCATGTCTAAAGAGGCGGCACGCGTCTCCGGGGTGTGGCCCCCCTCACGGACGGCGGCGCCGCCAGCACCTGGAGGGGGGAAACGGACGCGTCGGGTCTACACGGAGGGGATGTAGCTTCGGGTTTGGCCCGGATGTTGCTCCCACGTGTCCCTCTGGGCTGACCTAACACAACCGGGTGGAGAGGTCCACTGGTCAAAAGCCCGTCCGTGGAAAGTCAAAGGGCTAGATATCGTGGTCAACCGCTCCAGGGTTAGGCGGGACGGAAGCCCTGGGGGGTAGCAATGCCACCGAAACGTCGCACCGGCCCCTTGATACGTCTCTGTCGTATCTATTATTTTTTATTGTTCCATGCCAATATTATACAACTTTCATATACTTTAGGCAACTTTTTATATTATTTTTGGGACTAACATATTGATCCAGTGCCCAGTGCCAGTTCCTGTTTGTTGCATGTTTTATGTTTCGCAGAAACCCCATATCAAACGGAATCCAAACGGGATAAAAACGGACGGAGCTTATTTTTGGAATATTTGGAAAATCTGTGAGAAAGATCAACGCGAGACGGTGCCCGAGGTGGCCACGAGCCAGGGGGCGCGCCTGCCCCCTGGGCGCGCCCTTGACCCTCGTGGGCCACCCGTAAGGCGGTTGATGCCCTTCTTCGGCCGCAAGAAAGCTAATTTTTGGCAAAAAAGCCACAGCGAAGGTTTCAGTCCAATCGGAGTTACGGACCTCCATATATATACGAAACGGTGAAAGGGCAGGAAGAGGAGAGCGCAGAAACAGAGAGAGGCACAGAGACAGATCCAATCTCGGAGGGGCTCTCGCCCCTCCCACGCCATGGAGACCATGGAACAGAGGGGAAACCCTTCTCCCATCTAGGGAGAAGGTCAAGGAAGAAGAAGAAGGAGGGGGGCTCTCTCCCCCTCGCTTCCGGTGGCGCCGGAACGCCGCCGGGGGCCATCATCATCACCGCGATCTTCACCAACACCTTCGCCATCTTCACCAACATCTCCATCACCTTGCCCCCTCTATCTACAGCGGTCCACTCTCCCGCAACCCGCTGTACCCTCTACTTGAACATGGTGCTTTATGCTTCATATTATTATCCAATGATGTGTTGCCATCCTATGATGTCTGAGTAGATTTTCTTTGTCCTATCGGTGGTTGATGAATTGTTATGATTGATTTAATTTGCTTGTGGTTATGTTGTTGTCCTTTGGTGCCCATCATATGAGCGCGCACGTGGATCACACCATAGGGTTAGTTGTATGTTGATAGGACTATGTATTGGAGGGCAAGGGTGACAGAAGCTTCAGCCTAGCATAGAAATTGATGCATACGGGATTGAAGGGGGACCAATATATCTTAATGCTATGGTTGGGTTTTACCTTAATGAACGTTAGTAGTTGCGGATGCTTGCTAATAGTTCCAATCATAAGTGCATAGAATTCCAAGTAAGGGATGACATGCTAGCAGTGGCCTCTCCCACATGAAACTTGCTATCGGTCTAGTAAAGTAGTCAATTGCTTAGGGACAATTTCGCAACTCCTACCACCACTTTTCCACACTCGCTATATTTACTTTATTGTGTATTTATCTAAACAGCCCCTACTTTTTATTTACGCTCTCTTTATATTCTTGCAAACCTATCCAACAACACCTACAAAGTACTTCTAGTTTCATACTTGTTTCCGGTAAACCGAACGCTAAGCGTGCGTAGAGTTGTATCGGTGGTCAATAGAACTTGAGGGAATATTTGTTCTACCTTTAGGTCCTCGTTGGGTTCGACACTCTTACTTATCGAAAGAGGCTACAATTGATCCCCTATACTTGTGGGTTATCAAGACCTTTTTCTGGCGCCGTTGCCGGGGAGTCATAGCGTGGGGTGAATATTCTCGTGTGTGCTTGTTTGCTTTATCACTAAGTAATTTATATTTGCTGTTCTTAGTTGTTTTCTATCTTTAGTTATGGGTAGGAAACGCAAAATACCAAAAAAATTAGTTGTACCTACTGAACCAATGGTTGAAGAACCACTCAAAATCTATCACACTCCCGAAGCTTATTACTTGGATCATCTTTGATCCCTATGTGCTCGTGCTGAAACCCCAACTAGCTTAGTTGAGGGCAAATCTTTAGATGAGCATGCCTGTTATGTGCGACACCGTATATCTGAAAAAGGGAAACTTTTACCGTGTCAAACTCATCGTTTGCAATGCTATGCTTGGAATTTATGTTATATGTATGATTTTACTTGTTGTTCTGAAGACCCTAAGAAACACCTTCCCTACCAATGTTTGTTTAGTGATAATGGAATCGTATCTTTGTATGCTAAGGGTGTTTATAATTACTATGATGTTCAACAAATTGAAGAATTTGTTGCTTTTAAGGGTGCTTATGAAATTGCTTCCTTGATTGAAACGTATGGTGCTACTCTTCATAAATCTGAAATTTTTGCCATACTTAAATATTGTTATGATCATTATGCTTCTAATGCCTATGTTAAACCATATATTTAGGACTACTCCGCTGTCCAAGAAGAGACTAATATTTTGTAGGAGTCTATGAAAGAAGAAATTGATGAAACTGTGAGCTCATTGGATGAAAAAGATGATGAGGAGAGCAAAGAACAAAAGGAGGAAGAGCGGATTAGCTACCCGTGCCCACCTTCTAATGAGAGTAACTCTTCAACTCATACATTGTTTAATTTCCCTTCGTGCTTACCGAAGGATGATTGCTATGATGACTATTATGATCCCGTTGATTCTCTTGAAATATCCCTTTTTGAGAATGCTTGCTATGCTTGTGGCCAAGATGCCAATATGAATTATGCTTATGGAGATGAACTTGCTATAGTTCCTTATGTTAAACATGAAATTTTTGCTATTGCACCCACACATGATAGTCCTATTATCTTTTTGAATTCTCCCAACTACACTATATTGGAGAAGTTTGCACTTATTAAGGATTATATTGATGGGTTGCCTTTTACCGTTGCACATGATGATTTTGATGAATATAATATGCATGTGCTTGCTGCTCCTACTTGCAATTATTATGAGAGAGGAACTATATCTCCACCTCTCTATGTTTCCAACACGAAAAAATTGGAAGAAACTGCTTATACTATGCATTGGCCTTTACTTTGTGTGCATGAATTGTTCTTTTATGACATGCCGATGCATAGGAAGCGAGTTAGACATCGTCATTACATGATATATGTTTCTTCGTGCTCACTACTAAATTACAAATCATTGTTAATTAAAATTGGCTTTGATATACCTTGGGATCCGGGTGGATCCATTACTTGAGCACTATATGCCTAGCTTAATGGCTTTAAAGAAAGCGCTGCCAGGGAGACAACCCGGAAGTTTTAGAGAGTCATTTATTTCTGTTGTGTGCTTTTATAAAGTTTAGAAATAAAAATAATGTGCCAAGGTTTGCCTTTAGGATGTTTACAATGCTTGTTGGTTTGTGCGGTGCAGGACAGAAACTTTGGCTGTAGTGCGCGATTTTTTATTTTTTACTGGAATGTCAAATGGTTCTGATTATTTTTGCACTGTCTTGCTATAAAAATTGTTTATTTTTACTAATTTTGGCAGAAATTTTCAAGTATCAGAAGTATGGTGAATGTTCAAATTATTACAGACTGTTCTGTTTTAGACAGATTCTGTTTTTGATGCATAGTTTGCTGGTTTTGATGAAACTATCGATTTATATCAGTGAATTAAGCCATGAAAAAGTTATATTACAGTAAACACAATGCAAAAACAAAATATGAATTGGTTTGCAACAGTACTTAGAGTAGTGATTTACTTTATTATACTAACGGATCTTACCGAGTTTTCTGTTGAAGTTTTGTGTGGATGAAGTGTTCGATGATCGAGAAGGTCTCGATGTGAGAAGAAGGAAGAGAGGCAAGAGCTCAAGCTTGGGGATGCCCGAGGCACCCCAAGTAAATATTCAAGGATACTCAAGCGTCTAAGCTTGGGGATGCCCCGGAAGGCATCCCCTCTATCTTCAACAAGTATCGGTATGTTCTCGGATTCGTTTCGTTCATGCGATATGTGCAAATCTTGGAGCGTCTTTTGCATTTAGTTTTCATTTTTCTTTTATGCACCATGCTGGTATGAGGTAGTCCTTGGTTGATTTATAGAATCCTCATTGCACTTCACTTATATTCTTTGAGTATGGCTTTATAGAATGCCTCATGTGCTTCACTTATATCATTTGAAGTTTGGATTGCCTGTTTCTCTTCACATAGAAAACCGCCATTTGTAGAATGCTCTTTTGCTTCACTTATATTTGTTAGAGCGTGGGGATATCTTTTGTAGAAAGAATTAAACTCTCTTGCTTCACTTATATCTATTTAGAGAGATGACAGGAATTGGTCATTCACATGGTTAGTCATAAAATCCTACATAAAACTTGTAGATCACTGAATATGATGTGTTTGATTCCTTGCAATAGTTTTGCGATATAAAGATGGTGATATTAGAGTCATGCTAGTGGGTAGTTGTGGATTAGTAGAAATACTTGTGTTGAGGTTTGTGATTCCCGTAGCATGCACGTATGGTGAACCGTTATGTAGCGAAGTTGGACCATGAGGTGTTTATTGATTGTCTTCCTTATGAGTGGCGGTCGGGGACGAGCGATGGTCTTTTCCTACCAATCTACCCCCCTAGGGGCATGCGCGTAGTACTTTGTTTTGATGACTAATAGATTTTTGCAATAAGTATGTGAGTTCATTATGACTAATGTTGAGTCCATGGATTATACGCACTCTCACCCTTCCATCATTGCTAGCCTCTTCGGTACCGTGCATTGCCCTTTCTCACCTCGAGAGGTGGTGCAAACTTCGCCGGTGCATCCAAACCCCGTGATACGAAATGCTCTGTCACACATAAACCTCATTATATCTTCCACAAAACAGCCACCATACCTACCTATCATGGCATTTCCATAGCCATTCCGAGATATATTGCCATGCAACTTCCATCATCATCATCATATACATGACTTGAGCATTTATTGTCATATTGCTTTGCATGATCGTAAGATAGCTAGCATGATGTTTTCATGGCTTGTCCGTTTTTTGATGTTATTGCTACGCTAGATCGTTGCACATCCCGGTACACCACCGGAGGCATTCATATAGAGTCATATCTTTGTTCTAGTATCAAGTTGTAATATTGAGTTGTAAGTAAATAAAAGTGTGATGATCATCATTATTAGAGCATTGCCCCAGTGAGGAAAGGATGATGGAGACTATGATTCCCCCACAAGTCGGGATGAGACTCCGGACGAAAAAAATAAAAAAAGAGAAAGGCCAAAAAAAAGAGAAGGCCCAAAAAAATGAGAGAAAAAGAGAGAAGGGGCAATGTTACTATCCTTTCACCACACTTGTGCTTCAAAGTAGCATCATGTTCTTCATATAGAGAGTCGCTTGAGTTATCACTTTCATATACAAGTGGGAATTTTCATTATAGAACTTGGCTTGTATATTCCAACGATGAGCTTCCTCAAATGCCCTAGGTCTTCATGAGCAAGTAAGTTGGATGCACAACCACTTAATTTTAGTTTGAGCTTTCATATACTTATAGCTCTAGTGCATCCGTTGCATGGCAATCCCTACTCCTCACATTGACATCAATTGATGGGCATCTCCATAGCCCGTTGATTAGCCGCGTCGATGTGAGACCTTCTCCTTTTTGTCTTCTCCACATAACCCCCAGCATATTATTCTATTCCACCTATAGTGCTATGTCCATGGCTCACGCTCATGTATTGCGTGAAAGTTGAAAAGGTTTGAGAACGTCAAAAGTATGAAATAATTGCTTGGCTTGTCATCGGGGTTGTGCATGATGTGAATATTTTGTGTGAAGAAGATGGAGCATAGCTAGACTATATGATATTGTGGGGATAACTTTCTTTGGCCTTGTTATTTTGAAAAGACATGATTGCTTTATTAGTAGGCTTGAAGTACTATTGTTTTTATGTCAAATAATAGACTATTGCTTTGAATCACTCGTGTCTTAATATTCATGCCATGATTAGACACATGATCAAGATTATGCTAGGTAGCATTCCACATCAAAAATTATCTTTTTTATCATTTACCTACTCGAGGACGAGCAGGAGTTAAGCTTGGGGATGCTGATACATCTCCGTCGTATCTATAATTTTTGATTGTTCCATGCCAATATTATACAACTTTCATATACTTTTGGCAACTTTTTATATTATTTTTGGGACTAACATATTGATCCAGTGCCCAGTGCCAGTTCATGTTTGTTGCATGTTTTATGTTTCGCAGAAACCCCATATCAAACGGAATCCAAACGGGATAAAAACGGACGGAGCTTATTTTTGGAATATTTGGAAAATCTGGGAGAAAGATCAACGCGAGACGGTGCCCGAGGTGGCCACGAGGCAGGGGGGGCGCCTGCCCCCCTGGGCGCGCCCCTGACCCTCGTGGGCCACCCGAAGGCGGTTGATGCTCTTCTTCGGCCGCAAGAAAGCTAATTTTTGGCAAAAAAGTGACAGCGAAGGTTTTAGTCCAATCGGAGTTACGGATCTCCATATATATACGAAACGGTGAAAGGGCAGGAGGAGGAGAGCGCAGAAACAGAGAGAGACACAGAGACAGATCCAATCTCGGAGGGGCTCTCGCCCCTCCCACGCCATGGAGACCATGGAACAGAGGGGAAACCCTTCTCCCATCTAGGGAGAAGGTCAAGGAAGAAGAAGAAGGAGGGGGGCTCTCTCCCCCTCGCTTCCGGTGGCGCCGGAACGCCGCCGGGTGCCATCATCATCACCGCGATCTTCACCAACACCTTCGCCATCCTCACCAACATCTCCATCACCTTCCCCCCTCTATCTACAGTGGTCCACTGTCCCGCAATCCGCTGTACCCTCTACTTGAACATGGTGCTTTATGCTTCATATTATTATCCAATGATGTGTTGCCATCCTATGATGTCTGAGTAGATTTTCTTTGTCCTATCGTTGGTTGATGAATTGCTATGATTGATTTAATTTGCTTGTGGTTATGTTGCTTTCCTTTGGTGCCCATCATATGAGCGCGCGCGTGGATCACACCATAGGGTTGGTTGTATGTTGATAGGACTATGTATTGGAGGGCAAGGGTGACAGAAGCTTCAGCCTAGCATAGAAATTGATGCATACGGGATTGAAGGGGGACCAATATATCTTAATGCTATGGTTAGGTTTTACCTTAATGAACGTTAGTAGTTGCGGATGCTTGCTAATAGTTCCAATCATAAGTGCATAGAATTCCAAGTAAGGGATGACATGCTAGCAGTGGCCTCTCCCACATGAAGCTTCCTATCGGTCTAGTAAAGTAGTCAATTGCTTAGGGACAATTTCGCAACTCCTAACACCACTTTTCCACACTCGCTATATTTACTTTATTGTGTATTTATCTAAACAGCCCCTACTTTTTATTTACGCTCTCTTTATATTCTTGCAAACCTATCCAACAACACCTACAAAGTACTTCTCGTTTCATACTTGTTTCCGGTAAAGAGAACACTAAGCGTGCATGGAGTTGTATCGGTGGTCGATAGAACTTGAGGGAATATTTGTTCTACCTTTAGCTCCTCATTGGGTTCGACACTCTTACTTATCGAAAGAGGCTACAATTGATCCCCTATACTTGTGGGTTATCACCCCTCACATGTGCGGTGAGGAAGATGATGTGTGCTGCATGATCAAACACTGATCGGACGGTCGGAAAGACGGTCGATGCCTCACTGTTATCAACCGGCTGAATCTAATTTTCCCTTAGAATATGGACCCTGGTAAGTGACACATGTGTGGCATGAACACATGCTACTCCGAACGTTTTTATGGCAAGTTTAGTACCGTGGGTATAAAAACATTAGTTTTCAAGCATGGCAACTTTCTTTTCGGATGGCAAGTTTTAGGTTTTTCTTGGATTTTTTTCGGATGGCAACTTTAGTTGTAGAAAACGCCATGGCGGAGTGCTTCCTGCCACACGTGTGGCACCTATCATCTGGATAGAATATTTGTGTCGCAGTTGCAACGCACATGCGATAGTCATACTAATTTTTTTCTTTAACGGATATTTACTTCAATAAAATTCTTTTCCATCCTTTTTCTGTATAACGAGTTATTTATATAAATAAATGCAAAATATTTGCCTTGTTTCATTTTGTAGAAAATTTCAAAAATAGAGCAATAATGGAGGTGTCAAAGCCTATATTCTCAAAAATATAATGTTCCGCGATGCCCATAACGATGGTGATGAGGATGGAGGCATTTTTAAACACTCTTGCATTCTTATCGATGCAAATTTCTAAGACACATTCATAAATAATATCAATGTGACCATTTTCCGTCTGTATTCTTGGATTCATGAAGTTCATTCACAAATTTGCCAATGAGACCACTCCTTCCTAGAGATGTCACATGGATTTTTTTTAAATAGTTTGTTGCATCCATGATTAAGTAGGCCTCGTATATTTCTCTTTTCAATGCTTAATGCATCAGGTACTCATCAAGTAACCATCAATTTCCACCGGATCATGTCTGTAATGATTCATACAATCCATGACCATGCAAAATTTGTTTCCTCATATGTTCTCTGAAACAATATGTTTCTCAGTGTGGCTAAAAGAAAGAAACACAGTAAAGAAGACTTCCATATAGAAAAAAGAATTCAAGTCACAATTAATTTAATAACATATCAAACGTCACTGAAATTATTAAATTCCAAAATTTTATGTTGTGAATGCATTTCGTCAAATATCTAATAAAAAGGTAGATACATTTTTATTTATAAATGTAGAAAAGGGTTTCGATTAAAATATACTTTATTAAGACAAACAAACACATCTCTTATATATTTTTTATAATTTATAAAATTGAAAATAATAATATTAAGAGGAACAGAAAACAAATTGGGTCTTGTTTGTTCGCCATCGAGTAGAAATATAACATTCTACTTGGAAAACATCAAAGTCAGTATGTTTCTCATAAAGATAAAGTCATGTTATCTATATAATACCTTGTGAATTGCATAATACATGTTAAATTTAATTATTTTCTTTTATTTATATTGAACTTTTTAATTTATTATTAGTATATGCCTTATCTTAGCACTAACCACATATTATACTCATTAATACATGCCATTTTCAATATATTATTTTGACTACTATTTTTTGGTATAGTAACATTCATATGTGTTTATTATTTATCATTTTCAAAATAGTTTTCACTTGTTAAAGATTAAATTATATTTTTATGAAAAAATGACATAATTTTCATTTTAATTTGAGATGATTATGGAAATCATTTATCGCAGTGCATTTCTCGGTAAATCTACGAGAACCAATATGTAACATTTCTCCAAGTATACATTTCTGCAGATTATATTATAACATTTCTGTGTCTTTTTCATATCCTTGGTATCCTTAAATATCCACACTTGGTAGAGTGTTTTAGAGTTTACGAAGAGTCTCTAATTTAGGTGTAACTACAAATAAATAAATTTTGCCAACTGTATAGTGTGTAGTGTGTCCATAAGTTCCTCATCCCTCTCGTTACCGGAGCTTCCAACGAAGGAAGGGGCTCCCTGAGTTCATCCGGGGTGACCGAAAACCGTGTCATCTTACTAATACGATTCGACTGTAAGATACTTGTAACTTGGGGAGTATCCTTACAGCCTGTAATTTAAAGAGATGTCTTGCCTAATCGGTGAAGAAAAGATGAACACAATGAATCTTGATTGTGTTTTGGAGATCGATCTGGAATCACCAAAAAGAAATAGGAATTAAAACAGAGGCCAGAAACCAAGAACGATCCTGGAGTTACACTGCAACAGTGGCACTTGTTTTGTCTGATACAACCGGTGAAAACGATCCCAGTCCCTCACGGCATCATCACGCGCTTTGCCTCGACCACCAGGCACACGTGCAACCGCGTGTCCCTGTCAGACAACCTCTCACGTCCAGCTCAACTTATTTATTTTTTTAGAAAAGGAGGATGACCCCGGCCTCTGCATCTGGGCGATGCATACGGCCACTTTATTAATTATTCTCACAAGACCTTATAAAGTAATATCACAGTAAAACTAAAGCCACAGTCTAAGCAACAAACTGTCGCTACACCTATCCAGTTGATGAAGGGGCGCAAATAGCTTGGACCTAATACCAAATAGACATCGCAGCCAAACCTAACATCTAAGACCTGAGGAACCATCCAGGACGCCTGCCGGGCATGGATCTCGCCGGTCCGGCTTGCTCTCAGAGGCCGCAGCCGCCAACTGCCACCGCTCCATCGTCAGAACTGTACTGATGCATCAACCTTGCTCGGTCTAGCTATCGTCGACGCCATCACGGCGCCCAACGGCAGCTCCTCCCTGTGCGTAAACAACTGTGCACGTCGCGGTCGCCACTGATACACCTCAGCACCATGCTGCCAAGTACCACCAGGCGACACAACTTGAAGTCTTTAAAAGATCTGTCGTGCGTAGCACCTGCCGACCAGGCATGACAAAGCGTAGCACCTGTCGGTCAGACATGACTTAACATCTCCACCGAAGCTCCGTGCAAGACGAAGTTGCTCCACCTCCTGCCTCTGACTTCCAGCGCTGCTCCACAAACGATGCTCCCAAGAGAGAAACGACACCGCAGTGCCGCCATCGTCCGATCTGGAACACCAGATCCTAGGGTTTCCCCAGAGCAGCACGAGTGGGTCGACAGTAGTTACACGACGATGCCTCCATCAAGGTAACGGCGTATAACGCTGCCATTGCCTTCCAACGGCTCGGTTTTCACCGGCAACCATCTCTCCCCAACTTGCAGCCGGTACTAGATGATGGATCTCGAGATCTGATCACCAAGCCTGGCTTCGGCAGTACGGTCGCAGCGCAGGGCCGGGAAGGAGCTCGCGTGCCTCGCCACCGCAGCCAGCAAGTGCGCCGTCCGGCCCTCGCGCCTGAGCATCCTCGGCGGCGGTCATGGCAGCTCGGCGGAGGTGGAGGTGACGGGGCTGCTGATGGAGTCGGCCACGGCCACGGCGTCGGCTTCGGCAGCGCTGTTCGGGCCGTGGCGGCCATGTTTGGGTCCGTGGCGGCGGAGTCGTGGTCGTGCAAAGGCACCGCGGCGCTGGTGTGCCTGGTGACGAAGAACAAGAAAAAGGGGCCGATGCCGAGCTCGGGGGAAGAGGAGACGGTGAGGGCGGCCATGGCGGAGAGGCTGGAGGAGCTGGAGCAGTGCATCGAGGAGCTCGAAGCCGGGAGCGAGAAGGTGTTCCGGAGCCTGGTGCAGACCAGAGTCGCGCTGCTCAACATCCACACTTTGCACATCTTCTAGCTTTGCTACTACCATCCAATCCATCAGTTGTACTGGTGAAATTAGTGGCAGCAAGAAATCCAGTGTAACTGTAAATAAGTAGATGAATAGAAGAAGGAATTTGTGCAACTCTTGCGTACGTCTGATTGTCACCCAATGTTAGTACACTTCTCATGTTGTTAAAACAAAAGTGGAGAGTGGTAATGTATGTAATGTATCCCGGGAATTAAGCACGACGTGTCAGATTTAAGCATGACGTGTCAACACTGATCAGCTGTAATGTTGTCATCCAAAAAATATGTGCAACTCATTTTGCTTTTCTTCTGTTGTTGCAAGGCCATCATAGCTAGCTTTATTGCAATTTAAACGGGTAATATATCATCCATAAGTCTGGAGACCAACTACGAGAAATCTTGGTACAGAAACTATGTTTATCTAGCACATGTGTGGCATCATTCCAAGAATGAAATCAATGATTAAAGGGACCTTCCCAATAGACGTAGCCGCATAGACCCACTCCGCAAAAATCGCCGCCGCAATGTCCTTCCCATCATCTTGTTTCTCCTTTGCAATAATTAATCACCGTTAAAGAGTTAGATTCTACTTCAACTCATGAAAATCCCAAGGCATTAGCAAATACTAGCCCATCACGCATTGCAATTGCTTTTGAAGTTATCACGTCCACTGCAAGAGGGATGAATCAACACTGGGCTGCCAGAAAATTTCCTTTATAATCTTTGATAACAACTGACGTGGCTCCAGTTCCATCGTCTGACTGAAAAGAAGCATCCACATTCACTTTCACGAATCTAGGTTCTAGGTTTCTCCATCTGTGCTCCTGTACATCAAGGTTCTTCAGGTTCTTCTGATGAAAATTGTTAGGACAGAGAGTGGCCATGTCATAGGTGGAGGTGGTAATCCGCCATGTGTGATCTCTCGCTGAACCCACCACAAGTACCAGGATCCAACAGCTAGGACATGTTTGACATCAAGGTTATATTTCAGAGGGAGCGACCTGACCTCCGACAACAGCTAGGACTCATTTTTCTTCTGATTCTAAAGTTTGGTTAAAAAACTAATAGTTTGGATCTTCTCAGAATTTCACTGCACTTGATGTATGAACGTTCAGCAATAGAAGATGGGTAGTGAATTCGAAGACTTTGACTGCAAAGGCCCATCTGTGATTTACTGCCGAAGGCCATATACGAAGAGGCCCGTTCTGTTAATGAAAAACAAGATTCTCAAAAAATAATGTCAATGAAAAACACAATACTCAGTACTCTTCCCAAAATATAAGGCGCACTTGACTTCCTACGGTCTTTGATCAATGACTTTGATGATCAATATATGTACAAAACACATGGATTGAACATTCATAAATTGTACGTCGTATCATTGTATTTGTGTTGAAAATAATCTCATTTCTTTCTTTTATTGTTTTTTGCGAGAAAATTTCTGATCTATTCATCTTCAATCATGTCAGTACAACGAACACCAGAAATAATAAAAAATGTGTCTAGATCCGCAGACCACCTAGCGACGACTACATGCACTAAAGCGAGAGGTGCGCCGCCGTCATCGCCCCTCCCTCACCAGAGCAAGGCAAAACTTGTTGTAGTAGACAGTCGGAAACTTGTCATGCTAAGACCGCCGATGAGGAGTAGCGTAGATTGTAAGCACCCAACCTGGAAACACAAGAACGTAGATGAACTACAACTAGATCCGAGAAAATCCAGAAAAGATAGATCCGCCGGAGACACACCTCCACACTCCCACTGATGATGCTAGATGCACCATCGAGATAGGAGATGGGATGGGAGAACCTCATTCCATCTTCAAGAAACCGCGACCGCCTCGTCTTCCTAAGCATGACACAAACCCTAATAAAACATGAAAAAAACATCTAAAAACGGAGCCCTCCCGCCGGCAAGGACCGGGATCTGCCGCACCCCCATGGCCCAAAGGCCACCGTGGGCGAGGCAGACCATCGGCGGCGCCAAAAGGAGGCAAAGGAACCCTTGGTTATTTTGAGCAGCCGGCAGCATTTTTTTGTTTAAAAGAAATCTCATTTCATATACCTTTACACTAATTTTATAGACACACAACAAATAAAATTCACAATCAGTTGTGTGGTGAAGACTAAAAAAAAAAGCGTACCTTATATTTTGGAAAAGGAAGGAGTGGTACTTAGTAGTACCACATTCCGTAACCGAAAACCGGTTAGAAAAAAATTGAAAATCATCAGAAATCAAAGGACAATACAACAGAGGATAACACAAGATGCATGGGGAGCCGACGGAGATGGGGAAGCCATCGACATAGTATTATCCCGAAATGGCCCTTCTTTAAACTTAAGTACTTAAAAAACCATATTCCCACACATTTGGTCCCTCGAAGCCGTGTCACATTGTCTCAACATTTGTTTCGCCAAATAGTTTATCATCTTTAATTTTACCGCATCGGATGGGCTATGTGCATTAGTCGTGCCAAACGGTTCACCGCGGCGCAAGCGGTACAAGAGGGAGGGGATGAAGCTAGATCGTGAGCCCGTTTCCCAGTAATGCTAGACCTACAAAGGTTTACTTAACCTTCCAAAATAATTCCCCCCACCCCCTCCTCCCCCCTGATTTTAAGTGGGGTGGCCCTCCTCATCCCCCTATTACCAATCACAATCCCCCACGTCAGTTTGTACGTAATTTTTTTTAAAGTAAACCTTTGTAGATATAGCATTACTCACCGTTTCCGATGAGAGTAGTGGCGAACCTACGTGTTGGCTGTGGGGTCAGCTGACCCCACAGCTTTTCTGTAACAACCCTTTGATTTTTGAGATTTTGTGCATTAGTCCTTGCAACTTGAAAAAATTGAACCCACAGCTTACAAATGAACCCACAGAGTTTTCCTCCTGGCACCGCCATCATGAGATTACGAGACGGAGGTGACGCTAGACACCATATAAGGGAGAGAAAGAAAAACAAGAGTTCACCTCGAATCTCCATGGCCACGCGTAGTGATTCGACCATGTAACAAGATGGCAAAACACACCCGTCGGGGAGCACTCGTGCCAGAGGACACGACGTATGGGGTCAGCGATTGCCTACATGTACATAAAATTACAATTAGAGGACATGTCACCGCCGGTTACAGTGGCACCTGATCTGTCCCCCCGCTCCCTCCCACAGCGACTGTACCTGCGCGCCGCGATCGGATCGTGTCGGGCGGGCTCCGGCGTGCGTGTCCGGGAGCGACGACACCGCTCGCTGCATATGCTACCGCTGTCGATCGCTCGAGATCCGCCCATGGATGACGTGCTGACGAGTGACGACCAAAGCCCAAAGGAACCAACTAGCGTGCAGGTGCATGTCAGAGAGGTAACGTAAAGTTGGTTTGGGTGTGGTTGTCGTTGCCGGCGCCGGGCGATCACAGTGGTCGGCGGTCAGGCATGGCATGCATGTCTTCGTGGCTCGGGTAGTTCATGCTGGTATCTCGCCGGCCGTGACACGCATGGACGGTGGCCGGTCGATCGGGCGGATCGAGCAGCAAAGGTTGTAGTACTACGTATCGATCTATCCATTGCTGCAAAGAGGGGGCAAATTTGACAATTCTAACCTATAATCGAAATCAAATCACGGAATGAACTGGTTGCGAAACTATTTCACTCCCCTGACCCTTTTGTGTAGCGCCCGCCACGCCGGTGCCACATCCTACGGTGCAGCGCCTAGCTCCGGGGCGTTGCACCACTGTCCACCGTGGCAGCCCACGGGCCCGCACCCAGCAGTGCAACGCCTCCGAGCTAGGAGCTGCACCTGTAATGTGCAGCGCCTAGCCGCTAGGCGTTGCACGTGTAATGTGCAGCGCCTAGCGGCTAGGCGCTGCACTGTGACTTATATGCAAACGCGCCAGCCCTCTCCTTCCCCACCCTCCCCATTGGCAGTTACAGAAAAAAGGGCGGCGGCCATCTGCACTCCCCCTCTCAATCCCCTCTCCCAAATCCTTCCGATCCGACGATTTGGTCCGTGCATTTGTTCACCAATCCATCATAGAAGGTACTCTCCTCCGATCCCCTTCTTTCTATCCATAGAAAATATTATATTTTGAAGATTTGGGAAACCCTTGTTTGAATTTTGCATGTATTAGATTTGGGCAACCTTTGTTTGAATCTTGCATATATTAGATTTGGGAAACCCTTGTTAGATTAGAATGTGGTTTGGATAGATAGGTTGACATGTTATTTATATAGTTTGGATACATAGATTGACATGTTTTTTGTATGGAGAAGTAGATTGACATGTTATTTGTATGGAGAAGTAGATTGACATGTTATAGTTTGGATACATAGATTGACATGTTTTTAGGGGGAAGCACCATATGCTTTGGATCTTGCATGTAGTAGGCCTACTTTAGTTTTTTTGAATTGAAAAGATAATCGTGTTGACAAGAATGCTTTGTTGAAATTGTTAGGATGGTTTGGCTTCTCGATGATCACTGGGACCATCAACACCGGTCGTACGCTATGTCGGTGCAGCAGCGGGTAATACTGAAAGTGGCCGGTGTTATGAATTTCGTATGTTTTTTCAAACACAAATGCCCCATATGTAATGTTATGGTTTGTTTGTTTGTAGGAGCTTGCACCTCTGAAGCTTCGGTCTCACGGGATCAGCCTTGGAGGGATGAGCTATGATGAGCGGTACACACCTTATGTTAGGGAGGCAGGACTTCTCCCTTTCATTGAGTTGGTCCGCCGGTCGACGCCACCCAACAATGCTGCAGCACTCACCGCGCTTATTGATCATTGGAGGCCGGAGACACACACTTTCCATCTTCGGACCGGGGAGATGACCGTGACGCTGCAGGATATCGCTATGATCACCGGTCTTCCTATCGATGGCAATCCTTTATGTATGAACACCGATTCTGAAGGGTGGCGCGCGCAGATGCAAGCACTTATCGGTATGGTTCCTCCGGAGCCTCGGGAGCCAGAAAGGGAAGATAAGAAGAAGGAAAGAGTCGCAGCGGGCGCTACTTTCACGTGGATATCATCGAACTTCGCTCATTGCCCCGATGATGCTAATGAGGACATGGTGAAGACTTATGCTCGTGTCTACATGTGGTACGTGATATCGAGGACAATGTTTGCTGATGGCACAGGCAAGAATGCTCCATGGATGTGGCTGAAGGCGTTGACCGTCTTCGATAGCAAATGGAGTTGGGGTTCGGCGACACTAGCTTACTTGTATCGACAGGTATGAAGTTGTTTCCTTTTCACTTCATTGATACATTATCAATGCGCTCTTGTGGCAAATTTGACCATGTTCTTTTTTATGTGCAGTTGGACGATGCCAGTTGTAGGCACACTGGAGGTATTGGTGGTTGTCTGCTCGCACTTTCCATATGGAGCTGGGAGCGTTTGCCGGTTGGACGATCTAAGACCGTGAAGTACGAGGATTGGGACGATAAAGACGACCCACTACGGCTCCCCACTTGGGCTTACAAGTGGGATGTGTTAAATGAGACGACGGATGATCCCTCTGTAATGTACAAGTTGTACAAGAGCGAGCTGGACGCGATCACGCCTGAGCAGGTGAACCGACCTTGCATAAGTGATTATCATGCTTGTATCTTCACTCGATATCAATTTTGCATTCAATCCCATTTTGCAGATGGAATGGGAGCCGTATGGAAAAGGAGAGAGTTTTGGTAACCCTATAGAGTTCAGGCTTAATCCGATGTGCATTAGGGATAGGGATCTCTGGCATATGCGGTGCCCACTGATATGCAACTGGGCGGTTGAGCTTCACCTGCCACATCGGGTGTTCCGCCAGTTTGGTTTGTTCCAGCCACACCCGCCGGAGTGGGAGGACACGGACAAGTTGCTACACGCGTAAGATATAATTAACCTTGAGCACTTAGCAGCTTCTCGACGGTTTCGATGATGCTAATATTCTGTTTCTAACTTGCAGGTTGGATAGGAAGAAGCAGCGGAAGATCAAGGATTGGGCCAGCCATCACAGGAAGTATGTCGTGCAGTTCGCTCTTAGTGTGGAGCAAGCAAGGGCTGGAAAACGAGCCCAGCTTCGTGAGCACTGCCCGATCGCGTTCAACAACTATCTCGCATGGTTTCTTGCAAGTACCCGCGTGGAGGTATGCCAGCCGGCGTATGCTGAGGAGATTCTGGAAGAACCCATCGTTTTTGATGGGTAGCCCAGCACCAGTACAACGCGTTAGTCAGGAAAGGCAACTCGGTGATCCCTTCAGCTCCAATGATGAACTTTGTGGTTAGCCCTTTTTGCTTTTCCATTCGCACTTTTCACATCTTCGCTTGCCTAACACTTTGATACCGTTTCTGTTCATAGCGTGCCCAGATCAAGAAAGCAGCTGACGAGACCGAGACTATTCTGGAAACAACCCCGGCTGGCAAAAGCGATGGGGAAGGTGCACTTCGAGAATTCATTAAGGTTCACATCTCCTTCAAACTAGCACTTAACATTTATTGGTACGGTCAATGTCTCATTCACTTGTACATGTTGCAGCGCCAGGGCCAAAAGTTAAGGCGGCTATCAAACCTTTTCGGTTGTCGTGACCCCGAGTATGTATCACCAGAACGGTCTAGGTCGGCGACACCATCAGATCCCGCTTCGGGGCAGAGCCATGGTGAACCTTTCGAGGATGAGGATGTGGGTGGGGTCACCCAAGAGGTATGGCATGACGATATATCCATTTGTTGATGCATTGCTAACTATATCCTCACACACGGTCTTTCCATATCTTTTGTTGATGCATAGGTTGCTGATGATATGACCTTGGGGACGTACCGGGCTCGGTCTGCATACGAGTTGAAGCCTAGGAGGGGAATCAACAAGTACACACCTGAAGACTTCACCCAAAGAGGCAAAAGGACTGTCGGCACCTCGCGGATGGCGGCTTTGGATGACTATTTGGATGACGATGTCGAACCGGAGGCGGAGCCGGAGCCGGAGCGGGTTCCTCTTCCTAGGAAGGTGAAGAAGATAAGCGTCAAGAGGGGGGGAGGACCCAGCAAGCGTGGAAAGCACTAGTCATCTTAGTTTTTTTATAATGTTGAACTTCGAGTGCGATTTGTTATGTCGTTGAACTTGGAGTGGTCGTACCTTTTATGTCGTTGAACTTGGAGTGGTGGTAGCTCTATGGTAAACTGGAACTTATTGTGATAGTGCTTTCTATGAAATGATATCTTTTGTGAACCCTTTGTTTCTTATACTAATTGTTATACTTGGAGAAATGATGTCGTACCTGAATGTTTGTTATACTAGTTGTTGAAATGTGGCTGAAAAAGACCCAGTAGAGGGGGGGAGGAGGCACAGTAGGTAGGCCTCAAGTTTCAGGCAAAAAATTGCTAAGTGTTTGTGCAGCGCCTAGCACGCAGGCGCCACACACTACAGTGCAACACCTGCGCGCTAGGCGTTGCACTGTAGAGTGTGGCGCCTCCGCGCTAGGCGCTGCATATGTCTGTAATTAGCCAAACTTCTGTTGCTTTCTGGATAGCTACAGACATGTGCAGCGCCTAGCTTGGAGGCGCCGCACTCTACAGTGCAACGCCTAGCTCGCAGGCGCTGCACTATAGAGTGTGGCGCCTCCAAGCTAGGCGCTGCATATGTCTGTAACTAGCCAAACTTCTGTTGCTTTCTGGATAGCTACAGACATGTGCAGCGCCTAGCTTGGAGGCGCCGCACTCTACAGTGCAACGCCTAGCTCGCAGGCGCTGCACTATAGAGTGTGGCGCCTCCGTGCTAGGCGCTGCACATGTCTGTAGGTATCCAGCAAGCAACAGAAGGTATGCCTCCAGTTTCAGGCAAAAAATTCGCTAAGTGTTTGTGCAGCGCCTAGCACGGAGGCGCCACACTATACAGTGCAGCGCCTAGCCCCCAGGCGCTGCACTGTACAGTATGGCGCCTCCTAACTAGGCGCTGCACTGGTCTGTAGCTATGCAGCCAGAACAGAAGGTACTTTACAGTTTGAGGCACTTGGACTTGGACTTAGTGAATTTTTTAGCTATCCAGAGAGCCACAGCAGCTAGGCGCCACATGGTAGATAGCAACGCCCAAGTACTTCACGACACATAGTAGTTCATAACACATAGTACTTCACGACACATAGTAGTTCTTGCAACCAAATCAAGGAGGAGACATAGTAGTTCACCGCACATAGTAGTTCACACAACCAAATCGAGGAGGAGACATAGTAGTGCACGGCACATAGTAGTTCACAACCAAATCACATTGGAGACATATTAGTTCACAACCAAATCGAAGAGGAGACATAGCTCTATTGCGTAGAGCAAGGCCCCTTTCCCTTCTTCTTCTTCCTCTCTTCTTCCTCTTCCTCCTCCCTTTTTCTTATGAGGTGAGCCTCCTTAACCACCCTCTCCATGAATATCTGATTGTCCCTCCTTTCTTTTTCAGCTGCAATTGCCCAAAGCTTCATGGTTTTTTCTTCAAAATCCTGTTGACGCTTCTTCTGTGCCTCCTCAACTTTCCTCATCAACGCTTGCTCCCTAGCGCGCATCGCATTTGCCGCACTCTGTTTTCGCTTCCTCTCCTTCTCAAGCTCCTCTTCCTTCTTCTTCTTTAGCTTGGCTGCATCCTCCTCTCTAAGCTTCTTCGCAGCCTTCTCCCACCATCCGGCCATCTCATCTTCGCCATCCTCCTTCATCGTTGGTTTGTTGGGTTGGGAAGCCGCCATACCTACAATGAGTGGAACATAATGGTTAGTAAGGACAATAAGAACAAATGGAAGCACATATGAAAAAGAAGAACATATGAAAAAACAATAACATATGATACATTATAGTTAGTGAGGAACATACGGAAACGGTCCATCTAGGTATCCAAACATTCCTCAATAACGAACTTGCGGTTATCCATCACCACGGCCAAGTCCACCACCAAGGCCAAGACCATCGCCAAGGCCGAGACCATCACCACGGCCATTACCACCACGTCGAGCTCTTCCACCACCACGGCCGAGACCACCACCACCACCTCTACCACCACCACGGCCTCTTGTAAGTCCAAGTTGCCGACCTCTTTGTTGCCTAGATCCTCTTTGGCTAACACTTGGTTGGCTAGGCACTTGTTGGCTACCACTTGGTTGCCTTGGCACTTGTTGGCTACCACTAGGTTGGCTAACATTTGGTTGGCTAGGCACTTGTTGGCTACCACTTGGTTGCCTTGGCACTTGTTGGCTACCACCTAGTTGGCTTGGCACTTGTTGGCTACCACTAGGTTGGCTACCACTAGGTTGGCTACCACTTGGTTGGCTCCCTTGTGTAGCTCCATGTTGGCTTGTGCTTGCATCATTTTTCTTGGACCTTTTCCTTGGTTTGGTACATTTTCTTTTGTTGTGGCCATGACCTTTGCACTCCCCACAACGGGAGCTCTCACGAGGCTCTTGGAATTGGTCGTTGCCCGCTTCGCGGCGCCCACCATGGCCCCATCCGTCCATGTCGCCTCTAAGACGCTTTGTCTTACGTCTACCTCGTTTAACAACCTTCAACTCCGGATCCGGCCACAGTTGAACTCCATGATACTCCGGCCATTGTGATTGGTCAAAGTATGGGTGAAAAGCGGGGAGCCCATGTTTTCTTGACCGTCATGATTGAGAACTCCGACTCCCTCACGGTGCGTGGGTGATTGATGTCCACATTCCTAACGCGGCCGGCGGCATACAAATGTGAGCATGGGAGATGAAGCAACAATGGCCTCTCGCAAGAGCAATCACATTGTGTTAACGACACCTTGAAAGCCCGACCTCCATGTTGCCGGCCATCATTTGTGGTTCCTCCTGGCTCTTTCACTTCGTACTTCCACTCTTCATTGTCATATAATATAGCTTCTTCTGAGTCCGCCTTCCGTGATTGAAATAGCAACCATTCATCAACTTTGGGTGGGAACTTGTACTTGTACTTCCGTGGGTTCTCACCCGCTATCTGTGCATCGGTTTCCATCGAGTACTTTACAAAGTACGCATTCATCTTGTCAAATGTGTATTGAACTATTGCCGTCACGGGTAATCCACGTGCACTTTTGAGCACCCTATTGAAGCATTCGGCCATATTGCTTGTCATTTGACCGTATCTCCGGCCATCTTCATCAAAAGCACGTGCCCACTTGTTCCGGTATTGAATGTGCCTATTGAGAAACTCTTGACCCCCGGGATCAAGTTTTTTGTGTGCGAGAAATTTGTTGTACAAAGTGGCGAAGCGCTTATCGGAGAAAGCGAGACAACAATCTTGAAGATCATCGGCCAACTCCTTAAGGCCACATGCCCTATAGAAGTTCGAACAAAAGTGCCTCATGCACCAGCGATGGTGCAACGGAGCATGCCCGGGAATGTCAATCTCCACGGCGTTAAGAATTCCTTGATTCCGATCCGATATGACACAAATTTCCCTTTGAGCGGGTAACACCTTCGTCCTCAAAAGATGCAGAAACCACTCCCAGTTGTCATTGTTTTCCACCTCAACCAAAGCAAATGCCAATGGCAACACCCGGTTATTGGCATCACTTGCTATCGCAACCAACAAGGTGCCCTTGTATTGTCCGGTCAAGAACGTGCCATCAATTGCGATGACCGGCCTACAATGTTCGAAAGCCCTCACACATTGCTCGAACGCCCAAAAAGCACGGCCAAATACTCTTACTTTCCTTCCTTCATGAACCGTTGTTTGGTGCCCATGAGGCTCGACCACATGAACCATGCCCGGGTTTGTCGCGGCCATGGCTAACAACAACCTAGGGATTCGGTTGTATGCTTCCTCCCATGTACCATACAACATCTTAAATGCGGCTTGCTTCGCCTTCCATGCCTTGCCGTATTTCACCTTGTAATGAAAGATGGCTTTCACAAGGTCAATGACATGTTGGACGCTCATTGTTGGAAGTGTGGATATTGAGTTGGAGAGCCTGTAAGCGATGAACTCGGACGTGAGTTGTTTGTGGTCTTCGGACACAATCTTGCCATCCACCCTTTTGCCTTGGCACATGTGAGTTGGCACACAACTCACTACATGCCAAGTAGGACCTCCTTTCCATGGTCTTGCACGCACAATCCACGGACAACCGCCACGGCGTCTTGCCACTCCTTGTTGGACCTCCTTTCCACGACCTCTACCACCACCACGGCCTCTTGTAAGTCCAAGTTGGACCTCCTTTTCATCTTCACATGCACATGCAACCATGTAGCGCACATTGACGTCCGAGTGCACCACCTTGTGTGGACGGTAATGCGTAACCGAGTAGTTGTCGAGCCACATCTTCAAATCCAACAAGCTGTCGAACTTAGAACCTTTAGCAATCCGGTTCTTGTCGTCTACCAAATCACGGTGAGAGCTTGGCCTAACCCCAAGAGGTACACATTGGCCACCATCTACCACGGCTTCATCCGCGAGACTAACATCCTTGAACAATGTAGTCCGATGATCCCGACCAAATACCTTCTCGAAAGCTTCGGCCTCCTTCACCGTGAACCCCTCCGCATCAACTTGTTCATCGGGACCATCGTCATCCGAGTCCGATGCATATGCACGGGAAAAAGGGATGGAATGGTCCATTGTCTCTTGCAAATGATATTTGTCGAGATCACCCACATTGTTTTCATGGAGATCAACTTCATTGTCATCGTCCGCATACTCATCATTGTCCTCTTGCACAGATTCATCTTGGTTGTTTCTATACGGGCTCAATGTTGGCCTCACTTCTTGGGTCAAAAGAGGTTCAACAATTTCATCTCGCTTCAAGGATGGGGGGCTACTAGCAACCAAAGGGGAGGGGTTCCGGTTCAAGTCCAAATGCAAACTTGAATCAACCTTCTTCGTTGCAAATAACTCAAGAGCCTTGTCTAGTGATTCGGCCACCGTCTCCTTGTATGCAACCCAACGTTGCTCCGAGTTTACACGCATTGTCTTCCAACGGATGTGCATTCCTAAACCAACATTATGCCTTCCCTCCAACTCAATGATATCACTAGGGTCCATCCAATTCAAATCTTTCCTAACTTGTTGCAAGAGCTCCGCATAGCTAGGACTACTATCAAACACCATGTCAAACTCATCCGGGTCCGGTTCTTTATTGCCTTTCAAAAAGGCGTCTTTGTCCCCATGATGAACAAACACACATGTTCTTCCCATCCCTATAAGCAATGAACACAAGGTAACATTGCTTCCATGAGTACTAATCCATGGATTAACACCGATTACAAACCCTAATATATATATGAAACAACAACCCTAACCCTAACCATAACCCTAACCCTAACCATAACCATAACCCTAACCATAACCCTAGCCCTAAACCTAACCCTAGCACCAACATAAGAACACCCATAAGAATATCCCTAGCATACTAACAAAGCCTAATCATAGATATTGGCAAACAAACATCTCACATCTCCATGCAAATCTCTAGATCCAAACAAAACTAGGGTTTCCCCTAACTACCAACAAATGAGCAATGGGAGAACTTTACTTCGATCAAAAAAAGGGGATCGGCGATTATTACCTTGAGGGAGTGTTTGACTTCGAAATCCATGGACAAATTCTTCAAATTTGCAAGATTTGGAAGAAGATTTGAGAGGGGGGGGGAGAGTGGGAGAGGGGGCAAAGCTCGGGGAGAGAGTGAGAGAGTGTGTGGTTGGGGGGGGGGGGAGGGGGGCCCAGCCAAGTGGCTGGATAAGTCACAGTGCAGCGCCTAGCCGCTAGGCGTTGCACATTACACGTGCAACGCCTAGCGGCTAGGCGCTGCACATTACAGGTGCAGCGCCTAGCTCGGAGGCGTTGCACTGCTGGGTGCGGGCCCGTGGGCTGCCACGGTGGACAGAGGTGCAACGCCCCGGAGCTAGGCGCTGCACCGTAGGGTGTGGCGCCGGCGTGGCGGGCGCTACACAAAAGGGTTAGGGGTGTGAAATAGTTTCGCACCCAGTTCATTCTGTGAATTTATTTCGTTTCCAGGTCAAAATTGTCAAATTTGCCCAAAGAGGGGTACTGGCACTGCTACAGAGTCAAGAGACGTACCATGCTTGATGGACATGACAGTCGCCATTAACGAATCATGTGCTCACATCGCAATATCGCATGCATGGCGCGGCATAACCTATGTGGTGAGAGGTCTGCCTCCGTTGTTTTCTTCTGCTTGATCGTGGACAAGATTAGCTGTGCTGCAGAGGGCGTGCACGTAGGGGTGCTCTGAGGCACTAATTTAAGCGCATAATTTATCCTAAGCTCATATACTACATCTCAAGTAGTAGTACTATCAGTCGAGCCGTAATGTGGCCTGACAGTGAAACGCGACGTGTGGTTTTCAGCTATCTGTCAGACTAGGCAAGTGGCATTGCATTGCCTGCTGAGATCTGCTCTCTGTTTCTGGCCTCTGTTTTTTCTCCATTTCTTTTTTGTGATTTCAGATCGGTCACCTGAGCAAAATATCAGGTTTCTGATCGAGATTCAGAAAATAAAGCCTAAGAACAGGCTGTAACCAATAACTAAATTAGTGTGTTCCACCAAAGTTATATTTCCGTGGCTTCAATGAAACCCTACAAAAACCTTTTCTTTAATTAGGATCTACATTTTCGTCAAAAATAAGGATTTATCGAACTCTCACAAAAATGCCGGTAGATTGATTTGCTCTTCAGATAATGGGAAACACAGACACTCACATAAATGCAAATACAATAATCCCTATGAACGAGCGACCGATCCGGTAGATCTGGAGATTGATGAAGACACCACAGACACCTCGCTATTGAGGTGAACGTAGCCTCCCAAAAAAAGAGTATCCCCGTCAATAA
Source organism: Aegilops tauschii subsp. strangulata (assembly GCF_002575655.3). Taxonomy (NCBI): domain Eukaryota; kingdom Viridiplantae; phylum Streptophyta; class Magnoliopsida; order Poales; family Poaceae; genus Aegilops; species Aegilops tauschii. The sequence goes on along the minus strand of NC_053041.3, from coordinate 638,267,987 downwards.
GACACACATGGTGTTAAACTTGGGGTTTGATCCGTGGTGTGGCACTGGTTGGTTCTCAAAATGTTGGTTCTTCAACTGTTGAACATCTTCTTTATTTCCAATTGGGATTTTGCTCATGCCACGAGGCGAATCTTATAGGGTGACATCTAACTTACATCCTCCTGGAGCATTACTAATAATGTGTCTGTTAATTGACTGAAATGTGTCAATACTTCCTCAATTTCAGGGAATTAGGGGCATGTCAAAAATCAAATTTCACCATTTTAGCGAATGAAATCTGGGTTATGTGCAACAAGGTTACCGTTGAATTAGAAAAAACTTTTCAATGGTATAACCAGAAGCTACATAAATTAGATACTATTGGTCTAATTCATGGTCAAAATTAAATCTCGAAATCTCGTCACACCTTATTCATGGGAATGGAGGAAGTAAGAAGTTGAGTGCCCTTATTATAGGACTAATATGGGGTTTTCATAGCATGAAAATTTCTTTTTCTTTTTCAAGAACAAGCAACGCAGCGTGAAAAATAATCCTTTGGTGCAGGCAAAAATCCGATCGCGACAAAAAATTGTCAAATACTCCCTAGTATGTCTTTAAACGTGCGCAGAGAACATAGTGAAGTGTAGCTATTACTGTACTTATAAAAAAGGATATTACTATACTCCATGTTGTACAATTGGCCGTTGGCCACATGGCCTTGGCGACAGACACAAGACATGGATGATGTGTTCCTTAGCAATGAGAACCGTGATGCGCATCGGGCATGACCTGCGAAGCATGGTGGCTCACCTGCGCAGTTAAGGACGTGCGTGTCCAGATCTCGAGGCCGGCTGGGTGACGTATGTTCATTGCCAGATAGCACAGTTTTGCCTGCTGGCACTACGAGTTCCATAGGTAGTTAATTAAGTGTAGTGATTAGCTGGTGCTTGTCCCCCATGGCATGCAAGGATCTCCTATTATGACGACGGTAATATAGTATAATCTGGGTTTCGTTAAGTATGGTGATTAGCTGTGGCTTGTTTCCGGTGACCATGCAAGGATCTCCTATGATAACGACAATAATATAATTCCCCTGGTTAATTTCAAGGCCGGATCTGCAAGGTGAGGAAGAGAAAGGTGATAGCAGGCAGCATCTCGGCGGGTGAGGCGATGTTTTCCTATCCAAGTGGAGTATATACATAACGCGGCGGCAGCCATCGTTGAACTCAGGTCGTGCAGTGGCATTGCCATAACCCTACTGATGGGAGTTCTCGGGATTTTACATTGTTAATGGAACCGGGGCGACGCCTTGTTCTTCTAAAAAATACTCTCATGATTTGCAAGAGTGGACAAATTTTATGTAGCGGTTTAAATAAGGCCTGATCGAAGGCGTGGAGAAATCAACTAGTTAAGGCGGCCAATCGAGCAGCCTCAAATAAATAGGTCATATATTTGTTTAGAGGCAACTATGAATACTACTCGGAACGATTCAGTAGCAACCACAGACAGAGATTCCTGCTACCGAGCCACTTGTGCGGGTTAAGTTGATCCCAACTTTCAAATCCAATTAGCTGGCCAGCTACCCAGCAATGGTAGACTTTGCTGGGTTTCTATATGATAATATGCACCGTCGGATCACTAAGGCCGACTTTCGTCTCTGCTCGACGGGTGAGTCTTGCAGTCAAGCTCCCTTCTGCCTTTGCACTCGAGGACCAATGTCCATCTAGCCCGAGGAAACCTTTGCACGCCTCCGTTACCTTTTGGGAGGCCTACGCCCCATAGAAACTGTCTACCTGAGACTGTCCCTTGGCCCGCGGGTCTGACACAAGGTTAGAATCCGAGCTCTTCCAGAGTGGTATCTCACTGATGGCTCGGGCCCCCCGGAAGGGGGCCTTCTTCGCCTTCCACCTAAGCTGCGCAGGAAAGGCCCAAAGCCAATCCCAGGGAACAGTAAAGCTTCATAGGGTCTTTCTGTCCAGGTGCAGGTAGTCCGCATCTTCACAGACATGTCTATTTCACCGAGCCTCTCTCCGAGACAGTGCCCAGATCGTTACGCCTTTCGTGCGGGTCGGAACTTACCCGACAAGGAAAATCAAAGAAGAAGAAAGCCCTGGTATTCTCTACTTGAATTCAGGAAGATTCAGATACCGAAATCAGGAACCATGGAAAGCAGATACCTGATTCTATATATATATAAAAGGGATATAAGTGCTGGATCTGAACTATTGAAATTAGTGAATTGGCGGAAAAGCAGGATTGAAGGTTGGGACAGAAAGGGGAGAGGAGAGCCCGGACGAGGAAAACAAGCACCCCTTTTAGGATTCTAGGAAACAAGCAATACTTTCCCATCTTGAACTGAACTGAACAGAGCACAAAGACTAGAATCAGAACTGGAATTCCCTTCTCTGAATTCAAAAGCCCACCCGGACTTGGTTTGAGAAGTAGCTTGTTCAATTTGTCCTCAGCAGAAGCGAAACCTGTTGCCAAGAGATCGAAATTCCAATCAGAAAATAAGTACTTTGAATCAAGAAATGACATTGCGTAGAAGTGAAGTGAACTAGAGAATTCCAGTCAGAAAAGCAATCGGATACTGAAATCTCTTCTCTGAAAGCTAAAGCTTTACAGATTATAGGAAAGCAAGCACCACGAAGGGCAGTACCCAAACTATAGGTTATCTTGTGTCTGGGCAAGCAAGGTCAAGTAGTGGCATCCTATTACCCTAAATGGAAAGCAAAGTAGGTTATTCAGCCATCCCTCGCGAACAATCAGAAGTCCCAGTTTCCTTAACTAATCTCGCCAATTTATCACTTGACCGACCCAGAGACTAATCTATCGTTGGCCCAGGCAAAGAGTGAGAAAAAGCAGCAAAAGGAGTAGCTTGCAGTGAGGAATGAAAGCTGGTGTTTTACCACCATTCAGCAAGAGAAACCCACTGGAACCTTTTCATAGGACCATAGAAAACATGCTGCTTCCTGTATAGAGATGACTGCTTCTTTAATGAAGTTGATCGTCTATCTCAAGTGGTGGTGATCGACTCCACGAATAGCCTGAACCTGAGAAATGTAGATCTGCAAACGGGAACTTCCTGTTGTCTCGAATCAGGTCTGCTATTTCTATTCATAACTCTCTGGCTGGAATCGACCAAAATAGCCCTTGACGGCAATAAGAGGATCCTAACCACTACACGGTTCGAAATATCAATCGAATGATACCTCAATTGAACCTGCTGAGTCAGTTATTGGAAAGATATCACTATCAGCCTCACAGCAATCTTTAGGAAAATGCAGACACAGTAGTTTTTTCGAAACTTGTTCAGACACCGCAAGCAACTACCAGTATCGATCTTCTAAAGAAATGACCTTCGTTGCCGAAGTGATAGACAAACAATTCTATAGCGGACTTGGACTAGCGACACATTTCTCCATATATGAAATTCAATTCACCCGACATCAAAGAGAAGCTCAAGCTCGGGATCAAAGATCAGCTACAGATCGGGCTGGCATTCATCATAGTCGGCAGCTTACTTTTGACTGAAACATTTACTTTGCACTACATCCGTAAGAATCTGATGGAAAATGACTGCAACGCAATCAATTTCTCCCTTCCTCGTGCGCGCGTATCGTATATAGTTCAATGAGAAACAATGCTTTCTGATATTCACGAATTGGATTCGAACCAATGTCCCCCGACTCCTCTATCGAATAAGGATCGTGATTCACATTTCCTCGTTCTCTTTCTAGCTGCCCATATGGGTGGCTGCTATCATCCCCTTTTGATAGCTTCTTATCCGCATCCGCGAGCATAAGCGGAATAGCCTGAACACTCATAGCGATTACCTCAACCCTTGTCTTTCCTTTGGCTCCGCTCGGTGGGGGGAACCCAATGTACCAATTCTTTCACTCGACCCTGCTCCTTCTTCTTTCTCATTTGCCTCTTTCCCTCTCTCCTGCTCCCCCCCGACTGTCACTCTATGGCAAAGCTAAAGCTTTCCTGGCGCTTGGTGAATAATCTTTCTATAGGGACAAATAAAAGCCCAGTTTTGACCTTGCTGCATATAACATCTAGCATTTCATGTGTCTGAATGTAACAGCCAATAATCTGGTTTGCAAACCTATCTTTGCCCTCCTCGACTGCGGGAGCCCTCCATCGTTGCAGTACAATAGACGTTAATTTCAAGCGTAGCTTACTGGACATACGGTCAAGAACTTCTTGCAGGCTTCGAAAGAAGACTTTAGACATGACGCCAACACCTACGATAGGAATGCCGAATAGTATATCGTCTGCGTAGCGAGCGAAATAGACGTACTTGGTAGAATCCCCATTCTCCTCTTGGGCCATAGCATCGAATTGCAAGTCGAGTTGATGCAGGAATGATTGAATCAAAACAGGCGAGATCGGTGATCCTTGTGGAAGGCCGACTTCACTGTTTGAGTAGTCATTCCCTTTCTTAGAAAGTATCGGTGTCTTGAGAAAGCAATTGATGAGGTCAATGAGAGGAGCGTTATCTGTACCTAAGAGCTTAGACAAATGTTCAAGTAGTAACCGATGGTCTATGCTATCGAAACACTTGACCACGTCCACCTGAACCATATAATCCATAGACGACCATTGAGTTAATGCACGGAAGAAGGGCCGAGAACCTTGCGGAAGCCCTGCGCAGATGGGGAAATTCGTGGATCTAATGAGTCATTGAGTAGCTCTGCCAACGCGGTTAGTATAAGTCGATCGGCTGCCGCCGGTTGAGTGATAGGCCTACCTAAATGCTCCCGGCCTTTTCTTTGGTCTAAAGGACCTAAACTACTCACTTGCCAAACTGCCTATTCATATGCCCTTTCCTAAACCACTTTGCTAGTTCTATACACCTGCCAGGATGCTTCTATTGCTTGTTACGTATTTGATACTGCTCACTATAATGGAATAGCTTTGTACTCAGTACATGATTGCTTTATAGCACCTGTAGCTTATGCAAACAAATTCCCTCAGAGTGGCAGCTTTTCAATGTCTAGCTAATCCACTGCATCTTATAAATTGTATAGTTATTCAGAACCTCTTCCTTCGAGCTCCTATGGAAGACCTTGGCCGCACGCGCCTTAGGCGATTTCTATTTTCTTTAGTTTAGAATTAGTCTTTAATTTAGGCCGCAGGTTTCTACAAATTAGGTTAGGCCAAGATATTTGAACTTGTGCAAACCAACCAGTTCTCCCATTTTTTCCCTGTGGATCGACACCCGAAGTACTACACGATAGGTCATGCTTTGCCTTTTGCAGATGCTAGTACAGTCCTATTTCAATCAAAAAGTAGAGTCCTATTTTCAAGTACAGACCACCGCTTTCTTTTTCTTTGGACTGAAGACCCGCCTGAGTTGATAGTGCTGACTTCCCACCCGAGACTGACTTGCTTACCTCTGCACCAACAGCTTAAATAGTAGAATTTATAACACTCCATTCTTCTATAGATAGCCTAGAATCGGAACTAGAATATGTGCCCGACTTACCTATTTCCAAGACAGTTACTCAACTTCCATCGCCGCTTGACACTCTCGTAGTAGATCATAAGAGAAGTATTCTTTAAAGAAATTCGTATAGAAAGATGGACTAGCTCGAGACCTTGGCTTCAAACAATCGATTGAATCTGGATTCCTTTGCTTATCCTTCCTAGCTATAGTCTCTCTTGTGCCTTCGGCAGTAAAAGTGAAAGATTTCTGTATTAGCAGTTTGTTTCCCCATTTTCTCAACGCATCAAACCTGTTCCCTCACCGTATCAAAAGATCAAGCAGAAGAGTCCTCTTCTTCAAGAAGAGTTTTTCATTTCACTCTTCCGCAGCAATGCCCGGGCAATAAAACAATATGAGAAAAACAATATCATAGCAAACGGTATGTGCTGGTTGGATAGAGCAATCAGTAGTTTACGTTCGAGCCAATCTTCTCTCTAGTAGACTTTAGATTCAGTCGTCCGTTTGTTTTGTTTTGAATTGACATAGAGAAATCTTTCTCGCGTTCCCTTAATTCAGGAATAGGTGGCGAAGGCTACTTGTTCCTTGTATATATATATAAAGGAAAGGGGTTATTTTTCCTTTACGGCAATAAGAGTTGATTCCCTTGCTTGTAGTTTTGGATCGATTCTGCGATAAGGCTGGATGGCCAAGGCGCCCTTTCGAGACTAGGACTCTCAGGTGGGTAAGATTCGGAAAACAGAAAAGCTAACCTGAATTCCTGCTTATCCCTAGGCTGCTGCTCTGTACTTCCTTCCCTCAAGTCGGTATCTTCTTCCATCATGAAAGTCGGTAAGCAATCTAGTCGGCAACAGGGAAATCAGGAACTCAAACTAATAGCTTCCTTGGTCTCTGAACAGAGCACTACACTAGATGAGGGAATCGATGGATGTGCACCTTTTAGGGGAAGAATGCCACAACCCTTCCTTCCGATACTTTGGGCCTTACAAGATTCTAGCACGTGTTGGTGCTGTTCCATATTAACACCGGGAGCTACCTTCAACTTCTCAAGTGCACCCTGTATTTTTCACGTCTCTAAGCTTCGACGTGTTGTTCCCCCGCCCACTGTCTCAGGTATCCTCTCGTTTACCATCTGAGACTGACAATCCCTCTGTCCCTATGCAAGTTTTGGTGAGTCATTGGTATAAGTAATAAAGGGAGATCAAGTCCTGGAACAAGGCTTGATTCGCTGGTCCGAGTCGATGGCACTGGACAATACTTGGGAGGACCTCATCGACCTGAAGACTCGTTTTCCTTATGCACCGGCTTGGGGTCAAGCGCTTTCTCAAGGAAGGGGGAATGTTAGCGCTTCTACTTCGAATACTCGTGCCCCGATTACAACACAAGACGACGTCGGCCCACGAGCCAGACCCAGGAAGAATACGAAGTCCAATTTCCTCAACCGCGCACACGGATAAGACGCGAGACAGTTTCTGAGGGATAGAAGTCTTGATCGGGCCAAGCCGGCATAACAGTTAGTAGTTCGCATTACTTTCTCTTCCGAAGCGCGCACATTCGAGTTCAGTATGGATGCACTGAGCGCTTAAGACCACTCGCTGGATGATATGGTCAATCATACTCCAGAGTGGGGACAGCATAACAATAACATTCTCTCTTTAGATTCGAGATGTATTGATCGAGACGTGCCTCACTCTAGTGAGGATTTGAGCTCCCCGATAGACGTAGGGCCCGCTCGGTACGTTGTCATTGTTTAGGGGGGTTCTTAATTATAGCATGAAAGTCCGAGTTGGAGGAATGATATTGGGCTTGAGAAGTGAGCAAGGAACCTGACATAACATTCCTATGGTTCCTCTGTCCCGGTCTTGCACCACTCTCATATCCATCAATCAATTTCATAGATAGTTACTATGGTTGTTTCTTCCTCCATTCACTAAAGCAAATGGAGCCTTTCCCTCCTCGAGTCAGCAAGCCAACTCGAGCGTTTTACCCTCGTGTCACTAGCGCAATCTCTCTTTGCTTGTGCCACCCGGGCGGAAGATATATCTGAGTCGAGCTCGTCGAAGAAGAAACAGCTACTGACATCCAGGGATGAGGGCTCAGATCAGAGTGAACAAACAGTGCGAAAGAGACTGAGAAGGGGAAGCATGCGCCCGAAAACAACTTGTTTGTTTTGGTGGAAGAGGAAGAAATAGAGAAAGATCGCCGCTTTTCATACGCTAATTCGTGATTCAAAGTAGATCGTTTGAGGGAGGGTTCGCTGTGATTGTTTTCAAGTGATCTGCCACTGGTTTTCCTGAGAAGGTAGTCCAATGGCTTCTTCTTTTTCTACACCACCTGGGAACTGTCTTCTTTTTCTACACTACCTGGGAACTGAAGGGCTACTCGGGAGGCTTAAGGCAAGGTCAACCCAATCCTTACCACTTTGTCTTGATCATACTTCCGCTTTCTACCTTCTTGTTTGCAAACTCGTAGCTTCTTCAACACTCAGCCAAAAACAACCATATTGAACAAGAATCTCTTCTTCAAAGCGGAATCTGAAATCAATGAGTCCTGATCTACACCCTTAGACGTCGATGCACTTACTCCTTACTCTATTTGGACTTTATGGCTAATGACTTACTTGAAAGATTCGTGCAGGTACATATACAACTGACTATACTACTAATAATAATAGTGACTCTGGTTCAACTTCTTACTTTTCTTGATCGTACTTGTACTAAATTAGAGTTGATTGAATAAGGAAGGCTGACACGCTTCTCGGTTGTGGAGTCAGTTCTCGGTGGTGGTGCCTTCTTCTCTTTCTTAGAATAGAGACACATACATATTGACTTGTTGACTTGATTTGAGAATAGACTTCATTTACTTTCTTTCATCGTTGACAGAAACTGAACTCAAGACAGACCTTCCAGCTTGATCTTATTGATGGATCATTCACTCAATCAAAACATTGACGCACGCGCCATCTTTCTAGGTAATTGAATAGCAAAGTGACGGTCTCATCAGCGGCCTGGGAGTGAATGTGGAAGCTTAACACTAGCAACGGGCAAAACAGTTGGTAAAGGAGATCATTGGCACTATGGCGCATGTATGTTGAGTTCTTGAAGCATTGCCGATATCGATATATATTTCTTTGCATGGGACAGTAGCCTTTTCTGCTTCTTTGCATGGGTGCGTAGGTAGAGTAGCCTTTTCTGCGGCGGAACAAGCTAAGAAGTGCAGGCGGCTCTGGTTTCGAATGGTACCTTGTTTCGAATGGTACTTACTCGTCTTGTGACTAAGTAAAATAAAAGATTGTTGCTTTTCAAGTGGTTAGGTCACCAAGGCGCGGGCGGCTCGCTACATTCTGTAGTTCGTTCACTCCTTTCTAAATCACTCGTCAGGAATGGGCTCGTCCCGTGGCCTCTTCATTGAGCTCTTTCACATGGAGAAAACGTATCATAAGTTGCCCATGCTGAGCGTGACTTTCTCCCCTCTTTCTTTCAGCCTGACCCAATTTCCCATAGTTTGTTTTTCAATTCAAGAGATTGTAGGAAAAATAGTGATAGTTAGCATTTTAGCTTCTCCCCAGTCGGGGTTTCGACAAGGAATACCATTTGGATAAGGCATTACGCTGCGTATCTTTTGCGAAAGCAGCCTCATTTCGCCCAAGTGAAATATAGCAAAATGTGAGGTTGTAGATCTACTAAACCGACCCCATTCATTATCGTAGGAACTTTTGTGGATCCAATACCAGACCCTCTTGTTTGTCACCTCACTCAGTTCGAGGGATGGATGGCGCTTTCTTGTGTGTATCGACATGTCACATTACTTGGTATCTCCTCGCTTTCAAGTCTTGATGATGTTTTAGTAGCTTCGGGTAGGTAGATGTAGACAGGTACCTTTGATGTTTGAACTTATTTGCGATTTTGCTTTTAGCAGAGCTTCCTTTTCCAAGTATTATCTCTATGAACCAATTTGGAGTTCACTCAGAAATAGCATATAAAAATGAAATAAATAACTGAAAAAAAGAGCTGGGTTTCATATCTTTTGACCCGGAAGAGAGGTGTTTTGTGTCACAGTGATTTCGAATCGATATTTTTTTTGTTCAGTCTACCGAAGATAGGAATAAGTCAAGGTTGTTTCTTTCTTTTTAGTGCCTTCCGTTTAACCCAACTCAAGCTGAAGAAACTTATTCAATGGTCACTGCTAACCGCTTTTGGTCCCAAATCTTTGGTGTTGTTTTTTTTAATAAACGTTGGCTACATTTCTTTATGCTATTTGTACCCGTCACCGGTTTATGGATGAGTGCTATTGGCGTAGTTGGCCTGGCTCTGAACCTACGTGCCTATGACTTCGTTTCCCAGGAAATCCGTGCAGCGAAAGATCCTGCATTTTAGACTTTCTACACAAAAAAGATTTTTTAAACGAGGGTATTCGTGCGTGGATGGCAGCTCAGGATCAGCCTCATGAAAATATTATATTCCCTTAGTAGGTTCTACCACGTGGAAACGCTCTTTTAATGGAACTTTCGTTTTAGCTGGTCGTGACCAAGAAACCACCGGCTTTACTTGGTGGGCTGGGAATGCCAGACTTATCAATTTTTCCGGTAAACTACTTGGAGCTCACGTAGCCCATGCCGGATTAATCGTATTCTGGGCCGGAGCAATGAACCTATTTGAAGTGGCCCATTTCGTACCAGAAAAGTCCATGTATGAACAAGGCTTTATTTTACTTCCACACTTAGCTACTCTAGGTTGGGGAGTAGGGCCAGGGGGAGAAGTTCTAGATACTTTTCCGTACTTTGTATCTGGAGTACTTCACCTAATTTCCTCCGCTGTCTTCTCCCTAAGTTTTGCTAAACCGGCAACGTAAAGTTTTTCATTTTTTCTTTTTGATTTTTCATTTTCTTAGGTAGTTTCCTCAAAGTTCTGTTCAGTCCATCATAGAAGCCTGTTCGATACCATTGGGAGTGGAATCTCTTCCTTGGGTGGCATTACTTTAGCCCATAGGTTTTCATATATACACATTAACGACACACTAAGGGATGACGGGACGAATGGTGGAATTAGCAGTTTCAAACGGCAATAAAAGAGTACCAGAAACAAAAGAAGTCGACCAGGGAAGTGGTAGACATAGGTAGGTTACATTTAGACAGGAAAGTGAAGTGCAGTAGTAGTTTACGGGCAAGGAACATCGGAGAGCTAGAACAGTAGGCGGCCAAGCAGAAGGAAAGTCTCATCTGTCTGAGTAAACGAGAGAAGGAAGAGTATAAGTCTAAAGACAGAACTATATAGTCCCGAGTAAGTGGCGCGGAGCGGATTGCAATAAAGCAATAGAGAGTTAGCTACATATATTGAAGTTGAATCTATGCTCTTTGCAAGGCAAAAAGCTATCCAAGATAGTAAGTACTCGGCGGTATACTCCTGTAGCTCCTTGATTCCTTACGCAAGTTAGAGCCTTATGAAAGAGGGAAGACTGCTTATTAATAGGCAACTTTTCTTTAGACATAAAAAAAAGACTGCTATTTGAGGGAATGCAGCATGGGCCCTATAACATGCTTTTCTATTTCCAACCAAAGCTAGAAGAGCAGCGCGTCTATCCTGAGTTTTCGTGTCTAGCTTGCTTGCTCACTTCCTATAACGGCAATCAAAGAAAATCTCGTTCTGATCCTATAACTTAACTAAACTTAACTAAGTAGTAAAGAGAACATTAGGATGAGTAAGCCCTGACTTCAAGTCTATGTATAGCAACTAGCTATATTACTACTTATTAGTCATACTTTATCTCGATGGACCTATTGCCGCCTATTTAGAATAATAATAAAGTCTTCTATAGTTACTGGCATATTACTCCCATCAGTGAGAATTGTAAACGTAGGAGAGAACCTTGCGCAAAAAGGGCTTTGCTTTATGGTATAGATTAGGAATTGGAATAAGTAAGGCTAACTAAAAGAGAGAAGAGGGTCTACAGTCATTCTATCTCAACACTGAAGAATAAGACGTCTATCCTTACTCTTGCATTAAATAGAATAATATTAAAGGGAGGGGAGTATATCGAATATAAGGCAGCCCTCAGGCAAACCCATAATAAGGCTGATGAAAGCGAAGCAGAATTTAAAATAAATAAGGTACACTCTTGATCCTTACAGCACATCTTTACTATGACTAAAAAGTGCCGGAAGGAGAAAGTCAAAGAAGGACTCGAAACTTGCAGATAATGAATATAAAGATGAAAGATTGAATGCTTTATCAGAGATAGATTTTGACTTGGGCTTGAACAAAGCCATTCTTCGCCTTTCTTCGCTAGTTCGCTTAAGTACATAGGTTATGGCAATACAACATTCTATCTTTTGCTTAGGCTTGAAAACTTATTTTCTTATTATCTTTTTTATTTTCTTTCGCCCTAGGCAATCTCTTTGCTTGCTGACATAAACTTTCAACATAGATCAAGTTGTTTTTTAGGAGTTTTACCTCTTCTTACTTCTTGACATCAGAAAGACAAGCGCTTACCTCCTTCCTAGCAACCTACATATCTGTCTGCTCAAAGCACATTCGGAGTATAGTTGACTATTCCTCCTTTACGTATCTCAGCCAAAGCCTACTTTATTCTCTGCAAGCTAGGTAGTTAAGGAATTAAGTAACTAATTTAGACTGATTGGTGGCAGGCTCCGACGAAAGCTTATGGATTCAGCACTTTGCTATACGAAAGAAGCAAGGTTGTCCAACAAAACTAGAGTTTTAAGTAAGCAAGAGATTGATTGCGTGGTAGGAAAGAAAGGAAACTACCAAGCGAGGGATTGTTTGCATATTATATACTTATTAACTTCCTGTCAGTAAAGTACTAGTTTTTTAGTTAGTAGTGTGCAATACTGTTTAAGAAATGCATGCAATCTGAGACTTCAGAAAACGTATACTTGAGTCAAACTACACTAGAATAGTCAGTGAAAAACTACACTGAATTATAAAGGTCTTTTCCTTGAAAGAATAGGTTTTTTGCATCAAGAGGCTGTGAGGAAATAAGTAACATAGTTAATGAGGAGGGGGTATGCATCTTATCATCTTCTATTCGAGAATAATAAACGATCGAGAAAGTAAGCAGCAGGCACGAGTAGACCGACTGATAGCAACGGCGAATCAACGCCCGACCCGGCTCTTTTGTCCTTTTGTTCGCAGAAGGGAGATCCTGTGTGCTAGCTATATCTGTTATGGATGGAGCCCTCACTCAACCGACTTGCTACCTGGAAATCCCCAATGCACCAATGTACCAAAGGCACTGTACTTTGAATAGGAAACACTTCCCTACTTCACTTCCTAATTAATAAAGTAGGAGGTATTCGAGTACGGAGGTACTAGACCGTGATTCTGGTCCTGATGCGGACACACCTGTCGACAACAGAGAAGGGATTCAATTGAGAGCGGATAGCAAGATCGATTGAATGGATACTCTGAGATAGAACGATAAAAAGAAAATTTGATTAATCCTACAAAAGCCTTACAAGGCAGGTAAACTTTATGCAGTATCTGCTACAAAAAGAAGGTTAGAGAACTGGTTCCATCTACGTTATCCTTGGGCATGAATAACATGCTTCTTTCTCAATTTATAGGAATCGTTAACCGCAACTCTCCTTTCCAGGCTTGGGTTGGTTTTTTGATGCAGTAGAGAAGCCGTTTCCTTTGAACTTGGTCCATCGGACAGATATAGACATGGAGAAGCTTTTCAATGTCAATCTTTCACTACTTTGTTTGGACCTTGCTTCTTCACTTAATGCTTGCTTTCCGTCTTGCCTTTGCTGGGCCTACGATAGGCTGTACTCCAATACGAAATAAGATTGTACATGAAGGTTGGTGAAAAGCAAAAGAAGCAATTGGTTCTCAAATGCCGTGACGTCACCTAGCTTTATTATATATTTCTCATTCTATTGGTATGTATAGTGTCTTTCATCTGCTTTTTCATTCATTCTGCCCACAGCCGTTAGGTATTATGACAAAAGGAACCAGCATGTTGCTGCTGAATCTACAGATAGAGAAGAGGGCACGTCTCTTTTTCTAGAAGCCGGTCTATGTTCTTATTCTTAATCGAATTCTAAAGAAACGTCAGTTTCAAATCACTTCCATTGGGCTGAGCGGGTCATATATGCCTTTTGGCTTTCACCTATGTTATGTATTCTCTCACAATCACTCCTAGCAATAAGTGAAAAGGCGGCTATCGATACTGTCCCAACACCTCCTCTTCTGTGTCTACTTCTCCATTCTAATTTCTGACTGGTTCACGCCTGCTTGTGTATTGGTTATAACCTCTGTACTGTATTTTGTTTGGCTTAAATTGCCAAATGGCGAGACCAGACCCCATGAAGCTTCTAAGTCTGATGTTGATTTGCAAGAATTAGATTTACCAACGGGAAGAACGCTTAGTGTATCCGCGGTGGGTGAATCTTAGGAAACTCGCCTTGTCCGAACAAAAGCGGGAGGTAGGTAGGTGGTAGTTAGAAGGATTCCTTCGGGGAGCTGCTTCTTCCTCTGGATTCAATCTCAATGACTGCTAGGATTTCTTTCTACTTCTATTTGTGGCATATAGAATTTTACGATAGATGAAGCGGAAGAAGGAACAAGGCTTGAAGGCGGATTAGCAAGGGAATGAATCTGATGAAGCTGTTCCTCCGCTAGAATAAGGGGGGCATGATCGCTGATTTGACCGGGCAGACCAGATGAGCGAGATTGATTGAAAGCGTTGTGCCAACTTGCGTACAAGATTTTTAGACTCTAGTAAATCCTCTTCACAAGTTATTTCGTACAGGCTATTCAAGGTCTAT